>NC_139335.1:4310000-4940000 GCF_056507025.1 Lutjanus erythropterus
ATGACCGAGCTCTGACTTGCGGAAAGTTTGGAGGATCGGTTCTGAATGTACCTCGCTATCCTTTTATATGCCTCGTTTTTCTTTATTCTCTCTTCCTCTCTTTGTTTGTTTGCTCTCGCAGTCAACAGGACCTAAGGGCCAGTCCCCGGGGGTTAACATGCTCCAGCCTTTCGATTTAACAGGCCTGCCTCTGGATCATTAGAAAACAGAGGAATGAAAGTAAACTGTAAGTTCCTCTAATGAGTGGAGTGAGAGCGACTTTTAATTGCTGTCTACAATGGCCGTATTATTTCATTAAAAGTAATTACCCTGTCAAGCGGTCCGCGTCGCCTTCATTTCAGCACAACAGGGAAGAAATGGGCCTTCCATGTGGTCGACGCTCAATGGGAATGGATGGATCGTTTGACTGAGCCACTAATAGGGGTTAGGAGGAGCTGGCTATTATCTGGCTGAAGTGAGTGGAGTGGGCTCGAGGAGGTGAGGGTTTATGGGTTAGCGAAGAAACATATGTTCCCTCCCACTTGGAGGGGTTATGCAGCGACCTCACCGCATCAAGTTAAAGGAAAAACAAGGCTCGGTTATTTAAAACCTCCTCTTGTTTCAGCAGGGTGCATCTCACCCCCCCCAGCCCCCCCCCCCCCCCCCCATATATCCGCTCCTGAAAGGAGATTCCATAGATCCTATCCACACATCTGCCTCATATGGCGCTCAGCTTCATTGATTCGAATGGGAAGCGTTGGCTCGATCACGCACACAAGCATTTATATCCCAGCGTGATGCCCCCTTCTTGCCTGGGATGACAATGCTTTCCCCACGCAATGTGCAGATGCTAATTGTTTTAACCGAGCGTAATGGGCTTGTGGCGTCGATTAATTAGTTTCAGAGGAAGTCGTCTTTGTGGATTTCCACATGGCGCTGGGGACTGCTCGCTGCTCACCAGTGATCTCATGCACTTCCATCCCCACCCACCCACTCACACACACATTCGCACACACACACACACACACACACACACACACACACACACACACACAGAAACAGCTGCATCAGCAGCACCGATAAACAATAGCTTCAATGGGAGGAGCCTCCAGAGGGAGGACGGGGAGGTGGGGAGGCAGAGGAGGGGGGGAGGGGCTGACGTCATCTGAGAGGCTGCAGCCAGATCATCCATCCAGAGACTATAAACATTCAATACTGATACAGGAAATAAAAGCATCCACAAGTTAAAGGACCAGACCAGAGTTTTTGCATGTTTTATCCCAGTCATTCCCAAACACTGGGTCGGGACCCACAGGTGGGTCACAGGAGATTTTATTTAGGTCCACGAATAAATAAAAGACTACGGAGAAAATTCTACAAATTTAAGATTTATATCTGCAGTACACCTTTTATACAGCATTTCAAATGTGTCAACTGTTTTCCTGTTCCTCCTATTTTGTTTTCATGAGAGGAATGGGTCGTGATGGTTTGTCACTTGCAGGAAAAAAATGTTTAAGAAACACCGTTTTTTATTCTTATTATACAGCTGACCATTTTGAAAACCATGTTCCTAAATTAACAAGTAAAATACACATATTTCCTCTGGCCTGCAGTGATATTTATCCATGTGACTTGATGAGTTTTGAAGATATCGCCCGATGTCATGGGACTGGATGGCGCTCAGCTTGTTGCGCTCAAAACGCCAAAAAAATACATTCAAAAACCTCAAAAGCAGCGTCAGGAATCATGACCTGGTTGCTTGAGATAATCCACAGACTTTGTTGTGAGAAGTCTCACATCATAACAATCTATATGAATACATTTTACTGCAGGTAAGAGGGGAAATATATATTTTTGATTTACCTTTAAGACATTTGGATGCCTATTAATTTTCATCCATTTCATTTCATTCAAATATCGGGGACGATGAATCGTATTATTGGCCTATTCTTCTATATTGTTCTAAGGAGTAGGGCTGTCGAGATTCTCCAAATCCACAAATCAATCTGACTTATTTAATTTAAAGTTCATGATACGATTAGATTTAGATTTATTTAAACATATTTTTTTGCACTGATGGCTCTGCAGTTGTTAGACTATCGAGTCTTGACTTGTAAAGATCAACAGATCATTGGCTTTATACCTTGAGAACTGTCATTTACATTTTCAAACTCTTCTTTAAAAAGACTGTCCATATGATTTTGAGTGTGATATAATGGCCAGTAAACTACACTGCATTGTTTTTGAAGTGCTTTTCTTCAGACACACACCGGATGTCGCACGTAGGCAGGTTATATTAGCCAATAACTATCTGCTTTAATAATTTCTGATTTGACAGATTATGTCAAAGCATTTAATTCTAGTTCTTAGGCAACATGCTATATAAAAGCCAAGGAGATGTGGAATATTAAATCATCCATCTTTACTCACTACATCTGAGCCTTTCTTACCCTCAGGTGTGCATAAACTGGTTATATGAACTTCATTTAAAAATATAAAAATGTGAAATTATCGGTTATCTAACTGGCGTCAGCCATGAGAAGCTGGTAATCATCATATTGATTGAAAAAAATCCATATTGTGCATCTCTACTTCTGTTGTATTATTGTTATTAAGAATAATTCTACACTTAAAATACATCACAGAGAAATATACATATATTGGATTGATATTTAGACAGAAATTAAATGAACAGAAACCATTGGATGCCTGGAATAGTAGAAAAAATAGTCTTGTAAACACACTGGTGTGGTCCTTTGATGCAGCATTGACTTGGGTTTTTTTTTCTAAATGAAATTACACCACGCTGTCATCCCGCCGCCTTAAATCTTCTCGTGTGGGAGCAACAAACAGGGTCGAGGCCGCTGCGCCTCCACCTTTGATTAGCTTGAATATCTTTAAGCTCTTCAGAAACCTATAATTACGCTACAGCAGCCCTGTGTATTCAAACAGCGGAGTGCCGGCGTGGAGCGTGTTCGCACACAGCAGTCAGTGTGACAGCAGGAAAGGGGGGGGGGGGGGCAGAGGTCCTGATTGCTCCGGGGAATTGTGAGAGCCCTTACATGCACTGAGAGAAGCACTGCTGAAGAACCCAGTCGCACAAACGAGGGCACCCTCAAGCAGCGCAGCATGGGCGCTGCACAGAGCTCGCTGCTCGCTCGCACTTGGAGTGTTTTCATTTCCCCCGCACTCGCTAGCTCTCAGAGATCACAGTTTCTAATTACTGATTAAGGTCCGCTGTGGTCGTCCTAATGAGCCCTTCATTCAGCGCCTCGTTAAAGGCTCACAGGTTCCTCCACACCCTTAATCCTGTGGCGTGCAGGGTGCATCTCAGGCCATCCCTTCTTGTTTTAGGGTGCCAGCTCCGGCGCTTTCCGCCGGTGGAGAAACCTGAGAGGGTTTCTCCGTGCCGCGTAGGAGCAGATGGAGCTCCTGGCGGGACTTTGCCTTGCTGTAAGGGCCTTCTCTAGTGGGCCGTGCAGCACCTCCGCTCTCCTTCTACTCTTTCTTCCCGCCCGCATTCTGTGGGTTTCACTCATGCGCGACAGTAATGGCGTATTGAGCCGGTGGCGCTCCAGAAACCATTAGAGCTAGAAGGATGAGGCTTTGCACACGCTGATCGCACAAAGGCCCATTGTGGAGGCCATGTCAGAGGGTGGAGCGGACCAGCTCTCTCCTTGCCAAGCTCTACCCAAGACAATCAATCCCACGATCCTCCACTATGCCAACCACCACGAAGGGAAGGGCATGTAGCAAGAAGGGACGGGCACCACGTGGGTGAGGAGGGTGATTGAGGGGAGCTGGGTGGGCTGCGATCAATTTTGTATCGTATATCTGCATGCAGCGGCCGGGCACACAAAGCCACCGAGCTAATTACTGAGGCGATTTGGATTCCACACGACCTGCACCGGAGCTGGGAACAATAAAGCCAACAATCAGAGAGAGAAAGAGGGAGACCGAGCAGCCATGTTGTCTGCAATTTATAAAGCCACAGCCAGGCCTCTCGAGTAATTAATATCATCAGCTGGATGTTGTCTTCATAACGATGAGAATTAACGCCTCTGGGTGCTAATGGTCCAATTAGCACATAACATTTAAAGTACATTTTTGGCAATCGTCTCCATTCAAATCCATTATCGTTATTGAATTGGGGATGTTTGGTTCAATTCTTATTGAGGCTTTTGTGAGGCACAGGGGTGAGCTGTTGAGCTATTCATTGCTTCAGTAATTGGGCACGACACAGAGAGAGAGAGAGAGAGCGGATCTGTCGAGGACCTCTGGTATGCTGATATGTAATCTGATAGCATTTATCTGCAGCTGACCACTCTGTATGTGTCCTCTAAACTGGTAATCAAGGAAAATAAGATAAGACAGACAGAAGAAATTAAAGTTAATTCTCTTTTTTCGTAGTTTTGGCCTTTTGTTAATTGTTCACACCAAGTTAATTGCTGAGATCTGGGGAAGCACATCTGACAGAGCAAACAACTTGAGCAGTCAGAGGTTTTAAACCAACCTCAGGTGACCAAAACCTCTTCGGGAGAGAAGACAACCATGAACAATAAGCTTATTACTGTGTCTCAACTAGCTGGAGTGTTTTCTTGCATCATTAACTGATAATAACTGATAGAGCTCAACAGTGACGGCCCACTTTTCACCGCTCCAGTTCCAGAAGTGAATTCACGCATTAATTCCCTCAATTGATATTCCAGAAAATCCTTATACAAACAGTTTTAAGCCTGGAACCAAACCACAGACTACGAGATGAATCATGACCAAAAAAAAACAAAAAAAAAAAAACAAAAAAGACTTGAAAATGACAAAAAGGGGCAAAGGTACAAGACTGTGCACATAATTATTTTAAGAGTAAAATAACTGTTCCATGGTAACAGCGAGCTTCACCAAACGGACGTCGGTGTTACACCTCAGGATTGTGGGTAAAAGAGAAAAAAGTTCGCAAATGTGGCTTGTACAGGAGCTTCAAGCATCACTTCACAATCAGTTATGAAATTACGACTAATAATCTACATCCTATATTCAGAATATGAGTGGGATTTTCACTTCCAGAACGTCACTGCTGAGCTCTTTTTCTTTACCTTTCATATTTTCATATTTTAATGGAGTTACTACATGCTGGTTTGAGTAACCGCCTCTCTCATTAAATTTGTGGCCTTTGTTTTGTGATTTTTCCCCAATTCCCCCAGTCATTGCTTTATTTTCTCTGATTTTAGCCTCTCAAATGTGAATATTTTCTGGTTTCTTTGGTCCTTTATGACAGTAATCTGAATATCTTTGGGTTGTGGAGAGCTGCAATGATTAATCACTTCATCATGTAGTTTTTTAAGAAAAAAAAGTTAATTCTCTGTTTCCAGCATCTTTAATGTGAATATTTTTTGCTTTCTTAACTCCTCTGTGACAGGAAACTGCATATATTTTGGTTGCGGTCAAAACGAGACACCATCTTTGTTTTTGGAGACACTGATCACCATTTTTCACCATTTTCTGACAGTTTATAGACCAAACAACTGATCCATGAATCAAGATGATAATCAGACAGAGATCAGACGGATTAATCAACAATGAAATAATCTTAAGTTGCAGCTTTAGTTGTGATGGCATTTGAGAATGTCGCTTTGGGCCTTGGGAAACATTTTTCTCAGATTTTGTGGACCAAACAACTAATTGATTAAGTAAGAAAATGCTTGACAAACGAACCGATTATGAAAATAACTTTTAGTCGGAGCCCTGCCCTGAAATGAGGAGTATTCCCAACATATCTGGTGAGCTAAATTTCAGTTTTACAACCCATCTGGTCGCTCGACTGCTTGTGTTTCAGACTGTGTTGTAGCGTATCTCCCAGATCACAGAAATGAACTTAGCGAGTGCAGTGTTATCATAACAGCAGATAAAAGCCAAACCTACAAAAATGAGACGCAAGCTGTAATAAATTGGAATTTTTCCCTTCGAGGTACTCACCCCAAACATTTGCCTTAGGTCGGGGTCCCGGAAGCGGAAGGGAATGTTGGAGACATGTAACCTTTTGGGCTGCTGCTTCTCTGAAGAGTCTGAGTGCTGGAGCTGGAGCTGCTGAGAGCCCTCTGTTTGCGTCACATCATCTGTCTGCCGGAGGGAAACAAACACAGAGAAGACACAAGCTGCTCATTAGCTGCTACAGTATACTGTACCTCCCGGTCCTGAAGTATGGGAAGTGAGTCGGGGGTGGGGGTGGTTGAAATGGGAAGGTGGGTGCGGGGTGCGGGGCGCGGGGTGGGGAGCCCTGGCTAACTAACTTACTCAGCGTCTGCCATTTTTCAATCCGCCGAGAAAGCCGAAGCGATAAACAGCCGATGACTTATAGTGTCAAACCTGAGGTTGTGCATTACAAATCCACTTATTAATCTCTTGCACTTAGCTCTTGAGCAACAGGGAAGATTGAAGGCGCTGACAAAAAGGCGTGGATATAGATCCCACAGAGCCCTGACATGTCTAGACTAAAGACACATTATTGGTGACGTTTGCACACAGCCATCAGAGTGCGAGGCCCAAAGCCCTCAGCGTTGTTGTTTCCATCATTATGCGAATGCTATGCTGACATTTCTATATAAATGACGTGTCTGATGTCAATGACAAATTCCACTTGTTTCTCTCTGTGACACCGGTGATGGATTTCACTGAGGGCGCTGGCGGCTTGTCTGTTCAGATGGACCTTGTTTTTGAGGCAGTTTCTTTTTCTGATGTGTTTTCTGTTGACAAAACCTCACTGGTCAACAGCAGACTTTATCCTCTCTTTTATGCACCATTGTGGCAAAATTAATATCATGTTCTCATATTTTGCAAAACAGGTCAAAGTCTTCGAGGTTCTTCCCTTTTTCAAGGTTTTAAAGGTGCTGTGGATTTGGACAGAGTGCTTGAAACTACTCGAAATTGTAATTGCATTATGTTCATAACAAATTGCTGTCTTACTGAACAGTTTGCTTTTTGGATAAAGAAATAAAAAAATAAACCACAGAGAGCCTGATTAGTTTTGCCTTTAGCACAAAATGAAGATGATGCTCGAGCCTCGCTTCCCTGTGTGTGCCTGCACTTACAGTGAGTGGGACACAAAGGGACGACAACATGCTGAGAGGCTGCTGTTTCAAAACATTTTTATAAAGATTGTATTGAAATGGAAGTTATTTGTCTACTGATAGTTTGAGTGATTGTCTTATATTGGCTCAGCCACGTTAAATAGGAAGCTAAGTCTACATATACACAGATGACACTACAAACATGTTTTTTTGTTGTTTGTAGCACAATAACATCTGATTTAATGTGATGAAATGAAATTACAATTTTGTATATAAATATGTAATTTACCACAGCTATAAGGAGCTTGAAAAGCTTGAAAAAGCTTGAACAGTGCTTGAATTTGACCTTGGAAAAGGTGTAGAAACCTTGGATCTTTCAAAACGCATTTGACTGTTGTCACAAGTTGTTCATATAATTGTTTTATAACCTGCGATCTCTGTGGTGAAGGTTTGGTTAAGTTAAGGCAGCTAAACTATTTGGTTAAAAGGAGAAATTGTTAAATATAGTTCAACATGTTGGGAGGTTATGTTGTTGTAGTTGAATCAAACTCATGTAGGAAGGTTAAGTGTAAAGATGGAGCCAGGAGCCGATTAGCCTAGCTTAGCACAAAGAACGGAAGCAAGGGAAAACAGGTGGCTGTGTCTGGAGTGAAAAATTACAACCGCAAGCAGCAATATTGGGGTCTGAGCTGATTGTGAGCATTTCGAGACAAACATCCAAAAAATATTGTACATTTACTGATATCTACCATTTAGCGAATGTCTATGTTAACTGTAGTAGCATTTACATGAAGATTTAGATAAAAGTTAACAAAAAAAAAAAAAAACATATATACTTTGTTAATTAGTGCAACCATCTGGAAAATCCCCCCAGTTTTTTTGTCTGAGTAGTGGATGAGATTTCAGCAACTGCAAAATCTGTACCCAAACACAGATGTGAAAGCGACAATTTTCTGTTTTAGGTGGAGGTCTGAGCTGGCACCAGCTGGGTGCAGGGACCTCACAGTGAGGTTGCCATGTTTGGTACCACCTTGCCTGAAACCTGCAAGAGCTGTAACAACAAACTGTATCCAGCAACCATCTCTAACGCTGAAAATGCTGCACAGAAGCGCCGAGCAGATGAATCAACTGACCGCCTCTTTAGGAGACATGAGACAAAATATCTAGAGTAAACTTTGAGAGGAGGAACAGAACACACGGCCTCCAAAAATTCACAGAAAGCACAAAAGGGGCTTAGTAGTATGTATGATGAACTCTTCAGAAGAAAAGCCGATATAATTATTAACAATTACATCCACTGTACAGTGAATTTGAACTTTTACCCTCAGTGAGACGTTTCAGATTACTGAGGGCAGCACATATCTACAAGAAATCCTTTGTCCCAAGAGCTGTCAAGGCAATTAATGAAATTAGGATAGAACTCAGATACAAAGCGGTGCTTCTGACTTTGCTGCAGTAAATTACTGTGATATGGTGTATAGTGTGGACTCGTGCATTGCGAGTTGTATTTTTATAAACTTGTATGCTGAGATGATGTACTGTCATATACATTCTATACTGTATTTTTAGTTATTTTTTTGTTTTATGGTGAAACTACAGGCACAGTTTTACACTGTGGACAATAAAGTTTAAGCAATTATAAGAAATATTAGCATGTAAAAACCACAATTTTTACATTTTATGAAGAGATATGCTTGACTTCCTGCAAATCTATGACAGTGCTGGACTACTTTTGTTAACTGAAGAAATGGTTTAATAAAGTTCAGCATTTTGGAAGGTACGGTTATTTGCTTTAGTTCAGGAGACAATTAGCCTAGCTTAGCATGAAGACTGGAAGAAAGGGAAAACAGCCTGGCTGCGTGCAAAGTGAAAAAAATCTTTAAATTGCAGCCGCAAGCGGCAATGACGGGGTCCTGGGAGATTCCAAGCATTTGGATTAGGGATGCACAATTAATCGAAATATTGTCAAAATCCCATAATGGCCAATTAACTAGTTAATTAGTGAACTGTGTGCATGTTAGCAGGTGTATATTTGAATTTTAGAGAGAGACAGTCGTGGCTAAAGGAAAGCAATCATCAGCAAAGCTCTGATCTCTCATCTGCCTGACTTCCTGCAAATCTATGACAGCGTTGGACCACTTCTGCCTCTGAGAGAGGACAGTAATTGCTCTCATGACCACAAGAGGTCACTCATCAAGAAACCATTAAGTTTGTTTTTTAGCATTTGAGCAAACAGCCAGTGGTGTGGTTTCTCTGGCGGGAACAGTCTCCACTCTGCATCAGCGAATGATTAAAATGACCGAAGATGAAGCCTGATTTGGTGCCGGTGACTCAGAGGACTATAATAACACACAGAGAGGAGTGAAGAATGAGAAACGAGAGAGTGGAAGTGGCAGATATTGAGCACAAAAGCTGTTTGAATGTGATATGTAAACTGCAAGGTCTCCTGGGAAGTGCTCTCTGAGCATGGCAAACACACTATACACTGGCTGAGAAGTCACATACACAGACACAATCTTGTACTGAGATACAGACGTGAAAAGGGAGTAGGTTGTTTCCAGAGTACAAACGGTTCAAATGACACACGCACACACACACACACACACACACACACACACACACACACACACACACACACACACACACACACACACACACACACACACACTCTGATAACCCTCACCCTGCTCTGAGGCTGTCAGATGGCTGCAGGCCACTCTTAGTGATACATTTCCCACCATTTAGGAAATGGGGTAGGGATTTATTCATTATAATTCATCATCACAGTATTATCATTATCATCATGATCGTAATGATGATCGCCTTTATTATTCTCATTATCATAATCACAATCTCCACTGTAATGGCCGTCATTTATTTGGTTTTTATGGCCCATTCCGAGACGGTGACATACATTGTTAACAGTGACAGTTGTTTGATTCAAGGTCCCACTCTGTCTCCCCTGCAGCCATCCAGGTAGGGCAGGTTGGTGGCGGCTACCTAAGTCCCACCCGGGCTCGAAAGCATCCGGAGCTGAGGTTAACAAGTGGCGAAGGACAGCGGGGCCGGAGGACGCGCCGAGCAGGCTGACCGGCTGGTAAGGAGTGGATTTGTGACAGAGAGAGGCGGGCGGAGGGGTCTTAACTCTGCTGTGTCCTCGCGTGCTGGAGGTTAATAGCCTGAGTAGCCATGTTGGGCCCCGGGGGTGACACATTGCAGACAGATGCTGGGACCGTGGAGGGTGACAAGGTACCAGAGCCCCGCGGGTCAATCTGTTTCATCGGTCACACATGACACTATCGACCTTTAGCGTATGTTGCCAGACTACTGAGCACCTCTGTCCTCCAGCTCTGTCTGTCTGGCTTTTTATCACGGCGAGCGCAGTCGCGTGTTTGCAAACATCCAGATTAACTTTCACTCGGCGCTCAGACAGGCCGGCAGCACGTTGACATCGGGGGCAAATACACATGCGGAGAACACAAATACTGAATTGCTGACTCCCAAGCTGCATCCTACTAACTCAATAAGTTGGAGTGTCACCGAGATCCGGGATGCCTGCCTCTGTGCGCCGCTCCCGAGGCTCCAGCCTGCCTGGTTGTGAGATGGTGGTGTTGCAGTGGAAAATAATTACCTCTGTATTACCATAGGAGGCCACCTTCAGTGGCACTTTACTGTCCCGACAGCTGCTGTCACGGGGAGGAGGAGGAGGTGGGATGCAAAACACGCCGTCACCGCCAAAGCCAGCAAACCAGAGAGTGAGAGAGCTGTCAACTCCGGCAACTCTCCGGCTTCCTGTTCAGTCATTTCTCTAAAAGACTCCCTTGCTGTTATTTGCAAATCGCCTGCAAAGTGCTCTGCTCAGCACTTTCCCCCTCCTCGCAGAGTGGCATTACAAGAGCATAATTGAAACTATCTGATTGGAATGCTGCCAAGCAGGTAGATTACATCCGATTAAATAGGGGGGGATACTGAGTCTTCGCTCACAAGAATTATAATGCCTGAGCTTTAATTCATTATTTTTCCTCTCCCGGTCCTCCACTGTTTGTTTTCTTTTTCTAAAGGAGCTGCAAATATATCTCCTTCTCCATCACCTGAGAGAGCAGGGGGTGTGACGGGAGTGAGTGTGGAGCAGAGGGGCCGCCCCCACCTCCTCCCCCTGATTCATTTAAACTAGTGAAAGGTAGAAGAGTTATTTTGGGCGCTCAGGTGACAGTTAAAATCCTGTTTATTTTCTGCATAAACCAGAGGTGGGAAGTAACTAAGTACAAATACCTTCTTGCTGTATTTGAGTAGATTTTGCAGGTATCTGTACTTTACTTGAGCATTTATTTTTCTGACAACTTTTTAATTTTACTCCCTGCATTTTAACACAAATTTCAGTATTTTCTACTGACACAGTTGCTGATGACATCCCAGCATTTCCTGATTTTGTTGCTTCATAATAAAATCTTCTAGATGACAAAATAATGTGAATTTTATTGTGACGAGTTTATAGCAAGTCAGACGTTTTTTACATCACTCAAATGGTCGACTAAAGACAAGCACTCAATCAGTAAATACACACCTTCAAGCTTGCAAACTCTGCTGTGCTGGGCTGATGCACCGAGCCAAACCAAGTCAAGAAAAACGAGCAAAAAAGTCGCAAAAGTTACCCACAGATACAACAAGCCTTTGGATGGGACTAACGGATGGGACAATAACACATGACAAATTCTTGATGTGCTCATCAGCGCAAATCACGCAAAAGCGCGACACACGTAATAAGATGAAAACAATGTAGAAGACGTAATAAGACGAGGAGACTTGACAGTGGAGAAAAAATGTCTAGTGAACCCGTTTCGCACCGCAGGACTGGTTTTAAGACCCACCTTTCCAGAGAACACCTTGATTTAAAGAACTTTTGTGGACCAGCCTTTGCTGTGGCTGAACAAAATATATATATATTTTTTGAAGTTGTTTGAAGAATGGTTTAAGTTTAATAGTCCTCAAGTTAGCGGGTGACTTTTTACTTTTACTTGACTAAATAGGTTCAATCAGTACTTCTACTTTTACCACAGTCTTTTTTACACAAGTATCTGTACTTTTTTGTGACCAGTGAGGCTTGATTGGGCATGAAAGTTTCCTTCTTGAGCTACTAATACAAAAATTAGCCACTGCACTCGAAAACATTTGCATCTTTAATTTAAAAAGTAAAGTTATGAGCGTGTATATATGAAACCTGAGGAAGAGAAGTCGACTATAACTCTTAACGTGTATTATTGTCAAACGCATCAGTGAACCTAAACAAGAACTTTGGTATTATTCAACCTGGGCCCTATTTTGCCATCTTTTTTGTGTGTTTTGGTCCAGTATTGACTGAGACCACTGCAGCTGTCAGCCTGAAACGGGCAGCAGTGTAATCCTTACGGGGAACTGTGACCCGTCAAAGTCCCACTGAGAGGCTCAGATTGTTATTCGAAATGACTGTCAACATTATGGAAAGGATCCCTACAGAGATAGACCCTTTTTTCCCAGAAAAAGCCAATTTATTGCTCTTGCCAAAGCCACCAGGTTCCAGACAGACAGAAACAAAATAAAAGTCAATAAAACTGTCTTGGTTTGTCTTTCCACTGTTCCAACAACCACCAACTCTAGTTTGGTCCAAATAAACCCTTAATTTACTGAGTTAGATGTGAAAATATTCTGGCTTTACACATCGCTCCTTATCTAACCTCCTTCTTGCTCCACTCAATATTTTTAATTTAAGATAATTATTGTCATTGTTAGTCACTTAGACACAAAAACATGAGAAAATAGGGTCCAGGTCGAAAAAGTTCCTCTTAAACTTTCTCATTCTGGATCACTTTGTCGGGTGAATTCAGAAACTATGAGGCAGAGTTTTGTAAATGACTCTGAATCACAGGCTCTTCTAGTATCAGTGGCTGAGGCTCACAAGCACCAGTCATCCTCCATAAAGAAAAAAGAAAAAAAAAAAACATGACAAAATACATTTTCAGCTGTAATTCTGCATCCTTGTTTCGGTTAAAATTTTGCAGTTTGTCTGCTAAACGGATTTTGGAAATTCTGCACATTTGCAACTTTAACTTTTCTTCTTTACTGTTAAGCAAAAAAAAAAAAAAGAGAGAGATAACAGTTTTGTTTCTCATCAAAGAAACATAATCTGCATCTTCACTTATTCATATGTTATAAACAAAAACAAATTCATTTAAATTTGTCAGCAGGCTCAGACAGTCTTCACAGTTTTCATTTAAAATTTGTGAAAATCTAATAAGCCTGATGATATTCTGTTGTTTTTGTTTTTTCATTGTCAACAAATCCCATCAGAAGACCAAACAAACAAAGAAGGGATCCGACTAACAAGTACTGTGTGTTTGTGTATCGCAGCCTGACGGATCGTCTTCCTCTGCGCCATAGAGTTTCATAGTTTTCCAAAAACTTAATTAAAATTAAAAGCACATCAGTGAGCCACACTGTTTCACTGGCTGACATGCTCCTTCATGACGATGAACACACTGCAGTTTATTTTGACTTATTCCCACAAACGCCGTCCTGCTGCCACAAATTCTCACGAGAGCACCAAATGCGGATTAATCCACCGCTGAAAATAGTCCCCAACAAATGCACGATTAGTGAGAAGCTGTTTTAGAAAATAACTGAACCTTTTTTTTCTTCAGTAGGAAGCAGTGGGCTTGGAGCTGAGATGAAGAGAAGTCAGAAAGTTTTGGGAAATACTGGGGCATTTACAAAGAAAACTTCTCTTATTTGTCTTTGTTTACTCAATTTGTTGTTATTTTGTTAGTACACATTGATGTCTAGGATCCAATGTTTTCTTATTATTGCTCTTTACTAAGGTAGAAGAAAATATTAAAGGTGGTCGAGAGCACTCTTACCGAGGTAAAAAAAAAAAAATTGTGTCTTGTCACAGTCTACTTTTATTTGTCCAATTTGAGGAAATTTAAGTTTATTTTATTTATTTACATTTAAGTGTATTTAAGTCTAAAGAATATTAAATTATTTATAATTATTACTTAGAATAACAGTAATTATTTATTTATAATTGTTATACTCAGAATTTAAATATCCATAATCAAGTATAATCTTCATATTCAGCGGTTCACCTGGTTGATATCATCTTAAATTCAATATTTTAGGGGTTTTAGACAGTTGGTCGGGCAAAACAAGAAATTTGAGGACGTCTGTGGAGCCCAGACACTGACGTAATCTAATAAAAGCTCATCAGATAAGTTAAATATTTCAAAATAAAAGATTAAAAAGAATTTTCCCTTTAAGCTTTTGTAAGAAGGAAAAAGTTTTAATTTATTTTCCTTTATCACCAGCCATTTGATCAAAACAATTAAAACTGAATTTATGTAACTCTTAATTTTTTTTTTTTTTTAATCCTTCACTCACTCACTTCAGTCTGCTGATATTAACAGCCTCAATACTTTCACTTTCACTTCTGCTCAAGTTCTTCCTCTTACAGACTTTTTTTGGTGTGTACACACATTTACACACGACACAACACCCTTACATAGTGTTTTGGCGGCATCACCTATGCGAACAAACAATTGGCCACGCCCCTCCAGATTATGATCAAGCAGGATTCATCATACAGCAAACCTGGTGGTTAAAAACATTTGGAGTTTCTTTTTCTCTCAACAGAAAATAGACCCACTGACGACAACAAAAATAAAGAATAATAGCAGCCATATCCTTTAAATTATCCAGGCGTGTTTTTATGTTGATGAACACTGAGGGTATCTGTGACATCTTTTAAAACGGGAGTTCACAGTGGGGGTAAATCGGTGGCTCCTCCCACCAACAGATAACACAGTCATCCCCTTTTTAATGGCGGCCTACATGCTGCCATCAGCACCGCCTCTGAAAGCTACACCGCTCACGAGAGATGAGAGGGCGCGCGTATGTATGAATGTTTGCATGTGCTCGCCCATGTTTTCTGCACACGCCCTTGTGTGTTCGTGTGTGTGCGCGTCTATGTTATCACAGTCCCCCAGAATACCCTTTGGAAAGTCTTCATGCCGCTGACACGGGCTGTGAAAAATCTGGAATTGAGTGCTGCCCTAACGCCACTGCCTTAATTTGTTATCTGAAAAGAGAATGATTACTCATGAAATTCAACCAAACCTCAGACTATTTGAACTGAGCCAGATAACGAGCTCAGTTTTTTTTTTTTTTTCTCCAGCAGAGCTCCCTGGCAGCCCTCTGCTACCCTCATCTCTAAGGATTTGGAGAAAAGTTGGGGGCTGCCTCTCTTCCTCAAGTCGCCTGCTTTCAAGTCAGCGTGTTTGAACACGGCACAGAGCGAGGTCCCAGAGGTCTGGCTCTGGACAACGCCACCTTCCCAGTATAGACAAGTGACTGGTAGACACAGACAGGAACAGAGAGGAGAAGCAGAGAGAGTCCCCGCGCCTCATTAAAACATACACTCTCTCCGTTCTCTGCGGGGAATTCACACAGAATCCATACGTTTCACTGAATTCTCACTCTCTCTTGACTCTTTTTAAGTCTTTAAGTCGAGAAGATGTGCAGAGTAAAGCGTCGTCGTGGGGTAGAGGAGCTGAGCGCAGCAGAGTCGAGCCAAGGGAGGAGGGTGAGGGGGGGGGGGGGAGTCGCAGTGAGTCGCTGATCTGCTCCCTCAATCTGTGTTTCTGCAGGGTGCCCTAATCAAAGGCACCCGGGCCCGTCTGTGGCACCCAGAGCAAACAGGCTGGGTCTGTCATTAAAGCTGGGGAACACAGCGGTGGGCGACACTACACCAGCGGCCCCTGAGGATTAGACTTCTCTGTTTACACCCCACTAATCTCATCCCTCTGTCCTGCCAGAGAAAAGATGGGTGGAAGTGGGGAGAGCGTGGATGCAGAGAATGAAGATGGAGGAAAGCGAGGACGGCGCAAGAGGGGGAAAAAGCATGAAGGCAAGCAAGGCGAGCTCTCATCTCTCCATGGCCACCATCTCTGGGCTTTCTTCACAGCGGGTGAACAGATGAAATGAAATCAAATGCGAAATGGAGAGAGAGAAGGGAGACGGTGAGAGATAGCGAGCAGAGGAGTGGGGGAAGAAGAAGAAGAAGGAGGAGGAGGAGGAGGAGGAGGAGGCTGAACCTCCTGCCAAGTCTCTCCTCACTTTAAACTCTCTTGTGTGTCAGCCATTACTGTAAGTGCGGTGCATAAGCACGGAGCAGTTGGAGAGCGTCACACAAATCTTCAAATCAAACATTGCTACATTACAGGGCGATGATAACACGCCACGCGACGCTATCGCTCCGCTTTGTGCTGCATAAGCACTTTTCCGCCGCCAAATGTCGGTAGCCGTGCGGTAATTGTGAGGCTGGGAAAATGGAGTTATTAACAATGCTCTTTATGAGTGACCCAGATCCCTCTCAGGAGGGCCGTGGCCTCGCCGTGACCTCTCCCAGCAGGTGTTTTCACGCCAAAGGAGAAAAGAAGGTCTGAAGGTCTTATTTTTTTTTTTTTTTTTTCATCTCCGCCCGCATTATCAGCCTTTCTAGCCGCGTCTCTAAAGTTTGGAGCTAAGTCGCCCTCCTTTTTATCTACATCTGCCTCTTGTGAAGGTAAATCCCAGGTCAAGGCATTTCATATAAGAGTATCAGCACACAAGAATGAAATGTATAATGCATCATTTAGAATTTCACTCACTTCCAAGCTGCGTATCGTGTATCTCAATGTGCAGCATTGCCAGGGGTTTGTTTTCCACTCGGAGTGCCAGTAATTCAAATATATGCACTCTTATGGGGAGGTATAATCAGGTCCTGGCACAGTCATGCGGAGGATAATATCTTATGTTTAAAGCGATGTGTCAAACTTTTGGATGCAGGAACAAATAATTCGCTGATCTGACTGAACAGCTATTGGTTTTGGCTGTTTGCAAAGTTAAAAGTGCTTCTCTCTTTTGCACTTTTTACCAGGGAGACAGTAACAAGGTACATTTACTTGATTACTGTACTTAAGTACATTTGCAAGTATCTGTACTTCAGGGCTGCACCTAAACTAATTATTTTTAAACAATTAATCACTTTTTTTATTAGTCGTTTAATTTAATGATCATCTAAAGATTCTTTTTTATTACTCAATTAATTAACAATTTATTAACAATTAATTTACTCCAAATAAATATCAAAACTTATATTTTATTCAGTCAGAATCCTGACAACAGACACATAAAGCACATTAGAATAATTTCCTCCCTATTTAATAGACTTCATTTGTCAGATGACTGATCAGAAAAATACTGGACCTCAAAATAAAAAAGAATTGCTGTGACGCATATTAATTTAATTTCTAAATAATGTGTCAAGCTTTTCCCGGAACCGAACATTTTCTTACTTAAGTACTTGACTTAAAACTTAAATTGGTAATGACATGGACTCTGACAACAGACCGCAAAATTAGTTGTTGCAATTTTCTCACTCATACGTGGCCGTTAAAGCAAACTGAGTATAAAAGTAATTCAAAAGTATAAAATGGCAGAATGACGACATCAGATGACGTGCAGTGTAACGTTAACTTTTAACACGAGGGCCACAAAGAAACATCGAGAAAATTAATTTTAAGTGACTTCTGCTTACAGTTTGTGGAGTTTTACAGAGAAGCATAATGTTGCGTCTCAGTCTGAAATACTCCCACGCTTTAGATGAGCGCGACAACGTTTGTTTGCTACGGCTTGTTCTCCTGGTAAATCCGTGCCTTTTCCAGGCGCAGCAGTTCATTGCAACGCACGATATGCAAATAAAGATATTTCCGTAATCGATGATTGCCCCAGCCTTACTGTACTTTACTTGAGTTTTTATAGTTTAGTTAACCTTTACTCCACTACATTTGAAAGACAAATATAGGACTTGTGCAACATTTTTCTGAGCGTTATTTAGCTATGAAGCCAGCGGATGAATCTTAATCATAATCACAGGATAAAAAACAATCACAGTAAACTATGCCTACACTGTCAGACAAGTTCAAAGTGCATGCTGCATTTTTTTGAACAGTTCAGTTTGAACTCGGTGGTGTTACTGATATCTGTGGCAGATACAGATCATGTTTCCTCACCAGAGCACATTTTAAACCCAGTTAACCTCCAACATCGAGCTCAAAGCATTACCACGATGCCAAACTCTTCTACTACCTGCAGAACTAATAATCAGTCCGTTTCACTTCTCGTCTCAGCCCTCGCTTTTGATTAAGGGAGGTAATTTTTGTGTTGTGATGAAGAAAACATTAAAAAAGGGAAAATTGCTTGGAAAATGGTATGTGCATCAAGGGATCGAAACACCACTGGTAGAACTGCAAAGTTTCCACATGCAACTCTGGGTGAAACTAATGAGGCTACAAAATGTTTGTTTACAAAGACAATTAAATATAAATATATAACAATAATACAGAAGGACAATATTTGCAAATTAAGACATTTCCTTTTTAGAAGTTTCATACACCTCGTTTAAAGTATAATTGTGTAATACTATGATTTATGCAATTTATAATTAAAGGTATAATTATTATTATTTCATTACCATTTTAAATTTTGTAGAACTTCTGTGGCTATATAATTCCAGTATTAAACTGCTGGCAAGATTTTTATCCTAATTGTTTTTTAATGTTTTGCTTTTTTATGTCAGGCAAATATAGAAATCTTCTGTATTTTTGAGAGACGTTGCTTTATGGCAATAAACAGGAAAAGGGCAGACATCTTCCAGCACAAATGTTGTTGTTGTTGTCGCTGTTAGTTTTTGAGTTTTGAGCCTCAACTCAAACTCTTAAGTTTTGGGAAGGTTTTACCAACTACCAATTCTCTGTTGAGATAATTTATTTTTCTTTTTCAGATAAGTTTGAATCTTTGAGTTTTTGAAACCTTAAAAAAATTGTTGTGCAAAATCACTTTGCACACTGAGTGATGTGTTTTTTTCAGCTTTAAAACTCAAAAGATTCAAGTTTGTCTAAAGAAAAAAATATAGTACCTCAGCTAAAGATTATAGGTCGGCATAACTTTT
Source organism: Lutjanus erythropterus (assembly GCF_056507025.1). NCBI lineage: Eukaryota > Metazoa > Chordata > Actinopteri > Lutjaniformes > Lutjanidae > Lutjanus > Lutjanus erythropterus. Next base: position 4,329,063 of record NC_139335.1, read on the forward strand.
TTGGTTTATTTCAAAACTTTAGAGACTCTTAAAAGTCTATTATGGATAGACATAAATATATATATATATACTTCCTTCAAATAAGAAGTAGTGAACACTTGTGCTGTTAGACGTCTGATCTGATCAGTGTAATGTAAAAGAAAAAGATAAAATAATGATAGTAATATATTTTACTTGCTGACAGCTTGTTGAGAACAGTGATTGCAGATGATGAAGGACACTGACCGGTGCGGTCGTGGTGGCGGTGATGGCGGGCGTGCTGTTGTCAGTGCCGGCCGGCTCGCTGTGCGTCTGTGTGGGCGTGTAGAGGGTCATGGCGTGCTCGGGAACCCGGCTCTGCCCGGTGTAGTCCTGTGTCGGGAGCGGGTGCGGTGCCGCGAACTCTGCGGGGATGCCATTCTGTGGGGGAGGCGGGTACTGGGCTGGGGTGTACGGCTGGGCCATCGCTTCTGGGGGGTTGGTGGCCTCTTGGTTACCCTGCGAGAAACACACAACAGGAGGCAAGTGTTAGAACTACAGTTGAGATCAAAGTTAAAGTACATTGTTTGATTGTAACAAGCAGCATGAAAGACGTGCGAGTTCAGCAGTGCGATTGGGAAGGCAGCTGGGGAGAGTTGTCCTGCAAACTAAATAAGTCAGGGGGAAACAGCCATCATATCACAGCTCAGCTCAGATTAGAGAATTCCTTGATCATTGCTAATGAACACAGTTTATGTTGTAGAGCATGGCTCGCTGTCGGAGGGGCAAGAGTCAGGGGGAATCTCAATTGCACTCATGGCAAAGCACAAGAGGAAAGATCAATTAATTGATAAAATTTTGATTAGGGCCTTTGATTTCAATGACAGGTCTGTTAAAGTAGCAGCTGCTCCCCCTCTCCAAGCCCCACTTTCCTACTTTTAAAATTAACCTGTGTCTCACTTTATGAGCTTTCCCAGCGCTCAGTATCCCTGCCTTTGTTTCTGTCTCTGGGTATCAGTTGAAATTTTTAGATACCAGGTGCCAAAATGATACCCGAGTTCCTCCGACAGTCGCTTTTTTATACCTCTGTGTAATCTCAAATGCTCCCAAGTTTAATTTAGAAGCCAAAAACCTTGTTAACTTAAAATTACGTCTAAATCCTTATTTAAAGACAGAATCAGTGGGATTTGTCCAAGCTGTTCGTAAATGCACCGCAAGAATACTAGTACATCAAATATAGTTTTGGGTTGATAAAGTGTCTTGAGCACTGCAAAATAATGTGAAAAATAAGGAAATACAGGCAAAGGGTGGGGTTTCTGCATATGCACCTACCACCACACTTTTAGTCGGTCATAAATCATGAATCTATGCACTATTTTTAAAGAAAATGTTGCATATTATACCTTTAAATCAGAAAATTTTGAATTGAATAATAAAACCACTTTTCCACCACAGAAACTTTCCTAGAGACTGGCAACCTTTAGAGGAACTCAGTTGTGTTCTAAAATAAGTCCCTGCTCAGGGAGTAGCACTTTCCAAACAGGATTTTTAGGGGTGATTGCTTGCAGCATTTTATTTCATACACCATTGTTAAAACTCTGCAGATGCAAGCCAGTTTGTCTTTTCTTAATTGTGCTTCGACACGTCAACATGGAGTTACAGAAGAAAGAATGCAAAAATAATTTGCCTCATCTTGGCAGGTTTTTAGCTCCATGAAAAATAGTTCCAGGGACTAAATGTTCTGGGCACTTTGGGTGAAAACACGGCTACAGAAGCAGGCATATGACAGATGGACCGACAATGAAGTCCTGGCCTTATTGAGCATTATGCTGAGGATGAAATCTTACGATGTCAACGTTTTTCTGTAGTTGCACACACACAAAAAAAAGTACCTGCAAAAATAGCCATCTCTTTTTCATACGTCAGCGGCCTAATTTGCCAAATATTTGTGGCTCTTGAGACAGCAGGGGAAATAAAGACAATAATGACCTTTCAGTTCCTTGAGAAGTTCCTGTGACTAAAAGTTCTGTGTACTTTCAGTGGAAACGTGGCACCTTTTGGTACTTAATAGTTTTGAATACTCATTAGAGACACATTTCAGTTGGTACCCAGGAAGAGTTTGATACTGAGCCCATGTCTAATGTCGTGTAAGTCTGATTCCTCCATATGCTTCCAGAACACGCAGTATGTGGTATCTACAGCACATATGTTTTTTAGTCTCTGCTCCTGCCTTAAGTGATAGATGGCCCTTTGCAATGAAGAAGCAGTTTCACAGACCCTTTGTCTCGTGTGGATGCTTGAGATGATGAGCTGCAGAAATAATGGACTTTTCTGGCTGGTGCACATTGTTAAACTCGGTAATGGCTGGACTACAGAAGTGCATGTCTTATTGTTACGAAGCACTAGGCTCCGCGAATCCAGACTAATGAGCAGAACAGCGAGATCAGTGCTGCTGGAGCGGATATCCATCCCAACATTAAAAACGCAGAGGGAAAAAGGTGAGACAATAACACCGAAATCCAATAACACCCCCTGCAAATACCCTCAATCAAATTTAAAGATACAGATCATGCGAGCTCAATGCATAACTCTTTCGATAAGCGAGAAGGAGGAAAAAGCACACAATAGCAGCCAGAAGTAAGGGTTTATGATTGGAGAAAAACAGTAACAGTAAACAGATAGAGAAGTTTCTGTCTCTTCCTTTACAAGCTGGCCGGGGATGGTGAGATAGGAGATAAATGTGTTTTATTCTTTTTTTCTTTTCTGCTGCTGTGGTGTTTGGCCCCTTTCTGGAGATTTCCACGGAAAGCTCTATCTGGGCAGGAGGAGGCAGTGGTTTTAATGAGTGAGCCGAGCAACACTGTGCTGTAAATGTAGTGGAAATAATTCTACTCTGACGTGTTGGCAAACAAACCTCGGCCTAAACTGTGCTCTGCCAATTAAGGAAATGCTCCATTATCTAAATGAAAAAAGAGCGGAGAAGAAGCCTTGAGAGAGGAGGAGGATTGACCAGCTTCCTGCAGCCTGCAGGGCCTCAAGGCTGCTCCTGCTGGAAGACTGGACCCTCACTCCTGCCTGACCTAATCCCCCCTTCTTCTTTTTCATTATACTGTATTTCTATCTCCTCTGTCTCTCCCTCAATCCCTCCGCCCCCCTTTCCCTTTCATGCTCATCTCTTCCTCCCCCCTCTCTTTTTATGCAGAAACTTTTTTAATCTCTACCCCTGTGCTCTACTTTTCCTCTCCCTCCAGTCATGGCATTATATAACACACTTGCATTGCGGGGCATCCTAATTCAAGGAAGCTCTTGATGTTGGCAATTTTCAACTTCTAAGCGCCCGTTTTAAAGGAGAATGGGGGTTGGTTACCTAAAAAAAGATGCACCTCCTGGTATGACAGCTGAAAGAACTACGAGATCCTGCGCCCTTCTTTTAACTGGCCCGTGCAAAACCATCAACACGTCAAAACTCAGTGGTCCAGCAGAGGCAGGAAGCTCAGCAGCCTGCAAACACGAAGCTGCTGCGTTTGACTGTTTGTGCATCAAACCCGCGTTCATGTCATTAAGGAGATCAAAGCTTCACTTATGTCTTTTTGTCAGTCACTGTCAAGATCTCCGCACATGGTTCTGATTGATGTTTGTAAGGATTTGCTGAGGAGTTACTGAGTGTGTTTACACTGATGCGCAGGTTATCATCAGACATCAAACATTATCGTAAACATAAAATCAGAATTCAGGACAAACCTTTACTTTAGTTTGAGAAATCTTGTTATGGTAGCTGGGTTAATCTGATATAATTTGGGAAACTGCAGCACCATAGGCTGTTAAAGGACGCAAAACCCTTACTGCTTCAGTGAGACTCCCATAAAAAAAACAGTAAAGCCCCTTTCACACTGGACAAAAAATGCCTGCTAACATCTGGCTTTTGTCATCAATGGGAAAAGGTACAATCGGCATTCACTCCCACTCAAATAACTCAATAACTTCAAACTTTTTCATACACATGCTGCTCAGCTGAGTGGAGTTTGCACCTGCTTGAAGGTGTGTATTTAACTAATGAAGCACTCGTCTTGAGTCGAGAGGCTGAAGGGTGGATAAACATCTTATTTCCTATAAATCTTTCACAGTAAAAATCCCGTTATTTTCTTTTGTCATTATGAAGCAGCAAAATAAGGAAAATGTAACTCAACACAACTCCTGTCAGCCGAAAATCAAACACTAAAATATAGCAGAAACCTGAAAGTACGAACAGCCAGAGAGAGGAACTAAATTATAAACCGCAGAAATTCAGTTAGAAGCTACAAAAGTACAGAGATCTGAAAACAGACACTTTGAAAAAATGTCTTTCTCTCTGCTATCCTGCACACATGAGTTGAGTCTCGGCTTTCCCTGCACACATCAGAAAAAGAAAGACAAAGGCAAACTTGCCTGCTGGCAACAGGAAAAGGGTCCAACGCCTGGATTTAGCCACATTTATTTTAAACACGCTAATTTTGGTGCAAAAACAGTATTAGGGCCCAGTGTTTTATGCACTGGTAAAACAGCACAGTATATTATAATGGGTGTATTTACACCCGCCTCATTTAGAGCATTGTTTTGAAACCTGGAGCATTTTATTTGTTTTCCTTTGGTCATATGTGAACATAGCAATCAGACTCGAATGCTGGGTGAAACAAGCAGGACGAGATTGCCAAGAAAGGGCAGTCTTGGCTCTGGGATGTTGTAGAGCACATGGACTGTAGCAGCTCATGTACTAATAGTGAAAAAGCCAAAGGATGAATTGAGGACAGAAATATGCACTGGTTCAGAAGATAGGACCTTCCTCCTGTGTTTACTTTGACCAATAAGCAGAAGGAATGTTTCCCTGTGTGAAAAGAAACTGAACCAAGGGGAAAATGCTTCAAGTTCACAAACTTATCAGCTGATTCTGAACAGAGAAAACAAACTGTAAGTGTGAAAACACCTTTAAACTGGACTTCATGGACCATATTTCTAAAGATAAACAGTATTTGGTATAAAATTCTACTGTGGACATAATTTTGTTGGAGCTAAAGTGGCTGAGTTGTGTAGGTGCAGACAGTCAAAAACCTGGAAAATATTGTAATCATGAACACGCAGAGCTGAATAACGAGGTTCCTTTGTATTCCATGTATATGTCACATTCCAATTATAGTGATGGGAATCGGAACTCCAGTTGAGAACTGGTTCCCACTTGTACCATCAGTTAGAATTATATGCCTCCGAGTTTATTAATTCCTTTTTTTTTGCATGTTTCCTTAATGTTTTCTGCATATTTTTACTGACAGATGCACATTGCAAAACACTGCCAGGCCAAGTGGGTCTGAAAACCTCTTTGGAAAATTCAATTTTTATTCGCCCCAAATAAAATGTCTTATTTATCAGCAGTTATCAAATAAAAGCAAAGGCTGAAGTAAACTGTCATATTTAATCTGGGGCTGCAACATCTATAAAATATAAAAACAATAGTAAAAACTGTCCATCCCGGGTTCTCAGAGTCCAAAATGATGTCTTTAAATGTCTTGTTCTGTCAGTCAAAAATCCAAGGATATTCACATACACAGAAAAGAAGGAAATCTTCTATTTGAGAGACTGAAAACAGTATTTTCTAACATTTTTATATAAAAAATTACATTAAGCATTATCTGATTGTGAAAAAACTTAATAGTTTAACTTTTTCACTGCATACCTAGTCAGACAAGTGAATTGCCAGATTTACTAGCCCAACGTGACATTTCACTTGCCCCGGACAAGCAGGCAATCCATATTGTTGAGTCCAAATCAGGATGATCTCACAGATTGGACTGTGTGAGAATGTAGATTTGGACTAGAGTTGTCATGATAATACTTACACTATTTTCCCTTTTCCTTTAATTTTTATTTGTATCGTTTTAAACGTGGTATTGGTGTTGTGGTACTAGTGGTACTACTACTTGACAACTTAAACTGGACTTTGACACAGCAGGTGGTGTTGACTATGTTCTTAGTTATCTCTAGATATGTTTGGTCATGAACATGAACCTTAAGAACTTTCTGGGCTCTTTGTTCTGCCTGCTATTTCTGCTGTGCCAGTTGCAGGAGGGCTTCCAGTTTTGGTTTCTTGTTTGCTATTTATTTGACAGTCCCTTAGTTTTTGGGAAATCTCTGATGTAGTTTTCTTTCCTCACTGGCTGCACTGGTTTCTGTTCCGTTTCTTCTTCACGCCTCAGTTCTGCATTTGTCATGACTTGTTCTACTAAACTTGTTAAATCGTCATCTGCCTTCGAGTGTCCCTTGGCGCACTCGGGTCAGAATATGAATCGTTACACTCACGGGGCACACGCAGGCCAGTGTATCTGTGTCAGGTCTGCTGCTATTTGAGCCTTAAACAAGCGCAAAAGGACTGAGACAGAGCCAAGTGACACACAAACAGGATAACAGCCTGGAGCTCGGTTTTGGAGAAAGAAAACTACCAGAGTGTTGTAGCGCCATGTCGTCGCTGTTTCAAAGGGCAGCAAGGCAAAAGCAAGGAGGCGGAGAGTACAGGCCTCATTAGTGAAACACAAAGTAACACTAGCTCTCGTATGATCTTCGCCTTCCTCTGATGTATGTGACAAACGAGTTATTCAACTGGAAATGAACTGGGAGAAGAAAAAAGGCCCATGCAAATCAGGGGAGTTGTGCTCGTCCCATTGCGACCACGCGCCCTTTTTGCTCGGGCTGACTCGCCGTCGTCAAGATAATCCATGGTGCCTAATGAAAAGCCCTCCACGACAAACTAGTCAGGTACACGGCACATCTCATTCCGCTGAAAGAGATTGCTGTTCATTATGGCCGCGAACGAGCGCGACGAGCTGTTGTTATATTGGGATCCCGGCGAGCGTTTCTCTACCTGCAGGCCTGTTTATGGGAAAAGAGCAGGTCCCTTTGCGGCACTTTAATGCCCCCCTTACATGGCCTGCTGCCATGAGCCGCCTAAACCTCGTCTCCACGGACACGACGACGAAGAATAAAGGCAACCAGAGAGAGCAGCCTTTATCGATCTCCCATCCTCTTCAGTCCTCTTTCCCTCCTTCCCTCCATCTCTCCTTTCACCCTTTCTACTCCTATTACTGAAGAGCACAATAAAAAACACTATCTCTAATCTTAAGCACTCTCCTTGTGTAAAATTGGATTGGAAACCCTTACTTAAGGAGATCACTTTTGGAGCGGAGTTTTTGTTTTTACAGTCAGCATCAGGAGCCAAAGAGGTCAGGAAGGCCTCGTGGCGATGCCCACTGCTTAGGCTGCCAGTCTGAGAGAAACTCCCCTCATACACAGCGTTCAAAGAGAGAGACGGAGACTTTCGCTGGTGCTAACCCCAGTCTGGATGGTCAAGGCTATATTCCATCTCAGCAGGTACAACGACTTGGCCGCTCGCCAACGATCCGTGATCCTCTTTAGCGGCGCTGGGAGGGGAAGTGTTGAGAGGCCAAGAGGAGATGGGCTGTGCAAATACAGGAGCTGTTAGGAGGAACTCATATCGGCAGAGTGCTGCACTGACTCATACGCGCGACAGAGGGTCAAAGAGCAACGCAAAGGCAAAATACGGCAGGCGACTAATTGCGTTGCATTGAATCCGGGGGGAAATCACTCAAATGGGAGCGGGCTGATCAATCTTGGCAATCTCGGCCGTGATGGAGTGGGCAGCTTTATGGCCGCGGATCGGTCACATGCAGCTTGGATCATTTCTCAGCGAAGGCCTTCCTGCTTTACATGGATCCTACTGTATGACACTAATAGTCTCAAGCAAGAAATGTTCCTCCTGATCCTATACGCTGAGCAATTCAAACAGATTTATGAACAGCTCTGCAGCGTTCCTGCATAATCCAAACAGCATGAATAGTTAAATGTTGACTTAACATAAAGCATCGCTGTCTCATTCCTCCATGGAAAATGTACACAAGCAACTTGCTTTGTCAGAGCACAGATGACATAGCATTTTCTAATTAAATTTTAAGCTTTCCAGCGTCTCATGCGAAGCATCATGCACAGAGCGTTACTCTCCAGAACAATGCTCATTTGGTTTTAATGACCGCCTGACAGTGACAGTGGCAAACTTGTGACAAATCCCGCTGGGCCGTCACAGCACAAACCCGAACAGAGTTTACAGTGAAAAGTGTAATGCAGCTCAGCGGAGGCCAACGTACGGCAATCAGTTGATGCAACACAAACGAAACACTGAGTGGTTTTCAGCCAGCTGCATGAAAGCCTCTTGTTGTCCCCGGCTCTGCTGCTGATGCTCGGTTAATTGTAGCCCCGCACACAGACAGCCAGGCAGGCAGGCGAAAAGACGGCCTGAGATGATTTCCACAGGCAACTGGCATTCATTTTGTCTTGAAGGCGCATAAATAAAGGCTGTCTAGCCGGGTCCATTTTAATTAGGCGAGCCACATGATCTTACTCCAAGTCTCTCTGTTAACACTCACCAGAGGCTGCAGCATGTGTTAATTACAACCACATGCCACACAGTGAATCCAAGGTGAGCCAGAAAAGAGAAACTCTGAAGAGGTAAACAACAACAAGAAAACAAAACACCTTCAGCTGAGTTTCTCATGATGAGGCACATATTTGGTGCAACGGCTATTCCCCTCCCCCCAGTCAACCAATTACAGCGCGATGTTGGGAGAGAGCGAGGGGGAGCGGGGAGATGTGGAGAAGCAGCCCTATTTAATGCAGATTCACAACACCCCCCCCTCCCTCCCCGTCTGAACAAAACCCCGGTCCTCCTCACCACTACAGTGGGTTTATGATTTCAAATAGGCTGGGGAGAGGGTTATTGTTTTGTCTCACATTTCCTCCCTTTGCAAACTCCTGTCTTTCCATTTTTCCACCTCATTTGTGGAAAAATCAATTCATGAAAATAAACACTTGGTGTCTTCGCTCCGCGTCCAAGTCAATTTAGATTTCGTGCGTGTTTCTGCCGCTCTTTTCCGAGAGGCTTAATCGCTTTCACATGTCACATATGTTTCATCCCCTCTAACGTGATTTTTCCTCGTTATTGGGAGCACTTATTTGCTCCACGGCCTTGGATGGAGGTATTAGAAAGGGAGTTCATTTTCCTCAATCCCTTGCTGATTTCTTCATTACGTTGCGGCGGAGGCACTGCACGCGGAGCCTCGTACCGAGATGGGACTGCTCTTAGCGATGCGACTGCGAGTGTTACTATACCTCAGAGACGCCGGAGCGCCACTTAATAAACTGAGTAGACAGAGGATCACTTTGAACTCCTGTGACATGTAATGAACCTGTCTGTCTCAGCCACAGCTCTGTCTGGGCTCAGGCGCTGCATGGTAAAAAATGCACATAAATAAATAAATAAACAAAAACACATCCAAATAAGCCTAGAGGCCCCGTGAAAAAGCCATCAGTTACACATGGTTAGACTCATAGCATTTTGCCAACGCCATAAGAGGAGATAATTGTCTGTTTCAGTGCTGTTGCCTCTTTTGTTGCATAACAGATATTTACATCTGGGACTAATTACTCCAGTCTGGGTGTCAAAATTTGGATTAACTTGTGGGATGCATCCAGTTTGGTGTTTAGACTCATTTATTAGTGGGAACAGACACCGTGTTGCTTTGACCCCATCAAAAACAAACTTTTTCATCTACTTTTCTTCTGTTTTTTTTTTTTTTTTTTGGTTCTTTCTAAAGTTGTCAGAAGAAAGTGATATTGACACATATTCTATTAAAAAATCCTCCCAAACTGAATCTTTTGAGATTGCTATTGATCACTAAGATAAAGACCTGAACGAAAATGAAAAGTGATAACTGAACTGTGGGATGTTCTGTCATTCTGGTCATATAAGCCAGTGAATCAATTCCACATGGTCGTCATGCCAGTGCGCTGCTCTTCAGACTGCAGATAAGTCCTTTGAAATTCTACGGGGGATAAAAATGCCAACATTTGTTTTAGAGTCAGCTGATTGTCATGTTAATTCAGTCGTCCCCCCCCCCCCCACATGCTGGGATTATGATACAGGGGCCAGAGTTCCTCGTGGGGACAAAATGCCATTACTTAAGCATGCAGGAATCTCGACATGACATTCCTTGACCGCTGTGACAATGGCAAACATATGCAAATGAAGGAGAGTGCCACTCTCATTATGACCCTGTCACGGAGACTCTGACGCCTCCCACTGGACCCCGAGCATGTCAGAAGAAGAGGGAAGTGGAAAAGGGAGATAAACGGGAAAAGAAGGCTGAATTCTGGGAGGAGAACAGGTGTAACGTTGTTGTTTATGTTATCTCGGCTTTTCGTCATCCTCTCCGCTCTCTCATGGCTCCCTTTGTAATTTATTCCATTGGCCTATTTGCCTCGCTGAGTCTTTTTCTTTTTTTGTGCGCCTTTGCTCTGCAGTGGAAGGAGGGACAGGTTTACATGGGCGGGATTCTTTGAAGTGAAAATGCAGACTACTCCCTGCTGTAGCCAAAGCTCATCTAATCAGGGGCTAATTCCAGTTATTAAGATTTGAGAGATAACTTTGATTCATCACAGTCCATCTACCCCTATCGGTTAATCACTGTCGCGCTAAGCTCTTTTTTAGTCATCCTTTTGTTTCCACTCCCTCTGGCACGCAGAGAGGGGGAATAAGAGAGATAGAAGAGAAGGAAAGGGAGAAGATATTAACAATATTAATGACCCGTGATTCTCGTCTCCTTAATGAGAAGGGTTATTAACTGTGATTATCCATGATGAAATGGTGGTAATTCTTGAAAGCTTGAGAAAACTTGTACAATCGCTTGTCTGCTGATTTGTTCCTGTGATGTTTAAGAAAGAAAAAGGTGAGCGCGGTGAGAAAGAGAACTTAGAGGATAAAGAGGCAGGGGCAAGCTGGGGATACAGAGATGCTCGCAGCAGGAAGCTGGGAGGGATCTTTTTTTTTTTTTTTTTCATAGGAAAGCTAACCGTCTCCAGTCCCAGTGCTGCTGCATTTCAGACAGTTAAAATCTGTCTTCTTCACAGAGATGAATCCAAACTCTGAAGTGTTTCTCCTTCTTAAAACCCTTGGCGCCACGTCGCCTCTCACTTCCTCTCTCGGTGGCTAACGAGTGGGCCAACGCACGCACCCAGTCGCCCATCTGCTGGTTGACACTGCTGAATGGCTGTTTGAACACCTATGCCGCTCTCGCCAGATCCCTGATACAGCATTTCCCCCTCTCACCCTTTTTTCATTCCAATTATAGGAAGTTGCATGCTTGTGGAGTCCCTGTCGGCTCCATATGATTCCCTCAACGGAGGGGAGGGTGTGTGTGTGTGTGTGTGTGTGTGTGTGTGTGTGTATGTGTGGTGGGGGGGTGCTGTCTGGTGAATCATTGATGTGCAGTCAGACTGTTTCATTGCACACATGTGTGTGTGCGTTTGGGGGAAGAAGGGGGTTAGCAGCCGACAGATAACAATCCTGAATTATGCATGTCTGTCCCTCGTGAGGAGATGAGGGGAGGGACGGCGACAGGGGATGAGCCACACTCTCTTATCCCCAGGGACAAATTTGGATAGAAAAGAGCTAGGTGTGGAAAAAGTCGGGACCACCGTGAGCGCTACCTGACCGCCTCTCTTTAGCTCCACAAGCTCCTCACCACTGTGATGGCTGCCGTCTCCGTACAAACGCAGGGGATCGGTCCAGGAAACGGCCCCATTATGAAGCCTGATCTGTGGTAATAATGCTAATGGGCAGGAGTGGCAGATTTGCCAACTTATTTGTTAGATGTTCCTTTTAAAAGTGTCTCTGGGAATTTAAGCCTGGACCTGGCGAAACACTATCACCTTCCTAAAATTACACTGTATCACGGAAACACCTGCTGGGCCCATTTTAGATAATAATCCCATTTCTACATGCCAGTACAGCTCTCAGACGGGAGAAATTGGATTGTTTGCATTACTGACCTGTGGAGCAAGGCAGTCTGGGAAAAGCAACAGCCTTGAGGCTTTATTAGATTCAATCGGTCTTTCATAAACAAAACCTTACTTTTCAAAAAGCTAAAAAAAAAAAAGAAGAAAAAATCTACTAAATGTGGGTAAGCCAGCACTTTGTGGACACACTCCATTTATTTTCTCCAATTAAATCTCTTTAATTGGATTGAGGGCTGGCACCTGGTTTACACTCTGTCAACCACGCAATCCACAATAATTGATGCCAGAGCCGCAGCGTGTGTGTGTGCGTGGGATGTGTAGCGATGGGGGAGGGATTTAGTGCATGTCTCACTACTCCACAATTTCACTGTGATCAATTTATCAATGGCCCGCCTCGCTGTCCACCAGCGTCCACTGCTCTGAGATGGGAAATGCCTTAACACTGCAACCACACACACACACACACACACACACACACACAAACACAAGAACTGTTGGAGGAAGCGATCTGATCCTTTATGAAAAGTAGCAATACTACAATGTAAAACATACCAGCATCATCTAGATTATTAGTGCGTTCAACTGTTTTTTGAAAGTCTTGTGAGAATCATCATTCCCTTTTTTTTTTGCATTCAAATTAATCCCACAACGTATTATTAAAGTAAAGTACAATCTATGATCATTTACTAAGAGAACAAAGTGATTTTTTTTATCATCTGGCAAACTGCACATCCCCCCTCTAGAAGTTTTTATGTTTTATTGTCTAACAAGATCGAATAAAAGTAGATTTCTAGGCAGATTTTTTTGACACTGATCAACAGAAAGCGACTGTTTAATGACAGCAGCGTTGCACGAAGCACCCAGAACCTTTATGAAAGTAAAAGTAGTAATACTACAATTTAATAAATACCAGTCCCATCAAGATAATACTTGTATAATTAGCAAAGTGTATCCAAAAGTACTGTTTTTTTGGATGTCTTGTGAGAATTCTTATGTAAAAGTAGCAAAACTACAATGTAAAAATACTATTTCTATCTAGATAAGCTTAGTTTTATTAGCAAAATGTATAGAAAAGTGCTTACTTTGTGGAAATGTGTTGTATTATTAGTGCGTTCACCGTTTTGCACTGTTTTCTGGATGACTTGTGAGACATATTATTCCTTTTTTTATGCGCTCAAATTAATCCCATATTGCATTGTTAAAGTAATGTACAATCGTTGATCACTAAGTATTAATCCCCCTTACAATTTTGTATGTTTTATTGTCTAACAAGATTGAATAAAAGTAGATTTTTCTGTGGATTTTTTGGCATTGATCATCGGAAAAAGAGAAGTTTTAACAGATGTCTATGAAGTGACTGAAATGAATTAAAACTACACTTGAAAATGCATCTTGTATGCACTGTATAGCTCTATAGATATAATTCCCTGTGTAAAATAAAGTAGTGGTGAATTAGTGAATGATTTATGACACAGCCTTAATCTGCAAAGTAATTGCAGCTGTCAAATAAATGCAGAGGAGGAAAAAGTAAGCATTTCCCTTTGAAATGCAGGAGTAAAAAGATGGAAATACTCAAGTCAAGTACCTTAAAATTGTGCTTGAAGGCAACATTTTCCTAAAAAACAATATATAGGCTCACATAAACACAATCGCTTTTAATCATCATTCACAACCCACGAGCAGTGTGGGCCTGTATTTCCTTATCTTCTTATTATTTTGCTGCTCAGGATGCTTTACCAACCCAAAATGTCACCGTTTGGCATATTTGACACTCAACAATCAACTGTCTCTCTGATGCGTTTATGGACAGCTCAGACAAATCCTACTGTTTCTACCTTTAAACACACTACTTGCATAAATGCACCATGAAGAGCAACACGCTCCCTCACATATGTGCACACTGAAAAATTCCCCCACGTGCTAATGCAACAGATTTACATACATAGTTGCGAGCTCTGATACATATGTGCATATGCACACCTACAGAACTCGGATCCACTCCTGAATACAAATGCCGCCACAGAATACAAATGGTGTGCGCCCACACGTGGAAACACGCAGAGATACAAATCCAAGAGATGCATCACGGCGCGCTGACAGCACCTTTAAGACACTTTGAGAAACACCCGGCTCCTGAATAGCGAGCCCCGCCGCCGTACAAATGGAGAGAGGCAGAGACAGAGCGAGAGGGAGGCCAAGGGAGACCCGACACAGTAAATAAAAATACAATTTCCTCCAGTGACATGCCCATTCTGTTGGAAGCCTGACTCTAATTATTCTAAGCACTTTGAGGGATGGCTTTCCACTGCATTAATCTACACATCCCACTCGCCCATCCACAGTCGATGCACTTTTAACTACCTAAGGACGCCCCGAAACTCTTCTTAAAACCTCGGGAGGAGGAGATTGACTTTGTACAGTGATGGGGTAAAGTGCTTTGCCTGAGTGAATCTTTCTCTAAATCTCACAGCACAACACCGTGCAACAATTTTCATTTTCAATTTCAAATAGCGCGTCTCTCCCCACCCCTCAAAAAAAGATCAGATTCGAAGGGGGAACGTACGCGGCGCCGTGCGGCTCAAAATAAGTCGGTGAATTCTCATTACGGGGCTTGTGTGAGAGTGCGGTTGTTTTCCTCTGGGCAGGAAAGCACTCGTAGCTCATTTGGAACTGAGATGAATCGATAAATCACCAGGGACCATCAATCAATCAATGAGCCTATCAATACTCGCTGGATGAGGCTCCTCCCACTGCAGGGGGCCATCTTTGGGAAGAATATGTCGGGCAAATGGGCTTTTAACATAATAACTCTGTCCACTTGTGCTGAGTGCAAGATTGATGCCGTGCAATGTTTACATGTTGACACAAGCTGTAATAGTGATACACAGCAGGTCCCGTGTTTACATGTAAAATAATCAGCACACACACACACACACACACACACACACACACACACACACACACACACACACACACACACACATACTGTAATATGAAAGACTGCTCACATTCTGGTCATGTTTATCAAAATCTAAACAAGATCAAACCGTCTTTGAAACGGCTCTGCTCTCTGATCGAGGTTGTATATTTGGCTTTGGTGCACTGAAATATCTACTCTGTATAAACATCTGCCCCCCTCGGCGGAGATGGAAAAAAAAAAAAAGGATGGATACAGAAGTAGATAGGCGGAAGCAAAGATCTATCTTTCCTAATTAATCACCACTTGGTTTTTAAGTAAGAAGTTTGTAAGAATGGGGCCTCCAGCTGCACACACACACACACACACACACACACACACACACACACGGGCCAAACTGCTCGGCACATTATGAGCAGAGTGACATTTTCGTGTGAACTGCGGGGCAGCTTCGCTCCGGATTCAATATGCTCGAGACAAAACGCAGAACAAGGACGAGGCTGCAATAACAAGTTGTTACTGTTAAAGGATAAAGCTGCTGATATTCAAGATTTCTCTTAATGCCCACTGAACAAACCAGCAGTGAATTGATCCTGCTAACAACACTGTCACCCCACGCTGGAGCGCATGTGCCTTCATTACCATAAACACACACACACACACACACACACACACACACACACACACACACACACACACACACACACACATAGTTTATGTTGACTCAATCCCACAATCCCACAGTTCTGCAAGGGCTGGACATCATGGCTAGGACTGATGCCAACATCGATATGAGGGAGTAAAAAAAAAAAAAGTGATATCGATATATTAGTATTCTTTATATTTATGCGGCATATAAAACACAGAATCTTAAAAATATACATAAACACACATTGATCCATCAAAAGTGGCAAAGATATGTAACAGAGGCGGAATAATTTAGTTGAACAATAAATGAACATAGTATCAAATTAGACAAAAACTAGAAATAATCTGTTCTTTGTTAGACAGAGGGTTAATTAAGGATATATTACCACAGAAGTGTACTGTGAACTATAGTGAAATCCCATATCCCATGTCCTTAACTACCAACTAATAAAGTCTAATGAAGGTAAAACACTTGGAAACTTTAGTTTACAGTACAGTTCTGGTATAATGTGTCCCTAATTACCCTCTAATAAAGTCTAATAAGGGTCTAATAATGTCTAATAAAGACCATATTATTTATTGTTTTTAATACTTATAAATTACTAACTGCAAACATATGTCTGCATTAAATCTGAATTAAGAATGCTGACAAATATAAAACAATCTGCATCATGTTCTGTTAAAAAAAAACATATACGCTGATGCTGATACAGACTGATACAGCTGTGATGGGCCGATGTTGGGCTGATAATATCACCGAGCTCTAGTTATGGTCTAGTTATACAGTATTATATACTGTGTAATTTGCTGCCAGTCTGATGAGTGTCTTGATAATAACTGAAGCCCGAAAGAACCAGAGGTTTCATTAGTTTAACTTTAAAAATAGAACAGAATAGCGATGTAAACATGTGTCTGTGTAGATATGTAGTTGCTGGGATGGCGCCTTTTCAAGTGATGGAAAAGATTTGCTGTTTCCTGTCTTGGTCGGTGCTGGCCGGCAGAATGTTGCAGCAGACCGTCTTAATCTGTGCTTTGTTGCCTCTGAGATATCCAAACCACTTCCATATAATTGACTCAGCTTTGCACAGGTCCAATTTCACTGTCGCTTTCGTGCCCCTTCGCTCCCACTCTTTTCATCATACGTGTTCTTCGACGGGAGCTCAGATGAAGCGTTGCGGTAGAGAACGGGCATGTGTGGCAAAAACTGCAGACTGATTTGTTGTTGTAATGTTTATTTCTGCTGCATGAAAGGCTGTTAGATCTCTGCCAGTTTATCATAAATTTCATCACAATCCCGTATCAAGATCATTTTGTTATCCTGCTGCCCCAAACACTCACAAAAGCACCAAATATGGATTACTCCGCGGCTGAAAATAGTCCCCCAAGAATTACTATGAATCCTCTTGTTTGACTCTTGTTTGCTGAAAATTTCAGGAGCCAGCAGAGCCCTTTTTTAAGAATTAAACTACATATTTATGAGACATTTTTAAAGATTTACAGGTAGGGAAGTAAAAAAAAGTAGCACATCACTTGTTTTAGTCTTTTCATGGAATCAGAAATATGGAAAAACACCAGCCTTATCTGTCAATCTAGACCTAGAAAAGCATATTTTTATAATGGATGTACAGTTTGAGTTGCTATATGGCTCCTATTACACCTCATTGAAACACATTTCATTAAGTGTATAATACTTAACATCTAGTATTCACTAAGAGAGATACATTTGTTATCAGTGGAAGCAGAAAGCTGAAATATAGTGAAATTTCCTCTCTGCTGAGTATAATTCCTCACACTGGCTGCGAGCGTAAAGTGTTGGCAGGTAAATTAACTTTCCTCTAAGTTACCATCTCCAACCCACATGCCCTTCAGCAAAGCACTTATCCCCTAACTGAGCTGCTGGTTGGCCATCAGCAGAAAACCTGAGACTGCACAGAAAGTTAACGCTGCCGCGCGAGAGCACTGCAGGGCGATTTCCTGAAAAAGAGGTTGCATACTCAGCAGACACGTGTTGAATTAAAAAAGAAAAAAGTAATGAATGAATAAACAAGCAGCCAAAGGAATATATAAATAAAGTTGTCATGTTTCTATTCAGAGGGAAATTACTACAGTTGAGGACAGAGTGTGGGATTTTGTTCTGAAAACTAAGGGATTACACACATTGATTTACATTATGGGAAATGAGGCAGCTGTATTCTTTTTTTATTCAAGCACCTAATGAAAGATTTGACTTTTCACAATGCTGGGAATCAGAAAATGAGCTGCTTGCAAAAGGAAATAATGCTGTCAAAGAGACAAAAAGGGCTTGTGTGCAGTCTGCAGCAGCGTGAGAGATGTAAACACCGTGATAATGCAAAAGAGAGATGATATGATGTGCAGCTGAAGGGAAGGAAATGAAACGCAAGAGGCCAAACTGACAGTCTGTTACTGCGTGCATGTTCAGAACGACGACTGAGAAATGTGGCCGTCCGACTGTCCTGCTCTGGTCCCGATGATGGACAAGTAATAACTGGCTGTGCATGGGCTGGTCTGTGTGTTTCCATTTATGTGCATGTTTCAGTCTATAACACTTGGTGTAAAAGGCTCAGGTGGATTTAAGACCACTCAGCCAGTAAAACAGATGGACTGAAGCTGTCATATACACCTCAGAGGAAACTTTCGATCTGCTAATGGTTGTTCTCTAAAGGTAAACAGTGAAAAAAATAGAAACTGTTTATGTGGGCTTGAAGCTTCTTACAGCAAAGCGACTAATCCTGCTGATTTAATCTTAAATACTATTGTTTTACAATTAAAATTGACCAAAAACCGAAAGCTCTGATTCTTGAGGTCGCTCTGTCCCAAACAACATATTTGACCATATAAAAGTACCAGCGACAGGCGTACAGGAACTTAATTGTGACGTGGTTAATGTTGCGAAACAGCTGCAGTTTGATTAAGTTTATTGTAGGGGCTGGGAAAAAAATTATACAGCATAATAGAAAACAGTCATTACATTAACACTATGCTGACTTTCAACTCAGGGGACGCCGTCCTGACTTTATCTGAGCAAAATACAGCCAGTCTGAAGATCTCACTTATGTTTAAAACTAAAGAAAATACAACAATGACAATCAGTAATATAAACCACCACGTTGTGATCAGGCCCATCACAAACAAAAACAAAAAGTAAACTTGTGTTTGGAGCCCTAGTGCTCCACAACATGTCATTACACAAGTCCAAGGCTCTGCAGCATGAAGTTAGCAACATGAACGCTACACAAACTTTCCATCTTTCAACTGACACAGAACTTTTCACCAGTTTCAGCCTCATGTAACGTTACACATAATAACTGTCTGGTGATTCTCACTGCTAGTTTATATGCAAATTAAATTATGTTACATAAGTTAAGTTAAGAGTAGTCTCTTGGTATAAAAATCTGGGTGTTTGATCCACCCATCCTATTTCATCTTCCTCCTTTACTCCCATTATAATTACTACGGCCACTAGATGTCACGGCTCAACAGAAAATGTAAATAAGAAATAAACTGCTTGCACAAACGACCAGATTAGACGGTCTTTTGGTGAAGGCCGGCTTGTTAAACTGCTGGAAAGCACAAAAAAATGGAAAAATTAAACAAACAGGGTTTTATCATGGCTATTCTCACAGTCAAAAGATTAATTAAAAAAGAAAATGGTATGTATACAAAAACACTGCGATGCTGTTTGTTAGACAGACCACTCTTGTCAAGTAATGATGAGGGCACACTTTCGTCCAATCACGAAGTACGTTCACACTTCACGCAGGCTGCACAATTCCATACATTTTTTCTGTATGGCGCACTGCAGAGCTGACACACCTGGAAGTTAGCATCGCCCTGGTTTCCTCCTCAAAAAGCCAATGTGATATTTCCACTACATTTTGGATTATTGCAGAAAGTAAGGTCTGTGGCAAACTAAAATTTATGATGCTTGTTTTGTTCATCAAGATAATTTTGACAGTTGAACACCACTTACATTATTTTAGAGGTGTAAACACCGTGATAAGGTGTAAAATGACTTCCTGTTACCACCGCTAAGTGATGAGTGTTTAATGGTCACGATAACCTCTACAGTCTCATTTAGCCACTTGCTAGCAACCGCCTTTTTATAAACACGTAAAAGCTTCAAAAGTCATCATTTGGATCTAAATACACATGGTGACAGACAATTATAGGACACATTTACCATTTGCTTTCTATCCAAAATGTAATTTTTCACTGCAAAGTTAAGAAACCATGTAAAAAATCCTGGCTTCACACCCAAAATTAATCACTTCCATGTCCATGTTCCAACTTTCACCAAATTTTATTCGATCTCCAGACTTTATCCTGCTGCCTAACAACCAGAACAACCATCAAATTGGACCAAAAACCCTCCTCTGCAGAGTTAAGGATCCAGACCCTTATTTATTTAATTGAACACAAAGCCTGCATCATATCAGACAAGCCTGTCTGCTGACATCCAGTGGTTATTTAAAGTCCGGAATCAGCTGGATGTATTGGTGTAACCTGAGTACACAGACATGCATGCATGTGTGTGTGTGTGTGTGTGTGTGTGTGTGTGTGTGCTGAGGCTCTGAATACGGTGCTACTATGTGGCAGCTGACACAATGGAAACAGATTGCCATGGTTGCTCTGCAGCTCTCCATCACATCGCAGCAGATAGAGGGAACGTGAGGCCTAAGGGTCAGCGCTGTGGCTGCCTGCAGACACAAGGCACCGGGCTCGGCCATTACTGTTAGCTAATTGGAGTTTTCCTCGGGGTCAGGCTAGTCATCTGCGGTGCCTTTACCAGCGAGGACCCCCACTCGAAACCCCCCTCCTGCATCATTTTTAACACTGTGTCACCGCTTGACGTGACTCTCTTTCTCTCTTTCCCCCCCTTTAAGGACAGGGAGGTGGTGGTGGGGGGATTAAGGAAAGAGTGTGATCTCCCTCCACCGCAGCTGGTTAATAGGAAAAGTCTCTGTCTCCTCTGTGCACCATTCATCATGTCAAATGGTAATATCTTTAAAGGTCAGGCCGAGTCATAAAGAAAAAAGAGCCTTGGCTAAACTTTCCCTGGGATTTCCAGAGGTCTAATCACCAATCACCAAATCTGAAGTGTCTCTTATGATTGGCTTTTGATGGCCTTGTTTCAAAGTGAATCATTACACACAAAAAGGGGCATTTAGAAGAGCAGTAGCCAGCTAATTTTTATACAGTAACAGGGGAGGGAATACTCTGGATTGAATTAACCAGCTGGACAAAAAAAAGGAGGAAAAAAAGGTAAAGATAGAGGCTGGAAGAAATATAAAAATAAAGAACCGCAGTTGCATGATTTATCCAGCTGACTTCAAGCTGAAAAGCAGCAGGATGCGCAAAAAAAATGGAGTGTAAAAAAAAAAGGCGAGATAAAATAGAAGAAGAAAAGGTGGCGGGAAATAAAAGAGAGGCAGAGGAGCTAAAGACTGCTACTGTCTGACAAGTGTCACACTTGCGCTTCGATCCAGCCTTCCTCCTGCGCTAATGACTGTCAACACGACAAGCAGGGCCGTCTGAAGGGGGAGAAAATTACTCGCTGAAAAGCAATTGACTGACCCCCATCATTTCTCAGGGAACCAGTGACCTGTGAATATTTCATTATGGGGAAAGTCGTGAGGCCCATATAAATGGGGGGCAGAGATGGGGGGCGGGGGGGTGTTGATCTGCCGAGCTGCGCCGTCCCGAGCCGAAGAGGGAAACCGGGGGCAGACCTGCCTGCGCGCCTGCTTTGTAGCCTTTTCACCGCTCCACTCCAACAATGCATATTTTAACCAGAGAAAAGAGAGAAAATGAAAGGACTTGGAGAAATACTTTTCAACGTTCGTGAACATCTGGATGAGAGAGGCGCTTCTTTTACCGGCGTGTGAAGAGAAAAAGACAGGATTTGAAGTGGAAGAGAAAGAAAGCAAGTAAAAAAAAAACAAACTGAAATGTTTTGTAGGTGTGGGTCAAAGCGAGCCATTCTTTTACCCTCTGCGCGACATTCGTCTTACATTGAGAAACATCAGAGGCCTCGGAATCGAGAGGGGCAGGAAGAGAAAGAGAAGACGAGAAAGATGAAAGAAAATCAATCCCTCGGCAAGCCTGATTGATCGGTGGAGTTTTGGACAATTTCATCAGGAGACTCCACTAACCAGAGATGACACGACCCATATTGGAGGGAGAACGCATTGTGGAGATTAATACCCGCATTAGAGGCATCAGGTCGGATAAACGCGGGCTCTGGCAGTAAATACACTGGGCCCGCGTGCCCCCTCAATGACGACTTAATGCCAGAAAAATCCTAGCAACCCACACTTTACTTTTCAAACTTTGACTGGACGCGATAATTGAGTCAATTAGGAGCACCTTAATCCGTGGAAGGGATCTTCAAAAGAAAAATATACAGTCAAGGTTTGGGTTTGGTCTTAAGGATATAAATAAAGAGAGCTCGGAGATTGTCTGTGTTTATCCAACGATGGAGGGAAAGAGCAGAAGGATTATATCTGATCTCATTCAGGAACCTCATGTTACATATTAACTTCTACTCTTGGCTGTTTTAGTGAAACTTTAATTCATCATTTTTGTGGGAATATCACTATTTTATAATTACTTTGTGACAGTTAAGTATTCGTCAACATTGAAGGAATGGCTGCGACAAGCACAAAGATAACACCTGGCAAGAATTTAATTAGATAAGAGGAGGAGAATCGAGAATAATATCAGTTTCTGGTCATTCTGACATTTCTCTTTATTCCCCGTTATTCTAAGACAAGCTTCAAAGACAGGAGGCGAAAGAAAGTCAATAAGCGCATCATGATCTAAACTTCCACCGAATCCACCTCGGCGAAAAGCGAGTTCTCTGCTCTCCGCCGCGTATGTCAAACCAATGGAGGGAGGAAATGGACAGGGTGAACTAGGGGGAAGTGCAGAGGGACAGAGGGAATACTGCTGATCGAGCAGATCGGGCAAGAAAGCATGAAATACTACATTACAGGGGGAAAAGGACAAAAGCAGCCACCAGGGCCTGATCATGTAGGCCTGACAGGGAGGCAGGGGGTGGAAGTAATCGAGGGTCACACGGGCCAGATGACTGATCGGGGGACGTCGGGCAAAGTGACAATTTTTGCGGATGGTAAATATTTCAACAGCGCCCGGTCGTGCAGTGGAGGTCAAGCAAGCTCCATTTTAAAACACAATAGACAGACACCTTTAATAAAACATCCCACATAAACACACATACTGGAGCAGCTCTCACACACACACACACACAGAAAACTCTCACTGTGCTTTTTCTTACCCTTAATGGTCTAATTTCCTCGGTCGCAGCCAGAGGAAGTTGCCTTTCGAAGCGCGATGAAATTCAGGTCTGTGTTCATAAGCAGGTGGGGGGACGTGACCATGACTGTCGGTGACATTTCGCAATGATCCACATTTCACACATTTTAATGCAACAAAAAGGCCCTGTCTCGTATCTGGTTTAAAAGCAAAGCCTTAAAGAGCATGTTGGATTCTTTTTTTTTCTGTCTGTAAGAGCACTGCTGTTGATGAAGGGAGGAAAAAAAAAAAGTAAAATTTGCAAAAAAAATATCCTAGCTTCCAGCTCATCAGACTGGCAACCCTCCAGATGAGAACTGGAGTGTCTCACTGATATACAACACCAGTGCCGGTGTGACAGTGCACATGGATCTCGTCCATGTATTGCTGGCTGAACATCACTTGCAGCAGCTCCTGCGGACACGTCCAACTCAAACCCTTTGTGGACTACCCAGAGTGCCCCTGTTCTCTTTGTCCGTCAGCACAGGTAGCTGTCTGTTGCCCCCGCCCCCCGCTCCTGTAAACTTGGCAGCTGATGTCAGTAGCCGCTGAGCGGGGTTGGAAAAGCGATGTTCCCCCCTTTTGCTCCCCATTCTCACTTAGTCGGTGATAAGGCGGCTAGTAGGGGGAGGCGGAGGGGGTTGTTACAGTGTCAGAGACGGGATTGGCCTCTCATCCTCTGTTTTACATTACTGCATGTCTGCAGGAAAGTTGATTAAAGCCTGTGTGCAGATGTGAACTCCTCACCTGCTCTGCCTTTCATCACTGTTGGGGTGGGGCCTACTGCCCTGCCTTCGCTGTGCTGTGTATGCAGCAAGATTATGACCATGAAGGCTACATTACAGTGCCCTCAAAGGGTAATCAGAAGCTCGGGGTGGGTGGGGATAGGGTGGCCCGGGCGTGGGTGGCTGCAAAGAGCTGGATGGTGGGTGCTCATTTATCAAACACCTCCAGGATAACCTCCCTTCTCTTTCTTTCTCCTCCATCAAAAATGTGCCATGCATGAAAAAGCCTCTCCTGCCTCTCAACCAGCTTCGCTTTGAGCCTGGACCTGTGCTTTCTGCTGCTCCGTCCTTGTGGCAAATTAGCACTCATAATGAGCTGGAATCCAGTCCTGAAATGCTGCCATTAAAAAGGGCCCTTGGGTTCTGGGTAGACTCTGTGACAAGACCGTTGGTGTATTAAAGCAGTGAAATGCATACCCTGGACCTCAAGCATGTACCGGCTGAACTCTTGACCCCCCCATCCCCCACTTCCACCCCCCCACCCCATCTACATCTCACATCGGGGCCCTCTGACACGGCTCCTCAGAGCTGTGTTTCCTGATCCCAGAACCCATTCACCCATTTACCCATTTTGAAACAATGAAATGGCCACAATGACTCCTTGGACCGGATTCAATAGGTACTTCAAGAAAAGGGAAACCTGCTGGGATTGGCTTAAATGATGAAAACTATTGTGCTCAGAAAGAATCAATCGGTGCTTTTCAGCGTAATTCGATTCTATTCACAAAGGGGCTTGGGAGGCAATCTTAAAATGGAAATGCCACTTTGCTTGGAGTGGGTGGGGAAGAGATGAGGAGGGGGGGGAAAGGATAGTTTGCATGGCAAGACACCATCTCCCACAGTTAGTACACCTTTCAATCATGTCGGTTTGTGTCTTACAAACCACTGTAGAGTTTGTGCTGAGTGCAACAAAACTCGACTAAAGTGGGTTATTGCTTTCAGCCAAATAATTACGGAGATGTGGGTGGGATGTGCCACACCTCATCCCTTACATCCACCACAAAGCAGCCTCACGGCGGCTGAAATTTTAAATTGGTCTCTGCTTACATTTTCACAAACCACAGTCCGTTAATTGTGCGATATTAGAGCAATTTAAAAGACTTGCAAATTCAGTTGGGACTGCAGATCAGTTTTCTGAAAGCAGAGTCAGAATCAGCTTTATGGGTCGAGCGTATGTACACATACACGCTGTTACCTTTAGGCGGTCCTACTAGCGTGAACAGCACTACACCACTGACCTAAATAACACACAAAAAGACAGCTACAGATGTTGTTATTGTTGTTATCATTATGAAAGACGCCAACAGATACAGATATCTCACCTAATGGACATTCATGGACAACAGGGTCACCTAAGGATGGGGTGTATAACAACAGAGATGGAGCATTCATGTTTCTTTACATGCACCAGCAGGGCGCCAAAGGACGGATTTTCAGGAACCCTCGTAACTGCCATGCAAGTGAAACTTGATGTGCCTTTGAAAAACGTTGCAACGTTACCCGCGTTCTCTAACGCCACCCAACTGAACTCCTGTTTTTAGGATAATTGAAACGCTCACTTGCATTTCACATATTAACTTTGTCCTTATCCACCACCATTTTCTCGGGAGTGCCCGATCATTACCGAGCACGTGCAACTCTCAACAGAGGTGAGAAGGACCTCAGTGTTACACGAGGAATCTGTAATATATTTACTGCTGCAGCATTCTCCTTGATAATTTCTATTGCTTGGCAGAATAACTTTTAATTTGTCCATTTCATGTTAATTAGAGTTCCAATTAATGCTGAATGTTCACTGAATGAGTAAATCTCTTTTTATAAGTAGTAAGAAATCATTCATAATCTTGTAGAAGGAGCAGATGTTTGTAAACTCAAACTTCAGAATGCATATTTTCAGAGCCATGGGGTTTTTTTTTTTCAAGATAACCAGCTTAACTTTATGTTGAAAGACAACTGACAGAACAAACAGCTTATCATCTTGCACTCCTGCAGTGTTCCTGCAGCCTGCCTGAGCTTCCTCGAGTCTGGGAAGGAGTGGAAATAACTCGCTTCAACCATAGACTGTAATTAAGTAGGATTTCAACCTATTTTAATATATGTCTGTGGCTCCAGCTCACTATTAGAACTCATTTCTGCATGTGCTGTTGCTACATATTGCTCCCTTAAGCACTGAAGTATAAATAATGAATGTATATATATACATTAAAAATCACCAGTGACCAATGACATAAATAAAAGCATAAGTTTCTGTTTCACAGTAAATTAATTTATGAGCAAGACAAATACTGCAAAGACATAAATATTGAATGAATATGCAAACGAGGAGTGGATGATTATGTACAGTATATGTACATATATGTGTCTATAAACAGCATGCAGAAAAAAAATGGCTGTTTTTCGAAGGAGTTTGAATGCAGCGAGTTCAGGTGGTGGCAGCAGCCAGAGAGCCTTACAGGTATTTCCTGTTGGGGGCTGTGTTACATATGGTTGCATAAGATATAAAAATACGACATCCTCAGAATAACTGCGTGTTGTTATCTAATCATGGCAGAGGAACAAATTGGTACATTCAGCTGCTTTGATAAAAGAAGGCCAGAGGGCAGCCATGGCACAAAACACAAGCAACTTTTTTTTTTTTTTTTTTTTTTTTTTTTGTGCTTTAATCAAGAACGGCACCTTTTTTCCTGGATTAAGCTCTTGGAAATTTTTGTCTGCACCCTGAGTCAAGCTGGTGGACAAACTGCATTAAATAACTACACATGCACAAGTGGATCCTGCAGAAGTACTGTAGAGCTATGATGCGTGAAAAAAAAGAGATGAATGGCGCTGCAGAAAGGAGGACCAACTCCCCTCTCGAGCGCCAATCCAGCAGGATGTCGCTTATCTCTCTGGCCGGCAAAGTGCGGTTGAGGCTCCGGTCAGCATCCTTAACCGCTATCTGTCACTCTACCTCTTTCCCTTCCCCACCCCCTTCACCTGCCTTCCCCCCCTTTGCTGCACTGGGACCGGCTCAGTTTCAACCTGGCTGCGGTCGGAGACGGACAGGATGAGGTAGACGGGGAGTTGGACTGAGTCTGCAGGCAGGCTGGGGCGAGGGAGGAGGTGGGTGGGGGGGACATTGTTAGAGGCTAACCCATGGGGCTGTTCAGTTCAGGGGCCCTTCTCCTCTCCCTCTGTCTGTCTTGGCAAGAGAAGAGGTAGTGTCTCCTGCATCATTAATGAAGGCGGTTGACGCCCCGTACAGCAGTACCCAGCAGCCAAAGTCTCTCCTGCCTGCCTGCCACCAGCCTGGAAGTTTGAAAGAGAGCTGATGTAGTGTATATCCACACTATGGTAATGACAGGGGTAAAGCCAGGCCTCACTCTACTTTGGCAGTCCATGCTGTATAATCAGCCATGACGAATAGAACAACTCGGGAGATGGAGAGGTCTGCTAACTTTGGGCTGGCACACGTTGGACTCCATTGTGAAGTTTATGAGTAATAAAGAAGGCACATTCAAAGAGAATCCATCACATGAAACTTCTGAACATGAAAGCTGCTGTCTGTGTCTATGAAATTTAATCTCAACTAAGCAGCGAAGAACAATGAGCTAATTAAAAGATGCTTTTTTTTTTTTCAAAATTCAAGTTTGATTGAATCCTGGATAACATGCATCTCAAAGAGAGATGGAAGCTCTGTCAGAGACTGTTTACTGTAAAATGCACAATGGAGACAGACAGACAGAGGGGGGGGAGGAAAAAAAAAACTACCTCTTCTCTCCTTTCATCTACAGTGAAGACAACCATGTCACAATTGTTGCCTCCTCAAATTTCCTGATCAAAGTGCCTTAGTTCAGTTCCAAGCCTTCAAATCACATCCATACTTCATTTTGGGAGTTGAACTTTCCGTCGGCGCAATCGATACTGCTTTTTGATTCCAGCCGAAAATTGCCACTTCTCAGAAATCTCGGCAAGCAGGCGACAACAACATATAAACTGTATTTAGAGGCCCGACCTGCCGTAATTCAGAGATAAACACAGGGTAGCCTCACTAAAACATCTTAAACCAGGGGACAGGGAGCTATGACTCTGAGGCCGAGTATGAAACATCCTGGTGTCAAAACACGGGACTGCAAGGCCCGATGCCACGGTACAGTTTGTCAACATCGACTTAATTCGTTTTTGTTGCACACTAAGCAGGAAGGGAGAGAATACTGACAACTGTGTGGAAATAAACAATCAATTTTGTATTTGTTTCTATATGCTGACTATATGTTGTGTAACTGTGGATCTAAACAGGATATGAAGAGCACGGAGGCAGTCTGCCTGTGAGACTAAGCTTGTGACCAGCTCATGGATTATTACTGCGGATGAACTTTTGACTTATAGAAAAAATATATAAGATTCCCCATTGGCTTTCTTGTCTCGGACGATTTGCAGAAAGCCAATCAGGTCTGATTTACTAAGAAAAAACTGACCGTACATCCTATTCTGGGAGATAATCCGTATTTCTGCTTATTACTATATACTACTTGACTTCAACTCCACAGTGTGTAATGTGCTTTTTTCAGTGTATTTATTGAGTGTCACACTCAGATTCTTTTGCATGTGCAAATGGAGACACGTAGAAATATAAAGAAATTAAGTTTAGTTTGAAATCTAATGTTGCAGCTTTTAAAACAAACAGAATTTAACATGTTGAATCTTATTTTATTATCATTATTAATGGTTCATCAACTATGAAATTAATTGGCTACTGTTATGATAATTAATTAATTGTCCAAATTCTCTGATTTCAGCTTCTCAGATGAGAATATTTTCTGGTTTCTTTCCTCCTCTATGATGGTAAACTGAATCTCTGGGACGTGAACAAAACAAGACATTTGAGGACGTCACCTCGGGCTTCGGGAGACAGCAATCGACATTTTCACAATTTTCCGGGATTTTACAGACCAAACAACTCATCGTTGAATCAAAAAATAATCAACAGATTAATCAATAATGAAAATACTTATTAGTTGCAGCCTTACTCCCATTTTGAACTGTATTTCTTCTGCTATATTCCTATATAAAAATAATTTATTTATTTATTATTATCAGATATTATACATTTATTAAAGTCCAGTATATTGTCAATTCTGATATCAGTGGCATCTGTGGAGTGATGAGTTTGAGTCCACAACTGTTTGAAAAGTTTGGACTGACTACACAGTGAACGCTTGAATACATCAAAGACGTCAGAAAGCGACAGCCATTGTTCACTCGGTCTTCATTATTAATTTTCACTTTGACAATACAAAACACAGACCGAGGCAGAGTGAGACAGCTAAAGAGGAGGGAGACAAATGAGAGGCAGGAGTTAATTCTTACTGCAGATTATTCCATTTCCATTTGTGGTCTTAAACATTAAGCTTATTACACACTTGCGGATACACCATTTTTTACATGTAGCAGATAATTAGCAATAAAAGTAGCTGACCTAGCTTTGCTAGTAAGCCTTCAAAGCTTTCAGTGTTGACAAGCTGCATGAATACATAAAAAATGTCTGAGTTAGCCGCAGTTGACTTGGTTTCTATGAATTCACATATTATTATACATGAGGAGGTGAGGGGCTGTAGGTGCACAGGTGCATAAAATTGTGGGGTTTGTCTACTTCCGCGACATATGGACTGGACTTCACTGTATCCTATATGCTGTGTGCAGTTCCAGAGTATGCCATTAAATATTTTATTCCACACCACCTGTTTCAAAGCAGAGCCTTTAGGCAGTCAACCTGAGAATGTTGCCCTTGCAGACGTTTGTTTGCATTGTCAGCAGGGCCAGCTGAAGAGTAAAGCACAAGTATGAGTAACTGACAAAGTGACAAAAGGTCTAATTCCCATCCTACGGCATACTCATTAAAGGAGCAATATGCAGCAGTTGCACATCCAAAAATCACCGCTGCTGTCTACATAGCGAGTTGGACTCTTCCACTGTATTTTCAGTAGGTTAATATCCAATCTATGTTTAAAGCGAGTTGTTTCTCTCCACCCTGTTCTCCCCAGACTCGAATCGGCTCAGGCAGGCTGCAGGAACACTGTCTGTCAATGTAAAGTTAACAAAAGCACACTGCTCAAACATTACTAGAGTTGGAGTTCAGTGACTGCCTGCCAGACTCCATTAGCATATTGCTAAATTTAACCGTTATAAACATCTGCTCCTTCTAGAAGATTATTGATGATTTCCTATGACTCATAAACAGATACTTACTCACTTGATAAAACATTTGGCATTAATTTGAACTCTAATTAAAATGAAACAAGCAAATAAATACAGTTATTCTGGCCAGGAAAGGATATTTCAAAGGAGTCGTAGTTGTGTTGTTGTTCTTAGAGAAGTGAGTATATGAACTTAAATCTCTGCCGACATATCGTGGGCATTTTATGATAAATTACAGAAAATATATTACAGATTGAGGAGGAAAAGGAAGAGGAAGAAGAAAATATTTGTGTCAAGTACTGAGCATATGAAAACAAACATGCATCCACTAAGGATTCAGCATTTCAATGAGCTCATTCAAGTACACAGATAGATCGGAAAAGAGACATTTGTGCAACTGTTGACAAAGTGCTTGTCAGTTCCATTCAAATGTGAGAGAGGAGCGAGGACTCAATGCTAATCGACATATGAATGAAGCCAGGGAGGCGAGCTTATTCAGGAAGTGTACCACTGCAGCCCTCCACTCCCAGAATAGCCTCCAGCTTTACTGTATCTTCGCCTCTTTGTTAGCGCTTCGCCTCTAGCCTCAGCCTGCTGCATTTGCGCAAAAAGCGACAACAAAACACTTGTTTTTAGAGGGAAGAGCCCGAATCTGATTCAACTTCAGAGGATTAGAGTAACAATGGGGAGCTCGTGCACTCATACGTGCATTCACTGACACACACACACACACACACACACACACACACACACACACACACACACACACACACACACAGTGTCTCTCACACACATGCAGGAGCAGTCCCTGCCCAAGTGGGAATGAACTGCTCCAGAAAGGCCAGGGCCTTGGCAAGGTAATTAACTGAGGGTGCTTGTTTCACATGGCAGAGTCCATTAAGTGCCATGTCACACTGATGTCAGGGTAAAGGTAGCACGCACACGCACACACACACACACAGGAACACACACACTCTGCTTTCAAATGGGGGCAAGAACGTCTGAGGTGGAGATAGTGAAGTGAGAACGACAGAGGAAAAGAAGTGGCTGTGGCTTCTCCGGGGCTCTCTAACCGATCCCTCCCTAATCAGCAACCCCACTCCCCCTCCAGGTCCAGCCATCGATCGGCAGCGCTGCCACCCCAGCGCCGTGATGAGGAGCACAGGGGGAGAAGAGGATGTGTTACCCCTCCGTATACCCTCTAATTGCCCTGCCTGGGTTACCGCTACCCAGCTATCCCAGCAAAATGGCCCCCGCACCGACTGATGGAGCAACAATTCTGCTGGCAAAGCTCGAAAACCGGGTCCCCGACATAAGCCCATTAGGCACGGATGACCACACCAGACGCTCCGAGAGTGGAGGGCGGCGGGATGAGTGGGAAGGGCTGCATTAGCTGAGGGAGGAAGCGGGTACACTCGTCTAACCCCACAACCACAACAGAGAACAAACCGCGAGGGCACCACACACCTGAGAGTGTATGCCTGCTTGTATGCACGCGAGTATGAACACACACACACACACACACACACACACACACACACACACACACACACACACACAAGCATATACCTTTCTGTGCTTCTCAGAGTACTGCTGCATCTCAGATAACATTGTCCCCACTGAAGAGACTTCCACACAAGCTAACTGAGGTTTATCTCCCACTTAACAGATGAGCCAAAGGAAACAAGAGAGGCACTCAGGGACTGAGCGAAGAGAGGAGTGAGGATGGAGGAGGGGACAAAGTAGAGGTAGGGACAGATAGATGGAGCACCAAAAATCTCAAAACAAAAAAGTGGATGTTTTCGTCCTGAGGTGAATCTGCTTGATGCAAAGGCGAAGATGAGCATCACGGCCAGGTTTATCCGACTGCTCTTAAAAATGATGATCGCACTGAGCCTTAAACTTGATTGCATGGAGTGTGTGCATGTGCGTGTGTGTGTGTGTGTGTGTGCGAGCGGTGGAGCGTGGCGGAGCGCGGTGACGGATGGATGTGCGCCCACAGCCCTATGAGCTGCCGTTACGCTGCCCAGAGCAGCACTGCAATTAAAGGAGTAAAGGCCTGGATGCTAAGACCGGAGGAGCAGGGGCCGGAGAGCTTTGGACGGCGGGTGCTGAACTGAACACTGTGCTGATTTGTGCACTGACTGTCCCCGAGAATAGGGCCATGTATTTTTAATCAATGTCAAAGTGATGAAGTGTGTGTTTGCCTCAAAAAATCCCCTGACAAACACAAATAGAGAAAGACAAACTCCCCAAGGGGCCCCTTTGTGCACGCACACACACAGATATAGAGCGCCACAGTGCAACGACTGGACGGAATATTCCAGCAACTGACCCGAACTGCCTCAGGCATCTAACTTTTA
Organism: Lutjanus erythropterus; assembly: GCF_056507025.1. Classification (NCBI taxonomy): domain Eukaryota; kingdom Metazoa; phylum Chordata; class Actinopteri; order Lutjaniformes; family Lutjanidae; genus Lutjanus; species Lutjanus erythropterus. Next base: position 4,361,135 of record NC_139335.1, read on the forward strand.
GTGTACAACTTGATATAAAAACCCATTTCCTCATTAGTATTACATAAAACGAGCAGGAAAAGCAGCCTAATTTGGAATGCAATTAACATTTTTAATAACAATAAATACTGTTCGGATAAGTGGTCGGCTGGCCGATAATTAGAAATTGGCGGATCCATGGCCATCCCTCAAGACAGACACATGCTGACTTTTCTGCAGGTTATCTGGTATTGGGAATCATTCCTGAAGCATAAACAAGCCAGGGAGATAGGCTGGCTACCCTCCAACAGCCTGTCTCCTCAATTTTACAGGCTTCTTTTCCCCTTTCAGCCAATTCAGCCCCAAATATCGATCAGCGGAGAGAGGGTGGGAGAGGGGGGGGGGGGTCGGGGGGGGAGAAATTGAAAGAAAGAGATGGGTAGAAAGAAAAAAAACAGAGAAAAGGGGGGAGGGTGGGATTGGAGAGATGGGGCTGGGGTGAGGGAGGGAAAGGCGGAAATGGAGGCCAAAGAGGTGAGGTATGTGGGTAAGTTGTAGAAAGGCAGAAAGTTTCTTAGCGAATTTCACACACACACACACACACACACACCAACCGTGTGACATGAGTAAAAGAGCGGTTGCGAGGCGGGCGGGGCGGGTGGAGATGGAAGAGGAAAGCAACAAAACAGAGGTGTGACGAGGATGAGAGATCGTGTTGTGTCTCAATCCCTGGCAAACAGACATCTAATACTGAAAGCCGTGGCGCCGTAATAAGATCATTAACCCAAAGACCACTGACCTAAGGAGAATGCTCAGTGATCCCTGACTGAAACGCGGCGCATTAAGGAGGCTTCTGGATGATTGCTCGAGAATTATGGGACCACAGAACATGAGCAGGCGGACTTGCGGGCGTAAATGAAGCCACAACCACAATTCTGTGATACATTATTCTCATAAGTTCTCCCAGCTTTTATTGGACTCTTTACAGTCTCGCCCCCCATTTGGACTCCACTGTACTGTGTGTAATCTGACAAGAGGCATCAAGGGCTTGATGCGATTATACGAAATGAAATTACAACACATTCAGTGCGCCAAAGCACTGCGCCTTATCAGAGGGACCAATTTGAATGCTACTTAAAGGGATAGTGTTGAAAAAAAAAAAAACATAAAATGCCTCCATACTGCTCGCCTGGTGTAATCCAAGACCCGACATGCCAAGTTGACTTTAAAGACGTCATTTACACCATGTTTTTAGCCTAAATCTTTACTGTAGATCCTTAGTTTGGAGCCACATTCATGTGCACATGCACATGCGCGCAAGTGAACGGCATGTTGGGACTTTTGGAGACTTGGGTTACACCAGATGAGCAGCATGGAGGCATTTTATGGGCTTTATTTGGTTGTTTTTTTCTGTTAGAAAACTGGTCACCATTTACTTAAATTGTTTGGGAGATACTGCAACTTTGCTTTCCTGTGAAACTCCAGCAGTGTTTTGTGGACTAAAACTATCCCTTTAAAGTCTGAGTTTTTCCTCTAAAAACATTATGCATTTAAGAAAATAGTTGCTGGAAACTAGACTGAAAACTATGAATGTACTAGTATTTAATTGTTGTATTGGTTGTACTCTAGATGTTATATAACGTAACCTAAACATTTACAACTAAAATGTAGTTGCAGCTAAAAAATGTAGTAAAATATCTGATTTATTTGTCATTCATTTAAGCTGAGTGTTGATCCTTATACTAAGTTCATTTAGTCGACTATCCCTGTTCTAGCGGTTCAAATGTCTGTACAGGTCCAATAAAGCAGCAAGACGGAGCATCTGTGTTTCAGGTTTAATATTTTTTAATCATTCAAATCTCGCTGGCTGGTTGATAACATGTTCCTATGATGGGAGAAACATATTTATCACTGCGTTGCACAGTGTGTAAAGAAGTGTTGTGCGGCAGAAGACTTGGGATGAACTTTGACCCCTGTAGGACAGCCAATCAGTATCATCCAAGAGAAGAGGAGGAGGAGGAGGAGGGGGCGGAGTAGCAAAAAGGGGGGCAGTCAAAAGGCAGGCTGTACATAGTTTTACACACTATAAAATATGCATTTGCTAAGTGGTGCAGCATTTTGCCCTTTGAGAGGTTCATGCATTGTTTAGGCAGCGGAGCAGGGGAGGAGGAGGCCGGATGGTGGCGGAGGAAGTGCTCGGTAATGGGGCCAAACAGGAGTGCTGATTTATGTGCACAGTCACCCAGGTAAAAGAGGAAGAGAGGGACAGGAAAAAAGCAGGGAGGTAGAAGAAGAAAAAGAAGAAGTGTTTCACTGATGCTCCATCTTCAAAAGCAGTTCACCTCTCCTGCACTGCACCGTGTTTGGCCCAGCTATCAGCATGTGATAATTCAGTAGAGAAGAAACTCCAACAACCTTTTCTTAATTTGTATCTACTGTATTTCCAATTGTTCTAAACAGTTGATTAAAGGGGAAATCTGTAATATATTTACTGTAATAAATCAGAAAATGACCATGATATGGCATCAGAGATGAATAAAACATGTTAAGTTGAAATACTCGCTTCTCTGACAACAGCGCTAAAGCTGCAGTGTTCCCTTTTGAAACTTCCTCCATTTTAGATTGCCCGTTTTTTGTTAATTAGAGCTCAAATTTATGCAGAGCATTCACTGAATGATTTAGTGTCTGCTTATGAGTCAAAAGAAATCATTAATAATCTTTTCGAGGGAGTAGATGTTTATAACGGTTAAATTGAGCAATATGTTAATGGAGTCTGGCAGGCAGTGAGACAGGCGGTCACTGAACTCGAAGTCCAGAGGGTGTATTTTCGGAGACGTGTGCTTTTGTTTTCAGGATTAACTTTGCATTGGCAGGCAAGTGACAGTCATAAACAGCTGATCAACAGTCCGTGGCTCCGGCTCACTATTCGGATTGGTCGTTTTTGCATGTGCAGTTGCTGCATATTGTTGCTTTACGTCAAAGTTAGAAGCCACCTCTAGGACTGCTGTTTTTGCGGGGATGTAGCAGATGGTGGGCTGCAGAGAACCACCCAGCAGCACTGACTGATCTGTGGCATGTGCTGCTGACAGCCACGCAGCCTCCCTCTCTGCTGCACAACACAATGTGATACTGTCATCAGAGTATTATGAAATAAAAGGCCTACCCGCCCTTTTGTACCATTTTGGCTCATTTACTGTCATGTTATGGCAGCTGTAAGTAACGTAAAACAAAAAAAACCTGAGCTAGAAAAGCACCAAACTCTAAAAACGCAGAGAATGAGTTCAGATATCTTCAGCAGGCTTACCTCTGACTGTCTGTACACCAGGACCCCCAGGCCTGCAGACCTGTAATGCAGTGGGCCCCTCCCTGCAGCCCAAGTTCACAACAATAGCATACGCTAATGCATGGGCCAGAAGTGGTCGCCACATTCCTGGCAAACACAACCCAATCTTTAACCTCTTTACAGTGCGCATGATATACTTTGCAAGCAGGGGCCAAGGGTTTATCCATTATGAATGAACCCATATTACTCCAGGCATTAGCAATGTATGAGCTGGGCTTTAGAAACACAAGGTCTGGGGTTTTTCTGCCTGCCTCCCTGCTACTCCTTCCTTCCTCCTCTCCTTCCACGCTGTTTTCTTCCCTTCCTAGCCACGTGCTGCCGCTCTCACACAGCCTCCCATGGACGCCCCGACTCCTGCCTGACAGCTCATTTTGGCTGAGCCCCGCCTGTCCGATCAGCAGCTCTGCGAACGCAGGGAGTTTGAAGAGGCAGGGCCACGCCCGGGGCTGAAGCCCTCCACTGATCTTAGCTTTGCTCACTCTCCAGCTCACCACTCTAAATCCAGCCGACCCTCGACTCAGCTCCATCGCTCGCGCTGCCTTGTCTTCTTCAGTCTGATTTCAATGCATCTACCGCCTTTGTGATGGTATCTGATTTCTCAAAGCCAGCCGACTGAAACTTTAATGAAATGCAAGCATGAAGAAAAAAAATAACATCAAGGCAGAATATACTATTGTGCTATGCTTACCATCCACATAGCTTACAGCTTTCAATACATTTTTCATAAATGTGCCAATTCACATAGCCTTAATATGGGTTAGTTTGTTCGATGATGTGCGAGTGTGTGTCTGCTAGTTTAAGTGCTTGTGGGCAGAGTTTGCCATAAAGCAGTCATGTTGAGAAAGGAGAGAATGTCACAAATATGTTCAAAGTTCATCTACTGCCTACAGAAAGCATTGACAACTTCTTCATTTCATCAAGCACAATTCCTTCCTCATCAGATCCAACAAACAAATCAATGAAGGCAGAGCTTGCAAAGGAGCCGTTGTGATGACTAGAGCATCTTTACTGCTTACTTTTAGCATTTTGGCAGTGCAGAGTAAGGTGGGAAGATGGAGAAAGTGCTCTCGGCAGAGCCCGGGACTCCCCAGGGCTGCAGCCCCCATCTCCTCCCCCTCTCTCCATCCCCTACTGTGGGACAACGAGATTACAGCAGTCCCCGGGGAGAGCCCAACTCCCAGCAGGAGCCACGGTCCCCCGCTGGTTGCCCATATGAGAAAGAGAGCATGCTTCAAAATCCCTCTCTGGCCCCAACATGGGTCAGCCTGACAGAGATTATGTCTCACTTTTAAATGAACAAAACAACGCACTCAAGCCATTAACCTCTAGTGTAGTCTTGCATCGCATTACTAGACAACTGCAATGAGATTACAGGCTAACAGAGTTTGAACAATGTGGATTTATGTGGTCTCAAAGCCCATTAATGAAACCAAATGTACAGAATGTTATTAGCTACAAGGTAAAATATGAGCACTTGTCCCGTGTTGTCCCCATGTAAAAAGGAAATTAACATAGTTTCAGCCGCGTTTCAGCCACAACAAATAGCGGAGGACAGGAAGGAGTGTGGTGAGCAGCCGAGCGGCAAGAGGCCTGGACAAGGCCTATTATGACAGGAAGCTCGACTCATCAGCCATTCAGGGCGCTGTAAGAGGAGACATAAATCAATGGTGTGCCAATTATGACACCACACTGAGCCGTGTGAGTGCAGGGAATTAGCCGCACAAATCTCAGTATCAGGTTCAGTTAGATGGGCTGCTCTGGAGTGGGGAGGGAATGCCAAAGAAACACCACAGGGAGGATAGAGAGGAGGCAGCGAGAAGGAGAAGAGAGCGAAGAACAGAAGTAAACGCTGAAATGTGAGGCAACTCATTACAGTTGATAAGGAAATCAGCCAAATGCATTCCTGTTTATCTCTTTTGTTCTCTTCCAGCCCATGAAATCATAGCATACATGGGAGGAAGGTGGCTGCAAAGGCTCTGCAAGCCCCCATTATCAAGTCTCCACTGGAGCAGCGAGGGGGCGAAAGCATCTGAGGTGAAAACTGTAAGACTGCAGTCGCCACACATCAAGCATGCTTCTCATATTTCATTCTCTCACACTGAGATTTCTCTCTTAAGAACATTAAACTTCACCTGACACCTCCCCCTCCACACACAGAGACCCACACACACACACACACACACACACACACACACACACACACACACACACACACACACACACACACACACACACAGCCTCACAGAGTGCAATCAAGCAGGCATCTCAGCCAGTCTCGGGGAAGCTGGGAGCGCGGGTTTGAGGCAGGCAGCGGCAGCAGCAGCGTTCAGCTGGGCCTGAACACGATGCCTCGACACCACTGAACACACAGCTGTATCCCAGAACTTAGATTCTGATTAAATGGAAACAGAACAGCCCATTAAAGTCATTAACATACATCTAGAGTATGCATGGGGGGATGTGCACCGAAGGGTGTGCATGCACAGTAATGTAGCGCATATATTAAGAAAAGATCCGCTGATAGAACTTGAAAGACCATATCTTGCAAAAGCTTATATATATTATTTATCACTCAGACATCAAAAAGGAGACTTTGTAATGACCTTTTTAATTCATATGCAAAGGTAATGCAGATTCTGAGGCTGGAAATCCACCAAAAAGCACGAGCACAGGAGGCTCCAGCATGACTGTACTGGCCTGTATGTTTAATTTAATGTCATACTGGTTATGGTACTGCTTTATCTCACAGATTACCATGAGGCACATATGCTTCTTTTAATTTCTGAGATTAAGATGCAGCAGTTATCTAGCTTGTGCGGAAAAAAGGGGGGAAACGTGTAGGGAGTGTGTGACTAATATGAGAATGTTCAGTTAATGTTTTTGAAAAATAATTTCTGCAATCCCCCTTTTTTTTCACAGAAATTTAGCAAATAAATTTGCTAAAAAGAAGGGCTGCAACAAATAATTTTCATCATCGCAATTTCTTAGACCCTAAAGCGATGCCGTCAAATGCTTTTTTTCCCCCAACCAACAGTCCAAAACCCAAAGACTTTTATTTAGTATCATAAATGGCAAAGAAAAGATACAAACCTCCACATTTAAGAAGCTGGAACCAGCAGAAATTTTGCTTAAAGAACAATTCAAATGACTAATCAATAAATAAAATTTTGACAAAATATGGCAACTACTTTTCTTTCGATCGACTGATCGTTGCAGCTAAACAAAAAAGAAAAAGATCTCACTGTTATCCAATTAAAGAGAAGTATTGTTCACCATTTTATGCAATATTTGAAGGAATTTTCAGTATTTCAGTGGCACGAACATTAGCATGCTCATCACGATTTCGCAGAGCCCAAAGTGACGTTCTCAAATTTCTTCTTTTGTCCAACAATCCAAAACTGAAATATTCTTAATTTACTGTCATACATGACAAAGAAAAGCGATTATCAAAATAGTCGGATACTAATATTCTTTCAATCGACTGAGTGTTGCAGCACAACTAAAAAGGAAGCAGATCTCATGATTATCAAGAAAAAAAAATATCAATAGTACTGGTCAAAAAAAGTCAAAATTCTCTGATTTTAGCTTCTTAAATGTGAATATTTTAAGGTTTCTTTACTCCTCTCTGACAGTAAACTGAATATCTTCGGATTCTGGTCAAAACAAGACGTGAGGAGGTCATCTTGGGCTTCGTGATCAACATTTTTCACCATTTTCTGAGACCAAGCAACCGATCGATTAATTGAGAAACTAATCAACAGATTAATCGCCAACAAAAATAATCATTAGTCGCAGCCCCGGAACTAATATCAGTGTTTGAGGAGCCTAAACACAGACATTAGCATATATTGAAATATGGACGGGCTGTCAGGGAGCAGAGATAGAGATGTATCCTGTGCGTCTGATAACTCATCACCCTCCAGAGTCCACACACTTGGGAGCAGCAGGAGCCGGAGTGTCACTCTGGACTGAGAGTTATTTGATATCCCCAGCGAGCTGCTCAGGTCACACTCCTCTACAGTGTGTGTCAGCGCGAGTGTGTGTGTTCAAGTCATCAAACATCAAGGTTTGTTGCCTGCGATCCCTGCTGATTTTGGTTTCTGCTCATTGGCTGATAAATCATGAATGTTTTAATTGTACGCTGACCTTGATGAAATGAATGGACATCATTTATCAATTAGGAGTGCAATGGGGTGATGTAGGGAGAAAGTGTCTGCTGACAGAATTATTTTTCATCTCGTCTTTGGCTCGGTCAGCCTCCCTCTATACGGTGCACCTTTAAAGAGGCTTCTCAGGTTGAAACAATTTTCATCTTGCAGTGATGATGTTGTTTTTTTTTATTGTCATTACATTTCCTCCTGCTCATAAAATCCCTCCCTTTGGTACAATCTCAGCTGTTTACCAAGTATAATTCAAAAGGAGGAAATAAAGGAAAAAAATGTAAAAATTGAGAGAGAGCTGGTATGACCAGCCTAATCTGTGCGTGGGCGCTTCCAGTGTGCTTGCACAGTATGGCTTTTCATGACACGAACATCAAATCCCCAGAGAATACAGCTGCCACGATGAGATGTGTTTTTATGGGGATTTAGGCTCTGGAAGAGAGATTTGAGTATTACCTATTGTCAAAAATGTGCAATGTTAGGAGAGCTGTAGCAATGGAGGATGGGGATATTAAACAGGCCTGTTAATGTTTTACACAGTGTTGTTGATGCTCCTGTAGACCTGTAAAGTCTTCACAGTAACTCTCGGTGCTGAGTGGTGCAGGAGACTTATTGAAAGGTGGAGAGTGGGAGGTGCATAAAGGAAGATAATTCTTGCTCTTCTTCTGAGGGTTTGGAGGAGCCGCAACCCCCCACCCTCATCAGCTGTTTCTTCCTCAGAGCAGTGTAGCATGCAGAGGGACATCGTTTTTCATCCCTCACAAAAGGCTCAGTGAGCCCTGTCTTTAACCAGCTAACAACAGACCAGCCTACCCTTTAGTTCCTCAGACATCTAAATGCTGGCGGCGTTCATTTCAGCCGGGCATCGGAGAATCGGCGCGGGCCAGTTTTCTAACCTGGAGTGCAGTCCGGCAACGTACCCAGATAGATGTGTGACCACGAGCCAGAGGAGCCCAGCGCCGACCTTTTGAATGGTGGGCTGCCATTCTCAAACACCGGGCCCCAGATTGACTTCGCCCTCAGCCAGATGAGAGCGCCTGCTCATGTGTGAACAGCCCTGACTGCCTGCATGGGCTCGCCAGATCCAAATGCCCCGCAGGTCTGAGGGAGCATTTTACAGCCTGTTTAACAGTAACTTCAAAAATCCCCCCCCGTCCCATTTTTTTTTTTTTTTTTTCCACAAAGAGATTTCTCAGACATCAGACCTTGGTTGCTGATTGCCTCTGAACGTGGTGTTGATTAAAAAGTCAGCACTGTTCAGGCTTTCTTGTTTTCTCTTTCTTGTGGATCCTGGGAGTACAAACAGCTCGATAGGCTGCGTGTGAAAGTCTTCGGGCCTTGTGTCTGACGAGGGACCCGCGGTGAGAGAGAAAGGGGCCTGCTTGCCCAGCTTTTGGAATCCAATAAAGTGCTTTATTCCAGGGCTGGGGCCGACGTGAGGCTAATCTTTGATCTGAACTGGAAGCTGAGGGCTCCGGAGTGGGCCACGCTGCCCGATTATTTATGGGAACTTCAAAGGTTCCGCTGATCACACTTGTGTCTCTTATCTAGCGAGCGAGAAACAGCCACAACAACAAAAAGTGACTTTGTGAGCAGAGTGGAAATTCAGAGCACGGAGAGAAAGGTAGGGATAAAGGCGTGAGCGTTTGAAATAGAAGGGGGGAGGGTTTGGCGGGGCTCTGTGGGGAGATCTCCAGATTAGAAGTGATCAGGCCGATGTATATGGGCCATCTGCCTGGGAATGTGCCTCTGGCTGCGTCCGAGAGACAGTCGGACCTGGGGAGGATAAGTGCTCCCATTTTCTTCCTCTTCTGTTCCCATGGAGGACGAAAAGAGAAAAGGCCGCCAGTGTCAGGGAACCCCGCTCTCCTTCTCTTCTGCAATCCCTTTTTTCGCCCTCGCCGTCTAACTCACTTCCTCTCTAGCCCCCTCCCCTCCATCCCTCCTTCCACTATCACCACCGCCACCTCCACATCACATCAGAAATGTGACTGGCCTCAAACTGCTGACTTGCTCACAGTCCATTGAGTTTCCTCTCCTTATCAAATTACAGCCACCTCAATAACCCACTCGCTGCAGCACGCCGGAAGAAATGAGGTTTTCTCCACTGCCCGCCCCTGGCACTGCACTCTTTCCCTCGCTTTTTTCTTCTCTCACATTTTTCTTTCAAAAACAGCAGACAGGGGGAGGAAGGGTGGGAGGTGGGGAGGGGGGTGTAAGAGGACGGGGGCGGCTGATGTGAATGTTGGCGTATATTTTCGAGTGGGCGTACGGTCGTAATGTTTCGTACGAGCGTGAGCGAGGGGGGTAGAGATGGCCCATCGGCTGCACATTGCTGATTTGCAGACATGGGCCGATGTCCAGATGGCGGGCGCCTTCCGGGAGAGTGTTTTTTACTTCCACCCCAACAACTGCTCAGTCACAGCAGCCCACCAAGACCCCGGCTACCTCCTAGCATCATCTATCCTGGGTCACTTCTCCCTTTTGAGCTACCGGTTGTTAGAAACAGGCTGGCAGCTCTCTCCGTGTCAGAATCCAGCACGGGTACTGTTTCGCAAACCCACACCCGCCATCAAAGCTGAGAACCAGAACAAACCCGTTGCCCACAAATACTTCCAAGTCAAATCCAGACAACAATGAATATAAGCCCTTTGACCTACGGCTGGGTATCATTTACAAAATTACAATACCAGTAACCTTAAAGAGATTCTGATACCAGTAGAGCACTTCTTCGAAGGTAAAGAATGCTTGTGATGATTGGCTGTCCGCAAAACTACATAAATAGTTTTTCTAGATCTGGGTACCAAAAGGATTGAATGCAGGCAAGTAAAGTTTCAGTATTACTTGGCACTGGGTTATTTGAATATACCCTAAAGGTACTGAGTACCTAACCGTACCATGACCCAACCCGCACCCATGATTAAAAACACATAGTCACTCACTTTTGTTCCCAACTGGCGCGGCAGCTGTGCTCCTGCAGCTGTCGATAGTGATGACAAGCCTAGCTTGCGGATATCAAGAGCTAATAATGAAAATGAAACTTTTTACAAGCGGTAACGCCACTGAACTTTACTCTCACGGTGTTCAAGTGCACCAAAATCCTCCCAAACGTCCCATTAGGCCTTCGGTGATGTACTGTCCACAATTTGTTGTTGTCCACTGGCTGTTTTTGCCTTTTTAGCTACCAGCTAGCCCACATCACTATCAGATCAAACAGTGACATCCCATTTTATGGCAGGATCTTGTAGGGTTTCACATAGAAAATCCCAAATAAGCTTGATACAGAGGTTAAAAATACTGCATAATCATTTTTAATTCTGATTTCTCCAGGGGTGATTTATTATTGTTCTCACCTGCTGCCTGCCCACAATTAACTTTTTTATTCTTGCACCCATGAATTTATATAAATCTATTTTTCACCTTTTACACAATGTTTTTTTGCAGATCACCCAGCAGGTGCCCATGGAAACCCAACCTGGTGCTGGACTCCACGTATTCCTTCCTTACCCCTCCAACAAGAGAACCGCCACCACATCTCAGTGGAGGAAATGACACAGTCCCATCACCTGTTATATACCTGCAATGAGAGAGCTTTGGGGAGCCTACGAAAGGGCCCACGCAAGGTCATCCGTCTCATTTTGTGAGTGAAGCTGCAGTTATTACAAAGTCAAAATGAAAAGCCTCATCCCCAGGTCAGCCGTCTGACAGGTGATGGATGTCATTTAACCTTCCCAGCAGCTGGTTACTACTGGTTTTAGACGCCAAAGTAAATAAGGCCGAGGGAGAGGAAAGTTGAAAACACCTCTGCAGGCCCGGATCTACCCCCCCCCCCGATATGATAAAGTCGCCTTCGAAGAGCATTTGATTTATTTTTAACATCAGCAGCATTGATGTTTTTTTGAGGTCGTAATTGCCCTGCGTTAATGCATGCAAATGAGAGTTCAGGATAAATTTACAGGAACTTGTACACCCCCCCCCCCCACACACACATGACTCCTCCAATGTGAATTAACATCAATATTTATCTTAGTTCTATTATCCAATTCTTACCTCATTCACATGCTAATTGCTACAATTACCATTAAATAAGGGCCCCGGTTCAGAGGAAATAACCTGCTGCTGAGCACTTGAATTACTGACTCGTCACCTGTGCGCGCATGATGCATACACTCACACACAGGCACAGCGAGAGAGGAGAGAAGAAAGAGAAGGTATGTTAACATCTGCCTTGTGGCGGATTTTTTAAATCCCAAAACACCTGACAAAACTACAATGAAACCATATTTTTGGAAACCGATGCTGTCAGTGGCATCGCGGTTGGTGCGCTGACATGAGAAGGCAGCAAAAATAACTGATTGGAAGGGGAGCCTAAATTGAGAATGAGCGCTCATGTATAATGATTGCGAGGAGCCCGGAGAGGGTTAACATGAAAGCCCAGCAGAGTGCCAGCCCCAGTTACCTGCAGAGCCGCAGTCGACGTGCTCTGCCTTCACCTGTTTTATTGGAGACGACGCCGGCGTGTCAGTGACAGCGAATGTCCAAGTTGAGTGGGAGTAGATTAGATTAACTCCCCTGTGAAAGAGCCTTGTCTGCTTCCATTGTGCATCCTGTCTAGTTAAACCGACACAGGTATGCCACGGCAATAAGCAGGTGCGCTGACATCAGAGTCGTGTTGGGAATACTGGCACTGATTGGAAAACCTATAGAGTATTCCTCAAACACAAACACACGGCTGACGCGCGGCTTCAGCCCCCCTGAACAACCGTCTTGCATGAAGATCAAGCGAGTGGTTCTTCAGGGCCACCGGGGTGCAATCTGCACTCCGCCGCACCCACTGGATTCTTTGCTGGGTCCCTTAAGGGGAGTTTCTCCCTGCGAAGACATCCATTTTGTAAATCGACATGGTGGAAGGTGTTATTGAAAAAGGCCTCGCAGGGAGGAGAGACTAGAGGCACTGCTGCAGCCAAAAGAAGGGCCTAAAAACCTAACTGGATAAAGACACAGAGCACCGTGCTAACTGAGTTGTAAACTTCTATTGCCCTAGGGCTGCAGTCATACTCTGCTCATTGAATCAGCTTGTAACATAGGAGAGAGAATTCAGACCTTGTAAAAAAAAAAAAAAAAAAAACCAAGAGCATACGGAAGAACACGAACAATGCAAACTAAATAAGTAAGAAAAATAAGTAAAGAAAATCCAATTCTCCTCTCAGGAGCAATATCAATGCCTTTGGAACTTTGTGGGGAAAAAATAAGTCGACACTGGAGTAATGCATGGAAAACACTGACCTCAGCAACTCATCCTAAGATGCTTTCTTGATTTCTTGGTGGGATAAGATGCTAGTTTTCTAGCTTAGTGCGCAGCGCTCCGCTAACCTCCCTCAAACAGAAATATGCATGAAGAATGATTACCAATGTCAGAGCCGTCTTGCCTCTTGGCCTGGCCTCGTGCTCATACAGCACGATCAGGGGAGCTGATGACCTTTGCTGATGGCAGAATACCTAATCGCGAAGGCTTCTCAAGTTGTAAAGTAGTAGACACGCCGCACAAGATCTATTAGTTTGCTCTTTTATCTGTAATAATCCTGACAGAACAAATAATACCCGGGCATATTCCCAGCAAAAAATAAAGGGTGAAAGAAATTATCATAATCATTCAAAGTGATGCTTTGGGAGTGAAAGGAATGAATGTGAAAATAAATTCAGATTCGATAAATCGACTGCACTTGCAGGGCTGAAGTGAATGGAGGCTGCAGTGGAGTGGATGGATACCATGGAGCACTGTCTGTCTTACGCACACAAACCTCCCTCGTAAATTATCTTGAGCAATGTAGAATTTATGAGGCAGTGATATGTCACTGCCGGCCTATCATTTCCATGGCTCTGTCACCGTAATTCTCTCCAAAACTGCCCAAACCCATAGATAAAAACGGCCACTGCAGCTACAGATGAAAAAGCGAGAAAAGAGGCGAGTCTGGATGAGGAGGCGGCGGCGGCGGCGGTCTTTTTCCAACTCGAGGACCCACTACATCCGGGTAAAAGCGACCAAAGAACATGCAAAAGTAGAGTAAAGGACAGGACAAGTGTGACAATTAGAATTTGCTCTGTTTATGTTGCGTGAAATCAAGTGTCAGGGGAATTTGGCGAATTGGAAGATGAGTCAAATTGCCAGGCGCACACCGCTTACATCTTTACCTCGGCCGGCGCGGCTCCTCGGCTCGACAATAGCTTTTACCTTTTGAAATATGTGTTTGTGTTTCTCTGTGTCAGTGGGAGTGTATGTGAGTGTGTGTGAAGAGATTTGGGGGAGCTTTTAGAGCGCTATCATAGAGTAGGTGGAGGACGGTGGAGTGTATCAGAGAGGGCAGTCCGCACATGCTGCCCTGTGAGATTGGATTCTCACCCATGAAATGTAAGCACACAGAAAAACGCTCTGCCGCAACAACCTCCTATTTACACAGCAATTTTCCACTCGCTCGCGACAGAACTAAATCGCATTTGTCTCCCTGCCGTTGATACCACGCTGCCCTAGAATTTCATTCATATCCAGTTAATTAGCACTTCCTCTCTCGGCACCAGAAAGAGCAATCATTGGACAAAATGTGCAGAGTAATTTATTACAGTTTATTACAGTTCATTGAGGAAGCCAGAATGTGTTGGATATTAGAATGATTACTTGTGTTTGCGCTGATAGCAGTCTGTGTGACAGGAAGAAGAAGAGGGGAAAAAAAAGTTATTTACCAAAAACAGCTGGACGGATAAATTAGGCCCTTTCTCTACATGACAGTATCTCCCACGACTGCGCTGTTTCAACATTTCTGGGTGAAAAGCGACGTCTCTCAAGCTTTACTCCCTCCTTTGAAAACGTTAATTGCTATTCATTACTCGCTATTGCTGAATGATAACAATGTTGGAGTTACAATTCTGAGTCATTAAATTAGAAGGAAGGGGATGAATAGGAGGAGTGGGCAATGGAAAATCCTCATCTCTGTTGAGCCTTGACAATGTGTTACGGTTTAAAGGGTCGCTTCACCCAAATTAGGGGGAAAAAAAATCCTTTTTTTATTAACCTCTTGCAGTATCTCTAGTAGGCTTATCATGATACCATCATTTTAATACAATACTGGTATTAAAACCCTAACCTCCTTTCAATACCGTGGCAAAAATTCAGTTTAATTTTATTTGCATGCCGCCAAATCAAAACAAAGTTACCTCAGGGCACTTTTTCAATTTGAGCAGATCTAGAATGCACCGATTATAAAGCTAACTCTTCCCACCAAGAGCAAGCACTGTGGCGACTGTGGGGAAAAAAAACTTCCATTTAACAGGCAGAAACCAGTGAGGGAAAAATCTTTTCTTTTTTTTTTTTTTTTTTTGAATTAACAACCTGCACACAGAGCCGGCACAGAAAAAAGTCACTGAACACTGTTTGGTTTTGATGCAAGCCACATTTCAAACGAACAGATACTGTAGCATTTTAAACAGGTTTGGAGAGTTACTTTAAATATGTATTCCAACACAATTAATTGTTAAATCATAGCTCGTAATTTAATGCAAGTATTGCAATACTTAAATTATGTAACTTCATTATTTTCCATGCCTTTTGGATTATCTCAGTGCCAAATATGGTGCAATTGTTTAGCCAAATATGATAATTTATGTTTGTTGTAGGTTTATTAATTGTTTGTCCACAAATGCACATTAATATATAGTGGTATGCTATTCACACTCATATAAACTGTCATAAGCTTATTCCTTTGTCCACACCCTCCCATCACCAAAACTGTAATCCTGCTAATAATGCTCATTTTTGCTAAATGTATCTGTAATCTAATTAGATGTTTTCATCAATATGTCTTTCCTGTCTTTGTTACTCCGGTTAATTTACAGAAAACAACGTCAACAGTTTTCACAGGGACTTTAAACGTCTATAGAAAGCAGCAGCCTCTTAAAACACTGAAATCACCGGCGTGCTCCTGCTAATTCTGCTCTGTTAGCTAGTTAGCAGTCCTGTGAGACTCAGACACAGAGGCAGAGACCGACGGAGGCAGGTTTCATGACCGGGGATTCAGCACCCAAGTGATTTAAAGACTTTCAGGACTCTGAGTCCAGGGGCGATGAAGACACGGTGGGTTCAGGTGGGGACGGGAGGCTCGAAGCGGTTGAGAGCGGAGGTTGCTGTAAGTTCATTTGTAAATGTAGATCATCCTTGATGTAAATGTAAGTGGGAAAGTGTCTATTCTTGTGTTTTGAACAAAGAGATTGTGTTGAAAAAAATTAACTAAATGTTCTCGCTGGTCTTTTTGACACATTAAGGACCATTACCCTGTTTGCCTTTAGCTCTCACGCTCCCTCTAGTGGTACATTGAGGAATCTCTTAGCATTTTAAAAATGAAATACAATAATTTAAAAACTTACAATGAAAATACTACAAAAATTGGAATTGCAATGCAATCACTTAAATGTGAATTAAATAAGTTTTGTCTTTCCTGTAATATTTTTCTTTCAGTATCATTCTGCTACATAGTCACGTTTATACATGTAGTGCATGCATACGTCCTCCATGATTAGTTAGGAGCAGTCAACAATAAATAATCTTATTAGGAATAAACAAGCCTCCTGTGTGAACTGTCTGTAGCTGAATACGGTTGGCCCATGTGACTGTATTTTAACGTCAGTTATAATGGTGGTACTTGAGGTGGTACATGGTGTAAAAAGTTGCACTAGAAGTTAGTAAGGAGTGAATTTATTTGCCTTTGTGGAGTGAATGCACCCTTTAAGAGTGACTATTGTCAGCCTGCTCATAATGCCTCCTGAATCCTCTGTATTGCCACCACCATCACTAATGCAGCACTATTCTCCCAGCAGCTGCAGCAGCGGCGGACATAAACACATTCACGTGGGGCCGCTCGCACCACCTCTCTCCAACACACACACCAACATGTTCCTTCATCAACTAGCCACACTTGCACCTGTCTCTACACAAACACACACACACACACACACACACTCACTCGGAGGCGGATGCACGCGCCTGCGGAGGCTGTAATCTGTAATTTGTAAGTTCCATTTGTTTTTAACACACACCAAAGCAGTGGTCCTGTGGGACCTAATAAAACCTCATAAGCACACGGAGAGGAAGCCCGAGGCGCTGCTCTTTCCCACAGATCTCACCTTGATAGATGATTTTAGAAAAACACAGAGGCGTGCTCCACTAACAAAGTGCTGCGAGAAAAAGCAGTGATATTTAGACTCTCCATCTGAGGAGAGGAAAAATGAGGAGGAAGAGGAGGAGGAGGGCGGTTCTGATTTGGGCTAAATTACATGAGCTTCTCTCCTTTCTTACCGATTACCCAAAGAGAAGCGGAGAAATCAGCGGGATACCTGTTTGGCTGCCCGTGAGGAAAAAACGCAAAACAAAGTTTGAGCTTTTGCTATTTTTTATCTCTCCTGCTGCTCACGCGACGCAGAGCTGAGATTAACTAAAACGAAGGCCCCATCTTTTATTTTGAAGTCCATCCCATAATCATTTGTTTCATAGTGTTAAAGGGAGTAGCCAGTGGAGATGTGCCGGGAATCATGGCCATTACTTTATATTACTTTAGGTCTCTAAAAACGAACGTGCCATAACTGGCAATTTCGGACCCCCAGCTCTGCAATATAGAAATAATAATAATAATAAAAGGGCTCATTTAATTTGGAGAAACAAAAACAATTATGAATCTGCCTGGGTGGAGGTCATCTCCTCGCTGCGGCACTTCCCCTCTCCGTTTCATTTCAGAATACCTGTAGACTTTTTCAAGGAGAACTTGAAATCAATTTCAAGCCCCATTTAATTTTATACACCCGTACATGCTGACCCACAACAGCATAGTTCAAATATTGATCTTCTTTAGTGGGTGACCCAGGGTGCCTCTTGGTAGTCAAACACTCTGTACAGTTGCATCCTTTAAGATGAAATAATGAGATCAAAAAAAAAAAAAAAAAAAAAAAAACGAGGGAGGGGGAGAAACTTCTTCTTAGGCCCGTTTCAGATGAGAAATAAATTCCCTCAAACTCGGTTCCCTTGCAACGCGCCTGCTGCTCCGATGAAGACAGATAATGACCTTTTGAAAAACAAAATTTCAGCGTTTGCCTGGAGATCTATTTGTCAGCAGCATCAGCAGCAGCAGCAGCAGCAGCGTGTCTTCTGGCAGTGGAGAAAACAGGCTTGCAGGAGCACAAGGAGAAGCGGTAATAATGCTTTGCTGTTCACCACTGCCATTAAGCCGCTGGTGATAAAAAGGTGCAGTGCTTTTAATGGCTTGTGATAGCTTCTTCTTTTTTTTTTTTGCTTTCACTTGTACGGCCACTCTGTTAACTCAGCAAACAGGGTAATACGTCTCATTTGAGAGGATCCCACCGAGAGGAGAATGCTTGAAGGACAGTATGAGAGTGACACTACATTATAAACATACTAATCACAGCTGGCTAAGATACTGCAGTAAAGAAATAATTGGACTCAAGCTGCTCAGGCTGCTTGAGCATTTTAGCGTGCCATTTGCAGAAATAGAAAACCTCAGGACACATTATATTCTTGGGGGGAAAAAAAAGAGGCTACAGTCGGTTTCTACTGCGAGGTTATCCCCCTGTCTTTATCCTCCTGTAACTGTATGCGTTTCGTGTGTGTGTGTATATAAGTGTATGTGATGTAGTGAGAGTTCCCGCAGTGTAAGGACAGGGAGGTGTTGTGTCGTGCGTCTTGTCTTTCCCCCTCTCTCTCTCTTTCTCGCCGGTCCCTTCACTCGCTCGCGGTCTCCGTTTGGCCTAAAGGAGCGCTCAAGCGCACCGAGCAGCAGCGGAGATTTCTAAACCAAGCGGACATTCCTGAGCTGTATTAAAAGGCCCGGGTGGGAAAGAAGGCCACTGCAATGCAGATTTGACAACAGTGAGTGTCAACGGCCCCCCTGCAACCAGCAGCCTCCATCTGACCCTCTGCATCTTTGTAAAGAAATAAATCATATCACTGATTAGTACACTGCAAAAAGATTAGGTGTAAAGAAGATGTGTATTTATTAGAAGCTGAAGTAATGTAATGTTTTGAAGTAGTCTGATTCAGCTTTGCTTTAGTGATGGTAGTCTGTTTCTAAATTACACCCCATTCTCTTAACCTGCTATTCTTATTTCTGTAAAAGCACATAAGTCTGGTTTCTCTTAGTTTTGTCCATCTGACATCCTGATGTCCATGTCTTTTCCTGATTTTTTTCCCCCTGCAGTTGAGCTGCCATTTCCTCTTGATGACTTTGAGAGAAGATAAGTCTAATGCAAAACAAAATCAGATTTAAGATTAGATAAGCTATATTAGTTCCTCCAGGAAGTTGTGATCTCAACAATTAACGCAAATTCAGATTCCACCAGTCATAGCAGTCCTCTGCACAAATGTCACACGCGTACATCTCAATGAACCAACTCATTATTTTGTTATTTACTATTTTTTTGTGTGTTTTTATTGTTTTATTTTGCCAAGAACACAAGGTTGCTCATTGCTATTGACATTTAGCAATGCTCAATTTTCACTTGCTGCCACAATTTCATTACACAAAACAAATAAAAACATCACAACATGTATCATGCATCATGTTGTACAAGTTGTCTTAAAATCATTTAACAAACTGAAGTAACACACTAGGATTACTATAAAAAACTACTTTTCCTTAGACCACAGTATTAGGTTGGTAAGAAGCTGTATTTTACTTTTGAATAATGTAAATTATTAATTTGGAAAACTGGGAACTTTTAAGTTGACCTTAAATTCAAGTAGCATTAATGTAAACTGCTGAAAGCTATCAGATTATTAAGTACATCTGACTTAAGGCAAGTGTTTTCATTTAATTCATTTGTTTGTTACATTTTTTTTTCAAGTTGGTCCAACAGTTTCACTCTTTTTTTTAGTTTGGGGTTGTACTTTTTTTTTTAACCACGTGTTTAACTGATACAATATCTGTTAATTATAGCAGCAAAAGTACCGAAGCTATAAAAGAAATGATCTCAGCACTCATTCAAGACCTCAATTCTGTTAAGTCTTTACTGTCCTGCCTGAAATCTGGCTTGCAGCAAAGCAGAGAGGGTTCAGTGACTTTTTCTGTACCAGCACTGTGTGCAGGTTGTTAATTTTAGGGGAAAAAAAAATCCTCTTTCGTGCCCCTTTTCTCTTTTTGCCATGGAATCAAAAGAGGTATCTAATATCACTTTTTAATACTAGTGTTATATCCAAGTTTAACAATCTGGTATTGTGACAACCCCGGTAGAGATATCCAATCTGAATACCTTTGTAGGACTCTTGTAATCTTGTTTACTTTGTCTTTAATTAGCAGGTTCCTGACTTAAATCAAAATTTTGGATTATTTTACGCGGAAAAAAGTTCTTATACGGCTGCGACAACATTTTAAGTTTGAAAGCTCAGGCTTCTTCTGTTAACTGCAGGCTTCACATTAGTGATAATGTCCTCAACACACAATTAGCACAGTCAGAGTAACTCACATCAACTATTTCACTGAAAGCAAGTTAAAGTTAACAATGACAACAACAGGGATTGAGAGAAAGAAAGAAGGTGATATTTGGGCCCAGTTTTGTTGCAATGATGCCGAGAAAATAACTGAATGCATTTCTTTTATCAGAAGGGGAATAATGTGAGCATAAAGTAGCTGTTAAGAAAAAAAAAACACAAAACAATATTGCTTTTGGCTCGACTAGATTGACAGAAATATAAACTGATGACTGAAAAAGACTTACAGTTTTTGTTGCATAAGACTAAAATGCTCACACTTTCAGTCAACTAAAACTCGACTAAGAAAACAGAATAGGGTTATGATAAAAAAAAAAAAAACAAAAAAAAAAAAACAAGGACATTTGAGACAGGACTCAGGCTAATTAAAAAAATGAAAGTTGATCAAATTAAAAATACTTTGCACCACCACTAACCAAAACTTTCATGATTCCTAGCCGCACAGATCAGCAGGTAACACAGCAACTATCTCCTGTGGTGTCATATTTTCTCACCAGCACTAAATGTTTGACACTCATGTTAATTAAAAGCTTCATTATAAATTTGCCACCTTCTAAAAAACAAGGTTGGTAATTATTGTGAGGTGAGGACATCTGCAACTGCAGCTTTGTTTTCCAGAAGTGGAGTATATTAGCATCAGCAGCACTGTGAATGCTAATTCACTGACACTATGGGTGCAGAATATAGACAGGAACACTACAGGCTAACGCTCGACATTAATGACTGGAGGATATTTAGCATTATTGGCAAAATGTAAATACACATTTATTGATGCACCGCACAGCATCGTGCATGCAAAGCCCTGCAAGCATCCACCTACAGATGACAAGAATTCCTACATATGTAAGCTCAAATATGTACGCTCGCATTAAAAATACAGGCAGACCCCCGGTGGAAAAAGCTTTGTTGGTGAGTAAATCTATTGCACTGTTTGTGCCATTCTTCTATACAGGGAACAAATTTAATTTTGTTCCATTTACAAAGGTCTAGTGGAGTAAGACGGTGGGTAGCCTTAAGAAAAAAAACACACAAGTCAGCCTGACTGTGAAGTCTCTGTGAAGAACAAGGCAGCACTCGCTCACACACCAAATGAAATTTCAAAATAAACGACTGAGCTGTGATTTACAATTCTCCTCCGGGCCACAGAAAAGTGAGAAAACATTTCAATCAGTCCCTCCGCCTTTGTTATGCCGCTATGAATCAGCTGTTTAAGGGACAAAACAGCTGAACGGCGGCGAGAGAAAGACGCTGAATGATTTCACACCAAAACATAGAACATATTGAGAGGTATATTCCAGAGCCCATGAAATTGAGTTTTTAAGTTTTTTTGATTTGTGCCTGATTGAATCTGAGTGAATTGTGCTCGACTAAATTGACTGAAAAACAACAAAGCTGGCACTGCTTTGTGATATAATGGAACATATTTCAAATATAGCGTTTACCTATAACAACACAACAGAGAGAAATCAGATAGCTTGTGAAGACGGATGCAACAAATGCCTAAATCAGAAGATGTGGCTTTGACTCACAAGTAGTTTTAAAGTATGAGACTCGTGTTTTTCTATATTTTTCTTATTGTTCTCCAAAAAAGACCTACACCAACGGCGTGTTAGTCTGTCTCTCAACACGTTCTGACTTCTCTACCCTGTCAGCACCAAGCCCATTGTTCCTCGTTCCTCCAAGAGAAGAAAACAGTGCGTTTGTTGGGGACTATTTTCAGCTGCAGATTATTACACATTCGGTGCTCTAGTGAGTATTTCATGCAGCAGCACGGTGTGTGTGTGTGTGTGTGTGACTGTGTCAAAATAAACTACAGTGTGTGTGTGCTGATGGTAATGAAGGAATGTGTCACCAGGGCCGTAACCAGGATTTTAGAAACACTGAGGTCTTGAATCCTTGAAAGGTTCGGGGTATGCCCCCCCCCCCCCCACAGGAAATATTTGAGGAATGTACTATAAATCTATGTATTTGAGAGCAGCAATAATAACTTGAAAAAAATAACAGAAATTGAATATAGAAATATATATAGTTACAGTCAAAAATTTGGACACACATCTCATTCAGTGTATATTTCTTTATTTTTTTTATAAGAAATGGTTCAGATTATGATGCAAAATGTGGCTACTTTGAAGAATCTAAAAGATTAAAGAGCAAAAAAAAACTTTTGCACACTAAGTCAATGTGTGGGTCTATAATAAAACACAAAAACCGACTCGCACACTGTCTTCTGCATTTTCAATCAAAGATTTAATAACGACAGTGTTATTGAATCCTTGATTGCAGCTGCAGACGACAGTGTGAGAGTCTTTTTACTTTTGAAACATATTTTGCCTTGTTTTCACTTTTTTTCTTTTTGCTTACTACATATCTTCACATTTCACAGTTTTGATGTCTTCAGCATTAAACTGCAGTGTACAAAAATAACAAAAATAAAGAAAAAACATGGAATGAGATGATGCTTCCAAACTTTTGACTGGTGCTGTATATATAATAACGTCAGTGCCGACATGAAAACAGACCAGAATCCAACATGAGATGAGTCACAAATATGACCAGACTGAACTCCGTTCTCTTTCACCGTCAAACAAATTGAGGAACACAACAGCAGGTTTTGCCTTAAATTACCTGTCAAGTGCTCTAACATTCATTACTTCAGCTAATCCAAAGAGTGAGCCATCATCTAAGTTACACATGACATGACAGTGAAAAATTAGTGTGTAAATGTCTTGTCTTGACTTAAAATGTCATTTAAATTAAATATATACCGATACAATGCAGAATACAAGCATAATGTAACGAGTTGTGCATGCAGAGCTCTGCTGGCAAGTTGATGAATGGCAACCTTTATTCAGGAAACACAATACAGCTAAGTCGTTTTAGCAATTAGTCGCTTTAATTTAACATTTTAAGAAATATATACACATTACAGGATTTAAGGCATGACCTCGGTGTCCTAAATGGTAGCTACAGGCCTGCAAGTCACCCAATCCAACAGTGTGGTTCTCTGCTGTGTATTTAATAGTTTTTTTGACAACAATAAAGCTCTCTGGCACACAGGAAGAAGATAACATTCATAGTACTCGATGGTTTTGGTCTTTTCATGTGATCTGATGACAATAAAGTAACTGTGAAATATCACCAGCCTTTACCTTTAAAGATGACAGCAGCATATGAATAGTAAGGGTTTAATAGTAGATCGAAAATTAACCAACTACTGTGTTAACCCTTTTCCCAAGAGGTCAGGAGGGAGGTGGCGCAGTGGGGGTGGCGGTCTCTCTGAGTCCCATTTGAAGCCCAGCGAGGCCGCGGCTCATTTCTCAAACTCATCTCCGATGCACCCACATCGGCCTAACGAGAGCCCATGTAGGGACAAAAACCTATTAGGCCTCCCCAGTTACAGACAGCATCTCCATTTACAGCTGTCAATAGTACAGCTTGGCCTACAATAATTATCCCCCAGGAAGGAGCCGTCTCTGCGCGGCTCGCATTAGTCCGTCCCCGAGAGACCGCCAACCTGAATCCTTCGATATCTAAAGTCCCCGTGAATAGCGGCGCTTTGGGAGGCAGGATCAAGGCCTGAACCGAGGGGGAAGTGTGTCACGAGTATTCCCAGTCCTCTCCTCTCTGCATCCCTCGCCTTTAACCAGATGTATCAGAGTGTGTGTGTGTGTGAGGAGGGAGGGGAGTCGGATCCCAGTACAGTCGTAGAAAAGAGATCAGCATGAGTAGGAAGAGGAGGAGGAGGAGGAGGAGGAGGCCGCTGAAACCAGAGAGGCCGGGCAATTCCTCCCAGGATCCACCGACATAAAAGGATCGCCTCTTCTAGGTGACCTAACCATTTAGAACGATACTGAAGCCGTGTACAGTTAAGGGGGAAATTCAAAACAGCCCGACCAAAGAAGCCACAAAAAAGAAATCAATAGATGCAACAATAACAATAGACATCAGCGCAGCGGAATGCCATGATAGAAAATCCAATTACAAATCAAAGGAAGGCAATTTTAGAAAACGGGAGATCTCGAGATAAGTCCGAGGCAAAGACGGAGAGAGAGATGTGACATCAAGACAATAACAAGTGCTGCTTTTTCCTCTTTAGACATAACTAACGCCCTGCTTCCCACCCAACAGCACCGTCTTAGATAATAGAGTTACATTTACGAGCGTTGCCATATGCCCACCCAGTGCCTGGTAAATAGAAAATCCATGAGATGCCATGTTTTTATGGCTCTGAAGACAGCTACTAACTACCATGAGCAAACCTGAGCTACCCCGTCAGCTTCGGCTTGTACCATAAATATATTTATACTTTAATACAGGCCTACAGCGGTGAGCATTGCATCCCGTAAAAGCCTCACCACACTGTAATTCATAACTCCCTCAATATCCAGCGCCATAACTCATGAAATGAGCCACTACAATACAAATTGACGGTCGGAGAGAAGTGACATCATCCTGCGGAAGGAAGGATGAAGCCGGTGGAGAAACTCTCCCTTCTGTCGAGAAGAGGGACGGCCCTTCAGCAGCACTGTGATACCGCCACTTTTTTTTTTTGTAATCAGAAGCCCACAGTTCTCCCACCACACCGCAGGGAGTCTCTCCTTGTGTTAATGAAAACAAACATTTAGCCGGGATTTATACGCGCCGCAGCCGACTACAAAGAGCATCAAAGCAAACTGCCTGGGAACACACACCCAAACACTGCTGCACACAAATAAAGGCAAGGTATGCTTCGCTAATCTTTTATGTAATAAACTCCTGTCTTCCTGTGATATCATGCGGCGCCATGTTCACACATAATAAGCAAAGCTGTTCAGAGCCCAACTTAATACAGTGTCTTATTTGAAATGCAAACAAACTGTGAGGCAGAGGCTATCACCTCAATCTATTCCCCTTCTGTTCTCTGGCTGTCATCTTACACGAGCCGACGCTGCAGCCCTGCACTGTGGCGAGGGGGAGATGGGGGAGAGGAGGAGGAGGAAGAGGAGGAGTGGCGGCGGTGGCGGTGGGGGAGAGGCGGGAAACGGGGGCAGCATCCTACGAAGGATGGGTGATGTGGGAGGAAAGGGAGAGACGCCGGCCACGGTGTGATTCAGTGGGGTTGTTTCCCCTCACAGCGCTGCAGGGCGAGGATTTACCGCAAAGAGAGAAAAAAAGAGAAGAGAACAAAAGCTGCTGATACATTAAAGGGATTCGAAGCAGAAAGGGATGTTTCATGAAAATAGCACACAGGAAGAAGTGTCAATTTCACCTCCGTCTCAGACTTTTAAAAGGAAACTACTGTGGACACACACACGTGGCAAGGTAGACACGCACACACACTCAAGAGGCTTACTGGCCATTCTGAGGATTTGGATGTAACGGGGATGTAGTGGCAGGTAAACCCACCTAAACTCAGTTTGTTAACATTTTTACTCGTGGAAAAGGAGCTCAGAGAGGCTTTTCACGGCCTGACATAAAAACGTACAATATAAAATACTGCCATCATCAAATTTAGGGCCGCAGCTGCAACGAATAATCCGTCGATCATTTTCTCGACTACTCGATTAGTTTCTCGAGCCATAAAATGTCAGGAAAATGTTAAACTGCAATTTGCCAAAACCCAAGGTGATGAAGAATTTAGACTTTTTATTTTTCTTAAAAATACACAGACCGATTAAACCATTAGTAAAATAGCTAGTGATTAATTTAATAATCCATTAGTAATCGATTAATTGTTGCACCTCTGACTGTAGCATATAAAATATAACAGTCATTAAATTCAGGGCTTTAACTAATGATTATATTCATTATTGAGTCATCTGCTGAACATTTTCTTAATTAACTGATTAGTTGTTTGGTCCATAAAATGTTGGCTGATGTTTCCCAAAACCCAAGATGGCGTCCTCAAATGTCTCGTTTTGTCCGCAGCCAAAATGATATTCTGTTTTTCTGTTGGAGAGGAGTAAAGAAACCAGAAAATAAACATTTGACAAGCTGAAAGCAGAGTTTTTCCTCAAAACAAGAGAAGACCTTCACTGATTATCAAAATAGTTGGCGATTAATTCAGTACTGAAAACTAATCGATTAATTGTTGACACTCCAGTCAAAACTACTATAAAAATAGTCTGGCGACTAAGGTGTTTTGAGGAAAACTGAATCTTCAGTCAGAAAATAACTAATTTTAAAAGTATTTTTTGTTATGATTGTTTGCGGATCACCAACCTAAGGTGATAGATTATCCTCATTTTTACAATAATACAATACAAACACTAAGCCAGAATTCTAATTTACTGAGAATAAAAAATAAATCTTTACACAAAGTGTAATTTTTGTTTGAGAATGAGAGTTTGTGGCCTTGGCTCCTCTACAGTGTCTGTGTTGGTGTCACCTGGTTGTCCACATGCACCCCCCCACACACACACACACACACACACACACACACAATCCCTGGCGGGGTGTGCCCGCTCTGGACAGATGGGTGGGAGGGGGTGAGGACCATTACCATGATGGTGGGGGAGAAAAAGGGGAGGGGTAAGGACTCGAAATGAGAAAGAAGCAGGAGTTTCCATCGCGAGGAGCAGCAATCACTGCAGTAACGCACACTGTTTACTGCAACACATGCTGCTGGTAGTAAAAACTGAATTGGACGCTCGACCCCCCCATCCACCACCCCCCACCCCCCCCCCCCCCCACACACACACACACACACACACATCCCAGATCATCCCAGCACTCCTGTCCTCAACTCTCTCTGAATTAAAACATGTGAATAATTCAGCAGACTGACAGACAGACAGACTGACTGACAGGCATACGGGCTCTTAAGAGTCACCTTGTTGTTGATTTTTTTTTTCACCTCCCCTTCAGAAAATTGCCGTCTTCAGGTTTCACAAAACAAGGGGATCAGTGACAGAATCAATTTCCAAAGGAGGCGGACAAAAAGCAAAAAAAAAAAGGAGGAAAAATCAATGTTAATTTGCAGAGATATATAATTATTCAAAGTGCTGTCACTTGATGGTGATCACCATTAGAAAAATGAAAGAGTGAACTCACTGCAGGCCTTTTAAAATTGAGACAATTCAAAATATAAAACAAGTTTTACAAGACTAAATGTCACGTGTGTTTCTCTACAAATCTATGGTTTTTCTTTTATCCCTAACAACATGATTTTAACATGTGTAACAAGGGATATATGACTACGATAAGCCAAAAATAAAGTGCATGGTTAAAGTGATACGAATGTAGGATGTGTAAGAGATATGTGAGCATATTGCTTCTGCCTGTCACTTTTCAGTCACTACTTAATGCATAAAAGGTTTGACTATGCTTCTACCGTCTGTAGTGTTTCTATTTATTGTATATTATGCTGTATAATACATTAGAGCTGCAACCATTAATCGCTTAATCCATTATTAATCGATTATTAAAATAATTGCCATCTATTTTGATAATCGACTAATCAGTTTGAGTAATTTTTTAAGGGAAAAAAGTCAAAATACTCTGATTTCAGCCTGTTAAATGTGAATTGTTTCTGGTTTCTTTACTCCTCTCTGACAGTAACTTTAATATCTTTGGGTTGTGGACAAAACAAGACATTTGAGGAAACACTAGTCAACATTTTTCAGTATTTTATGAACCAAAACAACTAATCAACTAAACAATTAATTGAGAAAATAATTGACAGATTGTAAAAATAATCCTTAGTTGTGTTCTTATAATGCATACTGTATGTTTACACACTGTATGTGTTTTGAATGATGACTAAATAAAAATACTGCTACTACTAAATAAGAAGAGATAAAATAACCAAAAGCAAACAAACATGTGATTCAGATTCAGTTTTGTTTTCACGTCACAAAACTAAAATGCACTCAGACTGGAGCTACATATGTTTTTCTTCACATAATTTAAATACCAGCAATGTTACACACAATGACGGTTACATGTCAGTGGCCTCACAGCTCTAAATACTTGATTTCTGGGGTTTAAACTGAACTAATAAAAAAGGAATTAAAAAAAAAAGGATCATTTGGAGTTTTGCCGAGCAGATCCAGGCTGGGGTCAGGTTAGGTAACACAGTCAGAATTTCGGCAGCACACAGGTAGCAACAACACGTGGACAAATTGGTCTTTTTCCTGCACATTTCTCAACGAACAGCTGAAGAAAAAGTTGGCATCTAGACGAAGAAGTGATTTATTCTTTGAAAACACACAAGCCTAACTGCAGGACAGCCTTATCTTTACAGCAGAGAAGTGACGAGGAAGTGATGAGCACGACTAACTGACCGGGAAAACATTTCCAAGCTGAATGAGTCATGAAGATGTACACAAACACTGCGTGGTCCCACATCACGGCCATCGCTAATTCACCGCTTTAGTATCACTAAAAAAAAAAAAAAAACAGGGGGGAGGGAAAGGAGAGGAAATGAAGAACAGGATAAAAATTAAAGGGGTGAGCACCCCCCACCCCCTCATCCTCCCATTCATCCCCTTTACCCCCCAACCACACACACACACAAAAGACAAGGCAGGGTGAGGGTCAAGGGTTACGGGAGGGGTGAAAGCACTAAGGGTGAGAGCACAAAGCGAGCGCAGCGGTGCCATCACGTGCCGCCGCGGAGGAGCGAGCGCACGGAGGATGGAGAGCAAGCAAGTGTGGAGAGAGAGGGAGAGAGAGAGAGCGAGGGCGACAAAGCGAGCTTCAGTCAGTCTTACCTCGGGCAGGTAGAGGAACGCGGGGGGACACTGGAGCGAGTGAGGTAGCATCCCGGAGCCGGAGAGCAGCAGGCAGCCGGAGTTGGCCATGGAGCTCAGCGTGGGGTGACGGGACGCTTTGCGCATTTAGCAGGGAGATCCTTTCGCTCTACTCTCTTTCTTCTTCCTCTCTCTCTCTCTCTCTCTCTCTGGCTCGCTCCCACTCACTCACTCTCTCTCTCTCTCTCTCTTTCTCTTCTTCTCCTCTTCTTTCCGTTCTTCAGCCTCCTCGTGTTTTTTAAATCTCCCTTTTTTTGCTGGCTTTTGTGTCTCTATTGAAGATGGAGCGGGGAGGCGAGCGGTGCGCAGACAATGTGCATGTTCCACCTTTATCACTAACGCACTCTCTCTCTCCGTCTCTGTCTCTCCTTAGGTCTCTCTCCCCTCTCTCTCCCTCTCTCTCTCTCGCTCACTATCCCTGGCGCGACTCTGTTTACTTTGAGTGCGATAAAAGCCAACATAAGCATTCAGACACAGAAGGGGAGGTTCTGTGCAAGCCGAGGAGGAGGAGGGGTTGTAGAGCCGACAGGGGGTTGGGTAGGTTAGGGTGGGGTTATAAAAGTGGTGGTGGTGGTGGTAGCATTGAGGGAGGTGGGAGGGGAGCCAGGATGGGGGGGGGGGTTACTGATGAAGTCCCCGATGGATTCATACATCAAACGGGGCCGGCTGAATAACAGAGGGGATGTGAATGACATTAGAACAGCTGATCCTGGGCATTAGCACCTCGTGGGACACTGCATGCTGCCTTTTAATTGCGGGCCCCCCCACCCCGCAAACACACACATAAACACACACACCCCCTCGGTGGCCGGCACCACCTCCCCTCTCCTCCCTGTGCGTGTGTGTGTGTGTGTGCAGCTCAAGGACACACACCGTACAGCATGTATAACAGATATATCTGTGAAGCCGGGGGTAAATGCATTAAAACAAAAAGCGGCCGTTATCAGGCCTGTTAGTGACATCCCTCTGGTAAAGGAGCAATATGTAGCATCCAAAAATGAAAACTGCAATCCAAATAGCCAGTTGGAGACAGAGACGGTATTTAAAATAGTTTGAATCCCTATTTAATAAACAATCCTAAATTAAGGTGAGTCCACATGCAAAGAAGTTCAGGCAGGCTGCAGGAACGCTGCAGGAGTGCAAGACGAATGTAACACGGTAAACGTTAAATTATAGTAAATATATGACAGATTTATCCTTTAACGAGCATCCGACTGAGCGCGTACCGTAGAGCACACTAAACTGTAGGAGCAAAACAAGCCAGAGCTTCCTTGTAACGTGTATTGTTTTGATCAATTCTGTTTGATACGGCTTTAAAAAGAAGCAAAGAGAATGTGTTACATCACAGGTGCCAGGAGGGTATGGAGACTCCATTACCTTCAAGTTGAAGGGAAACACAAAAATCCAACTTTATCCAGCACAGCCCGAGCTTCAAAACTTTTGCGTCACAGTAGAGGTCGGTGGTACATTGGTCACCACCAGGATGTGTGGCTACTCTTGTACTCTTCATCTTGTAATTCATCTCACTACAATCGAGTCAAGACAATTTATATTTATGAAGCCCAAAGTTACAAATTTGCCTCCAAGAGTTTTATCATCTGTACAAGATACACGGCTTTAGATCCTCGAGCGTGATCTGTCAGAGAGAGGCCAGTGGAATCAAAGGACTGAATGGAGAGTGATGATGATGAGTTCTACATATTGGGTGGCTAGACCTCTGGATGACTGCCCTCTCCTTTTTTTCAGCGAATCAACTAGTTAATTTTTACTTCCTTTCGTTGGAGGTTATGAAGGCTTGTCATCTCTGTCAGTAACTACTGTGATTCTTTTGCTCCTTTTTCATGCACATTCTCCTTCGCTCCTTGTTGTATATTTAACTAATCTCATCTTTAGTCGAGCATCTGAACAGCGCATAAACATCTTATTTCCTATAAATTTCCCTGTTGTTTTGTTATCTAAAAGTTTTTATGATGCAGCAGAATCAATAAATGGTTGTTTTTTATCAGCAGTAACACAACACGACTCCTATCTCCTATCAACCTGAAAGCGAACATGAAACAGTAAAATAAAGCAGATAACTGAAAGTACAAACAGGCACTTGGGAGAGAAACTAAACTTCAAACCACAGAGATTCAGTTAGAAGTTACAAAAGTACTGAGAGCTGAACATACAGACACTTTTAAAAAAAGTGTTTCCTTTTGCTGTCCTGCACAGACATAAGTAGAGTCTCTGTTTTCAAAAGCACAAAAAAATTATTAGACCAAGTTAAAAAAAAACCAAAAAAACCCCCAAAAACTTCAATTGGTAACACACAAATAATTTTTTTCAAAAGTTCAAGCTAACAAGATAGATGAAAACAATTGCTTTAAGTCAGAGGTACGTGATAATCAGATTGCTTTCAAATCAGCAATTTGCAACAACAATTTAACCAATTCAGGTGGACGATATATCTAAAATAACATTTGTCTCGTGTTAGACTTCCTCTCTCTAAGCCACCAAGAGAAAATGGCAGCTCAGCTGCAGGGGGGAATCTGGAAAAGACACGTCCAGCCAATACGACAACACAAGAGAAACCATACTAATGTGCTTTAACTGAAATAAGAACAGCAGGATAAGGGGATGAGGTGTAATTTCAACTTGTTATAATCCACTAAAGTAGACTGCTGAGTGAAACTCATTCAAAACATCACATTACTTCACCTACTAATGAAATACACTTTTTACAGTGTATATTACCTGTAGTCTGACCGACTAAGTTCGGTGCTTTGGCCACACTGACAGTAATAATAGGCTCCTGCTGTGGGAAACACAACACGACCACGGAGGAGAATTAACTCACTCTGCAGATTAAACAATTCCCAGCATGCAGCAGGGGGACGGCTGACCCGCAATTACACATTCATAGTTGCATTTGATGAACTCAACAGAAAGAAATAAAGCGTCAGTAATTCAAATAAATGCTCACCTCCACTGGCAGCCATGTTTATTGCAGGTATACAGTCTCATTCCTGGATAATTGGCCTGACTGTTTGATGCACAGATCAGTCATCGCAGATATCTGACGTGGTTTAGGCTGAACGGTTTGGCATCGCCCGCTAAAGATGGCTATCCATCTCCCTGTCTCTCCTCTGTGTGCTTTTCTGTCTGTCGCTCTTCTGCTCCCTTTTTTTGCTCTGTCTGTCTGTCTCACCCAGTTAATAATTCAAATGAGCACTGCCAGATCACTCCCTTCAAAGGGAGTTGCTGGAATGTTCTCAACGGTGCCTTTTTCTTTTTGTCATGTGAAATCAAAGCCCTGAAACGCGGTAGAGATATCCTCAGTTAACTCCCCACTCACTGCTGTTCTGTCAATTAAAGAAAGATCAACAACCGCTGCGAACGGCTCACACTTGATCACCAAAAGAAAAAAAAAAAGTGATCTTAATCATTATCATCCTCATCATCGTTTTTGTCACTGTCGCCCTTTGTCTTCCTCTATTTCTTCCTCGCGGCGCAATCACCACATCGCTGTGGCAGCCCTGTAATAATCAGCATAATCATTATTACCACAATCACCATCATCATCACTGTCACTGTCGACTCTGTCACGTCTGTCTTCTGAGCCCGTGTTGCCGGCCCGCTATAGAACAGGAATTACCCTCCGAGGCAGGACTTAAACGTCTTTGATTGTCATTGAGTCTGCATGTGTGCGGATTTGTGCAGGTGTGTGTTGGGTCTCTAAGATTCGGCTGATTTGAGGCATTACAAGCTTTTAAATCCGGTTTTTAATCTCCTCTCAAAAACATCCACCGGCACGTCCGTCTTTGGCGTGACAGAAGATACGGAGTGGCTCGTCTTTTGAGCTTGTGTTATTTTAATGTGCTCCTCAAACCAAAAAAAAAAAAAAAGGTTGAAAGCAGCAGTTCCAGCAGTAAAAAGCCATCACATGCACTGGGAGCTCAGTCAGCAATAATCAAAGGCAATACAAGCGGCGACTAATGGGGCCCAAACGATTGGCGGCGCATTCCTGTTCTCCACTGTTTATCGTATGACCGCTGATCAATACTGCGCACTTGCACTAATCTTCATAAGAGATGACTGTTTATTTCCCTCAACTCCCATCACTCTGACAGTGGAAGAAGGAGTACTCAGATCCTTTACTTAAGTAAGAGTAGCAATAACAACACCATGTAAAATCATCCATTAAAGCAGAGGTCTTCTATTCGAAACATTTCCTATGTCTTATCAGCCAAATGGAGCTATGAATCGAAAGTGAAACACAAATTATTTACAGCACAATCAGGATCTTGAAGCTAATTTTTAACTAATGCCAGACAAGTGCAGGCAGTGAGGTTGCACTGAGGCCCACGGGGTGGAGGGAGCAGGTCCTCCAACAATGCGTGGAGCTCTTGTGAGCAGTTATGCAATGATCATTTCTGGGTAATATGTCTGTTGTCTGATGTCAAGTCTCCATTTGATCATAACAACATGTGACAGTCAGAGTGCTAACTGTGGTTCTGATAGCTTTATCTTTGACCTCTTTATTTCCCCAGTACAATATCCTAACTAACTCAATCAACTGTAAAATTCAGCATATTGTTTCTAAAACATATACACTTTATGGCGTGTGTGTTGTGTGCCTGTTGGGCCTGTTGTAACGGTGCGTACCGGGGCCTGTCGCCCCCTTTTGTAATACGATCATATATTTCGTAAGTTAAATCTTGTTATTTAACAGCATATTTTATATTATTTGTCATAATTAAAAAGCATTTTTCAAATTTAAAGTCTTTAAAAGGTCTTAAAAAATTGCATATATCATGTTTTATTCACTTCAATCAATTTTTCAAAGTTTTACTCCTCAAAGTCTGTTTCAGAAGTCCTCCGCACGCTGCCAGGAAAGAAGTTCTGCTGGGGAAATACATAATCTGTCATTTTTTAAATTAACTTATTGCCTCAAAGTATAGAATATATACAGAATCTTAAATTTCTGAACCAAATGTGTGTTCATATTTAATATCGGAATGTAAAGGAGCCCCAGGTTTATAAACTCTCCAGATTCCCTGAAAAATACAGAGGACACAAACTCACGTGTAGCTGCAGCTCCTGTTTCAGTTAATTAGTAAGCTAACTGTAGCTGTCAGATTTATAGAAAAGTGCAGCATCACCTTCAGAAATGTAGTGGAATATTCAATGGAAGTGCACCGGTTCACAAAATTGGAGGGAATTTAGCTGGAAAAGTCTAATAAGGTATTTTATTACACCCTCTCAGACATCCCATTACGACGGTAACTCCACAGTTTGCTGTAGAAACTGTGGAAATCTAAATGCAAATCACTATCACGTTTTCTGGGATTGCCCTGCTATTAGATACTTTTTGGAGAGGGATACACAGTGCCTTACAAGATATTTTCAGATGTCATGTGCCCATGGAGAGTAAGAGCATATTTTTTTGGAATCTTACCTCAAGAATGGTAGAATAAGATAAATACACACCAAATGTGCTGCTGGTAGTTGCTAAAAGGCCCCAATGAGAAAATGGTTATCACAGGAGAGTGCAACTTTAAACGACTTGATGGACATTACAATTGACATTTACAAAATGGAGAAAATATGTTAACCATAAGATGGAATTGTGTGTGTCATGGCGGAAAAAGATGGGTTAACTATGTAATACCCTGCAATCCAGACTTCATTTTTACAAATCTATGATTTTATTATCTGACAAGGAAAAGATCAGGTTGTGTTTTTGCTCTAATTTTTCCCTTGTGTTTGTGATAGATATCAAAATAGGGCATTTCAGGCAAACATAAATGGGTGATGTATATGCATCCAATATGTTAAAGTGTCAATAAAAAATATATATAAAAAGAAATGTAGTGGAATAGATGTAGCAGAAATTGTAAATACTCTAGTGGAACATGATGGTGCAGTAGTTGAGTAAATGTACTCCTTCTGAACTTGACTATGGACACAGCTCCCCCATCAGGAGGACCACCAGACTGAGAACAATACAAACATGTCAGAATGGGGATTATGCAACATTATGCACAAACTTTGTAAATATGTATGAAAGTAAATATGAAACTCTGTCCGATTCTCCATTAGTCACAGTGTAGGGTATAATTAGCCCAGCTGAGCCACTGATCTGATCACTCCAGTTGAACAAGAGTCCGAAGGGGAGCACTTTGGTTCCCCCCTACGCCCACCCGCTCGCCCCCGCTGGACGCACAGCCAAGACCTCTGGAGACACGCTCTGAAGAAAACAAAGCGGCAGTGTTTGGCGCTGGTGGATTTCGTTGAGGAGCTGCAAGGCCTTTGGAGGGGCACCCTTGAAGTGCCCCTCTGACAGCCTTCCTCATTATCTGGCATCTCCAGAGTGCCAGCCAACCCTGCTGTAGAAGAGGGGGCACGAGGACGCCTCGATCAGCCCGCCCCGGGGGTACCCAGACAGGGGAGGGTTGTGCTCTCGCTAAAGGTCCGCTGATTATATCTCAGGCCCAGAGCTTCAGGGATCCCCGCTAATTAAAGGTTGTGTCATATCTGTTAGAGATAACAAACCTATGTAGCTCATCTTTTTTTTTTTTCTTAACTCAGGGAGTTCATTTTACTGACTTCCCTCCTCCCCGCCAATATATTGCATTCTCCAGCAACATGTCAGGTTGCAGGCTCGGTCTGTATTCAAGGCTGACCAGCTTTCTGTACCCAGAGGAGAAGGTTCCTGTTTAACCTGCCCTCACCCATCTCAGCGTGCCAGCGGTGTTGTGGAGGCATCGGGGATCCTTTGTCTGGAGGCATAATTAAAGCTCTCGTTCATTATTTCTTCACTTTGAGCGCAGATCTGAGTAATTAGGAGGCAGTGCCATGGGGGGGAGGGAGTAGCGGAGGGGGGTGGGGGGGGGGGGGGCACATACAGAGAAAAACATGCACACAATCACACGTCTGCACTCATAAAATCCAGAAGAAAGTGCGCCTGCACGTACATGCGCGCGCACGCGCACACACACACACACACACACACACACACACACAGGAAAAATAAAAGCACTTGTTCAATCTCAGCACCAAATGAGTCGCATTCATCTCCCACCTATCTTTGGATGCCAATATCTGGCACCGAGTGAAGTATGCTTTTTCTCCCCTCAAAGCTGTCATGTACTAATGCATTGATTAAAAATTTTGATTAAATGGACAGTTAAGGGAGGAACTGCAAGAGTGATCTGCGATCCATGCCTCAATTGGACGCTGGGATAGGATGTGGGGGCCCTGGCTTTTGCTGCGTTCGGCGCTCAGGCACTTGCTTCTCTAATGGATTTCGAAACAGAGCTTGGCTTTTATATGGTGTCATTCATCCTCATATGTTTTCGCCTGCCGCGTCTCAAAATCACTGCTTCTTTATGGCAAACTAATGCACCCGGTGCTAAGATCAGCAGGTTGGCTCCGGCCATCGCTCACCAAGCTCCGGCCAGGTATTAGGACGTTTCGAAAAAGCTTCCATCGGCGGAGGCAGAGCAGAAACCGAGCCTCCCACACTGCCATACATCAACCCTCCACGCCGCACCATCTACAGCCGAAACACACATACACACACCGCTCCTCCTGCCGCTTTGACAGGGAAGGAAAGGAGGGGTTGATGGAGCTTTATGGCAGTGGACAGTCATGTCAATACATCGAGCGTTTTACCACCCTCTTATCCAAAGGTCTGGTTTGCTTGTCGCCGCGAAGCACTGAGGCCAGGGGTGTGTGTGATCATCCTATAGGTGGTGGGTGGAAGACAGGAAGGGTTTCTGTTGAAGCATGGTGGGAGACAACAAACGGGGGTTGATGGCTCACGCCCTGTTAGCCCTCTAGGCCGAGAGAGGCCATGATGGAGCGGGAGCTGACAGGGCAGAGGGACGGCCAAGCATGGAAATCACATCAGATCAATGATGAAAAATTCAGTGGCGGCAAGAGTCGCTCTTGGGGACGATGTCACATGGTGCATGTAAGCGTGTGACTACTGAATGTACATGGAGAGGCTAATGTGTCAGCCAGCAAATATGCATTCACCCATTTTGTCCTCCAGGGTTGGAGCGGTTAGTTAGAAATGAGCTTAATGGCAGGCAGGAAATAAATGTAAGAGAGACAAAAGGATGCGTTTGTGGTGCTGTGCGTGTTTATGTGGACTTCTGTAGGTATTTAAAATTACAAGTTTGTCTGTGGGGCTTTACAATCTGTCATATATCATCTTCTGTCCCTAAACCATCAGCTACACACCAAACATCCTTTAACACAGGCCTCTCAAACTTAAATCCATTTCAGGCTACTAAATTTCACCCAATCAGATTAGTGATAAAAAAAAGTCAGTAAATATCTTTGTGTTCATTCACTGACACACCATGTAGTTTACTGTGAGGTGATGTGAAAGTTTTCTTTAGCGTTAATAACGTTCTTATATCCCTGGTTGTACTGTACCAAACCATTGCAGGCAAGGTTGCAAATCTTAATGGCTTCATGGTAATTTTGGAATCTTTGCAAGGCAAGGTGATTTCAGTTAAAAAAAAAAAAAAAAATCAATATCCTTCACTTAAAAATGTGTGTCCACATCAGACCTGCTCATCCACATGTCAGCCTCAGACACTGGTCAGTACCTTGAGTTAATGGATATTTTACTGGCTGGATTAGCCAAAAAAACTTAAATCCCTATCTGGTTATTTCATTTATAAACAGATTCCCAAATGAATTCCAATAAAATAAATTATTTAATGATACCATGACTGAAGACATTATTGATGTTGCCCAATATCAAGTATTGGATGTTCCTTTCTTTAGACATGTCACTGTTCACCATAGGTTGCTGCACTCTTGTCTGTACAGGCTACTCTAGCTTAAAGGAGCAATATGTAAGAATTAAAGTATTATAATATATGATCAACGTATTTCTCCCCGCTGCATCCTCCCCAGACTCAAGGAAGCACAGGCAGGCTGCAGGAGCTCAAGTTGAGTGCAACATTGCAATTTCACAATAATGAGCGACAAGGAGTCCTCCACTGTTAGTTGATCAGCTGTTTATAAATGTCAATGCGAAGTTAAACTCGTTATCTTGAAAACAAAAGTCCACGGCTCTGAAATACACACAGGCTGCCTGCCAGACTCCACTGACATACTGCATACAGTTATTCCAGCCTGGCATGGACATTTTATTTTAGCATGTTTCCTTAATATCTGATTTCATATCATTGTCATTTTATGATAAATTACTATAAATATATTGTAGATTTCTCCTCCAAACCATAAACTATCTGCTCATAAGAAAGTATTCTGCCAATTATTTCATTTTTATCTATTTTTATAACCGATACAAGCAGTACTGTAATCATGCTAAGTTACAGATCAGTAAGTCAGGCCAGTGTTCTCAAATGCAATCCTCAGGGTTTTCTCTTCTTACGCCAACTTAATTGCATTCACCAGTTGTCCTGGGCCTAACTCATCCCTCACTCAGCAGCTAGAGTGGATGCTACCTGGCAGCGGTGAAAACCAGCACTGCCCTGCACTCGTGAGTGTGAAGATACCCGTCAGGACTCGCTGCTCGACAAGAACATTACACATATCAGGTGTTTCTTATAGCCAAAATGTCCCATAATTCATATCTATCTGAAGCAATCATTCTAAAAATCTACCATCCCTGTGCATTTCAGATTTCATTGACGTTCTGTTAAAAAAAAAAAAAAAAAAAAAAAGCAACTTTAACTGTAATGGCTGCAGCCCAAAGCGAAGTCAATTACATAGATTGGTGCAGTGACATAAAGTGTATTCCATTTGGGAGCAGATTGGTCATGCCCAGTAATGTTCCCTTCTAGCAGGCATACCTTTGACCATTACTCTAAACAGGCAGTTGGGGAACCAGAGA
The DNA here is from genome assembly GCF_056507025.1 of Lutjanus erythropterus. Classification (NCBI taxonomy): domain Eukaryota; kingdom Metazoa; phylum Chordata; class Actinopteri; order Lutjaniformes; family Lutjanidae; genus Lutjanus; species Lutjanus erythropterus. Next base: position 4,399,734 of record NC_139335.1, read on the forward strand.
CCTATTTCCCACAACTGTGAATGCTGCTGTGTCTCCCAGAGGGGTCAGGGGTTCACGCTGCAGCGACCATGCTCTCATATTTAGCAGCGGCGAGTGAGAAATGGTACATCAATACCGCCAGACGCGCGGGGCCACAGCGGCCTCCAGCACACACATATCATATCAGAATGGAGCGTCAGCCGGGCCGAGAGGTGTCAGGAGATGTGTGAATATATGTGAGTCTGTAACTGTACGGCTATCAGCATCTGAAACGCCTTGAATGCTTACGGTGAATGTGCGATTCAAAAAAAAAAAAAAAAGGTGGATTTTGCAGTGCATTTACAGTGGTGAATTTAAAAATCAATGAATGGGATCATTGTGGACGAGTGGTTGCCTCAAATTCAGGCTGTTAGTGTTCATGTTTCTCCAACTTAAGACCACATTTCCCATAAACCACACCGCCTCCTATCATCAGGGGAATAATTCCATTTGCCTTTTCCTCCTGCTTGCTGGTTCGCTTAGTACATTTGTTTTTTCTTTGGCTTAAAGCGTAATATGTAGCATTTCACCATCAAAATGTCAAGACCTGTTGTTATATATTTCACATTGGTGCAAATGTTTCCAAAAATCTTTTAACACCAGAAAAATTTGTAATTTATATCCAAGGCAACAGTGCATCTTGATTTGGTCGCCTGTCGCCAGTGGCCTTATATACATTTCACCCCTTTTAGTTGCTACAACTTACGGGGAAACACAAAACAGGCCAGATGATTCATCAAGGAATGACGAAGGAAGTCGGAAAACTAGCTAGCCACTCTATTGTTTGAACAGGCGCCATCTAAATGCCCTCCCAAAGCTGAAAACAGGGGTGCAACGCCCCCTCAATCCTGAGGCAAAGCAGGAAAAAAACACAGTTGTATAATTGTCACAGACTTTAATTGACATGATGAGATTTAGCATGTATTTTGATGCTCTTACAGTATGTGTCACTGGCTTAACTCCCCTTTTTAAGGTATGTGTGTGTAACTTGTGTGTGTCTAGCTATTAGGGGTAGTTATGCTACTTTACTTAGCTGTAAAGTGTGCAGATAACCTCAGTTTGCAGCATAATAGTCACTGAAAGACCATGTGTTGGCTTCGATGCAACAGAAGAGAAAAAAAAATACTACGGCGTCTTCCTGCTGTCTTCAAAACAAAGTTGAAAGGGAAAAAGTTAATTAAAATAGCCTAAAACCAGAGTTCTGCCACCGACTGTTCGTAGCGGCAGATCTGGAAAGGTAATGTACTCACATTCATCACTGAATCTGGCTTCACAGGTAGAGGAACAAACGCGCTGCCCGGCAATAACTACCGCGTAGCTCATATAAGTGGATGATTGATCACAGCCACTAGAACCCGTCCCTGCACCTGCAGGATAGATGAAGCGCCCAAAACAGCCCAAAATCAGGCGGAGCATGCAGAGTCTCTTCAGATCATGACGTTCCCTAACATCACATAAGCCTACATTTTTTGCGCCCCCCAGTGTTTGCCTCAAGTCAGTCCACATGATTGAAAATCACTCCTGATGGAGCGTAATTATTCATCGCAATGTGCTGCAGTCACTGAAGTTGTCTCCGTAAAACACGAACATACAGATTAACAACCCGAGAAGTTTATGGAGGAAGGGGACAGATAAAACAAAGGTAAATATTGGTGTGGCGTTTCCAAGATGGAGGGAGCTTCATGACAAGCTGGAACTACAGAGAGACGCCAGTCTCTCGTGTTCTACTAAACAGATAAGCACCCATTTGGCTAATGTTGTCAAAATAAGATTTTCATTGGCAGTGATGGTTGTTTTGACATAATGTAATTCAAGCGGTCTGAGATAAAACAAGACTTCTGTTCCTCCTCTTGGCTCTGTTTTCAGGCTTTAGGAGGTCTAGCCTATGACAGGAGACTTTGGTCAATCACAGTAAGTGATTCCCAGGGCATCAAACAGCCACCGACCCAACGTGGCGGCATGAGACTCACCAACTAACTGTTTTACTACTACAATCCTATTCTCCAGAATTGATTACATTTACTGTAACAATGAAGACAACAACTCCCATGATCCCACACCGCCTCATGACATCATCAAATGCCATCTCTGCAGCAAAAACTACGTATGGTGCATTTAGCTGATGAAGATAAATGTGTTAGAACTGACAGTCTCAGACAGATGCATCGATTCATTGTTTAAGTCTTTTATCAGGCAGTCTTTGGTTCCAGCATCATTAATTTAATGTTTTGCACTGTTGGTCGGACAAAACAAGCAATTTGAAGATTGGAAAGTTCTGTTAGCTTATTCTTGGCATCCTTCTAGTTGGTATTTTTCACATTTTACAGAATAAGCTCAATCAATCAAAAAAAAAAAATAGATAAAGAGATGATGATGAAAATGGTCGAGCGCTAGTCTTTCACTCTGAAAACATCTGTAACAACCAGAAACTCTAAAACTAACTACATCAATCAATCCAGCAAATATTCCATCATATCTGAACTAGAGGCCCACAGTGTACGACTCAATAAAGTGATAATTTAATAAAGTAAGATGCCAGAGAAACTATCTTTAGCCATCAGAAATGGAGGAGCACTGGGATATGCAGAAGCAAAATCAGACAAGAGGGAGTGCTGTTGGACTGAATATCTACAGCTTATGACCGAATCACAGCCGTGCTAATATTCAGTCCAACAGCAACAACAAATAGTTCCACCACTGGACTGGACTGTTGCCAAGCAACACATACATTTTCTTGCATACTAACGTTAGCTTGCTAGCTCCTGTTTCAATAGAGCTTGGCCTGCTAAAACTTTCTCCAGGCTGTTATTATTATTATTTTTTGAGACTCGCCCTGATGCAGACCAAACAGCCGGACCGAGACGCTTGAAAAGGTGGGTCTCGGTCCACTTCGAAGCAGATTCTGGTGCACCAAATGAACCACACACAGGAATTTACAGCAGGTGTCTTATTTTAGCTGAAGAAGAAGCCAGGCCACTAATAAGTCCATCTACAAATCATGAAAAATCGTAAGCAAACAGTCTTATGATTGATCTGTGTAAGACATTTATAGCAAATCATTTCATAGCCATAACATGTCTGCACGTGAGCACGATTATCAGGTCAAAAGTTGTTAAAACTGCTGTTCTTGTGTCCCACTCTGTCAGATTAAAAAGTGCATGAGTCATTACTGTAAAAGACACCTTGTTTTCTGTCCTGTTGGTTGGAACTACCTGCTGCTTCTGTATTAAAAACACTTTGATCAGGATTTTTAATAAGATCCACATTGTAAGAATCATGGCATCCATACATCGGGTTAATGTTTCAGCGCTGAGCTTGATCATTTATGGAAAGTGTAATGGCTCATCGAGGGCTTGCCCCAGCTCCATCTCTAACCTTTTTAACCCCTTTTTGAGCGCCACATTTTTTCGTCAAGCGTAACCGTCAGAGTCCAGCAGGCTCAAGACTAAAAAGTGATCCATCTTTTTCCATCTCAGCCTGGAGGCTGCGGTCGTCGCAGCGGCTAAATCAATGCCTTCCTTTGAATCGCTTCTCAAATACCATTTGTTCCAAAAGGCCTTTTCATAAATCTGACTGTTGAATGTTTTATGTAGCTTCTTTCTTTTTTTTTTCTTACCAGTGTCCTTTTTTGTTACGATGCCTGTTTGGTAAGCGCCTGTGTTTTGAGAAGTGCTACTTAAATAGAAGCTCTAAATATAAAGTTTGTGTGGGTGTGTGCCTCTGTCCTAGTCCCAATGTGTTTCCCTCAGTGTTTGGGTGTTTGTATCTCTGCTGGTGTGTCTCTGGCTGTAGATGTGTCTTTTTTTGAGTGTGTGTGTGTGTGTGTGTGTGTGTGTGTGTGTGTGTGTGTGGAGCCTGCTGGGCTATAAAACCCTCCTGTGTAGCATGAAGTGCCCGGAGCGTCCGCTGTTGTTACCTAAGATCCAACCCTGCCCTCTGACCACATCACCAGCAGCACACAACAACAACAACAACCCCGCCACCTCCTGCATTCTTTCCATTCCACCGCCATCAAAACGTAGCTACGGGGACTCTCGCACTGATACAGATTTTCCACGGACATCTGCCCTGAAACGACGGCGGCTCGAAGAGAAAGGGTTTAAGAAATTCTGCCCAAAGGAGGTGGAAGAAATGTGAGCGTAATATCTCTGGAGTGGGAGTCATGAATGTAATATCATACTGAACCAAAATGCTGCGATCCCTGCTCAATATTTTAAAAGATGTCTGGGTTTAATGCCGCCCTGTTGAGGGCATAATATCGATGGTTCCAATGGAAAATGTCGAGGCGTCAAACTGTATCTGTGAGAGGGAAAATTACAAACATACATACGTATATACACATGAAGGTGTCACAGGTAAGCACAGCACCCTTGGCGAGAAGGATTGTCTCCCCTGGTCATGCGTGTCCGTTGTGATCAGTCATGCTCATGTTGCTGTATTACTTCCTGTGACGCTCACTCGCTCTTTCCCTAATGCTTCTTTTTCTCCAGTCTCTAAATGCTATCTGTCAGTAGGTGTTGCAGGACTGATAGAGGCTCGTCTGTTGCCTTTCTCATTACAGCGGGGGAGACAAAACCCGGCAAGCGCGGTAACCTTTCATGGAGACAGAGGGAGGGAAGCATCCACACAGAGCCGGCACCTCCGTCTACTTGACATAACCCTATTACCGCTTCCTTAATTTGTCCCGCCGTGACAACTTGCAGCCAAAGAAACGGTTAAAAGAATGAGTGAACAAAAGCTGCATTGCATTATGGGGTGGGGGGGGCGGAGGAGGGAGAGGGGGAAGTTGTTGAGGGCGGAAGACAATGGGGAGGCAGAGCTGATGCATCAGCCATATTGGATCATTTCTAAAGCGCCACACATTATCCGGAGGTGGGCCCCGATATACTCCACTAAACTGATCGCTCTGTGTCTCGACTCAAAGGATTTTTTTTTAAATCGTGTTGTTCATCAGTTAACTTTTTCTTTCAGATTTCTTTCTTCATCTAAAAGGTGTGCGAGCACGCTGATCAACTCCAACTTAAAAGAGTCTACATGAGCCAAATTTCAAAAAGCTCAGATACAGTGATAATGTTTTATTCCGTTTGGCCTTGTTTCCCTCCGAGAACGTCTACTTTTGTTAAATGTAATAATGTTTCCTCCCTCATTTAATATTTACAAACACCAAGGTTCTGAAGAAACCTTCAGTGCTTCTTCTTTGTTTCCTAAATCTGTTTGTACAAAATATGATCAAAGCTCCACGCAGACGGAGTGTACCTCAACATGAAAATGACAACGTCTCAAAAATAACTAAATGACTGGCAAAATGAGTAACAGCTTCAAAATGGCTGATAATAAGAGCTGCTGAAGTATGAGCTCAGTGAAAGTGCCAGACACTCAGACAAATGTGACACTAAATCCCGCATTTGGCACATCCTAAGTAAACAAAAGTGTTGATAAAAGGAAGCCAAAGCAATCTTCTTTTGTGCACAAAATTTACAACAAAAACAGAAAAAAACAACAACAACAACAAAAAAGCAAAAGGCTTTCTTTTCCTGTGGCAGCCCCACGTTTCAGCTCAGCGAGTCTCAACTGAGAGACAGACACAGTTCTCTGTAATCACATATAAGCTGTGACATCTCAAATATCCATTGTAATAATTTGTATCACAAACTGATCGAACAAAACGCTGAATTAACCTAAAAACAGCGCCTGAAATAACTGTTTTCTACTCTGAACACTGGTGAGTGTAATGACAGTAACTGAGTACATTTTGAGGTCCTTTTTTCTTTTACTCCACTACATTTCCTTTTTGCATCACATCGTACGTCTGTTCATTTATTTAAAGACGATGATGCACATTAATCAAAGTAGGATTTTATGCACAAAACACACGAAAAGCTACAAAACATGAAGCATGTTAGTTAAACTACACAACAGAATGTGAAGCAGGTAAAATTTGCTTCATAATATCACTCTGTTAAATTAATAATATTACAATCAAAACTTGAAAAATAATTTTACTTCATGGACGCCTGATTAGATCTCAAGCTAAACGACAAAACTTTCCCCAATTTCCCCCATTCTTTAGTGATTAGAAGTAAAAGTACATCCTGAACATTTCAACAGTCTCTTCAGTCTTTTCCCACATTTAGTCACCCTACAGTCATCACACGTACATTACAATATACGGATCACAAGTGCACAAAACATTGATGTATTTTTGAGCTGAACAGCAACGTAGTATTTTGCTTCTCTATGATTCAGACTATCTATAAATTCTCTAAATTTTCCAGACATTTGCTCCCGTGTAGCTTTACAAACAATTTACAGATCAAAAGCTTTGACGGCGTTTAAGCAACAGGATTCCACCAACATGGTTTTAGGATAGAAGTCTGATACAGATTATTTTGTACATGATGTTCAATGTCATTAAATGCGACGACTGCTCTGCATTTTTTTAACACTTTGGAAAGTCACCCAGTTGGACCCTTTGGTGGGCCGTGTGTTTGACGCTCCTCACTTAAAGGATAAGGCCTGCACTGTCCTTCATTTTGTTACTGTAAAAAAAAAATCCCATGAAAAAAACAGAACCCACAATGTGCTGGTCTGTCTACGGCTCTCAGCTCAAAGCACACTGGTTCCTACTTATGATGTAAATCTTTAAAAGCACCTCACAAATGCATAATTTCATCTCATAATTTCCAGAAACAACTGCTCACATTACTCAAACAGCAAGAAACAGAACTTGTTGGGGACTATTTTCAGTGGTGGATGAATCTGCATTTGGTGCCCAGCAGCCAGGATGGTGATTGAGGTGAAAAGGCTGATATGGTCACTGCTGGTTTTACACTTTGCAAAATACAGATGCAGTAAAAGCACCAAAACTATGGATGTGTACAGGCTCTTGTAAGTTGACATGCTGTGTTTTGTACATTTGTTTCTTTTCTTTTGATATCTGAAAATTAGCATTTTTGCTAAATCCTGCATGTTTACATCTTGTATTTTTATTGACTGGTGTTTATTAACGTGTGCTGTCCCTCAAATTAAGTGCAATAAAGTAAAGTAAGATAAAATACTATAGAATATCATCAGCACCTTGGAAAGTCCTACTTTTTCTGAGGTAAAAGAGGTGAATATGTCTTCCACCTCTGTGTGTTTTATGTATCTGGCAGCGGGAACAGCGGTGTGTTTGGAATTTATATTTGGAGGAAAAAACCTGGGCAGTAGAAAGAGTAATAATGGCCTCCATGGCTAACCAGACTTTCTGCACACCAGAGATGACTTCCTTTTTTTTTTCTCAAGCATTCTTCAAGTGAGCACCTGTTTTGCAAGCAGACTTTAATGTTGGGAAAGAAGCATAAGGAGGGGACACACTCTACATAAAAGCGTTGTTTAGAGGATACTGGAGAGTTTGTGTTTTTCCGCAGCGAACGGGCCCACCTCGGGAGCCGCGACACCCCGTGATGGTGACTCTCGCGGCTCGTGGCAGCTCTCCCTTCCTCCCTCTGGCCTCTGATCTGGGCTGCAGCGGTGGCAGCCATGGGTGTGGGTTCAACGCCTGAGCGCGGGAGCTGTCTATGTAGAGAGATTAAAGGGCCTGTATCGATCCACAAGCGCTCATGCATTTTGCATGAGGAAGACATTGTCAAAGAGGCGTCTCAGATTAAAAAAAAAAAAATAGTAGAGGGAGAGTTCTAGAAAATATGCTGAACTCTGTGAAAAATCTTAATGTTGAAGTGTTATGCATGTAAACTCTCTTTTATATATTGGATTGTCCATGAACTCTCATCGACCCGAGATATTACTCGTTTTTCATTTCTTCCCCCCCTCACACCCCACCTCGTTGTCTTCTTCTCCTCCTCCATTTTTTGGTGGTTGAGGTTGTAAAAGTTGGAGTCAGAGTGTGAAAAACAAGCCCCCCGAAAAAGAAAAGAAAAAGAAAAACTGGCAGCCAGAGACTGTCTAATGGCGGCAGTGAGTCCGTTGGAGAATTCTCAAGTAGAGTGTGAATTATTTAGGATGTGTGGCTAGTGTGCAGAGCATGAAGCCACCCCGCCCGGCAACCGCCAGGCAGAGTGGCCGAGAGAATTCGCTGTGCAACAAACATTCGTCTGAGGTCTTTATTTCTCCTCTTTGCCATCAGTCTGCTGGAGTGAGAGTTTGGGCTTCTAGCTGACAGACAGAGGAGCAGATTTTTAGAGAGTTGAGCAAAATTTGAGAGAATTCCTCCTCCTCTTTGCCACAAAGATCAAGTTGCCCACATGTATATCAGCCAAAACATAACGTGAGGCACATAGAAGCCACTTTGACCTATTTACTCATGATGCGGCTGATTATTCATCATCAACATTTCATGCAGGTCATCATGCATGTTTAAAACACTGTACCGAGGACGCCCCCCTCCTTCACCGTCAGAGAGACCCTCAGAGCCTCCTTATCCTGCGAGCACATGTCAATCTCACCTGAACGACCCCGATAACAAGACAAAAGCAATCAATCTGTGATATTGGCCGGGCGGGAGAGTCGGGGATAACACAGACGCTATCAGCGAACACCAACAAAGACGGAGATTTTCTGCGCGAGGATGATTAGAAACACGGCGGCTGCTGTGACACGCTGATCTGTGGCGGTTAAACAGAGGCGGCTGTCATCGCTGGCAAATGATGACGCCGAGCACCGATAGAGGAGATGGGATCTAGGTGTGTGTGTGTGTGTGTGAGGATCAGAGGGACTGTGTTGATGCAACACACAGCGACGCTTTGTACACACACACACCCTGAAACAACCAGTCAATGAAAAACACAAACATATACATACTGTACATGTGCACACAGCAGGTGAGGACAACCTATTCAAGATTTTGATTATTTCAGCTGATATTTTTGGAATAGAGTTGTGGACAAACATAGTCACAAGAATGAAACACATACATAAGTGTAAGATAACGTGTGACAGTAAAACTTAAAACTCAGTTTTAGCGTTAGCAGCTATTTAACACTCCCACTTATTCAGCAGTAGAGAAAACTCAGGGACGCTTTTGGGCTTTTAAACAACAACTATATTTACTACAAACATATATCAAACAGATAAATGAAAAGTCTAAAGACATAAAATTGATTGAAGGTTTTTCAGGCTGTTTTATTGCTGCTGTGGTCAGACAGGTAGCGTACCGACACTGGACACTCATTCATATTTGATGTCCAAAAACATGGCTGCAGCTACTGATTATTTATGTGATCTATTATTTTTTCCTGATCGATCAATTATCATCATTTTTCAAACTTTTTGTGCCACCATAGAGCACGCCAAAGTCACATCCATGCAAAAAAGCCTCTGTGACGTGTGCTATCACTCCAGTACCAGTATTACTCATGAAATATTTGTTAACAAAGTAATTCAAGAATTAATTTTAAACTCTGTACGCACCCTTTTAAACCAGACAGGTCACAAAATTAAAAATTAGGTAACAGAAGTGAAAAGAGGGAGAGACAGACCATCCAGCAACTGCACAAATCACAAAAAAAAACTGGTGTTTGCTTTGAAGGAAGGTTTTTTGTAAGGTATAGAATTTGCCTCTGTATTGAGAAACAAAATACTGATATAGCAGATTAAAAATGAATTCATAACTTTTTGAATGTCGCAATAGTAAATCCCACGGCGCACCCGGATGTGCCTCACAGTGACCCACCCCGTCCCCAAGAAATTATGTTTGTATTTTACTCATTTGTTTTTTAATAACTGCATTTTGGCGACAAATGTAAGTCCTGCTAGATTATGTTCACAGACAATGTGTATCTAAAATAATACATTTATATATAAACTGATGGTGGGAGTACAAAGTACAGGACTTTACCACCGCAGCCCGGGGTCTGTGTCCAGACTCCTGCAACAGAAGTGCTCTGGTTAAAGTTCACATGAAACGGCCAGTTGAGTGTTTATTGGTTACACGTTTCCTGTAAATCAGATAGGGAGGGACTTTTATTATTAGGGAGGGGTCGCAGCCGAGCCAACGGTTGTTCACCTTGACCAGCCAAACTGAAATAAGTTAGCGGTTAGCTCCGTTATCCCCAGGATGGGAGCCAAATCCAGCAAGAACACCATCTCGGTACAACCTCGGTCCTGTGTTCCCTGTTGCTCACGGAGGCTGTGTTTATTCCGATGACCAGCCGTGCTAACTGGGACGCTGCTGAACTCAGTTCTGTTGCCCGCTAATGGTAATGCTAGCCAACAGTTATAGTTAGCTATGTTAGCAGCTGGAGGACATCAGAGTGGAAACCAGAGGATAACAGAGGACCCAGTTTCATCCAAATTAGTGAATAAAGTTATTAAGTGCTGCTTTTGCATAGTGAAGTCTGCTCAAGTGAGTCTGATGATAGTGTAAAGGTTACAGTATCGAGGTGGTGTTCCTGCTGAGTCTGGCTCCCAGAAACACGGGGCCGAGTCACGAGCTGAGCCAGGCAGGGCTAACCGAGGTAAAGTAAGTTAGCCATTAGCTCGGTCAGCCCCAGGCTGCTAAGAGCCAAACCCAGCAAGAACACCACCTCGGCATCGACCTCGGTCCTTCTAAAGTCTGCATTTCAGCCAATGAGTTATTCTTCTTTTGCTCTCCCCACAGACTGTTTATCTGCATGCAAGCAAAGTCCGCTCAAATGTGACTACATCAAATCCAGATTCTGCCTTCATATGCAGAAATCCATTTAGAATCATTTTTTTCTAATATGGAATTCTGACATTTGTCCTCCACTGCCGACTAATAGGAGCTAACACTTTCTAATCAAACCTGCAACCTGAGAACGTTTGCTCCTTCTTAAATGATTCATCAGCGATCAAATTTTCAGTTGATTAATAACCCGCGCTTCGATTTTCCAGCCAATCGTTTCAGCACTGATCCAAAATAGAATAAAAAAATAATGACACAATAGCACCTGCCGCCTAACCCTGTAAAAAGCCATAACTGCGCGCACATGCACGGCTGCACTCTCACTGTATATGCAGGATGCGTGAAGGGAATTTTCCGACATCAAAAATCAAAGCATTTAAGTAGATTGTACACAAGCACGTCTTGGAAGCTTGATCTTACTAATCTACAAATGGCTTCTTGTTATTAAACTGCTAATTCAGAGGATTAAAGGATCCATGAGAACACAATCCCCTTTACTTCCTTTCCAGGGTATGCTGAAGGTGGCTTAAATATTAATTAAGCACACACACACATGTTCGCCCATATGCACACACATACAGCAGAGTGTATACAGCTTTGCTCAGGATTAAGTACAGTATGTATATCCGGGACTTTCCTCATTTCTTTGTCTCGTTTTGTCAAGCAGCAAAAAAACTCCATTTCTCGCACAGAGAGCTTGACACTCTCTCTCTCTCTCACACACACACACACACAAGCCTATTTTCATATCGCAGACAACCATATCTTACTGATTAATTCCTTTCATTCTTTTTTTAGGATGCTCAGTGCTGTCATCTCCCGGCTCCTCTCCTCTCACATCACCCAAAATCCTCATTTGACTTCTTTTATTTTGCCACAGGATGAGGAAACAAACCCGGGGTTGCGGAGTCGAGCGCGCCGCACTCTGAGAGTTCACAGAGTCAGAACGCACCTGTGTGTTTTGGGCAGTGTGTGATTTACTTTTTGCGGCTTGTTGCGGTCGTATTTTCCCGTTCCAGAACTGTTCCATTCAGATTCATGAGAGCGCATTATGTGGAAAGCGTAGCCAAAAGATTTGTACTTTTTCCATCTGAAAACACAATATTTCCATTTTGGGGAGAAAAAGCAGCCTGAATCATTTTTATCGTACTGTATCTCCAACATAAAAAGGACTCGGGCTAAAAAATGTGCTCATTTTGTCAGCCAAGGGCATGCCAGCTCCTTTAAAAACTACTCTAAATTGTTGGAGTCTCTTCCCCCTTTTCTGATTAATTTCTTGTTTCCACATTTTTCAAACAGCGGAGATCTCATCTTTTGATTGAATCGGTTATATATAGCACATTATACATTATATATAGTACATTAAGACTGACACTAATAATATATTTTGACATGCTTGCCTTGCTGAAGCCGCGCAAACTGCTGATAACGTGGATTTACAAGGTGTATCACTGCGGCCGCATTAAACGAAAAGTTAAATTATGAACCAATCTATTTCTGATTTTAACAACATCCTCCAACGACACATTATTTTAAGTGTTCCTGTAAAAAAGCCATTATGAATATAAAACACCTCAAATTATTGTAATATCTTGATGAAAAGGAAAAGTTCATCTCGTCCGATCCCTCCTGGTCTTAAAAACGAGACAGTAAATTGACATCAAGTGTCAAGCGTGTAAAAGTCAAAGAGTCAAATCTGCGCCATAACGCAGGGAGAATGTACCGGGGCCAGCATGAAAAACTACTCACAGCAGATCACATTACCTGCCTTTTTCACTGAAATAAGCAGTGTAATTTATCCTGACCTTTTTAGATTACTATGAATGTGCTGTCTGTGTAATTTTAACTGAAGCCCTCAGCAGCTTTGCTGGTCTGGAAACACTGGCTATGAAACCCGAGGAGGCGGCCGCTGATGGGATCAATGGGCTGATGCCACCAATACAGCAATGATACAATACCAAACAAATACCGAGGGGCTGCCTGACATTCACGGCCATTAACACGCATCCAGGAAAATCGCTTTGTTTCATCATCATCATCACGAGAGGTTCACCTTCAGACGGGATTCTAGTTGATTCCTCGTCACTTCTTCTGACGCTAATAACAAAAGTAGAAGCCTATTTGAGCTGTGACAAGTGTTTCAGGATTAGAATTTCATTCCTAATGGCTTCTCTGGTAACGGTTTAATTCACTACCTATGTGATATCAATTCCATTATAATCTCATTAAGCTATTGCACACTGAGGTGATTTCGAATGAATGTGAAACAGCCAACCGTACGCTCCCCTCTAATTGAGCAATACTTTTTATTCATTATTATTGCCCATTATTAAATTAATGAACTTAATGGACTTATTTTCTAAATTGCAAAGACCCCTGGCAACATGTTTTTAATTCCATTAGCAGACATATTGAAGAAAAAAAATAAATAAAAGAGGGGAGAGATACACAGAGGTGTGCGGGCAATTAGCCTACTGCTGCGACAGATCATCAGTGGCACAGTTTCCCTCCTCTCACTAGCGGGAGTTTGTCCATCTTGTCCTGAGTCTCTGGTGACAGACCTCACCTTCACACACACTTCACAAACTCTAATTTCATGTTCGGAGCTCAAGCATGTCTTAGGAACAAGCGTTTCCTGTGCAAACTGCTCCGCTCAGCCACAGACGTAACCTCTATTCTGTCGCCCTTTGGTATTAAGACACACTGTACATGGCATGACAACATATTTGAATATTGTATTGTAAGCCGAACTAAACATAACCTGAATAATATATGAAATAGATTTTCTGAAATGAGATCTTTTCAGTAACCAGAGGCCGCCACGCAAAATTGCCCAGAAGATGAAAAGCTGCGGATCTGCATAACTGAACGGCCGATCAATACGTCTCAAACTAAAATGGCAAGTCTTGATAAGGTTATTGAATTTTCTTTTTAATTAAAAAGCATACAACTGCGCTCTCTGTCAAATACCGCGGCGTGGCCGATGATGAGAAGGGGAGAGGGCCGCCCTTGTTTATATGTTCATCACTATATGAAAAACACAGGCAGACTGTCGGCGCGTCATCAATCAGCGCGGCAGAGAAATTTATTTTCTGTTTGTCTCTGTCGTGTCTTGGGATTAAGCTGTCACGGAAGCTCTCAAACCACAAACGATGATGTTCATACAGATATTAATTCTTATTACATGTCATTCCTGAGCTCTAAAACCATCAGTATTATTTATTTTATGCTCATGCAACATCATTTTCTATTTAATGCTTTCTTTTTTCCCCCAACTTTCATCCTTATATTTTCAGAAAATGATGCAACACTAATGCATCCATGTGATTATATAACATGTGAGACATTGCATCCGTTTTGTTTAAGGTAAACATCCAGAAGTGGCACACTCTCTTCCCATATTCTAGTCATGAAAATGCATAATTTAAAAGAGCTGAGACCAAGCTGTTCCTCAGCGGTGCCGAGCGAGCGCTGCATCGTATCAGTGCGAACATCAGTGGATAGAAAACTCTGCTCCCCGGAGAGAGTGCCATTACATTCAATCGTCAACCGCTGGATAAAACTCATTTCACTCTGCACAGTGTCTGAATGGCTCCATACATTCTGCAGAGGCCACGATGTGATAGCACAGCATGTCAGAACCACACTAAAGGGATTTTAAAGCAGGTTAGTGCGCTGCACAAAAGCCACCGCACAAAGCCGCGGAGCGCAGGGGCAGAACGGCGGAGGCACCGCCGCCACAGCTGACCGTCCTCACACAGCCTGAAGGACCCCGGGTAAACAAACAGCGCCGGGCCGCCACTCGTTGGGAGGTCCGAGCAGAGTTGTTGACAACAAGATAATGTCAGCGTCTATTTTTAGATGAAGGAAAGCGTCTTTGGGTGAAGCGAGACTGTTTTAAATATTAATTCCTCGCCTCTGTTTAGCACCATCTCCAAGCACCTGAACAACAGATTCAGGAAGAGACTTTCTGATGAAGATTCATGGATTTACATGGTCTTTGTGCCCTTTATTTACAGACTTATGGCACAGTGGCTGCACATCTCAGCTGGACAGGTCAAATATTGTGCATCAGGGTTGAACAGGGGCCTCAAACTCAGATTGGCTTGGGGCCGGTCAAAAAAAAAAAGAAGCAAAAAGCAGCTCCTGTACATTTTTAAATACATTAGCATTCTAGGTTTTGTCTGTGCTAATCCACTCTGCCACTGTCTTCGCACATAAAGAAATATTGTTGAACAAGTTATTCTTTTCTGGACATAATATCAGCCAACCACAACATGCAATTCTTCAAGAATCCATACATAACATACATTTTTTAGTCAGTTTTCTGGCATTTGTTCTGAGCTCTCCTCGACCTCACTTGGTTTTGGTTCCACCATGGACTTTTCTTAAACCTCAGTCGACTTCTGTTTGACTCATTAGAGTCTGTTTGTGCAATTTGTTTTATGTGTTGTGGAAAAAATCATCTATAAAAGAAGCCGTTCTGTCATCTGTCATGCGGCTGGTCTTATTCTGCCTGTATGTCCAAATATTTTAAACACACAGCTGACATCACTGCATTAATAGACTGTTAATGTGAGAAACCAGATGCAATTTGTGGCTCATTTCAAATTAAGGTGAGTTGATTAATTCTGTGTTAATATTGGATGTAATTGCCAGTGATGGTGGCTTTGCAGCTCTTATGTGAGCGGTGCATTGACACTTATATAGGGAGATATTGTACCTGTGAGGAATTCTCGAAATTACAGCGAGGGTAATGTGAACGTCCTCGTGGGCAACGTGCAATATGATGTGAACCCAGCATATGGACGGAGCAGTACTGACGAGAACAGTGATATTTTAAAAATAAAAATGACTGAGATCCTGTTAATAATAAAAATATGACAGTACACACATGCACACACACCTTCTCACTATCTATTAAAGAAGTGTGCGTAACATTTAAGAGGTTCAACAGGCAGAAATAGTCTGTCTTCTTTTCATAGAAACTGCTGTGTTTTCATTTCCTTGTGTTAATGAGCCGTTTTTTGTCCGTCATGCTGCACCACCACGTTCTAACGGACAAACTGAACACCAGCTCTAGATATGGTCCTTTGCATTTTTCACAACCACTGTATGTCCTCCTACAAGTTTGGCAGGTGATTGCATTTGGTTGAAATCCGCTATTTCACTGCTAGATGCCACTAAATCCTACGCACTCGTCCTTTAAGTGCAAGTGCACTTTTTGTAGCTTTTACACACTTTCTGCACCCGTTTTTTGCCAAAAGAGATGAAACACACAATGAACAAAATTAAAGGTTAATCTGACTAATAGCATTTTTCTTTTCATATTTTCTATAGAAACTGTTATCATAAATTCTTTACAGATACAATAATCATGTGGGGAAAACATGATATTGTGACAGCCCAAATATGAACCATGGCCCAAAATGAACATTTCTGCCAATAAAATGGTGTTTAAATTGTGCACTTGTGACGTGAGTGTGTGTCCGACATGGAGGTCTTTTGAAGAGTCCGACACGGATAGCAAAGTTGCTATTTGCAATGATTGTTCAGCATCAGTCACGAGAGGAGGAGCCAAGTCTCAGTCCTCCATCGCTGCAAATTTAATCGCTCATTTTAAGAGCCGTCATCATGATCGTTATGATGGATTAAGAGAAAAAAAGAAAATCTGCCAGCAGTAGTTTTATTATTTGGCCCAGTGAATGTGTACATTTTTAAAAGCTTTGTATTTTGTGTTTGCATCTGCCAGTGGGTCATCAAAATAAGATCAGGCACAATAACAATGAATCATATTAATGAATTCCACTACAAGAAAGACTTGATGTTCTCTGCAGTTAGTTGGGAAAATGTATGTCCACATATCAGCATATCGGCAACTACCCGATATCGTGCATCTCTAGCGATTCTATTCATGATGTCTGTGTTCTGGTTTGACACATTTATGATGTTTAGTGCGAGAGAAGTGCGAACTTCGGTGCACAAAGTGTCAATGGGGCATCGAAGATTAAAACACACAAATTAAAATTAAAAAAATACACTGTTGCCGTTCGGATTCTTTCGCCACAGTCGTGTTCTATACATCTATACGGTATATTGGGGATAAAATGACATCCGTGTCACATTATACAGCATTTTAAGTGAGAATTATTTATCAGCAGGAGTTCAGTCATCTTTATGGACTGGCCCTTTGCACACTGCTGAATATTTCTGTTTCTAGTCAGAGCTTAAACAGGAGCTTTGACCAGCTCACACCGGGCACAGAAACAGACACCGGCGGCTCCAAACATACAGCAGGTTATATAATGATCATGAAAACTACATGAGAAAGAACACCTCCGCCTCCCCCTCCCCAACAAACACACTCAAATCACACTGACAGCAGTGGGGACGCATGCGTGGATGCACATAAACACCCACCCACTCACTCACACACACACACACACACAAACACACAGACAGCGGCTGACACCGGGAGAGGCCAAGCCTGACATGAGGTGAGATGAGGTAGAGTTTCTCATCATCCGCTGAGCCCGGCTGTGTCTGACCTGGAGGATAGAGGTAGGCCCGGGGCATGGCCTCGGGACCCGGGCAGCCGGAGCGAATGGGGCCTCTGCCGAGACTTATAAAGTCCCAGCCACAATTTACTGGGAAGGCTCAAATTGTGGTGTCCAGTGGCCACAGTGCGGCCCCCGCTGTCAGCGCCACTCTTATTTGCTTCATTCCCTTTGACACTGCCTCTCGATTAGGGTCATAAATTCCATGAAATCGGTCAATAACCTATAACACTAATGTCACTCTCCTGCCATTAATTTTACAGCCTGTGTGCCACACTGTTTCTTAACCCCTTTTTACGTGACAGGGGGGTTTATACTCCCAGGGATTGATTGAGAAGAGTATATAACAAGCTTTGAATAGAGCCTTTGCAGCTGTAAAGACAAACACATATGAAAAACGCCAGAGGAAAAGTGGATATGACTGGAACTGTTGTAGAGATAACCACCTATACATGGTGCAGAAAGAGAATTGCAGAAACATCTGTTATTATTTATTTAACAAGCAGGTTATATCACGCTTTCTTTTTAAAATTTTCATAAATTATGTGTTTACGTTGGGCACTCAGGGGAATATCAATCAAACTGGTGTTGCTTTACTCATTTTAAAAATGATGTTTATGTGTTTTTGCAAATGAACTCCTCAATTATTTACTTACCTAACTACACCTGGAGGATTTCCACATTAAACTCTATGGCTCTAACTAATTTAAATGAAAAGTTAGTTTGCTGCCTGTGCAGTATTAACCTACAGATCATTTGCACAAACTTTGCCCTGATACATTTGTTTCCATGACTACAGACATACAGCAGACTTCTTTATATTGTTTTAAGAACAATGTTTTAGAATTTCCCATGCAGCTCACATTAATATATGTTGATATAAGCAAATGTGCAGCAGTTCTTCCTTTTGTTGTTATGGTGCAGCTGCGACTCACTTATTAAACTCTGTCCTGCAGGTCAGAGAGGCTTGTAGTCACACAGCAGCAAATCTGATGCTGGTGTTCTTTCAGATACTCTGAGGCGTTGTTTCACAAACTTTTTTTCTCCTGGGGACCCGCTATTTAAAAATGACAAACCATCGCAACTCATTTTCACTTCCATTTCTGCACCTCCTTATATTATGGTTTTATTGAAAACATATACAAAACTTTATAAATGAGAAATAAATTCATTTAGGCCGAGTTAACAGGCCATCTCATTGTTTTTATTTCCTCTCATCGTGACAACAAAATAGGAGATTTTAGCTTCTTCATAAACGAGACAAAATAAGTGCATTTAGATGGAATTAACAGGCTCTTGTTTTTTCCTCTCATTAGTAAAACAACAGACACATTTTCAAGGCTTTATAAAAGGTGGACTGCACATATAAATTCTCTCCATTGTCTGAGAAAGACTTCACACTGAACAGACTACAAACGCAGTCAAATGTAATGCAAACCTGAAACACAAGGCTATACAACAATAATTTGACATTTTTAGGCTTTTCCACAAAACACATTTATCTTGATATATAAATAATGTACTGTTAGGGCTGGGTGATATGGGCAAAATCAAATATCACAATATTTTTGGCCAAACACCTCAATCATGACAATATAATGATGCACAAAAAACAAGCAATAGAACAGTCTGGTAATTTCAGAAAATTACATTTCTGTACTGTAATGCACTCAGGCCAATACGCTACAACCACATACAATTAAGATAACTAAAACTCCACATCCATATCATATTAATATATTGTCCAGCTGTAATATTGTATATTGATGTTTTTGTGCCACTCATGCTGAACTTCTCAATGTTCACGTGCAAACGTACATGACCACACACGTAAATCTATGACATCTAATTACAACAAGGATTAGAAGAGAAATAATTCCCGAGACATTCTTGTCTTATCCTTGGTGCTCTTCTAAAGGAACAATATGTAACAAGTGCACATGCAAAAATGAGTGCTGCACGCCAGATGGTATATTTAACAGGTTGAACTTCTATTTGATATAGAATCTGTAGGTGAAGCGAGTTGCTCGCTAAATTTAACCATTATAAACATCTACTCCTACGAGACTACAAATGATTTCTTACATCTCATAAACAGAAACTGACATATTTGGTGAACATTTGGCACCAGTTTCAGTCAATCAATTTTTAGTCTGTGATTATATACCATAATCATTTAATGATTTATTACAGTAAATATATTACAGATTTCTCCTGTAATTGCACATACACACTGGTGTTGCAACCATGTAATTTAACGTGTCCTGTTAAAGTAAAATGAACACCAAAAATGCACTAAAACACCAAGGCAAATTCATTTTATGTATAGATGTACTTGGTTTAATTCCACTCAGAACGTGGGACCAAAGTTTTCTCCAAACTCAAACTCAGGTGGATATATTGAACCTAAAATACTGGAATCAGGAAATCAAGTATGCACCATTTGTACCTTTTTAATTGCACTATAGAATGTACTGTAAACTCCCCCGAGGTTTCTAAAACACCCAAATGACCAAAAAGCCTCATATACAGTTCATCATATAAAACCTGTTTTTAATTTCAGGAAACACGCAGCTGTCACTAATATTGAAACTAATTCTCTCCATACAGCTCAAACTAATATATGCTAATATGTGTAAATGTGAACACTTGAGTTGCACAGGGACATTAGATTACATAATTTGTTTATAGAATATAAGGAAAGTGTCCCAATGAGATTTTCAATGAATTCTAAGGACACCTACCGTACCATAGATACACCTGCTGGCAGTGAACCCTTTCACACTCACTGGTGAAAAAATCGCACATTGAAAAAGAAATGTCTGCGTTTTATATTTAATATAGAAACTGTAAAACTAGAATTACAAGCTTTGTCTTTGGTTACAGGCACAGTGACTCTTTTTGTCTCTGGCTGATGCTTTTTCTCTTCTACCTTTATATGATTTTAACAGCAAAAATGATAATAAAGCTTTACACAAACATTTTTGTAAGAGAGATATTATAATAACCACAAAAAACTACTGCCAACAATTTTGTTTTCTGAATTTTAAAGAGTATGACTTGATGATTCTATTTGAATAACTGAGTATAAAATAGTGGAAAGCGCACAAATTACATTTGTTGCTGTGAGAGGGAGAGGGGGCAGAAGTGGTTTTCTTATCATGCGTGGCAGGTTGCCAGTGGATATGTTGCTGCCGTTCTCACAGGGGCCTCTCCTCCAATCTTTTCCTTATGTGAGAGCTGACACTTCAGGGCATATCTATGGCACAGGCGTGTTAGCAATGCACACGCCTTCTGCTGCGACGCTGCCGAGGAGGATGAAGGACTGCCATGAGAGACTTACTGGAGTTACTGGCAATGCAACAGGCCAACCGCAAAAAAAGTAAAATAAATAAATAAGCCTGCAAAAAATAATTACTAGGAAATGGCATTTGGCAATGGGAAAGCTCTCTTAAACAGATACTTGTGTTAAAGTAGCTTTTGAACTGGAAGAGGAAAGGAAAGGAAATTTCTGCAAATGAATCAGTGCCGAGAGAAGCTTTTTTTAGATCAGCTGAAGGGAGGCATTTTAGGCCAAATTGCCAAGAAGTATGTTTTCCTGCTCCTTCCAGGCTCAACAGACACACGCTATGATCCCAAAACTTAACTTGGTGTCCTACTGTCAACGCTCAAATGATGCCTTTCTCTATTTTTAGGCTTAAGACGTCATGAAATTTGGGGCAAAATCTTTGAACCTTTGCTCCAGTTTCTTTGTTTCATCATTTGTCGGCAAAGCCATCGTCTTAATAATTAATTCTCCGAGTCAGTAAGATGTAAAATGTCTGCTTGGCTTTAGTTTAAAACATTATTCTGCATAATCACACATCCCTCTGCGTGTGATTCACTCGTACGGGTTTGTTCACTCAGTCTCGAGTGGAAAACAGACAATATCACCTCGTGTTTTGGCAAGTCGGCGCGCGCTGGCAACTTTCCATCCTGCTACTCCACCGGCTCCTCCACTCCTCATTGTTTTGCTGTTGGAGCTTCACTCCTTCACTCACTCTCTTCAAGAGAGACAGAGAGAGAGAGAGAGGGAGAGAGGACCCTTTAAACAACGCCGCCGCCGTTAATCATTAAATCGGATTTTTATTTTCGCCTCCTCTGGAATGGCTGGAGTTGAATTGACACGGAGCCTCGGCAGCGGCGAGGCAAAATGGCCGCTCGTAGTAACAGCTCACAAGCCCCTGGACAACCTGAGGCATGGCCATCCAATCCCACATCATTAAGGCTAGAGTCCTTTATTGTGTTGGAGGCATTAAATGGTGCGCTGGCTATAGCCCTGAAGTCACACTCCACTAGGAGAAAACAGCAGAAAAATAACGGCACAGCTGGATAATGACTTTTCCCTGGGAGGCTGACCATGTGTACAAAAGCGCTAATGATAGCAGGTGCAATAAGCGAGCGCAAGGCTTTTACTGCGTCCGGATCTATTTTCCTCTGCTAAACTCGCCAGTGATTTCCCCCGTGTAGGTGTCTTTCTGTAGTTTAAGAACACCTCCCCCTCCTCCCTCCCGTCCCTCCTCCCTCCCCTCCATCCTCCTCTCTCCTCCTGTATCTAATCTCTTTATCAGCTGTGTGGCTAATATCAAAGAGGACTGTGGTGTGAAAATCCTGCAAGTAAAACCTGCTGTCAGAGCCTAATCACAATTAGCTGGGCTCTAGACCCATTAGCCCCAAGGGGAAGAGACCAAAAGCTGACAGAATTATTGTTACTACTACAACTAAAGCTACTGATTGCTAATGATCCCACTGAGCTTAAAGGGTGCGGCCTGGAATTCAAAAAAAAGGAGGAAAAATAAAATTTTACTCCCCTAATTCTTCTGATTCCGCATTGATTTTTCCATGCTGTCAGATTTACACTGGAGAAATATGCAATTTACAGCATGATGAAGTCACTTGAATCTCATTGGCATCAGTGCTTTAACAGATAACACGTTTCCTGGATGTAGCAACTCCACTGCTTCCTTAGCTCGGCTTTGTAGCAGAGCTGTTACATCAGCTCTGCTACAAAGGCGTGTGTGCCTTCCAGATTATAAAACATTGAGCTGGAAGTTAATGACTGATTGCAACAGCCGTTACTGAAACTTGTGAGAAAAGGAGAGCAACAACTCGCAGACAAAACAAGCCCACGTGACGCCCCGGAGTGAATCACCTGCAGTATAAGCCTTTCAAAGAAGCGCCTCACATTTGATGTTAAGCCCCCAAACTGTTCTGGCTGTCGGAGGACTTGCCGGGGAGATAGAAATGTCTAAAGTTATTACAGCAGTCAGGTAAAGTGTGTGGCAACGCGGTCCTGTAATGGGGGTGGAGAGCCGGCCAGCAGCAGCTAATGAAGGCGTCTCGGGGAGTACTAAAGAGTCTACGTGACACTACTCCTGATTCGCCCGTCTGAGGACACAGATCAATTAATACATTAACAAACGATCGCAAGCACTTCATCTTGCAATATGAAACCGGCGGCCTGGACTCGCTGCCCTCCCGCCCAGAATGGCTGATCAGCTCTGCCTCCACACACACACACACCGTCCGCCATGAATTTCAACATCTTAGACTGCAAACGCCTCCGTGTGGGTTTGTAATGTCTCACCAGAGGCTGAGACCATATGCATGCATTGTAACCACAACACATGCTGTACATATATGCACCGCGTGTAGGAGCGCTCCAGGCTATTCCTCATCTTCTAAGAAAATCTAACCCACTGATACAATTTGCAATATAATGCACCATATATGACCGAATCACAACAGATTTGATTGAGCGTCTGCCTAAAGGGAATCCACTCCTACTAATGACCGCAGCTCCAGAGCCTCAAACCGGATCCTTCCTGATTTTTAAGCTGCCGCTTGTGGACGTCTCTGTCAGGGTTTTTTGCAGATAAAAACAAAGCATTAATGCAGGCCAAACACACCATGTGAGCAGCCTGCGGCACACTTGAGTGCGTTGGTCGGGGAAGTCTAACGTAAACCATTGCTCCTTGCCATGCCATATATATCCAGTCTCCCCATTACCACCATCTCTACTCGACAGCGAGGGCCCTGCACTGCTAAATTATTCATCACGCTGAGGGGAGGACAGAAGCATGCATGGTTTCTCCACTCCATGCCTCTTCCCTTTTTCTCCCGGTCTCTAATGCAAAGGAACAGCCGGGTGGAGAGAATGATATACAGGCCGTCTCTCCATCACTGTGTGGCCATCGCAGGAGATGTCGCCTCCACCTCCGCCAATTACCGCCGTGGAGCTGAGGTTGGGTTTGGGTTGTGGCGGACCAGACGGTCGCTGGCTCGCCAGCCATGCATATGGGGGAGAAAGGTGGGTGGCACCCAGGGGCCCCATGCATAACCTGGGACGTCTTTGTATACACATTCATCTATATCAGTGGGCAATAGGGAAATGTAAGCCAAAGGTAATTGCCCTGGATAAGAACATCTGCTTGGTGAATAAATATTCTAATGAGGGAAGCTTGCAGGTTCCCCAGACTGATGCACGGCTGACAGGCCTCCGGAGGGACCGCAGGTAATGCTCACCACCTGCAGTTCAAACAGGAGGCGGTCCCACCCTCCTCTCGCAGCTAAACGCTGGCCGACTAACACACACACACACACACACACACACACACACACACACACACACACACACACACACAAGCACACACACTATAGATACCACGGATGGGTGGAAAACCATTGATCATGCGCTGGTTGTGATGTTACTGTTCTGAGGAATGACAAGTGCAACACAATATTCTCACAGTTTCACTTGTCACGTCTGTTCTGCTGCCGAGTGGATGTTGCTCTCAGGGTTTGCAGCAAAACACAGAAACCTGACAAGTTGAGAAGACGCCCATAATCCTGCAATTCTGGAGCTGGAACCTTAACGGAGCGATACGTAATATACATGCATCCAAAACTGAGTCCTGCAGTATAGAAGGTATATTAAATAGGTTGAAATCCTACGGTTGGAAGCTCAGGCAGCTCAGGCAACATTAATTTTTATCTTTCTCTAATCTGTTTTCTAATTATTTTTCAGTTTCATCGATGAATTGTTTAGTCTAAATGTCAGAAAAGTCTGAATAAGCTCAGCCACAATTTCCCAGAACCAAATAGCTTGTCTCATTGGATAGTTAAAGCTACTTCAAGGAACTTTCATACTGTGTTGATTTTAAAGGCCTCACCATAACCACAAAATATAATAAAATCTCCTCCTGCTTCTTTTTAAGTGGCTAGCATATTACTCACTGTAACTTCATTGGGGAAAATGTACACACTACACTTTTAGACTACTATCAAATCATCTGCCAGGACAGGACTGCAGGAGAGCTCTGCATTTAACCCATTCATCCACCACGGCCTCTGATCTCCAGTGAATTTGTCACTGTTTATAGTTAAATAAGGGGGTTGGGTGTGGAAAGCCAAATAGCGACCATGTGCACATTTTTACCTGAGTACAAATAGACATTCTGTAAGAATAACTATATAGAAATAGACAATGTTCTCACTGATAGTTTTGTGCATCAGTATTAAATTTAGACCGTTTTACAGCCAGGTAAAAACTCCTTGCAGAAAGTTTAAGAGCTTTAATGTCCAGCTTTGGGAAAACTGACTTTGGCTTCACCACATTAACGATACAGGAAAAATGATGACAACAGAAAATGATTTGGACAAACAGCATCTGTCACACCAACAGTCCAAAACCTAAAGACGTTCAATTTATTGTGATGGAAAACAGAGAAAGTCCTCATACTTGAAAAACTGGAAACAGAGGAGATTTGGATTTTCTTTTTGATAAATGAAAATCCAAATTGTTTTTTACCGATCACTATAATCCTTTCAGCCCTATCACTATCACTGTAATGTTTTGTTTTTCATATTTTCCATAAGCTGATTCTCATCCTTTGACTTTAAACATAACCAGTCTGACATCACATGTTTAATTGACAACCGTTTTCAGCGTCATTGTTGTTCAGTGCCATTGTTTTGTCCCCAAAAGATCCCCAAAGATATTAATTTACAATGATGTAAAGGTGAGAGAAGCAACCAAAAAATGAAGTAAATAAATTCTGCGTGGTAAATTAAATAAACTATTAATCTATAACTGAAATCTGTGCCTGTTAACATAACATACTGACATACTGAGGTTATCTAAACACTGATACAGTCCTTCTCATCCATTATTTTTTTTAAATCACAGGTTTCCTCTTAGCTGTAGCTGTGAATTGCTCCTCTTTATGTCCATGCTGCATTACTCATTGGTGTTTATTTATAAAGCTATTTTTGGTGAAACTCCCACTTACTTATCTTCTCTTTTAACACTTTGAACTCTACATCAGTGCCAATATTGGTATTTTTGCTCATTCTTCAAATGTTTCACAACCCTAAAATCTATACATCATAATCAAATTTCACTCAAGTAACACACCAAACATATGGATCCAAAAGATTTAAAAATGGAGAAACAAAAACAATTTTTTCGTTCTTTTTTTTAGTTTCGAAATTTTCAGAGCAAAGGTGTTTTGAGAGTTTGTCACCATGTTTTGCACCGTACATGGTTTTATGTCGCTAAAAGAAACGAGCCTTAGTTTTCTGCTGCACGAAGCTCTTAAGGGATTTTTGGGCCACCTGGGGGAGGTCAGTTTTCACTGGGTTAAAGAGAGAGAGCTTTTGGGTTTTCTGCATCTACTGCATGGAACACTCTACAGAACGATGTTAAATATAAAAGCTGAGGAACCCTGAACGATTTTAAACTTATGGTGAAATCCACTGAGTCCAGGTTGTTGGTGCACAAATGTTTTATCTGATTATTTGAAAACTGACTGTTATTTAGTGTTGGACAGGCCTTCCTTGGAAAATAGATCCTTGATCTCTGTGGGACAAACCTAATTAAATAAAAAAGAAAAGAAAAAGAAAAAAAAACTGGCCTGGATGCAGAATTCAGAAATGAGATATCCTGATACTTCAAAGTATTTATTATTATACAACAAAGGACTGCAGAATGAAATTAAAGTTGCAGACAAAAAAGACAAAATTATTGATTTTACAGTCACAGAGGGAAACGATATATTAAAGAGTCATATATTGAATTAATGCTGAGAGCAAAATGATGCTTCTTGAGTGAGAAGAATGTAGGGTTGTCACAATACCAGAATTTTAAACTTCTATACAATACTAGTATAAAAAAATGTACTTGATACCTGCTTTGATACCAAAAGAAAAGGCACACAAAGTAGGATCATTTTCTTTTTTTTTTAAGTGAACAACCTACACACAGTGAGAAAGTCACTGAGCTTTGTCTGGTTTTGCTGCAAGCCAAATTTCAGGCAGGGAAATAAAGAGTGAAGTGAACTGAGGTCTTAAGATCAGATATTAGTATTAGTTAAGTATCGATACAACAACGCTGATGGATCCACTCATAAACACACACACACACACACACACACACACACACACACACAAACAGATGCAGTAGCTCCTTAACTGACTACAGTGCAGGAGGCCCACTGGCAGCCTGATGAGCCTGTCAGCATCACTGCTTCAGCCTACATCTGTGTGTGGTCATCGCTCCGACCGGCTGCAGGGAGAATCGGTGGCAAAGCTGGAGGTGGAGAAAAGGTGAGCTGCGCCTTCAAAGAGGCCAGAAGACAGTGACGAGCCTCTCCTTCTCTCTTGATCATCACAGCATCACGAGAGAAAACGAGAAGCATCAGGAGAGGCCCGTGCTCGAGCGAGGCCTAAAGAAGCACCTCACACTGTATTAGTTTCTTTTAGTTATGACATAATTTGGAAATCGTACACCTTCCTGTCACTTCCACTCTTCAGCACCTTGGAAACAAGATGCAAACTTTTCTCGCGGTTCAAACCTGAGCTCAGTTCTCCACTTAGAGTAACTTCTGCCCCAAAACATCCTCTCCCTCCTGAAATCTGAGCTCTAAATCAATAGCCAGTGCTGTTTCATTCACAGCATGCTTAAAGTGGTTTTGTTATTCATGTTTTGCTCTCTCCTTCCAAGTTAAAAAAAAAAAGATGTGGTTCAAGTATTAAGTCATATAATGGAGTCATCCACGTAAAATAACTTTCCTCCCCCTCCAAAAAAAGATGCACACTCTCCCCAGAAATCTGAACTCACGATCAATAGCTGCACACACACACAAATACACACACACACACAGTCTGTAACTGCATTACAGCTCAAACTGTTTACTGTGGCAGTGCTGGAAATTTGTGTTGCATTGGAAAATAATTTCATTTACTTTGTATTTCTGTGAAGGTGCAAAACACAAGTTTGCAAAAACAGCGGAGGATTAAAATGATCTGCTCTGTGCATTAGTGAGAAATAAAAAAAAGAAGAGAGTATAAATGCAGAAGAAGCGAGCACTGGGCGGGTATTGTTGTGGTGAGAATACAAACCACCGAGGAGACAAGACCAATCTGACTAATCACACATGATCTCAAACAGAATTAATCAGCAGCTCTGGTTAACAATCTGTAATCACCCTCATTTCTGCGCTTAATGCTGCTTAATTTATGAAAAAGCAAAAAAAAAAAAAAAAGGCTGACATGGATGTATGGCCCGACAGAAACAACAACATCACAAAAAACAAAAAAAGGCGTTTGAAACACAGCACAGGCGAGGAAATCAAAATGTGTCC
Source organism: Lutjanus erythropterus (assembly GCF_056507025.1). NCBI lineage: Eukaryota > Metazoa > Chordata > Actinopteri > Lutjaniformes > Lutjanidae > Lutjanus > Lutjanus erythropterus. The sequence continues at coordinate 4,427,633 of NC_139335.1, forward strand.
CCAGAAGACCCCGAGCACTTCTTCATTCTCAGATGCTGGCGTTAAAATCGGAGAGATATGGTTTCAAATGGCAGACATGCTGCATGCTGGGTAGTTTGGCTGTCAATGGAAGTTGAATAAGTCTACTTGTGAAGGTATCAGTATAAGAAACAATCACACTCCAGCATCCTCGCCCGTTTAGAGGCTGAATAAATCCGACACGCACACGCAGGCCTCTGTAGCATCTGGCTGCAGCATCAATAAAACACATGGAAGTGGAAAACCATCAGCTCTGTTCATGCATGTGGGAGGCGCAACACCACACACACCCACACACAAACTCACACTGTATATACTGTAGGGGCTGAAGCACACTCTGACGCATACGCCGCACATGCTACACACACCAGCTCGCTACCCATGCCGGAGCGGTGTGAGCGCAAAAAGAGATCCACACTTTTGTGGTCCGGTACTCACCCAAAAGTACATCATCATGGTGGAAGTGGGACAGGTGTGGGCAGGCGGGCGCAGGAGAGAAGGGCCGAGCACTGTGACCAGTCCAGCCAGTGTGGGTGTCAAGAGGAGTCCGAGCGTTTGGACAGAGAGCTCTACTGGTCCCTGTTCCACTGAGGCAGCCCGCCCTTCTCAACTGTTCAATGGGGCTTGACTTGAGGTTCCCCCCCTTTGCTTCTTCTTCTTCTTCTTTTCGCTTCTTTCTCTACAGGCAGCTTGCTCTTCAGTTAATTTTTAAAAGCCCCCCTTTCTTTTTTCTTCTTCTTCCTCTGAGCCAACACAAGAAAGAGGGGGGAAAAAGCAGCAGACGGGAGAAAGGAAAGAGAGCTGGGGAGGTGTTGTAACCTCTTTTTTCTTTTGACACTCTTCCACTCCACTTGCCTCTCCACACCACTCACTTCGAGACTCTCCCTCTGTCTCTCTGCTCTCCCTCTCTCTCTCTCTCCCCCCTGTGCCGTCTCTTATTGGTGAATGTGAAATCAGTCGGTACAGCGCCGAGGCTCAACTAGAGCAGCAGCAGCGGCAGCGGCAGCCTGCGCTTGACAGCTGCCTCCAGCGTTCCTCCACCGGAGCCGTGTTGCTCTGCATAGAGGAGTGCGCCGAACAAAACCGGGATCCTGCAGACGGTACTGTAAAATTCAGCGTCCCGGGGAGGCGGGAGGGGGGGAGGTGGGGAGGCGAGGGGAGGGGAGGGCGAGGGAGGAAAGGGGGAGGCAGGAAGCCGGGAGTCGTGGTGGAGAGCTCCGCGGGGAGGAGGAGGAGGAGGGGGGGCGAGGAGGGGAAGGAGGGGAAGAGGCTCGTGTTGATGATGATGCTGGTGATAGTGGAGGACTAACAGATTGCTCCTCTTTCTTCGTTTCACTGTCTGTGACTGAGATGTTGCACTGAAGTTGTGGCAGTTTTAGTTCATTGAAGAGAAGAAGAAGACAATGCTGAAGAAGAAGAAAAAAGGGGGGGGGATCTCAGCTCACAGAAAACCTTAAAGTATGCCACAGGCAATTGGGAGGCACAGCCTATTTTCCACTTGTTTTCTACTTTTAGCTGCTGAGCTTCACTGTCTTCATGTGTGTGCCTGTGCACTTTCTTTTTTCTCCCCCATCGCGAGCAACTGACCACAGGCTGGTGACCAGGAGTGTGTTTGGTAAAAACCTTTCTGAGGCGGATCAGAGGCCAGATGAAGTTGGTGTGAAACACCTTTGTGTGCCAGGCTATATTACATTACATGCTTTAGTGTGTTTTCCATCTGGTGGCTGTAAAGGGGGAGGGGAAAACATGATGGGGGGGTGAGGGAGGGAAGGAGGGAGGGAAGGAGGAAGTGTGTGGGGGGGGGGGGGGGGGCTTGGCTATCTTCTAGACAGCCCTGTAACAATGAGCCTGCCTCAGCAATTTTCAAAACATATCATCAATACACGACTGGGAGCTCGCGCTTTTAAATATTAACCCTGTGGCAACCGGGGCAGGCTGCGGAGAGCTCGAGTGGTTTTGCGGCGTCCTCCGGCGCTGGATCATCCAATAAAAGACATCCTGGGGGATGAGCTAATTTGCTGTAGGATCCTAAAGAACATTTGCCAGCTATAGAGAACATTGGCGTAATGAACGGAGCAGATATTTTCAGGTTATGTTACCCATCAGTAATTGCCACATAAGGAGGCTGAGTTAAATTTGCAGCTGGCTTTGAGCGGATTGATACACAAGGGGCCTCATTCATATGGCGTAACTGTCATCTTAAATTTATCACCCATTTTATTTTCCCACCTCCTCTTCAGGAAAGCACAAGTGAGCGTTGAAATATGAAATGGCACGAAGGCAGTCAAAGAATCGCAAATAATGATTTTGCAAATATATTTTATATCACCCATATGTTGGAATTGGCACAAGAACTTTAAAAATGTTAATAACAAATGTCTAATTTGAATTTTTTGGGTTAAAACATATTTTTAGGGGGGTTTATTTATGAAATATATGCAATTCCTGAAATGTTTTGGTTTGCTTTAATTTTTTTAATTTCTAAACTAACTAATTAATTAACTAATTAACTTCTAAAACTGATAATACCTACTATGTGATGTGCGTATAAAATTGTGCTAATATAGTCATCTTTGTTTCAAAAATTGATTTTTATGAAAATGTTATCCCGTATCCGTCAAATCAGTCAGATTTTTCCAAAAACTCAGCCACAAAAAGTGTTATCTATATCCAACGCTCTTCTGTCTCACTTCTTGCTTTAAAATAGGTGTTCAAGCACTGGTAGATTTTCTATTTTTTTAAGAAATTTGTCAGAGTTACAGCGATTGATCAATTATTGAATTAATCGACAACAATTCTGATAACCTATTAATCATGTCGAGTCCGTTTTTTCAGCTTCTTAAACGTGAATATATTCTGGTTCCTTTACTTCTCTATGACAATAAACTGAATATCTTTGAGTTGTGGATAAAAAAATCACACTTGAGGACGTCATCTTGGGCTCTGGAAAACACTGATTAACATTTTCTGACATTTAATGGATGAAACGACTAATTGATTATTGGGGAAAAAAAGATCAACAGATTGACAGATAAAAATAACCTTTACAGGACGGACTTGACAGACGGGTCCATATGTCTGTGTGCTCCATGTTTTTCAAGTGACAAGATTGTGACAGGATTAATTTATTGATTATGTCTCAACTATAACATGTCAACTCTTAGCCCTTCTAAGTCGAAACTAAATAAGCTAAACAAGAAATTAGAATAAGACACATTTTATCAACTCTGTAAATTCATCACTAGAAGGTTTGTTACAAAGTGTAACAGCCAGTTGATCTGTTAAAATATATTTTCCCACCATAATAATAACAGTAAAAATCAAAAGCCCCTCAAAATATGTTTTTTTTTCCCCAATTCTCAAGAATGAGTGATAAATAATATGAATTATATAGTGTGTTTTAGAAGAATTGATTTCTTTAGAGGATGAATCAAGACGTGTATCTTATAATTCTTTCCTCACCTTTCCATCACATCACAATCCAGCCTTTCCATTACTTTGCGCACACGCACAATCTCTTATTGGTGCACATACAAGTCCTCCATATCTTTCTACATGTCCACCGGAACCCAATGAATTTACATTAGCAATCACAGAGTGGGTAACCGGCCCACGCCTCCATCAATCTCTGATGGGGGAATAAAAATGAAATGCACTTCTCAGGCAACTCGGATTAAGGATCACGCTTTTATCAAATACTAAAGTCTATTTCAAGTCCCGTTCATAAATAACTGAGGGGGAGAGAGGGAGGAGAAGAGGAAGAAGAAGGTGGGGGCAAAAAAAAAAAAAAATGAGGGAAAGAGCCGAGGGGAACAGGCAAGGGTGGTGCGGATGTAGACAGAGAGCATCATGGTCGGAAGCTAAGGGCACTTGGGGTTTGAGGGATTAGGGAAAAAGGTAGAAAATAAGAATCTGAGGGCATTTCAGCATCATATAATCCCCACGACTCCTTTCCAGGAATCTCCGTCAATTACACATGAAAAATGGAATTCAGGTTAAGATGGCGCTGCTCGGGGTGCAGACCCCGGCTTCCTGTCTCCCTCTCGAGCTGCACTTCTTCCCATGCTCCACTCCACGCCGCTTAGCGAGGATGCTACCGAGTGGCTTTTTCCCGACCATTTAGATTTCCCACCATAGTCTAGACACTCCCCAGAGACTCTGCCATCCATTATAAAGATAGAGCTTTCAGAGAGAAGAGGAAGTGAAGGCCTCACACAGAGCGCGTTCTGCCTAAAATGTCCGTCTGTCTCCGACCCTCACCGACTCGAGATCTGCTGTCTTAATATTTTATGATGATCTCACCTCTCCTCTGTAGCGTGCTGCTACTTACAGAGCATCCTCTGTCAAGCTACACTCAGGTCTCTGTCATTAGAGAGACTCCAGAGGAGACAGTGAGCTGCACTTCCCCCAGAGTTCTCACTCTCAGCCCTGCAAAATCCCGCAGGACTTGGGGGCCGTAGTTACGGCTAGCTCGACCTATCGTCCTCATTCATCAAATGCTCGGCCCCGCGCTGCCCGGTCTCAGCTGGTGAGGGACCCGGTCGGTCAATGGAAGACGGGAAGACGTGCAGCTCCATCCTGAGTCCCTCTAATCACACACTTCACTTTATGGAGTGACCTGTTTTACAACCCTCTGACAAGGAACCTCGGCAAAGCTCGTTTTATCTGTTCTCATCAGCTCCACAGGTAAGTATCGACATTTCTATACTAAATACAGCTCGTCATCAAAGCAAAGTCTGTGAAGAATGATGCTGCTTTGAATTCCTGCACTGAAACAACAGGAGCATTTAAGCTTTCTCCCTCTTTCCCTTCTTAGAGGGATAGTTGGGTTTTTTTGAAGTAGGGTTGTCCATAGTGAGTATGATACCGGTACCAGTACCAAGACCAGTACCTCTAAACGGTTACCAATATCAATAGACCACTTCATTTGATACTTTTGTTTAACTTTTGGATGTTTCGTTAGCATCTCAGCTCCATCAAGTACACCCCGCTCGACTTTTGCATTTCTATTTACTTCTGTTCCTATAGTAACAGGAAGTTGTACTAGCTGCAGCTGCTAAATACTTGCTAACACTCAGCCAGAAATGACCATGTGAGCTGGATCCTGGATTGTAAGTGGATAACTGAAACTGCTGAATGACCTGTGATTAGTATGACGGTGACATGACATGCATGAGGTTACTGTAAACCTTCATATGTACTCGACTCAACCTGGCTGCTGGTGATACCTACTCCTAAACACACTTGCTGCTAATTCCTGCACTTACCAAGCTGCTACTAATATGCTGCAGAATACTGAAGACACCACATAGTGGATTCATTCATACAGTGGAGGATACTATTCTTAACTTTGGAGTAAGGTGAGACTTATACCTGCAGTTTCATGTAGTGCTTTAAATACTTTAAAGGTGCAGTATGTAAAAATATTAACTTAAAACATTCCACAACCGAATATGGAGAAATAACAGTTTTGACATTCTGTCTGAGACATATAGTGTTGTAGAGATGTTAGCATGCTAATTAGCTAGCCCTGGCTATCACTTTGTACCTCAAGAGGTGAAAGTCTGTGAGGGTCTCAGGCCTCCTTTTTAACTGTGAACAGTTAGCAGCAGTTAGCGTTGGTGACCTGCAGCCCCTTGTTTGTTGGGAGTATGAATTTGGCAGGTGGTGCAAAATCTTGCAGTTTTTACATACTGCTCCTTTAATGTTCTATTATGTGCCTCTCCCATGATGCAGTATAATAATGGAGTCATCACAACAGCATGTGGTGAGTGTAGTGTTATCATCTCTGAAAAATATCGACATAATTCATGGACTCTGCTGAGAGTGGCCCCTGGAAAACCAAAAATTGAGATCTGATCCAGGGATATTTTTCAAATAATGCCAAATGCTAAAGCATGGGCGCAACCCGTGGTTCATTTGTAACACAGGGTCACCCCAAAAAACATGAGCTACGCTGGCCAATAAACTGCTCTGTATTCAGTAAGATAGCATTCAGTTATATTCAGAATCAGATCAGGGTTGTATATTATTTTTTACAACTTCCATCAATCAAATTCACTGACTACGTAGGTGTAATCACTGTACTTGCCAACAGGGAAGGACACAAAAGGGCCAACTGGTACATCCACTACCTTTGAATAAATCATTATGTTTTATAAATCAACATAAAAAAAAAACATTGCTGGACTGAAATATTAGCCGTGTTACAACCATAGCTCATGCTGTTACAACTGAGACTCACACGCACTTCATTTCATCAGACAGTGTCTACTTTTGGTTTAATTCCTCATGACTTGTTTTCTCTATTGAAAAACGTCGAGTGGTTTATGATAGCAGACACATGCAGATCGTTTGCCAGAAGATATTAAATATGTAGGTGAAAAATCTCTTAAGTAAAAGAGTGATAATGTTAATGTTTAATTAAAGATAATGCAACAGATTTTTTCCTTTACTTCCACCAAATATGAGCACATTATGTCACGTAAGACTGGTATTTATCAAAGCAACGTAAGATTTGAACTTTCTGGCACTTTATGAATTAAAGTGTGGATGGCTGTCTGTCCATAAATATGTCCATCAGACTGGCAGCTTGTCCCCTGCTTCTCACCCAGTGTATTCTGGGACGGGTTCCTGGCTGGCACAGGATGAACAGGTATAGATTATGGATGGATGTGTTTTTAGCTTCGGCCGCTCTTCATTTTGGTTTTCAATCTGCAAAATTAAATTGACTGGCTGATGAATCAGCTCATGTGTGGGCTCTGACTTACTGTAATGAACAAAGTTATGCCATCAAGACATCTTGGCAGCCAATAAATATGCATGAAATAACAAGAAAATTCATGGTTTTCGTTCTTTAACTCCAGCCTTCTGACACAGCCTGCATATTTAGCCTCGAAAACGGTAATGTTTTGTTTCCGAGCCCTGGAAGACATCATTAAACATCATTTGTAAGCATACATTACGCTATACGCAGCAAATCGCCCATCTGGTGATTTTGGAGCTCACTGTCTGGGAAACAATAAATCTATTGTATGGCTGCATGTAAAGAATCCCACTAAAGTAACGCCTCCGTGTAGACATACGTCGAGTATATTAAACATAGCTGTGTGCACAGACTGTATGTAGTGTTAATAATGCAGTGTTTACACCTTGGCATTGAGCAGGCAGTACTGGCCCAGGGCGGCAAACTGGCAGGGCTGTGCAGTAATTAGGGGCTGTGTGTTGGGGATATGAAGGCTTGCTGCGTGTCATGCTGATACCACTGCCTGGCAGACCTGGTGTGCCGGCAGCAGGCGCGCCGAACGCTACACAAGGCCGCACCTTTGTGTCACAGCGGGAAGTTGCACCTTTCGCTTCAACAGCCTGTGAGCTTGGTGGTTACTCAGCGGTGCAAGGAGGGACACAGAGGATGTTAACGCCATTGACAGCAGTCGTTAGCTGTCTGCACAACATGAGCAACGTGTGTGGCCTGTGTGTTCAAGCACACACTCACATTAACCTATTTTGCCACCATGGTGCCATAGACCATGAGTGTTTTCATTCTGTGTCATGCTTAAATTGCATGCATAACTCCTGGGATGTGTTACTTTGTAATTATTGTTAATTTATTCAATTATATTTTATGTTTTTTTTGTATTTGCATGTGCATTTTAACAAATCAAATCATCCCTGTTGCACTCACTCATGAGGATTATGAGGTAAGACGTTATACGAGGTGTCTTCTTATATGCTTTTCTCTGTATGTTTTTTTCCCCCCACATTTATGGCCAATGTGGGGGATACTGATATATGGAAAGAGTCACACTGATTCCAGCAGTTTAAGTACAACTTCTGTGTGTTCTGGTTTGACTAATTTATGACTCTGAGAGAAAAAGGTGCAATTTTGACACAAATTGCATCATTCTCATAGAAAAAAAGGGTTAAAGGCGAACATCGGCAATTTAGTACTGAGCTCCCATGAAGTGGGTGGACTTGTTCAAGTCAGATAAAAAGGGAGCGGTTGAAATCAAAGCAGCAGACGCCGCTTCAAGCTCCAAGTGTGAGTCTTTTCATTAGATCTATCCTGTCTGGTAAATGCAAACATATTTTGAACTCCACACCTCCCCATTTGTAGGTGGAAGGTGGGTAACCAACCTCGGCCCGGTGGGTCAAGCCCGGTCCAGGCAAAAAAAAAAAAATTAAAAAAAAAAACGGTCAGCAAACGGAGCTTTAGCAGTGCTGGAGGAACCATTACCAGAGGAGGACAGCACTGAAACCGTCCACAGTGGACTCTAGCCGCTTTCTCCACAACAACTCCAAACAAACCAAGAGTTCATGAAGATGAAGACTTGATATTTATCAATGACAAGATTAGAAATGTTTTTGGTTTTTTTTATTACTGCTGATGACGTTATGCAATGCAGAGTTTCTCAGTCAAGGACTTGGAGACCCCTCATGAGAGACGGTTTCCACCATTAATGGATATGTGGGTGACACATGCTTGACTGGCAGGAGGAAGATTCACACGCAAATATGTTTATTACAAGTTATAGATTTGAATGTGCAATGAACTATAAAGCCTTTTGTAATAAATAAATAATTTTTTTTCATCGTGTTCTCATCCTAACTCACACCAACGATTTGTCTCTGCCCCTTGGTGTCTGATACTGAAACACAAGGTACTCTTTACTTGCTGACACACACAGAAAGTCTTTTTAACACACAATTACCTCTGTGAAACAGTTGACGGTTGGTCAAGTTTTTGCACAAAAAAATACTTGATAGGATTTAGGATACGACCATGTTTGGGGTTACAATAACTACATTACGTCGCATCACGTCATGTCAATGAAGTGGCTCGCAAAGTTAAACCGGACATGAACCCTGGCCTCCTGGGTGAAAGTGCTTGTTTGAGCCGTCCATCCAACCCCAACGCTTTCAGCCACGAACGGGTGCCATCCAGTTCTGTCTCTAAGTCACTGAGGATCGGTGGCAAATCATGGCTATGTGACGAGTTGGGAATGCAACTAAGCTGATTTTTTTATGTCATCATAATTTAAATGTATGAAAACTTTTCACAGACCCCCTAGTAGAGTGCCATGGACCCATGAGGGTCCCCGGACCCCTATTTGAGAACCGCTGACGTGATGTGTTAGCATGTAATCAGAACATTTTAAGTTTATAATCTGACTTTACAATTTCACTTGACGTACTTAATATAATGGAATTTTCATGTACTTTTTACTTACTTTTTTTTAATAACATTTTATACAGGTAAGCTGTAACCATGGTAGCAACAACTGTGCGACAGAGTAACACAATTTACCTGTGTGGGCTTTAGACAAAAAAACAGGAATCCTGTCGGGATCGGGTCGGGCTCGATCGCCAATCTCTCAGAATCAGCTTGGATTCAAACAAAAATATGCAGCCTGATTTGTTTGCAATGCCCATGATGACATCACTCTGACATCACTAGGGTAATTTTTCGGATTGACAGAGCTCTCAAAGAGCCGCGTCACACGTTATACGACTTTGGTTGTTGGTTGAGCAGCGCCAAATACGGCGTGTGAACTGATACTGGAGTGCGAAATCAGTGAACTGCCCCTTTAAGAGGAATTTCACAGAGAAACTATTTATAAGGCAGTAATTCCATCCTATTATTAAATTGTCTGCTTTTAAAAAAGGTGCCACGAGGAGACTTTTGAACCATGAAAACATCAGTTTAATTATTTTCCTCCTTCATTCTCTTTACGACTAATAACAACAGAAAAAAGAGCAACGGTTTCTGGTTAATTGAAAGCCGAATCTCTGTCAGCTGTCGTGTTTGATGTCTTTATCATGTGCTGCATCTTTAAGGACTTGTTTACTGGCTGCAGTGTGTACTGTGTGTGTGTGTGTGTGCATGTGTCAGCGCATGCATGCTTGAGTTTTACTTTGAATTCATTTGTGCGTGTATTTTATATAATATATATATTTCACTGTACAGGCTCTTGTGAGGAGACAGATTCAGTTTACCAGTTACAACACAAGCAAACCCAACTGGAGTCCTAACAGCCTCTTGCATCTCCGTTTGACATTAATTGATAATCAAACAAGCCTTCACATTAGACATTTATGAGATCAGCTGAATTATCTATTTAATGTAACCCAATTATATGCAACCCTTGTGCACCAATCAACAGTAATTCCCGACTCATAAATGACAGCTACAACGACAGATTTAATCAATAATAAACATTGATGAAAACTTGCGACCCGCTTAGAAAGAGGGTAATTAACGGGGAGGAAAAAAAAGTGCTGTGCTGAATTTCTTTTTTTCTGCAGGAAAAACCGCTCTCTGATCCTCGTGGTTTGTACCGTTCACAAGAAGCTCCTCTGTATCACAGCTCACATTCCAGCGCCAGTGAGAGTAAGTGTAAAACAAACATTCAATTTCCCTTTGACAATTAGGGATAGACATTTATCATTAATTCTTAACACAGGCTTCAGCTGCTCAGGCTCTTAATTAAAGCCTTATAATTTTTTTAAGTTGTTGCCATAAAACTGAATTTCATGAATTATTCAGTCGGCCTTTTTTCAGTGCAAATTAAACACCAGGCCGGCTTCTACCGGAAAGAATCCTTAGATGACTTCACCTGTGTTTCTAGGGCCAGAGAAGACATCTTTGTTATGGCTCACATGGGACTCTCCCACCTGAAGCTCGAGTCTGAAAAACTCTGATATGAAATAAGATGCTAAGCGGTGGTGGGATGCCCTAGTCTTACATCACAGCGGAGGACTGTCACATCCTGTACGCTGAGTATCAGCTAACACATGTCAACAGAGCGGCCGTCAGAAGCAGCCCCATTAGAGACTTTGGGGAATTCTGCACCTGAAGCCTGTTTGGGTTCGACAGAACCGCACGAAACCCTTCTGACAAAATGGAGGTAAGTGTGCACACAGGGGCCCGCTGCTCTTACCAGTCTTGTAAAGAGGGGCACTCCCAAATGCCAGAGGTGATCGTTCAGCAGTCCGCTGTACACCACGTTCCCGAAGACAGCAATGCTTCCTGACTTACACAACGTGTTTCCTGCGGGGACACAAAGAAAACACAAGCAGGCGTCATTTAAACGGACAGGGAGCAGCCAGAGGCAACCGCAGCGAGATGCTGAACTCTGAGAGGAAAAAAAAAAAACAAGGCAAATTCAATCAGAGGAAATAATTGCTCACAAATAATAGAGAACGCGTCATCGATTGTTATAAATATTGATTCCAGAGGTTTATTGACCTTACAGATAATGACAAATAGAGAAAGGTAGCTTGTCTGCAGTCAATAAAGTTGCACAGCTGACAACAAGAGGCGCACAGAGATGTCATTATCTGTATCTGTATCTGTTCAGTCAACAATATTATCTGTCTCTGTGTATCTGTGTATTCAGATAGAAGACCAGAGGTGAGTGTGGTTTATACCAGAAGTTACATTAAATCAGGCAAATATTTTATTTTGCAACCTAAAACATCAAGTTCATTTATTATTTACTTATTATGAAATAAATTTCCACATCCTTATACTCACTTATCATCTATATTTTTCTTTTTCTTTTTAACAAGACTAAGTTTTATAAACTGAACCCCACCACCAGCCCTTTAACTGGGGTACAATGAAATATAATAAATCAATAAATAAAAATATTCTGTTTTACTTCGGAAATAGGAGCTTTTAACTGTAAAGATATAAAAATGATCCGTCAGTTAAAGGGAATAATCTTACAGTAAATTTCAATTTCATGTTTCTTGATGTGTTAATCTAACTGCAACCCACAGTACTTGGATATTATAAATACATATTAATATCATGTTATGGTAGTTTTTCTAGAATTAATAACAACCATATTTGGATGGAAGAAATAGGTTTTCACTGCATTATTTGTGCTTTCCCGAGTAATGTATACGTATTCAGGCGCATCCCTGCTAACTTTTGAAATAACAGAATGAGATGCATTTAGAAGATGACAACAGTGAGACAAATCTCTAAACCTGGAAAAAAAAATGTTAAAGCCTGAATCTGTTTTAAAAAAAGAAGAATTACAAAGGGAAGCAATGAGTTTTTCTCTTGCAAATTTATGATTTCATAATCTCAGAAAGTTTTTTAAGTTTTTTTTTTCTCAAAAATTTACGACTTTAATCTTGAAAATCTGAGGATTTTATATTTTTTTTATATTGCCCCCCTGCCCTGGCTCCACTGTAGTAAATACTTCATCGTCACAATTCATATTACTTATAACTGTCCAAAACTGTGAGTTGAAATGACACCCAAAATAAAACAGTTACTCCTCCGACACGGACACTTCAGTGTGTGCTATCAGTCTGTCTGAACAGTCTGAGTTAATCCAAGAGGCATTAAACCAACTTTAAAAAGGAGCAAACATGTTGTTTTATCCAATTTTGTTGTTCTGTTTTGCCTTGCACTGCTGCGACAAAACAAGCAACTGTTGCGATATCGAGATCCTGCAAAGAAAGAACCTTGAGACTTCGAGTAAACAATGTCTCGTTTCCCGTGGTTCAGTGAGGATTCAACCCTCCCAAACAAGCTAACAAACCAGCCTCCTGATCCATATTCAAGATGCTGCTTGTTTATTGTTAATAGCAGCCTCCATTCAGCCCAGGCATCACTTACGACCTGCTACAAGCGTGTGGTGGTGTGTGTATCTGCAGAGACTCTACCCTCTGCCTGCATTTTCTTTGGGCGGTGGGTGTGTAGACATCAGCCAGTAACACCGTAGAGTGTGAGGTCTATCAAAGTGTAATGACCAGGTGAGCCAGACGAGGACGAAGAAGCTACAAAACTGGAGTGGTGGACACACTAAGACAAAAAGTCAAATGTAGTGAGGCAAAACGGCAAAGCTTGTCCTGAAAGTAAATTAAAGGCGGGGTTTCACATCTCGGAGAGTTTTCCTGTTTTCTGTTCCACAGGTAGGTGCAATCTTTATTTCCTTTTTAATTTTTGTTTTTCATCCAGTTTTTGTTTAAAAATGTCTTGTATTAGTTTAGTTTGAATTATTTTCACTGTTAATTTTAGCTTACGGGAGGCAACATTTGAGTCAGAATAGATTTTACATTATAAAAGCAACAGTTTGTGAAGGCCATCCCAGTCTCAATAAAGACACGCCTCCTCATGCTTGTCACATTGACAAATTTGACCAAATTAACAAAAACGAAAACTAAAGACATTTCCTGCGCCATTTTTATTTATTTATTTTTTTCAGTTTTCATCTCTTTCTTGAAGCTACTACAAGAAACTTTAATATTTTCTTGATTTTGGAGGCTCCTGTGGACAAAATTGGCAGCGTTTCCACCCTAATAACCACAAAATATAATGTCAAAAATCAAATAACCACAAAAAATCAATCAATCAATCAATCTCCTCCTGCTTCTTCACAATGCTAATAAACGACACACTGTAATTTTGCCTGGGAAAATATAAACACAGTTTTGTTTCATCTGATCTCACCGACCTGGTGGCAGACATTAAGAATACAGCAGATGCTATGTGGCTAATAGCAGATTTTCTCGTGGTTGGTCTCGTTTGTTGTCTCACACAGAGACACTGGTAATAAATTGAGACCGTTTCATAACCAGTGAAAAAGAATCCCTGTAGTAGCTTTAATTCTAGTTTTATTTTTATTATTTCAGTGAATTAAAATGTTTTTTTCACTCCTCATTCTAGTTTTTAGTTTAGTTTTAGTTAACTCTAATAACCTTGGTGCGGGCGGTTAGCTTATTTAGCTTGCTAAAGTACGCTTCTGGTGTTGTGGCGGTGGGGAGGAACGGCCATGAACGCTGAATTTACAAACTCCAAACAGCAAATCCTACTCATTCTGCCTTTAAGTAAAGATTCATATTTTAGCATGCAAACAGTTAAGTTCTAACACAGGTGAGACATCCAGGGTCGCTTCTGGAACAAATTAGCATTTTTTCAAATAAGAGAATAAGAATACAGGAATAAGTGACCTGAGTCATTATACCACCAGGATTGCAGTGCGCTGCCCGGGAGTCAGTTTCTTTTGTCAAGATTTTTTTTTTTTGAGTTCAGCAGTATTTAGTTCAGGTATTTTTGCATATCAAAACATGCATATCGTTGCTGTCTGGCTGACCTTGTACGTCAAACACCAAAATTAATTCCTAAAATTATAAAAAAAAGAGTTGGTAGCTCTTTTTTACTACTTTTCATTGGATAAATATTAATAAAAGGGTGATCATGCATTGATATGTGAAAAAAATACAATAGAAGAGTGACAAAATAAAAATATATTGACTTGTTTTACACGCTAAGGAGGGAAAACCCAGGATTTTTCACCTTTTTTTTGGGAGAGGGGTCAGTTTTGTCCAGACAAATGGACTGAACCACATGTTCTGTTTAGTATGTTTATATTCTAAGGCTCGAGTTTTAGTTGTTTATTTTATTAATGGAACAGAACCCAGAGGTTCCAGTTAAACTCTGGTTTTACGCAAGGCTTTCCAACTTAAAACGAAAAAAAAAAAAAACAGACAGAATATACTTGACAGCACCGGCATCCTGTCAAGCCTGCTGGAGGATGTAAAGCATCAGTCCTCCAACAGTACATAAGTCGTGTCCACTGCCGCTGAGCCTCAGCACACAGTTCACCCTCTCAAAGACACTCTTAATTAGCTCAGTGCCAAACAAAAACACACATGCATGTGTGCCCACACACACACATGTCCCCAAGAGTGTGATGTACTGCACACTGACGTCCCCATGTATGTGATGAATGCAGCTTATGGAGCAGGCAGCACAGAAAACACAGGTCCCCATTGTAATTTCTGCACAAAGGAACGCTGCAAAGGCACACCAGGGGTGGAGTGAAGCAGTGCTGACAAGCAGCACATGCATTATTTAAAAACAAAAGTAAAAAATGCCCATTAAAGTGTCAGTGGTGCTTTCGGCAGTGCTGGCTTGGGCGCGGTGTGCGTATTACTGTTATTAATGGGCCAGGCGTGGGGGGCATTTCTTCAGTGTGATTGCTCTGCTGCTGTTGCTATCCGCGGTTCAAGCCTCCCCCCTTTTTTTTTTTCCATTTCTTCTGTGCATGCGTTTGTGTGCGTGTGTGTGTGTGTGTGGAAGAGGAACAGATAAAGAGCATGATACAGACAGAGACAGAGAGACACCGCGAGACCCCGAGTGCACAGTCAATGAGCTCCTACAGCTAATATCATTTCACATTATTGAATGCATATTAAGGCAGAGAGACCTTGTCAGACGAATAGGAGCAGCAGTGCTTATATCAAATTCTGATCGGCCGTCACGGCCATGTCTAAAAAATGCCGGGAATGTAGTCAGCATATTGAAAATAAGTGCATACCATTTTTCTTTGCAGTTTAAGATCAAGGGCTATACATTACCGCTACTGACACAGCAGAATGAGGTCATTGTGCATGTTGTAATTACAGCTGGGTAAACACTCTGCTCTCTGCTGCAACTCTGCAAACGCAGACAGCATACAGAAAAAAAAAGAAGAGAGGATAAACCAGTGACTTTTGATCTCTCCGCTAACAGTATTGGAAAATATTAAACCCATCAGTGGGAATAAATAAATTGAACAAAATGATCACGGGTGTTTGTTATGGTCAATTCAAGAGCAGTGTAATACATTCAAATCAATGCAGCGGGTGTTTTTTTTTTTTTTTTATGTTGTGCACAAACAGTAAAGACACATCTCTGACCTATTATTCTATAACCAGTTTGTTATGGTATTATTAATGGTGTTTACATGCAGCAAACAGAGCACATAATCAAATTTTCCATATTTGCATGTAGAAAATGTCACATAGGAGAGACAGCTTAATTTTACCCCTCACAAACTCTGCAGAGCTGCACAGCCAATGGCTTTTTTTTTTTTTTGTTTATGAAAAATTTATTCAACTCTGCATGTTTGCACCACCGGAGCATCTGTGGTTCTCCTCGTTTTTAACAAAAATCGAAGCTAAACTCAAGACATGTTGCCCGTTGCTTCATGATGAACCGTTGACGATAATCCTGTTTTTGGTCGTTAATCTGGCGTTTTTAGGACCCCTCTCGGCAGCTGGGTGTTCTCTCATCTGCAGACTCGACAGCATTGAGCCCAGCCTCTGATTAATTATTAATTGTGTGATTAAAGTGTGAATCGGTGTGGGTGTGTGGGTGTTTGTGTGTGGCTTGCAAGGAGTGGCAGAGGAATGTAACCTACAGTCTACTTTGCATTATCTACAACTTTTATTCCTTCATTGCTCTGTTTTTTTTGGTGCAAAAGTATTTAACTACAGGCATCAAATTATTTAATACCCAAATCATTGTGCATGCACTATACCTGCGAGAAGAGAAGAAGGGAAGAAGAGGGTATTGTTTTATTAAGTGCGTGATACCTGGTTGAGTCTGGCTCAATTTTCTTTTGGCTGCAAGTCAGAGCTCCTTCTTCTTCTTCTTCTTCTTTCTGATTTTCTTTTTTTTCCTTTTTTTTTTTCAATCACACATACGTACATGGAGGGTTTGGCCAACATAGATTTCAAGGCTGATGCTGCTCCCAATATTTCAGGATTGAATCTGCTTATAAATTATTCTAAATGCCGATATTCAACCTTAAACTTCAACAATTTTCAAAACTTTTCCAAAGAAGAAAACATAAATTTGTACTTGGATGGAATTGGAAAAACTCATGATGCCCTGCACCGAAAGTATACATAGTATGATGCACTGCAGAACTTTTAAACAAGTGAAACAATCTGTCAGTGCAGTAAAGCATTTACAACAGAAATCAGTGTTTCTATATAAGTGTGTCAGCATCCCGCAGGCTGCTACGGGAGAATAACTTGCAGAAAATAGTGGAAACAATTAGACATTAGAGATGAACGAGATGACATCTTGTCAGCAACCAAAATCCACAGCCTCTACAGGTGTTAGAGATGCAAATATGCACAGCATTAAAGCTGAAATGATTATTCAGTTGCTTGATTAATAAAAACAATAAAATAGTTGACTATTTAAAAGGTCCAGATTTTGGGATTTATTGGAAGAATATGGCAGAACTAGAACATAATATTCATAACAATGGTTGTATTTTTGTTACCTTAAAATGAGCTGTTGATATCTAAGAACGGTCTAGGTCCACCTCCATGTTTCTACAGTAGCCCAGAATGGACAAACCAAACACTGGCTCTAGATAAAGCCTTTTGTGTCATTTATGAGTTTCACAGTCACCTCAGGTTCTCCTGCATGCTTGGAAGGTGAAGGTGCAGTGTTAGAAATCTGCAGGCTCAGTGCTAGATGCCACTAAACCCTACACACTGTTCCTTTAATAGTTATTTAATTGCTCAAGTAATTTTTCATGTAAATATGCTAAATATTCAACAGTTCCAGCTACTCATTTATGAAGATTTGCTGCAAAAAATGGGCAGGATTTTCTGTTGAGTCCATGTCTAAAATGCATTATCAACATAGATTTGTGTTATAATCTGCTTATAAGCATTTTATAATTATAGTTATAAGCACCAAACATTCATTATTCTTTATAACAACAATCATAACACATTTTTAAACATTTTACAGGCCTGCCGTTTAATCATGGATAGGGACAAGGCCACCTGTCAGTTTTTTTAAAGGGCACGAAGGCCAAACACCTGAGCAGCCAGCAAGGCCGTCCAATAAAAAACTGTGATTTTAAGTCCATGAAAATAATGAATTTAAATTATTGGTTAAGGTGGATTTCATCTGAAATGAATTTTATTTGAAACAGGCCTAAATAACTATTAAAAAAAAGTTTATTTAGCAAAATAATTTCTTATTATTTACAAATTACCTATATCTATACATACTACTGAGTCAGAATTTCATACACACTTCGGCCAGGATTAATCAGAGTCATTGGACTTATTTGAAGATGGGAATGGGGACTTATATTACATAATGATATACAAGCAATGTGTAACATTATATGTTGAGTTTCTTGCTTTATTATATTGCAGTTCATAACAGGGAAATCAAACCCACTACTCATTAAGTGCGAGTAGCGGGTTCGCTAAATAAAAATTGAGAATCTCAACAATAGACAACCCTGTCTAAAAAGTGGAATGCAGGAAAAAGGCAGAGATGGAAACGGCAAAGTCAGCCGGGGCGGTGTGGGCGGGGCATCCGGGCGACTGTGGCCTCAGGGCGTAACATTTTTTCAAGGGGCACGAGGCCAAACTGAGGGGGCACAGCAGCCGTGGCCTTCATGGCCTCCCTGAAATTTCTGCCCTGATTTTACAATGACTTATAAGGTCAAGTATCATAATACTTCACAACTGCTGTTCACTCACTGACATGTTTTTTGTTTTTGCAAGAATCATGGCATATGATATGTGGTATTATATAATATGTATAATTATACAGTGCTATAAGGAAATTATAATGTAAGTTTATCATGCATTATAGATATGGGCATCGTGGTTGTGGATTTTTGATCAGGGAAAATTATTGGCATCACGCTGGATATTTTTCACTATTTTCTGGTATTTTAAAGACTAAATGGAAATATTCACCAGCCGCAGCCCTACATGCTATAATGAAATACAGTTAGATCCTTTCTAAGTTTTCTGCTCACAACTTACTTAAAATCTGAGAAAAGAAATGGAAGAAAAACATCTATTAACCATGATAGGTGACTGCTGTTATTTAGATAGATGTATCTGTGTGTGTGTGTGTGTGTGTGTGTGTGTGTGTGTGTGTGTGTGTGTGTGTGTGTGTGTGTGTGTGTGTGCGCACGGCGCCCCCGGCCGCCTGCTCTCCGGCCTGCTCCCCTGGCTCTGCTGTTGGAGGTGGGTCGCTTTAAGCATTCAAACTCCAGAATGTGCAGCTCACTTCTAGCAACGAGGCACATTGCTGCAATGCAATAAGGGAAAACAACACTTTTAATAATTCAGGCCCTGAGACCGTGAGGGGGGCGAGGAGGAGGAGGGTGGTGGAGGAGCGGGGGGGGTGGGTGGGTGGAGGGAAGACGTCTTAAAGTACCGCAGAATGGCTCATTTAGCTCCTGCTACGCATTATTAAAGTTGTATCGAACCCCCTCCTGGGTCTTTCCCAAAGTTTTTTTTTTTTTTTTTTCATTTTCCTTTCCTCTTTCCCCAAAAGCCTGCGAGGTAACCAATAACAGCTACCAACATTTATAAACGACAGAGTATCCTGCACCTTAGAGGAGGAGGTAAATAATGGTGTAGCTCTTAATCTCTCTTTCTCCCTGTCCTCCCCGCTCACTAGTCCTCCGGTCCGAAATTTGTCAGTGCTTTATCCTGTTTGAACCGTAATACAGAGCCCTTGCTGTCCAGATTATTTTCTGCCTGAGCTAAACCCACGATGCATAAAAAATGTGGGGAATGAACCTTGTATGGAATCAAATTGAGTAATAAAATCGTGTTCACTGTGGCACTGATGGACGCATGATGGTACCGTTAAGGACGTGTTCAAAGGTACCGTAAATTGCCTCTGAGGCTGATGGCAGTTTCCAGAGCAAAGAGAGTGAATATGAATAAAAAATACAGAGGCGAGAGAAAAATGGGAACAAGCTCCAATGCAGATGTGTTTATTTTTTTATTTTTTGCTGTTGTTGTCTCGGGAAAACAACCATGTCTCAATGCACACAAAAGGTCCATCTGAGCTGCGTTGTTGTCTGTTAACATTAAACTGATTACATTAACTCCTTAACATCTAGTTTCTCTCTTTCATTTCAGCGGCTTTAAAGCAACATTATTTAACTATTTGGCCTTAAAGGAACAGTTCGTATTACCTGCAGTAGATGGTAGTTGGCACGCCACAGAGAGGCAGAGGTACCGCATCAAAAAAGATCCACTTAAAAACAATTTTATCAGTTTTAAATGTACCATTTAGAATATTTTCATCACCTTACCTTGCTGTCAAACTACCTTTTTCTGACAGGAAACCTAACCTAACCCTCTTTCCAAACCAACCGAACTCCACAGGGGAAATCAGTCATTTTCAACAGATTGTTTGGGTTGACTGAATCTACTGTAACACAAAGTCGGGGAAGTGAGGAACATTTTAATGTCACAGATTTTCTTGAAATTGGATCATATTTCATGGTTTTCCCTCTGATGTCCGCCGGCTGCTCTGCCTCAACTCTCTGTGATTTACAGATTTTCCTGATGGACACTGAAGTAAACTAATTCTAAGCTGCTGTTAGCTAGTTAGCTTAGAACCAGGGGAGTGTTGGTGTTCGAACCAGTAGTGGAGGAGGAGGAGGATTTCAGGGCCCAGGGTGGAGGGGACGCTGGCAGGAAGCGGCTCTGGTTCTGGCACAACACCAGCACGAGCAGACAACAGAACCGGGCTTGGCAGCTTTGACAGACGCTGTGGCAGAGGCAAAGAGACAGAAGATGACGTTGCCGGACGAGAGTGACTGTCGGACTGGCTTTTAGTCGCTGATGAGAGCTTCACAAAATAAAAAGGCAGACAGACAGATGCTGAGCAGTCTGAGTACTGTTAGCTGACTTGCTATGTTTTGTGTTGCACTTGCTGGATTTTTGGCTGTTGGCAAAGTTGTTGCTAATCATAACTAATACAGTCATAAGGAATGCACATGTCCATATTTACATCAGCTGTGTATAAGTGAACTGTACTCTGAAACTGTTGGGGTTAATAAAAGAAATTCTGCAGTTATTTTCCAAATTTGATGTTATACAGGTATACATTAGGGATACACCCGAATCTGAATACGTTATTTCTGAAAGCACAAATATTTATATAATTCCATCATTTATCATTAGTATTCAGAAAAAGTCAGCTCTATGATTACCTCAGCAGACTTAAAAAAAGGTTTTATCACCTTAATCAACCACTGAATTAATGCACCAAGATTATTTCTGAAGGACATTTGATATACTTGTGGAGTTTCTATTTACAATGCAAAACAGAATCTTCAAATTTATAAAACTTTGTTTTTCAGTTTCTTATTTCTCAATGTCACCCAGTTAAAGGGGAGACGGTGATGGGCTTCAGACAGTTCGTAAACACTAGTATAACTGAAAATAAAAAGAAAGAATGGTGACAGCAAGAGGATGTGGTTAAAACCATTAGATGTCAATATTAAATCATGTTGATGCTTTGTAGGCACAACCTTTGCACTGATAATAAATATTAGATTATAAAAAAAATATATTTGCCGATTTAACATGAATTCTGTTATAAACCACGCCCACATCTGGTTATTTGTCCAAATACAGATACAGAGATGGATAATTTTGTTGGTTGAAAAGGTACAGATGCAAATAATGATGCACCTGTAGTATGCATGCTTCTGTATGCTGAGACAAAGTAAAAAACACCATTAAGCTAATCCTTTCAAATCCTCACACACGCAGCAGTGGTCAACCTCTGAACAAGGCTGTTTCTCTTTGTGAAAACTTGACATTTCAGAGATACCGTGCAAGGTTTTCAGCCGGCAGCGACAAATTATAATTATTATAATTTATGATTACTGCTTACATTGCACAATACAATGAAAAAAAAAAAGTAAAAGCCTATTAAAATGCCCATTTAGGATATATACACCATAAACTGCTGCAGAGATCTTAAATCAAAGACCGCTGTGCTGTAAGAGACACGCAGACAGAAGACAGGAGGTCAGGAGAGAGAGGAAGATAGTGGGTGTCAGATGTGTGATGATTGGCTGATATATTGGTCTTTTATGAGAAATCAGTGTGGTTGAGTCGGTGTTGTTCACCTCTGAAATGATGGACAGGGAACAGTCTGATCATTGCAGTGTATGACACTAGTGGTCTTTATGAAGCCTTATATTTGAAGTGACTTTGATGCAACATGTTGATCATATTCCAGATAAATGATAATAATCACTGAAACTAATTTGATTCTGTTAGATGAAAAGATTGATGCTGCTCTGCACATGAACTATGAAGCAACAGACAGGAGATGGTGTGGTTTTTTTTAAACTGAACAAAAACAGGCTAGCTGTTTCCCATCTTGTAGCAGATATGAATCACGGTGCAGAGACACAAATTATTTCCACTTTAGTCAACATTGTGAGAAGTCATTTTCACACATCACATGTTGCCTAAAGTTGTAGCCACCCAGTGAGAGTGTCGTCGGCACGTTCTTTTCAATGTCCTCACAATGCTGTCCCACTTTTTGGAGATGTTGTGACAACGTCTTTTTATATCACCAAATTGTTGCATGAAAAGTCCCTGCTAAGACAGGGTAGTTGCCAGAAGATTGCTAACATAATGTTTTAAATGGTGCAGTAATGTTGCTGCAATGTAATGTTTTAAGTACAATGCTGCAATAACATTGCTGCCATGTAACATTCTGGGTGTAATAATGCAATTAAATAAAATTTTTGAATAGCGTTGCAGAAACGGAACGTTTGGAGGGGTAACGTTTTTAGTGTAACGTTGCAGTGATTTTGCTGCA
Source organism: Lutjanus erythropterus (assembly GCF_056507025.1). NCBI lineage: Eukaryota > Metazoa > Chordata > Actinopteri > Lutjaniformes > Lutjanidae > Lutjanus > Lutjanus erythropterus. Next base: position 4,450,080 of record NC_139335.1, read on the forward strand.
ACAGAATGTTTTAAGTGTAATACACAAAACACAATGGCTTCATAGCTATCTGTAATGCTATTTTTCTTGTAGAGTGTACTTGTGCCTAAAACCATTAATTTTATAATCATAAAAATTTAGTAAAAATGATACCATGATATGATTCCACCAACAGTTAAAAGTTGATAATATTTAATTGCTGTCCAGCGCTGTATTATGTTTTTACTCCCTTATTATCTTTAATGGTCTAAAAGCTGTTTCAGATATCTTCCACCCTGACAGGAGCACAGTCAGCAGCAAACAAATTAAACATTTTTTGAATTTGTTTTTTCCCTTTAATTCATAAAACCTACCAGGCAGCTACTTTTTCTGTATCTCTCTGCACCTTCATAAACACAGTTTGATGAGAGGCCTTGTACATCAAAGCAACACCAGTGCAGCCAGCCAGTCATCCATCCAGCCTAAACGTCAAACAAACCAGTCAGCCAGCTGCTTCGTCTCCCGCTGAGTGTCAGACTCTGACGTTCTTCCTGCTTCTGCCATCTAAGCTGACTAAACGCAGACCCTGTTTTCTTCAAAGCTATGCAAATTAGCCACGTTGCTAAGTGGATTCCTCTTTTTTTTTTTGTTACAGAGCCACGGGGCCGATTAGGGCCAATTTCTATCTACAGAATGTATACACACCTACATACAGCAGAGAGCATTACCCCCCATGAGGGATTCTCGGTGGTCTCTTTCTCATAACACAACCCAGGTTTAATGGATCAATTGTTGAATTTAAAGTGAAAATAATGTACATTTCTCTGCTGTAGGGAAATTAAAAAGGGCTAAAAACAGGAGGTGGGAGGGAGCTAATAAAGAACAAAACACAGCACAGACACACAGCAGCAGCGCTCTTTGACCTGAACAACACGGCTCTTCATTGATTGCATTATTCATACTATGTGGCCAAAAGTATGTGGACAGGCTGTTTTTCACGGTGTCATGTCGAAGTTTCCTTGAGCCAAACACTGAAGCCTGGATGCACAAGTCAGCACATTCCTAATTTTTGGTCCCAAGCCTGGACAAAATGGTGTAAAAAGCCTATTCCAGAGCAAACATTCAGATCACCGTGAATCAGATTCCCTTGACAAGTTGGGTGAGGCCTGGTTTGGCAGCGAGACACGACCGGTGGACAGATGATCTGCTGTGGTCACCCCTTAGTGGGGTGAAGATGAAAGATGAATCAGTTACAGGTGTCTCTGTTCCAGTGATGGGAACGTTTAAATCTTACAGCAGGGTTGGGAACTCCACACAGTTGAAATATGAGGGGTTGTGAGATTTTTAGCAGAATAAGAAAGCAGGACAAAATCTACTACACAAGGTTATGTTCATTTTCACACTTTTCTGTAATCTTTGCTTTAGAGAATACATGTTCAAGGAAAAAAAGGTTATTCTTTGGTTAAGATGGGTGCAACGGGTAGACATGAGCAACCGGTGAAGGTCTACAAGTAAATATTGCATGCTTAAGGCTGGGAACCACAGCTTTAGAGCATGGGTCTTCAACAGGTGGTCCAGGACCCCAAGGGGGTCCGACAGAGCAAAGACAAATCAGTCTATTTGTAAAGAAAAAAAGAAGCATTTCATTTTCTCAACATTGACAAAAGGCTACCCATGAATCATTGAACAATCAAGTGAAGTTGCTAACTTACCAAATCCCTGTGCCGACTCTATCCATAACAACAAACAAGTCAAACTATATTGGTCAGTTAGCTGTAATATTAATGCGGGTGTACAGACACTCTTGTTAGCAACAATGGATCACATGGTAACTTCACGAGAAAGACAATCTGACATACCCTCCACCTCAAAATGCATCAGTGAACGTGCAAAATGCAAGGCTAAAGATTTTAAAAACGCGAAAATATTCCATGCAGAATATGTAATTGGGGTTCCCTGCTCCATCTCTCCATCACCTGAGGGGTGTCTGACCTGGTTTAGTCGGTAATAATGTGATGGCGACTTTGTGTCAGCAGTTTGTGCAAGCTGCACTGCCATGTTAAGACAGGAAAGGGACACAAAGTCAGGTCCATAATGAAAGTTTTCCCGGTTCTATATCTGTCTCTCTTCCTCGCTGGCCTTCATTTGACACTCTGCCTCTTCAAGTGGCTCCTCACTCTCTTTAATCATTCCTCATTAGTGCACCAGGCCCGTTCACTTACAGTGGACAGATTAATAAGTCATTGGCACTGGGAACTACTCACCAAGGTTATCATAGTTAACTACAACTAAACTAAAAACTAAAATGAAGCGTAAAAAAACTTTTTGAACTGTGGATGTACAACATGTGATGTGCACGGCCCAGGACAGAAAAACTCTGCAGTGGGTTATTAAAACAGCCCTGAACATCATCGGTACCAACATTCAAGGCATCAGTGATATCAGGGAAGTGAAGTGCCCAAAGGACACTAAAAGACAACACCCACCCAGCCACAGTCTGGTCATTCTGTCGCTGTCTGGCAAGAGATACACAAGTATTTGCTGTCGTACCCCCAGACTTACAGTGGACCATTTTATATATAACATAGAAGTCAAAAAAGGTTTGCGTTCCCCTCAATTACCAACAATAATTGAGGAATGAACTGATTCAGACGTAGAATTTTAGTGAAATAAATAACACTCTTGCTTCACCATTCAATGGCTCAGGGTACAGGGACTGGGTGGGGTGTGGGGGTGGTGGGGTAACTGGTAAAATGAGCGGAAGGAGTGCTGTGACCCTTCCTGTTTCTGATGGGAAGCAGTGTGGGTGAGGGGGGAGAGGGGATGGTGGGGTGATTTCGGAGTCATCATCATCATTATAATAATTATTATTATTGGTGTAAGAAAAGTGTGTTGCTGCTGTTGTGGAATCACACTAAAAACAGCAACCCTATTTGCTACAGTCATTTCCATTCCTTCTTATCATTATCTCTTCATTATCATTATCACCATTACGATCGGTCACGGCATTATTATCCTAATTGTTCTCAGCATCATTGCAACATACTGCAGCTAATGACAACCTCAAGATGTGCAGAGAAGGAGCTTTTTAATGCAGAAATAAATAATGCAAATACAAAACGACCAATGAAAAGTGTCTGAACTGCCCATCTGGCTTGAAATGTTCTGGAGAAACAAACAGGAGGACAGAAAAACCAAAAGCTGTGTTGATGTCTCAGTCTGGATGTGCGTTGGCAACGAGCGAGGGGCCTCGGGATTCCATCAGACTATTGATTGTTACCAACGCTCGAGTCCTGCTTTACCACCCTTATAAACAATCTCTCTGTCAAGCACACTATAGGGCAACAAATGATTTTATTTCATAGATTTCTGGATTTGACTGATGAATTATTCATTGATGTTCTACCCTTGGTGCAAGAGAAGGGGGGAGAGGGTGTTGACAGGGAAGAGACAAAGAAAGTTCAAAATGGATCATACACACAAGCCTGTATACATGGATGGTTTCTCCTCCAAAAGGGTTTTTTTTTATTTTTATTTTTTTGTTTTTTCCACTAACCCACATCAGCCCTGCTTTGTCAACATCAGCTGAGTGAGAATTCCCAGGGGCCGACAAATCTCCTGTAATCTGCCAGACCTCCCCTCCATGTCCGGCGCTGTTGTTTTCCTGTATCCTTCTAAGTGTTATTGAGTCTGCAAACTCTGAAAAATTGTTATCAATTTGGATCCAGTCCAGCACCTGTGAAACACACAGTATGGCTGAGTTTTTCTTTTGTTTTTTTCTCCACCGGTGCTGCTGGATTACACACTTTAGTGCCGCACACTCTTGGCCCAGATGTTTCGGGATAATGTGACAGTAAAACTACAAAGAAAGATGGTTACAGGCGGTAAAAATTTCACAGTTTATATTTTGTGATGTTTCCTGTTTTGTAAGGCGTTTAACTGTCGAGGTCAATTGCTGCTCCCTGTGCTGTTTGGGTGGAGGTGTGTGTGTCTGTGTGTGTATTTGGGTTTTTAGTGTCCTTGGTCTGTTTCAATATTTTTATTCTCAATAGTAAAGTGATACAATACAGAGAGCAACAGTTAAGAAAAGCATATAATGAAAACCACAAAAGAAGAACACAAACACATAAACAAAAAGGAAAAGTAAGCAACAGCAATAATAGTCACAGCCGCCTAACGACAACATAGTTATTCTGTTATATTTGCACCCGCCATGCATATATCATTTTAACCATTCCTCTATCAGGTACATTGCTGTTGGTCACTTACAAACTCCTCGAGAACACACTCTTAGAAATAAAAGTGCTAACTAGAACCATAAAGCTTGTCCCCACAGGAGAACCCTTTTTGGTTCCCGGCATAATCTCTTATTAAGGTTATTAAGGAACCCAACATAAAGGGTTACACCTATAGCCTTCTTTGAAAGGTTCCACCCAGGTTCTATCCAAGATGGTTTCACCTTCTAAGGTTGCAAACAAGAACCCGTCAACTGGGTACTACCGAACACCTTTTTAGATTACAAGGGTCTTAGTTTGTTTTTATTTAGAACCTACCCACTGAGTTCAATCGTGAATCCTTTAATATTCCAAGGGTTCTATCTAGAATGCACTTTTTTCCAACTTCCAAGGGTTTTATTTAGAACTCATCCAGCAGGTTCTGCCGAAAACCCTTTTGTACTCCAAGGTTTTTATGTACAACACACTGGAGGTTCTACCAGAAACCGTTTTACACTCCAAGGGTTTTATCTAGAACCCACCCAGAGGGTCTACCGAGACACCGTTTACATTATGGTACAAAGAACCCTGGACCAAAGAGTTTCATCAGTCCTTGAAGAACCATTCCTTCTAAATAGGGTTCCTGACAAACCCTTTCTCCAGAAAATGGTTCCTCAGAAGCAAATGGTTCTGGGTAAAACTTCAGCCCTGTATGAATAATAATTTGGAGCCCTTATTTCTCATGTACCTCATAGTACAATGTACGTGCAGACATGGTGAGAATTCATGGGGGAACAGTGATGAAATTCAGCCCTGGACTTTTCCTCTCAGACCAGGATCGTCTTTATTATGTAGCAACTTTTACTACCAGCCAAGAGAAATAGAAAACAGGTTGGTTTTAGCTCCATCTGCTAAGTTACTTTATGCTGTTTACAAGTTGCATTATTAAAATGTAGATCCGCTCAATATACACAGATTATTAATGTTCAAATACCTCTGCTCCTGGCGGTCTTTCGAGTGGACAAACCAAACTCTATTGTAAATGCAGTTGTTTTATGGTAGGGTGGTATTTTTTTCCCCACAGTAAAAACTTTAGTTGCACCATCACTAGGACTTTGTTTTTTTCTGATTCGCTTCCATCTACAGCCACAATCTGCACACACGTCATTTACAAAGTAACATTGTTAACTAACTAACAGCGATTAAGTGTTTGCCACAGACTAGGTGAAAGGACTGGACCGACACTACAGCATTTTTTTTCATCAGACAAAAGTGACTCTGTGGTTCAAACCACTCAGCAGGATAGATACAAACAAAATAGTCATACAAGTTTCAATAGTGTCTTTCAAAATAGACTAATGTACCAGCCACTCTTATATATGTTGGTATAGAATGGATGAAACTTGTGTTACAGGAAGACTGAATTCAGCCCTAAGTCATGAAAATGTTTCCCCTAAAAGAGATCTTGTATTTCAGAAATACTGGTATCTTTATAGGTTTTGAACCCCAAGTCTGAATAAGACTGTGCATTGATTGATTCATTACCTCTACATGCCTACACACCTGGTTCCTAGTTTCGAGAGTGTTCTTAACAAAAAAGTTTTCCTTCATCCCCTGTAGTCAGCATGCATTATTTATAAGAGGCATGTCCAAAAGAACAGGAACACATCCAGCAGTCTGCAAGTCAAGAAATGTGGGACTGAGGTAATTTTGAAACACTCTGTAATGAAATCTGACCTGTGAAGCTCAGTGATAGTACGTGATATTATGAGGTGTCCTTGGTGATGTCTGTTTGTGTAAGATCTCTGGTGGCCACAGGTGGATCACATTAGTAATCCTGCGCTTGGGAAAATACTGGGCAGCTCATACTGGTGGAAGCCGAGCGGGGTCTATAAAATATCAAAGCAGATCGATCAGTCTGACCTCATAGCGTATCCACGCTCGGCAGCCAGGCAGGGTTAAACCCAGTCAAGAGAGGGAAACAAACACTTCACAACAGCGCTTTGCTGATTTTCCAACAGTACGCCTTTTGCTGATTCTCCCCTTACAATAAAAATACATAACAATGCGGCTTCTTTTTGCATGCAACAGCACCAGCTGGAGCCGTGCTGAAATTAACTTTAATGCCATTCTCTCTTGTCTGAGAGACAGAGGCTGAATAATGTAGCAGTGGTAGCTCACTTCCTGAAAAATCGCCAAAATCACAGGGGATGATGATTGTTGCATCGCGCCTGGCATTTCTGTTGTATCCAGTATCGGACCAAGGCGCTCTCAATTGCACCCTGGGGGCTGGAGCTTGCTAACTGAAGAGAAACCAGGTCAACTGATAGGGGAATTGTGTTGTTATCTTTATATGTGCACGCTGCAGATACAGTGGCACAGCTCTCGCTAGCAGTTCGCAACATTTTACAAAGCAATCAGGGCCTGTTATCGACGCATGGGTAGCAGGGCTAAACTACAGTAATCCACTTCATGTTTACTAATGAATCGCCATTTAGGGACGCAGCTCAATTCTGCACCAGGCTGAGGGTGGGGCCAAGCACTTGGGTGAACTCACATCCAAGGGAGGAAGCGCAGGCGTGAGGGGCGAGCGGCAGCCTCCCGGACCTGACATCCCATCATGAGGGGGGCCGCTGGCTGGGCGGCTTGCTGGCGATGCAGAGTCTGTTTGTTGTGCATCCATCAACCCCGGTGTCCTGCCCAGGAGCCGATCGATAGCCAACACAAAAGCTCATTGATGACAGACAGCTCTTGACAAACATATAGCATTTTTTCTGTCTAGTATAGCAATAATCTCCAAGGTCACTGTGAGTCATTCAACGGCGGCTGGAGCGCGAGGAGCTCATACCAAGTCTTCCCGGTGTCTTTTCGCGTGAGGGGGGGAACAAAAAGGGCCGACGCATTTTAAGTCAGCGCTGAAAGCTCTTGGCACATTGTTAGGCTGCTGTACACAAGGAGAATGAAAGCACACATACTTGACAAGTGGTGAAGCTGACGTGACATGTCACTGACTGACAGCAAAGCCCCCCAAGGACACATAACTAACCCGATGCTTAATGGTGTAATGGAAGGCCAAATTAGTGGCCGCTCTTGGTCAGCATGAGCTCAAATAAAAACACCAGTCGGTTAATATTTTAGGACTGTTTATACGAGAAATATTAACGTTTTGTTTTCCCCTTGCAAAAGTAAGTTTGTGTGACAGCTGAGAAGATGGACAGCCACACATGCGAGCGCACAAACACACACTATCAGACTACAGGTGTGTTAGGGCACAGACTTGGAGTTATAATAGGAGGGCCAGGCTCCCCCCCCCAGGCCATCCTGCCAGCTGGCCGGACTGAGTGTGAGTGATGCCCGAGTGAGGCAGCCCCATTAGGGAAGTGCTGGTGGTGAGTGCAGGATAGCTCAGGTAATTAAAGCCAAACCAAAGCAGGCAGGCGAGGCGGGGGCTCCCAGATTTATGTGGCTGAGTAATGCACATACTGAAGTCAGCTCGCCATCCAAAGGCCTCCCTCACTTACAAACAGTCTCAAGAGGCATTAGCTTCCTCACCACTCTGATGCAGCCTATTACTCTCGCTCTCTCCATCTTGTTCTGCGTTTAACGGTTTTGTTTTGGATTCTTGCTCCGCTCTGCGATTCTATCAGATACAACATCCAGATCTTTGACGATTACAATTAGATTTAAATACTCTCAGTTTTCTGATATTTTTAGCCAGACAGACTCTGATGGAAAGCGATCCACTGATTGGCACGCCGGGATTTGACATGTTGTTTAAATAGGATGGTGTAGTTGGTAATCTTTGGTATAGCTGCCATGCTGGGCCCTAATTTGAAATCTGAAATCTTCTGCGGCCCACCTAAACCTTTTAACATAAATCTGATCAACACATGAGACTAATCATACTGAAGATGAAATATAAGATACAATCCCATTTTAATGTGATAGGTCACCAAATATTTAACGTGTTAAACTAGGTCAGACAAATTAAGAATAGCACATACTTTAATTCCATGGCTTTGTTTTATTAGTTCTGATTACTTCTTAAAAATCTTTTATTAATCTCAAATACATTTTTCCCCACCTGCACACTTTGGGAATCACTCATTTATAAAATGCCTTTTCTTTGCAGTTTTGCAAGAATTTTTGGTCGTAACCACAAAACTGTACATTATAGCTTAAAGGCACAATATGCAAGAATTTCCAAAAATCAGTGCCTAGACTCATATGAACATAATTTCAGTCACCAATCAATCACAATCTGAGTGGCGGTGGTTTTATCTGCAGAGACCCTGTTGTCTGCCTGTAATTCTGTATTTTCCTTCACTGTTTTGCTCAGGATTTTTCGCCAAACCCAAAACATCAGTATTTGACAACCAGGGAAATAATGGTACATTTACCGTTCAGACAAATTCTACTGATTCCACCTTTAAAGGGTAATTTTTTAACCTAGACCCGCTTAGACCCCATATTCTTGTGTCCATATAGGTAGAGGAAGTTTCAAAATTGGTTCAGTAGATTGCCTGAGGCGGCAGCCACAGAACAGATTGCAATGGCTGCAACGTAATGTGCCCATCAATATGCTTATTGCTGTATTATTGACATATGCTTATTGACATATGTGACTTTGGTTTAAACATGTGTTAAAACACTAAAGCCATGCGATGACACAAACTAACCAATCTAGTCACCGATAGATGAGCAACTCTGCCATTACATGAGATAAACTTGCTGTTTTTGTGAATAGAGTCTGGGGGCTCCAAGGAGAGCGATAAAGTTCCTGGTTAAACAAAAAGGATGTAACTCTTGAACAAAAAGGTCTATCTCTGCAGGGATCATTTACATAATGTTCAGACACTTAGAAAAACAGGCTCAGCCTGTCAAGAGGCAAAACAAGCACTTTTAGTGGCCATACTTTGCCCTCAAAGTGATAAAATAAAACCTAACACCTTTGTGGTAGTTCTGTTTACTATAGAACTGCAGAGACTACATTTAACCGTTGGATGTTAGAACTCTGGGACGATGTAATCTACTTTATTGTTTACTTTTATGAAATGAGCATCAGGGAATATAAATTAAGGGAAAATGTTATTGGTTGGGCTTTAGCATTCCCCTCAGTTGCAGTGTATCGTCAGTATTTCCAATAATAATGAAAGCAATGTTTTATTACCTGAGCAGACACAACATGTTTGTGATTATTGGCGCATAGCACAATTATCAAAACAGCTACTTTTTCTGTTTCAGTATTGCAGAGGAGTTCTTAAAGGGATAGTTTCAATTTTCTTGAGTGAAGTTGCATGAGGTATATTCTTTCTTTCTGTGACTCTGTCCAAGAAAGGAGCATCCATAAGGTCTTGTTAATAGAGCTAATATGGCTTCTTAAATTGCGCCATCTACTGGTGGACAGAGGAAATGCATTTAATTTAATTATTCTGACCAGAAGCAGGGATACCATGTATCCCCACTGGCGGTAAAAAAAAAAAAGAACAATCACAAGGGTGGACATCAAAAGCAGTGAGGAACAAATACCCCGACCCCACCAGAAATTCCCACCTAGACTGTACACTTCATTTTGAATATCTTTTTCACAGCAAACCACCCATATAAAAGCCAAATATTTCTCTCCCCAAAGCCACCAGACTCCTTTGGCAAAAACACCAATTTTACCTTGCAGAACACAGGAGCTGCAGGTCTACTGCTCCCCCCTTTCAGTTAGTTAGTTCCTGCTATCGTGTGACTTTGGTCTCTTTCAAAGCTTAGCTCAGATTCACAGAGGTAACACAATAACACAAACAGATTAACTGATCGAGGTAGTGATAGACCGGTAACTTCTGTGTCTGGTGGTTTCCAGAGAGCAAAATCTGGCTTATCTAACAGTTTTCATCAGAAAAAGGTTGTCTGATGGCAAGATAAAGTGGTGAAAATACTAAATGCATATATAATTTTGCTTTTGACTCTGTCCACAGATGCATATTGCTTAGCTTCCTACACTGGTACTCCTGCTGCTTCTCCAAACTGGGGTCATGCTGACCGCCATCTACTGCAGGTAAAACACTGATGATGGATAAACACCTCATGCAACCCCAGTTCAAAAAATCCATGCTCTAATTTTAACTTCTTTGTCACTTATTGTCTAAATAATTTCCAAAGTAATATTTCATACCATTAAGTGGGAAAATCTTGTAAAGACAAAGGGAAAAAAAAACATTCAAATTACATCTTTAACATCAACTTCAAACAGAACTCAATATGCTTTATGTCCACAAGTGCCCACAGGAATTTTCTTTAGACATACTTGTGATCACTAAACTCTCAGCTGACAGCGCTCACTTGTCCTCGTCCCTCGTGTGAACTTTCTCCCCTCACATTTCCCATGATTCTGCCTGATCTCTGCTCTGACTATATAGTGACAAAAAACTTAAGCTGAGCCTGTTTAAGTGCAGCTGTGATGTTTGCCACACCTTGTCACATTCTCCTGACACCCATTAACATGATGTTGAACATGTCAGAAAAAGATAACAGCATGTCTGAGTGGTAGATACAGTTCTGAAGTCAACACTGTCAAGAAACTGTCAGAATAAAATCGCAAAGATGAAGCTCTCAGAGGAAACCGACCACACTCGGCGTTGAGGTTTTTGGTCGATCACACCTGTCAGCCTGTACATCAGTTACTTATGTGGGTCCTTGTTAGCTGACTGATGAGGTGAAGAGCGTCTACTGCTGCGGATCGGCTTATTTCTGACCATAACTTAACCCAGGCTGGATGATCAGATATGCTGCAGAAGGGATCAGCTCAGATACTCAAACAGATCAGATCAAACAGCTGAGATCAGGGGTGACTGAGTGACTGTAAGGTAGCATACAGTAAATCCAGCCTCCTGTCAGATCACATTTCATTCCCATCTCCACAGATGGAAAGATAGCCGTAGACACACAGACGTATCAGATGGACAATGCTTAGATTGTCAAACAGAAAAACAGATCAGCGGGAGAGAATGAGAGACGGGCAGCCGAGTCCTCTGGAGGGAGAGCCAAAGAGAAAAAAGCCAGATGGGCAGACAAGCATAGAGTAAATCATGGAGAAGCTCCTCAATGCCGGAGCAGTATGGAGAATGGCAGCGCGGGTTGGGAAGAGTTAGCCGCAGTGTGCACCAGCTAGCATTATCAATGCTGACAGGCAGACAACCCGTTTATGGGGAAAGGAAAAAAAGCATCAAGGAAATCCTGCTCTTGTCTATCCCCAATTGAATTACTGCCTTGATCCAAAGATGGGAGGGGTGAGGTGGGGTGAGGAAGTGGGGGCGGAGGGGGTTGGGATAATATTCTTTGACGAGAAGGGCCGCTCCAAATGCACACAGAAAATGTATATCCGTACAGTGCGTCCCTCAGGGCTCACATCTCACAACTTTGCCCATCTATTTTTATTTGTTCCCCGTGCCTCTAGTTAATGCAGTGCTGCAGCCCACAAAATGGAGAAAGGGGAGGGAAGGGGAGAGGAAGAAGGGGGGGAGGAGGAGGAGGGTGCGACGAGATGCACTGCTGGGAGGGAGCGGGGCGTAGATCGCATGACCCCTGCGATGTTGTTGGAATACTAATGTCACACAAAGTTCCCTGGCAAAAAAGATACAGAGGAACAAAGTGCATAGGGGAGTGAGGTGGGGAGAGACATGCACATACACAACACACTCAGGTGTACGCGCACAAAGGCGTGTGTGACACATGCGCAGCGTCCACCCCTTCCCCAAACTCACAGGGAAAACGGCGAAATCTCAAGAAGCCCAAAGGGAAAAATGTCCGCCAAATGAGGCTCTTAAGGCTGCCGTCAAGATGACAGGAGTTTGGATGAGGCGCCTGGTCCAGCTCCATTCAGTTTAGCCAACCACATTGTCAAATTGCTCTTTAAAAAGTGCAACCCTGAGCCAATAGCCACATCATACATAACATGATGCAAACTTCACTCCCACTGGGGGAGCTTGGGTCTTAATTTTGTAGTTTTGGACATGAGCCGAGACGTGCGATGATATTAAACATGTTTGATTTTATCAGAATGTCAAGACAGGATGAAAATTGACTTAAGACGGATCGGATTGGGTTTTAGGACCACGTTACACCGAACGATGATGACAGGAATGTGCCTCCACTCCAAGAAGACTCTTATGATTTTATTCCGACGCTGGAAATTTGTCTGAGATGGAGATCGCTTCAAATGTTGTTTGCTATAAGGGAGGAGTAACTCGTCTACCGTGGGTCTACAACTGCTCTGACCGCTCATGGTGACCCTTTTTGACCCATTTCTGGTGTCACCAATTTCTCAGATCTCAGTAAGTCAGTTAGTACAGTATTATTAAAACTGGCGCAGCTGTTTTGTCAGACAAGAATGCTGATGTTGGACTTTGCTAACATTAAAAAAATTATCTATCTGGCTTAAACTACGAAAATAACGGCCACATTGTAATAACTGCATTATTTATTTTTTTTATGTGACCAAATCAATCCTGGCAGTGGGCTTTTTGTAGCTTTGCAAGCAGCCGTATCCTCCACTAAACACCAGAGTGCCAGTGTTGCAGCTCTCAGAGAGACTGATGTCCCGGCAGAAATTGTTGTATGACTGCTGATACTTCTCCTCAGTCGTCAGCGAGCAAGAAATAGGAAATGATGCATAAGTATCAAGGATTTACTGTCACATACAGTACGGCTGTCATCACACAGAGGTGCATCATGATGATGTACGCCTCCAATCCTCCATTTCTACTGAATGTCTTTATAACTCTGCATTAACCCAAATCCCCGGCTGGCACTGGGAGGCGTCGGTGGGAGTTTGAAGGTGGGGTATTTCCTCACTCACACCTGCCTCTTACGCTTGCTACTCAACTTAATGGCACTCCCAGGCGCCCCGAACGTCTCGGTGAAGATCATTTCCTTGACAAAATGCTCAACTCAGGATGCTATTCCGCAGTATTTTCAGAAACACCTGTACATAAGTGTGTTTGGTTGAAAAACCGACATGGGCAAAAGGAATCTGCACAATGGCTCTCATTATTATCCATTTCTTCTCAGTCAACACCTCTGGTGACGCAGTTTGAAATATAAAACAATAACTAGGCTGTTTTAAATTGTGTGGGAGCCTTGTTGAAACAGGTGTAATATATATAAATATACAGCTCATAATCCTATTAATTTTTGTTTAAGATATTCATAAATGAGATATAAACATGTGACCACTCTGATGATGGGACTATAGCCATTAACACAAAGCAACTAACTCATTAATCGGGACAGACCATTTGGAATGAGCTAATTGAGCACATGCTGCTTAGCTAATCCCACACATTTCTGTACGCCATTGATTTCATTTGACCATTATCGTCCGAGGTTGTGACCAAAATTAGATGCAGCCTGGCTAATTATCTGACAGTCGGCAGCTAATTATCTGGCTGCAGCGAGACAGAGAGACAAGAGAGGGAGAGGGAAACCTCCTACCACCTCTTGCAAAACTTACAAACTAGTCATCTGCGAGACTTGCGATAGAGACCACAGCGAGGGTGGGGATCAGGTTGGGTGATTCCACTTAAGATCTGAAGCAGGTTCCTGAATATAAAACCCAGCCAGACTCCAGAAAAGTCTGGCTTCATGAGGGGAGAGAGAGAGAAAAACAGAAAAACCACGAGGCGTGATGCTTGGCCTGATTTTCATCTGATGAAAATTATTTCCATCATTCACCTGACGGCAGGAGGACTCCGTAGACAGAGCCAGCAGACCGTAACACACACACAGTGTAGTCAGTCAGCCAAACAAATGACTGGAAGATCACGCATAATAGCAAATTAGCACTGGTGCTGCTACCCGCGGATCAAATGCTGTTTGGTCTTTTGTTTGGCAGAGATTCATGAGGAGATGACAGCGCTGACGTCGGGGCAGGAGGGGAATGGCGCAGCGTTGGAAGACAACTCCTGGGGTCAGAGGTCAGAGAGACGAACCTGCCTCAGATACGCTAATTACCCAGGAGGCTACGCCCAGCCTGCTGCTCACACACGGGGATGAGCTCCACTGCACAAACGAATGACACACACATGCACCAGGACAACATATTTCATATAACTGTCTCAACGGGGATGGAGGATCTCTTTGGTCGGTGCGAGACGAGCGCTGAAACAATCGTATCCTAAGAAAATGGTGAAGTCATTTAACGACCAAGAATATCAAACATTCTCCGGTTCTCAAATCTGACGACTGCGGGTTTTAGACCGTTGGTCACACAAAAGAAGACATTTTAAGGTGTCAGCTTGGGCTCTGAGGATGATTAAATCAGTTAATCAAAATGAAGTACTGGGGAAATTACTAGATAATCCAACTCTACTTTCTTTGAGCATTTCTTGAATTAAATAATTATGCTTAACACTTCAGACCCTGGTAGAATTCAATAATGTCACTGTGGTTCACTGAGAATCCTGGTTATTTACAAGAAAAATTTGTACGTGGAAAAGTCACGACCTCTCTGCTGACTCTTCGTCACTCTTCCCTCTAGCCCATCGCCGGCAGCGAGAGCAGAGCAGGTCCTGCTTTTTACTGTCACACTCTTTACCAACAATGTATATTTCCAGTTCTGGTTCTTGATGACAACTTAGAAAAGTATCTACAACACAATGATCAGAAACTTTTTTCCATGTTTTGATACACTGAAAATGATTTTCATGATTTTAACAGGCGCTCAGGTGTGTCTAGAGCGTTAAAGGGTAATTTTTTTTATTTCTCAACCGGGACCTTATTTCCCCATGTTTTTGTCTCTAAGTGACTAATGGGGACATTGGTTTTTGAAATTGGTCCAGTAGTGAGCGAAAGCACTGCTGCCATCAGCGGCAAAACGGTCTGCAAAGTAATCCTTATGGGAAATTGCGAGCTATCAACCAAGTAAGTCCACTAAAAAGTGCCACCGACAGGCTCAGATTGGAAAGGATCTATCCAGAGATTGATTTTGTTTAACCAAAAAACAGTCGATTTATTGTTCTTGCCAAAGCCACCAGACTCCATTTACAGAAACAGTAATTTTATCATTGTAAAACACTATCTATTCAAAGTCAGAAACAAAAGAAAACTCATCAAAACCATCCCGGTTCTTCTTTCTGCTGCTCCGACAATCACCAGCCCCGTTTTTTTTTTTAATTCACAGAGTTGGAGGTGAAAATATTGAGATAGGAGCAAGAGGGAGGTCGGACATCAGAGAGACGACTGGAGAGCCCGGACGGTCTCATGGCCGAGACATTAAAATGTGAAATTACAAAGGAAACAGGTGGAATTTCTCAATTAAAAAGAGTCACACTGTGAGGATGAGGGAGACTGAAGAGATTTTCAGCTTCACCGATTGGTTCAGATGCTGTTAAGATCCTGTCTACTACTAACTGACAAGGTTGGTTTCTTTTAAGCACGGCCACAATCTTTTCCCAACCAAGTAGTTGTAGTTGTCTGAACAAAACCACGGAGGCAGCAGGCCAGAAAATAGTGATATAAATCATGTTCAATTCATTTTCACTGACTACATTTACATGCAGAAAATACTGCATGTTTTGCCTTTATTCTGAAAAACACAATAGTCCTACTCAGATGTATACCAGGAGAAAGAAGATGAATATTCTCATTTCCATGCAGCCGCGCATACTCCGATTATGGACGCTTCTTTGCCTCAAAATGGTATTTTTTCAAAGATATCAGCATCCTCCCTCTTTTATTTGTCTAACCACCTTATTGAAAAGGTTGCCACTCCAATATTTGCGCTGCACAAGAGGACATGTGTCACAAACTGCAGTAAAACACGCACTGAAAACAGCAGATGCATATTCTGAATGTGCTGTACACATGTCAAGGAATGCTCCTAAAACCTGAATAATACCAGTGTGGTTGACCTTTTCCATGACCAAAGTGCTATAATAAAAAGTTTGGCTGTTTATCATTGTGCCCCTGACTGAAAAGAGTCTAATGTCTGATGTCTAATATTTTTGTTGACTGGCAGAAATGGTTTCTTTTAATGTGCCGGCTGTTTTTACTGAATTTGGAAAATCCAGTTTTTCATAGCGTGCAACTGCAACATGGAACAACATGCAGAACAATTTAAAGCTCTTTAGTTGACTCACATGCCTTTTTTTATTTTTGAACTGTTTATATTAATTCTTAAAGTTTTTACTTATTCTCAAGTTTTTACTTTTTGTTACTTCTTATTGCCACTTTTATGTAAGCTCTCATTGTGTCTAGGAGCTTTTATTTTATCGTTTTACTTAGCAACATGTTAAACAGGGTCTCCATCTAAGCGTATATTTCTGATTTATGTCTATTTTTATGAGAAAAAGCGTGTGACCGCCTGGTTGAGTTGCCTGTTTTGTGTAAAATGAACCTGAACCTTTCCATAATGATACATCCAATACTAAACGTCTTTTGTGATTTTTTTTATCCGCTTTATCTATTTCTTCATGTTGAAAACCATTATTGTTGTAGTTAGCGTGGCGTTAACTGTCCTCTGGGAATCCAGCGATGCCTTTGTAGAGTCTGGATCAGAGTGCATGTAAACACAGCCAAAAGGTAACCGTTTTGGATGGCACTTAATAAATGATGTTGTCCTGCTAATAGGGGCGCTGGATCAGAAAATGCTGAAATGACAAATGACCTATTATGCCATTTAGTTTGGAGAGACAACCTAAATGTTACTGAAGGCTTCAAAATAAAAGAAGTTCTCTCAGACTGTCATTTATTAGGGTCAACATGAAAAGCAGCCAAATAAAACTCAATAATTTCTAGTTGCTTAAGTAAGCTAAAAAATCTTCAGCTTTACATTAATGCATCACTGAATAATTGATGTTTTGCATCATACTTTACATTTTTTTTATCTACCGTTTGATATAGAAACTCACTAATACTCCTTTAATCCTTTTTTTCTTTAATACTAATTGAACCTCTTCAAAAGTAATATGACTTTTCACTCCTGCTCGTACAGTAAACACACCACAGGCATCCACGCAGTACTGTATATATCCCAGATAACCCTCTCCATCCCTCACCCTCATGCGTGACCCCGGAAGTACTTTGACAGGAAGCCCCCAGCAGGCACGGGTTGCCGCCGGGCTGGGCCGCCTGGCTCTCGGTAAACAATCGGCGTGTTTGTGTGAGCGATGGGCACATCGTTTGTTTTGCTAATGGGTGTTTTTCTCCTTCACACTCCGCGGGGAGCGCTGTCTAATGAGCCGCCCACCCGCGCTTTCCCTCCCGCAGCCCCTGTGCCCTGAGTGTGCGGCTTTAACCCCGGTGCAGAGGAGGATGGATCGCAGGGGCCGGGGCTACTCGCACACGCTAAAGCACACACATGCAAGAAGCTAAAAAAGAAGAGACATATATTCAACTAGACTCAACTAAACACACACACAGAGGAGGAAGGAGCCTGACCTAAAAATAAGCTTTATAGAATATGTTACACATCTTTAAATATTGATGAGCAAATGCAGAAAAAAAAACCACACCCACGTGCATATACCATGTAACTATTCCCAGGCTAATGCACAGAAATCTTTGCTTACACATGTGGACATTCGTGAACTGACGAGAACTTGGTAGCTCAGCTGTACGGCTCTCTAATGCACCAGAGAGGACATTAAATATACATGTGAACCTATGAAGCCGGGGCACCGGCTTCTTAGTAACATATCACACGGGGGATGTCACGCAAAGGCTGTAGATGATGAAGGAAGTGCTGTGATCAAAGCTTCTGCATATACAGTATGTAAGTATGCATGTTTGTGTGCTTCTATTAATATTGCCCGGATGACTGATTGGATAACATGTTCCAGCTACTTCACAGTGTGACGCTGGACGTGGTTTGAAGTCGTTTATGAGCTTAAAAGACAGCGAGTTCGAGACAAGTGACTGTCAGTCATCTTTTATTATCAGTGTTTCTGGACTGAAGCTGCTGGTTGTTGGTATTTGTGCTCGCATATAAAATCTCAGCTTGATTATGTCAGAAAGTCTGCAGAAATTTCAATGTTTTACAGCGTGGGTTTTCAACAGGGGGGTCCATGACCCTTAGGGGGTCCTCAGAGGTACTGCATGGGGACTGCTGAGTTATTTGATTTTTTTTTTCCCCAAAATTTAAAATATGTCTGAAAATACACATTAACACAATTCCAACATATTGTTAGCAGAGATAAATCGACCTATTTGTAAAATAAAAACTGCAAAATAAATGAATCATTTGCACAACACTGACAAAAAGCTACCCATGAATCCTTGAGCAATCATGTGACCTAGCTGACAGCTGATTCGTCCTCCAAAGGCTCAATCATTCACAAGCAAGAATGGGGTTTAAGACAACAGTATGAGACCAACATTTCTCACAACTGCAAGAAATTTAGGGATTTCACCATCTGCAATCCAAAATGTCATTAAACAATTCAAAGACTATTGAAAAATCTTGGCTGAAACCCAACATTGAATGCCCATGACCTAAAATCTGACATAATTATGGAAAACATGTTACTACATGGGCTCAGTAACACTCTACCATGCATGGAGTTAAAGAGGAAAAAGATCATCCAGATTGTTACCAGTACAAAGCTCAAAGTTTGTGAAGCCTCCATTAATGCTATGAGGTGCAACATATTCTGCCATCTAGACAAATCTTTTTCAGGGACGTCCCTGCTTATTTCAAGACAAGACAATGACAATCGCAAGACAATGCCAAGGAACATTCCACATGTCACAACTACTCCTATGAGAGCTAAAAATAAATAAAAGTCTAAATGACATCCAAGCATGTCTGAGGCTATCAAGAACATTGTGACAAATTTAATCTTCTTGTATATTTTACTGTCTTTCTTCTCAGTGGCATGGGCTCTGCAGGCAAAATATTGCAATAAAATTACATTACTGTAAACATGTTCCATGTATGATGGCATATGGATGCCACCGTCACCACCTAAGGCATAGGTTTTGATGTGCACACCATGCTATATTCAGATTAGTGTGACATCATATAAAATGCATTTAGATTTGCTAACCATCTGGAGGCAGGCTGAAACAGGTGTTCCTCCAGAGTGGAGGCGCTCCCTCAACCCAAATCTCTGCATCGATGAGAAAACACATCAATAGTGAATAGCACATAGGAGTGCAACAATCCTAAAAATCTCATATGCAGAAATAATCCATCCACTGCCTCGTCTTAAATAAGCACTCCTACTGAAATATTACAGAGAGAAACGCTTTTTCTCAGTCTGAATGGGAATATGATGTTTTCTAATTCAGCCACAATATATTTCCTCTATCCTCATTTTGAGAATAATCTTGCAGAAAAAAAGATATGGTATCAACGCCAAAAGACACAGGCGTTTGAAGTAAATTATAAATTCAAGTCATACAGTTATTTTAGCTGAGTGAAGATGGCTCTTCCCGCTCGGTTTGCCTCCCAGGGTGTCTATATTCATATGTCAGATGATGAACACCACCAAAGCCATCACGGATGAGGCGGCTCAGACAGACAGGGGCAAAGTGCTGTGGGTAAGAAGAAGAAGGAACAGCTTTCCTGGGAGCACTGGGGGTATATGGGCCTTCTGTAAAACAGTGGCACAAAGGAAAGGAGAACTCTTTTTTTTTTAGACCATATGCTCCTGTTCCGCACAGGAGCTCGCCTGAATGGGATATGAGGTCCAGAGACACTGCTGGTCCAAGCCGAGCAGGTGTGCTGCCGAGGCTTTCAATCACACACACACACACGCACAGACACACACACACACACACACACACACACACAGATATATACTGCTGTTTACACTCTGCAGAGTCATAACGCAACAACTCTCAATGTAACAGCTGCCCAGCTTGGCCATCTTGAGCTGGGACGCTGCATACTTACGCTGTTAAGCAATTTTCAGTCAGTAAAATCAAAGTTTTACGACTACGACCGTACGAGACAACATCACCGAAGAAATACAAGGCGGCTGTCAGTGCTGCTGCTTTTAGCTGCAGCGGTGAGCAATCTGGTCAACCCAAAAACTGTAGGGACTGATGGCTGTAATGGAAGTTGGTTATTTGGTCCAGTGCTTTGGTCCTGAGCAACTTCTGCCAACTGTTGGTAAGGCTGCCATTAAATTTTTCTTGTAGATATTTATGATCCCCAGACGGTTAATGTTGGCAGTTATAAAGAAATAACTGCATGGTCTTTGCTTTGAGTTTGGCATTACGGCCATCGACATCTTTTGTCGTTTGGAGCCAAAAGTGACCATGTTTGGACAAGAGAAAGGAGCTGGGGAGGATATAGTTGCTACACATCTTGTCTGATTGGATCAGAATATGTCAGAAATGGAGTACAATATTCATAAGTGTACTTTAATTAGTGTACAATCACCTGAAAATAAGAATCATTGTGTTTTGGTTACTTATGATCCATTTATGTCTACAAAGGGCAATGGTTTCTTCTATGGAGGCTGCTATATTGCGCCAGCATGTTTCTACAGTAGCCCAGTATGGCCAAACCAAACAGTGTCTCAAGATAAGACCTTTCATGGTTTTCGCAACTTTTGCCACAACTGTAGGTTCTCCTTCACGAATGGAGGGTGAAAGAAGTGGTATTCAAACGGTTGCAATCTGCAACCTCACTGCTAGATGCTACTAAATCCTACACACTGGTCCTTTAACGATAGATTCTACATTAAATATGTAGTTATCTCATCCAAAGTGAACACATTCGCTGAACTATACCCGCTTTAGTTAATATCAACCCCAGACAAACATATTGTTGCTCTGACTCACGTAGCGCCAAGTTAAAATTCAAAACTGATTAAACACTTTCATCAACCCCAGTCTTTCCATTTTTTTGTTACAGCCAGGGTGATATTAAACAGCTAAGACCCATTCAACTGACTATAGGAGGAAAATGGCACTCTGGTGTACAATTCACAGTTCTCCTGAAATACCTGCACTAGAAACCACACATTCAACCCAAACATGCAGGTATACACACAAAACCCTCCACACACATCCATTAATGCATCCCTCCCCTTATTTCTACAGAGGCTCCAGTATTAGCGAAACCCCAGTCTGCTGGCAGCCCTATCCATCATCACACCACGCCGGATAGACAACACAGCACACCCTCACGCAGCCCACAGTTCCACATTTGCATTTGACCACCTTCATTAAATTCAGAAAAGGTAAGACTAATTTAGACTCTCGAAGGCAACTTGATCTATCCATCTGAAGTTTTTTGATTGTCCTCTAATAGAATTAAAAGTAAAGGTCATGTGTAGTGTATTAGTTTTAGTGATTGAGTTGGTTAATTCCTCCCTGTTGTTCTGAAGCGAAGGGTGACATCTTCATACAGAGACAGGATTTTTGCTTTTGCTGTCATTTAAAACCAGTGGCTAGTGTGTAAAATACAGCAGATAAAGTTATTTATCTCTGCAAGGTTCCAAATGATGGTTTGGTATCAGCCAAACAACGGCCAAGCTAATATAGCTGCTAATCATTGTCTGTAGTTATTGTTGTAGCTTTTTCTTAAATCATGTTTTTCATAGGTCCAAGTGGGAGGTTACGGTTTTGTCTGTCATAGTTAGAACAAAAAATTGCAAACAAACATTAATTTAAGGAACAAGTGATCGGCTTTTGGTGTGCAACTGTTTTGGAAAGATTTTTTAAACTTTCTTTCTCCCACCATTGTCCATAACCATCTTTCTTCTGCAATATTAAAAATAAGTCGATTCAATTCTGCCACTTTCCGTGAGCTTTTCTGCTGGAATCTGTCATAATTTGCATAAAACCTCTCGGACTGAAACCCAGCTCTGGTCTATTTATAGGAGTTATCCGGAGGAGGATCATAACCTTGTGTCTCCACTCTCAGATGACCTTATGATCTTCTACTATATTGCACTCTACTTCTGCCCCGTTGTTTGTAGTACTAGGTGGTGTACAGTTGCAGCAACCTCTCACAGCTCGGGGCAATGTGAATACAGCGCACCAAACACAGGCCTGAACTTCCGTGCACGTACAGTGTGAGAGATTTTCACTCCTCTGTTGGCCTCTGGCCTGACTGACTCCTGACTGCTGCTCCGACCAGGTTCTCTATGAAGAACGTGGAGTGCTGGAACAAATGAGATGTCTCCTTTCTCCAAACTGCTTCAGTCAACTGTGTATACGCAGTCTGCAGTGGAATACGCAGTGTTCATGTATAATCTCACACATGCACACAGCACCGGGGCTGCAGTCCAAATCTTTTCAGTCTTTTACCCCTGTGTGGTCCTGATGGCAGGTAAGTATTAGAACAGTCTGCCCTCACCAGGAAAACTTGTGTTGGTTGCAACTGCAAGCAGGTTATTCAGACTGATTTTTATTGTTAGGTGGCGCCCCAGAGTGGATGTAGCAAGTATAACAGGAGGCTCATGTCCACATAGGATTTCTTTCAGGCAGAAAGGTGCCGTCAGGGTGCTGCTGAGCACTGGGATGACACAAAAAAACACCCACTGCATGTGGGTTTTGTTTCTATTTTGCGCTGCTGTTGCAGTGTCTAGCATTGCCCTTTTTGGTTTTTATTATCTCTATGTATCTATTTGTTTGACACTTTCATTGTGCTCAACCAGGCCAGCACTGCAGGGATCTGTATCTGTTGTACACACTTGAAGGTGTATCTTGATACAGGCTCATCTTGAGTTGGGCAGCAGTAAAATGCTGGTTAACCACATACCTTTGTTTTTTTTATAAATTCTTCACAATAAAGGTCCCTTGGTATTTTGTTATCTGAAAGCTTTTATTATGACGCAGCAAAATCTGTAAACGTTGAGTTTTAATCCGCAGCAACTTCACACGAATCCTTTGAGATATCATAGATAATCCTGTGAGTTGAGATAGTGAGTGGAGCCTCGGCTCTCCTGCCCTCACAGAAAGGTAACCTCTCCTCCATTTTCTTGGTTACTAGCGTCTCTCTCACAAGATAAAAGATTTTTAACTTGAAACACTCGGAGCGGTCACACAAAAAAAGGCAGATCATTTTGAAAAAAGGCACTGGGTGCAGCGCCTTTTCTCTGGGCAGCTGCATGCTGTCGCAGGTGTTTTCTCCTCACTGGGAACAACTGAAAAAAGACACTGGTGTTCACAGTAAAAATGCCATGTGGACATGGACCTTCTGGAGTGAGAAAGTCCACATTCGGAGGAGGCGGGGTGGATGGATGGCTCAAACAAGCACAGGACTTTCAAATAGGAGACCGGGCTTTCAATATGAATGTGACATCCTATGCGTCCGTGTGAAGGATGTCACTTCTTTTACGTGACATACAACCCAAAGCACGATCTTCTAAACCCTAACCAAGTAGTTTTACTGGCCAAACCTCACTAAACTGCGACTGCTTCAATCAACCTTATCTGCTGTTTGGGTCTGAGCACGTATTGATTAGAAAGTAGGTTGGAATATGTCATATAATCACCACCATGTTGTTAGAGGTCAGAAAAGAGGGCCAACAGTCAACTAAATATAATACAATATATTTTCATTTTCAAGATATAGATTAAAAAGATAACATGATAAATAACAGAAACAAATAATAACAATAATTGAAAATTAAAAAAAAAATTATGGACATTTTAAAGCCTTTCCAAAAAAAGAGAATGTGTGCATTCTGTAGGCTGTGTCAATCACACATCCTACTGAGCGCAAAAATAATTTCATTTTCATTCCTCAGGGAAACAGAAATCAAGTTGCTCGCTGACAGTGAGCAGTGACTCAAGCTGTTCAATAACTGTGTATGGGCTTGAAAAGCTTCAAGGTTTTCACAGCGAGTTCTGCCGACTCCAAAAGCCACTAGAGGCAGTTAAAAATGACAATCAGATAAAGGAAGAAGTCAAGGTTCTTTTCTTTTGGTTAAAAAAGTTCCCATTACATGCAGATGTCCTCATCAGGGGTATCTTGGTTAAAGTGGTCTCCTGCAGGTTCATTCTTTTATTGATTTTGTCCCGTCTTTGGTGATAAGAGGTCATTGCTGTAATATTTTTATGCTGTGGAACACAGACACCCACAGTCAAACCGTGGGCTTGCTGTGAAACCTTTTTACTTAAATCTTTTGTTAATTAAGTTTCTGTTTGTGCTCATGGCTGTTATCACTGGTCAGGATAACAACCAAATTTTGCTTCTATTAACAGGGGTGGAATGTTATCCTATAACGTAAAAATAACCTACAGCAGTCGCAGGGCGGATTTAGTCAGTTTGGGGCCTAAGAAACACACAGGCATGGGACTGTCCACGTACATTTTTCTCCCTCATTTTTAATTCTTGTGTAAATACAAAGTTATAAAATAAAATTTTATTCATGGTGAAGTGTAGAGGATGAATTTAGAAGTCTCACGGCCTCAGGAAAGAAGCTGTTCTGAAGTTTGGTGGTGTACGGCAGTGGATTTTTGGCACCAGTAAGAAGAAGGCCCTGTCCTGTTTCAGAATGACAAGTGTCCCAGAGCACAACTTCAGCTCCATACAGAAATTATTCCCAAAAATAAGTGAGTGTGTCACATCTACAGATCCTTGTTCAATGCCTCTGTTGATAACATCTTTGATTACAATGGTTCTCTTTAAAACTGGTTGAAACACAAGCTGGTTCACCAACGTTCCAAGAAACTTGAATGGAACTGGTCCAGGAACCAGAACTAATGTGGTGGAGAGGGACCTGCAGAGCCCTGACATCAACCCCATTCAGCACCTTTGGGCCTTATCACCCAACATCAGTGCTGGACCTCGCTGATGCTCTCCCTGCAGCCAAGTTCCCAAATCTGGTAAAAGAAACTGAAACCGGACCAGTGGAGGCTGCAGCAGCAGATTAACGTTCAACGATCACATATCAGGCTGAGATTTTTGGTTGACTGCGTTTTTTTTTCTTTGCCCATGTAGTGTATTCACTGACTTTTTGTTTAACAGAAATACTTGACAATTAATTAATTATCAGTGGTTTTAATTAATGTTCTCTAGATTGTCTAATTTATTTTAATCGTACTTCAGTCCAGATGTTATTGTTTGTTATTACAGTGGAAGATAAAGACATAACTGTGCTCCCCTCAGCACAGTTAGGTGTGCATACAATATATATATCTCAGATTGAAATGGGAGAGAGAAAGCAAAAGGGAATAAGACAAGGTCGCTAGCTGACTTATCACTTGTCTCATTACTTGAAACAGCGACTGTCAGCAACTGCGCATCTTCCTGCTGGTCCCGTACATACCCACACTCCAGCAGAGAGGAAGTCAGTGGAACTCATGATGCTCCTGGTCCAAACAGCAGCGATGCCACATGTGCGGAGTTCAATTAATGACAGGAAATCAGAATGAGGACCACCTCGTCTATGTAAGTATATGATAGTACAGAGTTTTTTAAAAGAGTCATAATGGTAATAAACAAGTTTGGGGCGTAACAGATTACATGTAACAGGATTACGTAATTGGAACTGTATTCCAATGCTGTAAGAAAATGGGCATTATTACCAGGATTACAGTTTTAAAATACATTTTAAAATAAAGAATTATATAGAACACTGCACTCCACGAGTCTCACAAGCAGCTAATCTTAAACTCAATTCATTATCATGGCCTCGAATGAAAAAAAAATGCTTCACTAGGTGGAAATTTCGCCATTATTTTGTCTTTATGTAAGAAAAGAGGAGCAACGTCAGAGTACTGAGTCACTTCTGACTGAAAATGATGCCTCTAACCAACAGGAAAGAGGGAGAGGGAAGAGAGGCGGGGAATGACATGTGGAAAAGGGCCGAAGGCAGGAGTTGAACCCACTGCCGCTACAGAGGACACAGCCTCGGTACATAGTTACAGACGCTCTACCAACTGAGCCGCGAGGCCACCATACTACTAATTTTGAAAAATATTTGCGGACTGTAGGTGGTGATAGTGGTAGTGTAAAAACATACACCACACACCTGAATAAGTTTGTCATTTTACAAGGTTTGGGTGTGAAACCTTGTAAAATGCTTAAGAAATTACTTTTATATAATTACATCTATTAATTTAGGATTAATTGCAAGGAATTTCTAGACAAAAATCAATAAATAAACATAAAACATCATATTAGGCAAAACACTACTACTGATACTTGGATTAGGTAATTAGTAGTTATATTGGAGCACATTTTTAAAGTAACCCTCCCTGGTAATAAAGCTGTCAGCCTTGAACTAACAGTGTTTTTGGCGATACTGAGGACACACAGAACATTAGCAAGTAGCAACCACCAATGATGAGTTATAAGTGAAAGCCAATTATCTCAGCGGGGTGCATATTACTGTACCGATGAGCTGTTCGGCCTCTGAAACTTCTGTCAAGGTTAAAAAACAATGTTTCAACCTTTAGCATGCTGAAGAGAATGAGACAGCAAACAAAAGGAGTTCAACAGGGAGACACACAGAATGCCAAAGAAGGAAGAAGAAAAAAATGTCTGTGGAACAAAAAAAAAAAAAAAAAAAAATCTGAGGGAGGGAAAGAGAAAGATGAGGGAGAGAAAGACAGACAGAGCGGGAGAGTGAGAAGGAGAAAACACAAAAGTGTGGCCCTCCTGGGTTGGATGCTGACACCAGTGAGGGATTACTGAGGGGAGGAGCGCGGCCATATGGCTGCATGGCAAAGTGGAACCCACGGGGAGGCAGCGGGCACATTAGCTTGCACGGGGCCCTCCATCGCTTCCTCTGCACTGCGGTTTGCGGGACGCACAGGAACATTGACAATGACATCAGGCTCTCCCACCTCTGTGATGGCTCCTGGATCCCAGCTGACACGGCTGGCAAAAGGCCAGGAGGAGAAAAATCACCTGCTCCGCCCCGCGAGCACAGAGTTACTTATGCCACTCAATAATGACCCGGGGACCGCCGCAAAAACAACAAGCGCGATGGTCATGGGAAGGCTGAGACTGAAGCCGTTCACCCAGTGCTCAGTATCGCTGGCCCCTTTCAAACAACAGAGGAGAGAGTCATAATAGCACCACGTTTCACACCAAAAGCGCCACTGTCGTTAAATCAATAAGTCATTACCTTTAATGGGATAAGCACTTTGAAAACTAATTGAAAACAGCTCCATTTACTCCAGCCAGGCCCTTAATGCAAACAATACTGTTGTTGCAGCGAAAAAAACAAAGAAAAAAAACAGAAGAAAAAAGTGGAGAGAAACACATACGGTGCAGCACCGAGTCGAGTGTCTGATAATTTGGTCAATTGTTTCACTTTGTAATACACTCCTTTTTAAAACCAATACAGCCATTTAACCCCGCTCACATTTCAAACAGGACTATAAAGGAGCGGCGTAATGACACCGAACAATGGTCGACACAGACGAGCGGGGCAGACGGTGCCATCAACTGCCATGAGCCTGCACACATTCGACGCGGGGAGACGTTTCCGAAGTTTGGGAGGAAGAAGGGATCTGAAACTTCTTACTTAGCAAGGTAATATGATTAAGTCTGAGTGGTTCTTAAGTGATTTGTTTTCCAAGATTTCACAAACAGACCAATCTCGCTGCACAAAATGTGTCAACCGTTTGACCGTTTCACTAGTGCTCCAAACTGCAATTGAGCAATAGTGAGCATCTAAAATGTGTTGTGGCAGGTTTGGAGAGTATTGATTTATATTAGAGAAAATGACTGTGCATTCAATTCCAATCAAAAGCCTCTGTGGCAGGCAGCCAGTTCTGTTACTGGGTGAGAGACACTGTATTAAATGTAAAGCAAATTGAATGCGCAAAGCCAAATATAAACCTTGGCAAGTGTTGCTTAATCAGAAATGGATTCTCATCAACACAGTTACTAAGTGGGATACGTCAGTGTGGTTTTTATAATATGATAAAAAGGCAGAAAGGGATTATATACATGTGTTTTGTTTATACCATCAATAGCACGTCTGAGAAACGTAGCAGATCTGGGTCTCTGAAAGCAGCCATTGTTGTGGCGGTTATTAGTGGCATCATTTGCAAAAGCAGAGAAAAACAGTCAAAGCTATAACAATTCTACCAAATGCTTGGCTTTTACATAAAATACACTATTTTTTTTTGGAAAAATGGGACCGGCAAGATACCATTATGTGGTCATTCTAATAGTTTAAAGGGATGGTTTGAATTTGAAATGTGGTTGTATGAGGTACTTATCCATAGTCAGTGTTTTACCTACAGTAGATGGCGATGACATGCCCCCAGTTTGGAGAAGCCACAGGAGCACTGGTGTAGGAAGCTAAGCAGTGTACTGCTGTGGACAGGGTTAGGGTTAGGGTTAGCTGTGGAAATGATGATAGTGAGCTTTGCTAGGTGGCTAAAATACAATTTGGAGCACCTGGTGCTCCCTTCTGCTTCTTCAAACTGTCAGCCACCATCTACTGTAGGTTACACACTTACTATGTATCTCATACAACCCCACTTCAAATCATCTGAACTATCCCTTTAAAATATGTGGGACTTATAGAGCTGGGTATGATTTTTCAGTTGGGTTTTATTTGGCATTTTTTACTGCTGCATAGACAATGTGGCAACAAAGTGATAATGTACAGTGAGAGGGTCGTTATACATAATAAACACCGTTAACACGACCGTTAACACGACCGTTAACACCGTCGTTATATATAATAAACACCAACAAGATGAAGGACCCAGACATGAAGCAGATTAACACGATTACTCACCCCCCCCCCGCCTTCAAAAATTTGACCCACAATACTAATTTAAAATGATTTAATGGATTTAAAAATGATTTTATTGCTTTATAGGAGTCTATGATCAGAAATACATCCATAGCAACAGTCTGTTCTTCATAGCAACAGTCCGATATACAGAAACAACAGACTTTAGAATGCTGTAACTGACCAAATCAGAATATAACATTAAACAAAGCCATGTAATAACCTATACTAAGGTAAGGTAGGTGCCATATATCCGACTGACACCCATGAAATTCATCCAAATGAAGCGACCAATCAGTGGTGTGTACAGTTTGTCTGATAACGAGGTTAGCCATTAGGCTGCTGGAGGAGGAGATGATCGTGCTGACAGAGCAAGTAGAAAGATTAGTTAACAGGTGGGAATCTGGAGGCATCCACAGTTATCCATGAGCACCCCCACCCACTGCCACACACACAAGCATGCAAACACTCATTCCATCTCTTGCTTTTTTTTTTTTTTACACTTGGAAGAATGACATGCCCACATAAATGGGTGAATAAAAGAACGGGGGCACCATCTGTTTGATCCCCGTGCTAATGGAGCAGCTCAATTACGCTTTGACTTTCAGTGGACTGACCGGGACAGCGCACTAATGTTGCTGTGTGCTGTTTATGTTTAACACCAGACACTGAGTGGACATGCTGGAGCGTTGGAAGGCAAAAGAAAAAAAACAAAGAAAAAAAAAACACTGAGAGGCTTCTGCGAGGTTGCCAACAATGTGTCACCGGTGGCCTCCGCTCCAGGAACCACTTCCTGTTCTCTCGACGTTCCTCAGGAAATACGACCACACAAAATGGAGGGAAGGTGGAGCGGTGGTTTGTGGATGGGGTAATGGTGGCGGAGGGGGCGATTCGACACTTGTTGTTCTATCCTTGAACGAGGTGCTCAAGCTAAATTGGCTGCGCAAATGGCTAATGTGTATAATGGAATTGAGAGTTGCCCTGCATAAGGGCGTCTGCTAAGCAAATAAATAATTTAATGCAAATCCCAGCATCGTGCCTCCTGCCAATTAAGCTAACCTGTTTTAGCTGTAAGTGATTTTATTACATTAGCATGCCGTAGCTCTGACTGCATTAGGGAGGGTTTAATCAGTCTGTAATCAAATTAGAGCACAAGACAGAAGGAGGAAGTGCCGCGCTTCCACAAAGCACCTTGCTTGCGCACCTGCAGGTCTCATCTGAGAAATCTATATTTAAAATGCTTTTATACATATGTAGTAGCACCATCATGTGGCATGCTGGCATATATTTTGACATTCTGGAGCATAAAATCAACCTGATTCATTTACGGCGATGCAAATGGAACCTGTGACTGTAAAATAGGTTTCTATGTTAGCTTACTTACATCAAACCAAACTGTGGTTGCTTATGACCAGTTCTTTCGTTGTTCTGGTGACAAGCGAAGAGGAATCGATTGAAGGAATGCTCCTTTTGTTTTTCAACACTATGTGTATGGCTAACTACATGTCATCTTGTCCCTGTTGATGTTCGCTGTCACATCCAATAAAGCATCACCAACGGGCAAACTGCATTACTGGCGTGATTAACATAACACGCTCATGCAATCATCCGCGTTGCTTCATCACACTGACCGGAGAAAAGGGATTCGGAGATGATCTATGGCTACTTTTCACACAACGTTTCAGAAAATTCACAGTGAGGTAGCTGCTGTGCTTAAGCTGTCAAGGAGCAGGCTCGCAAAGCCTGACAAATCTGCCTCCGTGAGAGTGAGCGCTCAGAAGGCGCTGCCAAAACTGATACCCTCATTGCCTTGTTTTCCAGCTTTTGTTTTTCCTTTGCTTATTGGAAGCCGGGGTTGGGGGGGGGGTGGCGTTGGATTGATGGTGGGAGGGGGCGGAGGGGTAGCAACATGAGAAATGTGTTTGCCCTGAAGGCAAAGTGCAGAGAAGAGTCTTTAAAGATTCTGTGGGCTGACAGATGGTAGTGATGGCTGACAGACACTGTCTCACATGAAGGAGATCCGCTGGAGACGAGTTCAGTCGTGATCACCTTTCTTCCCATCATTCTCCAATCAAGATAAATAAATAAATAAATGAATAAATGAACAGACAGCTTATTCACAGCCAATTAAATGTGCATAAACATACGTCGAACATACAATCACACGTGTCCACTGTTTTTCCACAGAGTGAAAAAAGACAGTCGCAGAGACAGGAGACAGGCTTTAAGTGGCCTTTCTCCTCTCGCCTCTTTTCCAGAAGAACTCTCATATCGTGATGTGGTTATCATCTGCTGCCAGGTACGTGTGCGCAAAGTTCATCCTTTTGGACTAATTAACTGATGCCTCCCCCTTTCACTAATGAGCATCGTTACAGGTGGGAACATAGAAAGATTTCCACACCTTGACACATCTTATGACATTTCCTACACCAACACACATTTACACAATGAAGATGAGGCCATAAGAAGTGTGAATGAGGAAGAACAAAGAAATAAATTGGTAGGTCACGGTGAAATGGGCATTAAGTTCAAAGAAGGGCTTGAACGTCTTTCAGTAATCTGAATTTTAGGCCGTAAAGGAGCAATATGTAACAGTTATACATCCAAAAATGAGTACCACAATCAAAATAGCAAGTTGGAGCCCTTGTTAATATTGTTTCTCCCTGTCCATTCCTCCCCAGGCTTAAGGAAGCTCAGGCAGGCTGCAGGAACAAAGCAAGAGAGCACAAATTACAATTGGAGGAGGATCGACTCTAAGTTTATTTCTTTAAGTTGATCAGCTGATTGTCTGTCTATGTAAAGCTATCTTGTTATCCTGAAAACAAAATACACACTCTGGAACTCACTGCCTGCCAAACTCCATTAACATATTGCTCAGTTTAACCGATATAAACATCTACTCCGTCTACATGATTATTAATGATTTTTTTACAACTCATAAACAGACACTTATGTATTCAGCAAACATTCTGCACTAATTTTAAGTCTAATTCATGTAAAACGGGCAACTTAAATGATTGTTCCAACCCAAAAATAGAAATTTGAAAGGTGGACACTGTGATATCTTTCCCTGAGCTCTAATGACATGCTATGGTAATTTTATGATTTATTACTATTTATAACATTACATTTATAAAATTGCATAGACTTCAGCCTCACTTTTAAATGTCTGTTTGAAAAATTGTATTGATCACTCTGTAAGAACTACAAAATGAAACCAGTATGTGTATAAAGGCATTAGGGTGTCATGGGAAGTCAGAAAATATAAATCCACCATGAAATGCCACCAGAAAACACCTGCTCTCAGCCAATAATTAAGCAATACTGCATGAGAGGGCGTGCATTAACGTCATTATTAGCATGACAGTGATGCGGTTGGGACTGAAGCAATGGTCCGATTATATAACATGTTACCAATAAACTAAAAAATATAATCAAAATGTATTAATATCATCAGACAAGTCGCTTTAAAAAATCGACACTGTTATCTCTGTTTCTCTGGAAACACATTGGATCAGACTAATAACTGGAAAACAACGGAGACGATTTCTTGTCCCTGTTGAGTCAGCAGCCAGCTTGACCTTAACATTAATGCTTTTTTAGAGATTGTGGGATTTCCCAAACTAAATAAATACCACACATAGAAACACAAAACTGCCTTGCTAGCTCAGTATTGCTGTGACTAAGACACCTGCTGAAAAAAATCAATTTCAAATGGACAGATTTAGCTGCTTTGTCCACAAACTTCACATGTATTTTTAAGCTAGTAGCGCCATGTCACTGACTCACCAGCAAAAGCCGATGGAGGATGCTGAACAGAGTTCCCAAACATTTCCAATAACTCCAGAGTCAAGTCAAATACACACATGTATGTAGTTAGTTGAATGTGAGGAAGGCCATTTCGTTTGCAAGTAGTTCTGGGACTTTGGGACTTTTTCCTTAATGCTTTGTACTTTTTTTTGCTAGTCTGGGTGTGAAGTAGGTCTTAACTTGCTTTCATAATGGTCTCAAAAAGGTGTTTGAAGTCTTTAATTGAACTCGTTGAAAGCTGCAGGAAGCCTGCACAGCTCTGTAGGCAGGCACTAACATGATGTCATACATTTTTACATGCACTTACCTATGCACTCAGCCCTCTCTCCACCCCTGCAGCCCTCTCTCATGAATTATGGCCTCGCAGTTTGAGAAGTCATTGATAGGAAGGCCGAGCAGGAGTAGAGGAGGAGGAGGAGGAGGAGAAGGAGGAGGAGGAGGAGGAGGAGGAGGAGGAGGAGGGAAGTGAGAGTAGAAAAAAAAAAAAGAAAATCAATCGGAAGCGTCTCAATTAATCTGGCGAGTGGCGGATTGATTGCAGCCCTAAACTGGGTAAACAGGATTGTCTATTTAAGGGCCATGATCCCTTAATCATCACTTTAGCTCAAATAGACCAGGATCGCCACATCTGCTGGCCTGGCCTGATGCAGATGCCAGGGCCTCGCCTTTCAACTTCAGCCTGTCCCCCTCCTCCCCTCCGACCAGCTCCCTCCCCCGCCAGCTCCCTCTCGTCCTCCCCCTGCTCTTCTACACCTGTGATGGACGGACAAGGCGCATGTGGCCTGGAGCGCTCTTGCCCCAAATTGCCGACGTGGGACCGCTCGGAATGGTCCAACCTGAACCCTGACCAATGCGCAAGCTGGGGCCCCTGGTTTGTGGCTTTGCTGAAATGGCTGCTATCGGGATTGAATACAAAACATGGTATTATGGCTCGCTCAGCTCGCCATGAGGACCGTATTATAAGGCTGCAAGCGGGGTGGATGGAGGAGGAGGAGGAGGAGGAGGGGGTGCGTGCACTTGTGAGCCTGTACCAAAAGCCCAGGCTCTCGCGGCATAACATGAATTACAATGGGGAATGTTTTACGGCGGGATGCAGAGTGTAGAGGACCTGAGGGTGCAGAGATGCAGCTCTGAGAAGATGGCTGGGGCCAGATGAATGGTATACCTCACTCTGAGTGTAGTCATCACCATACGGGAATATCACTGTATCTCCTCCTCCTCCCTCCCGCGCTCTCTTATTGTCTGGAGTGCCAGAGTTGCCCAGGCTCCATTCTCTAGAGCCTGATTGAAGAGGCTCTCCTCTCCTCCTCACCGGTTTGATTTACTTAGGCTATCTGTGGGAATTGGGCTGGAAGCTTCCTTATTAAGAGGAGACTGTCTGAAGGGTCCACTGACTGATTGGGCAATTGAAGGCAAGGCACGTGAGTGGAGATACAACAGCTATCGCTATCTCCCACAACACACACACACAAATGCATACAAACACCCCAGTGGTTTATGTATGAGGTCTAGCAGGCACATGTCTGTCACAATTCTTGGTAGCCAGCTTCAGCCCAGTAAACCGGACGGATCTATCTCTATAAAAGGCCCTTAAATCGCTCCCCGGTGGTGAGTAGCTTGCATTCAACGGCTGCTCCCACGCACCCCGTACACGCACCGACACACTTGTGAGGAAAAAAAAAAAAAACGAACAACAAAGCCGAGATCTGATCCCGTGGCTGAAGATAGAAACAGCTGAAAGACAAAAACCTGCTTCGCCCGTGTGATGTGGACTGCAATGACAGCTCATCATTTACGTTTTAGACACAGCCTGCACAATTCCTTCCTAAACACCGTCACATGTTGAGCAACATGGGCTCAAAAGAGGAGGAACAACGCTGGAGGGAGCCTGAACAGAGAGATTCAGATTTTACTTTCTGTTTTTTTATCGAAGTCACCCGGCCCTGCGGTCACACAGACGAGCCAGCATGAATACAAAATGTAGCAAATTCCACCACTCTCACTTCATCTGAGAGACAAAAATAAAGCCAGAGAACAAGAAATCTGGTTATGAAGGGGTGGCGGCGGCGATGGTGAAGGGGGGGGGGGGGGGGAGCGGGGAACGCATTCATCAAATTATCCCTGCCCATTGACGGCTGTCTGTGCCCAGAGGCCCGTCCTCTCCCATATGCGCTGAATACATTTGCGCCGAAGACACCTCTTTAAACAAAACTCCTTCCTTCCTTCACACCAACGCCCGACGTCTTGAACGCACGATTCACAAGACCTGCTCGATGACCTCAATTTGCTTCAGTCTCTGTATCTGTAATAGCCCATCTGTTTCTTCCTACTCATAAGCAAAGCAGCGTCGTCGCAATCTAATATCACGGCACTTATTTTAGACACAACAGATAGATATGGATTGCAGCTGTAACTGTGATTGTGTTTTCGACGAGTCTGAGGACGCAATGGAGCTATAAATAAAAATTCAAAGCGGTTAAGACTCGATACCCTCGGCAGCTAATGAAGAAATGAAGGTGACGCATTGTGAGTGTTTGCGGACTTCCTCTGATGTTTCCATGATGCTCCGCTGAAAGACAAATGCTGGTCCATCATCCATCTAGCACACGACAGAGCAGGGGTGCATTCATATTCAGTCATATATGCCTCATAAAGATTAGCCTTCATCCTAATCAATTCTGTAAATTATTTCATCATTCAGGGGAAATCGCATCAATACAGCCTGGATATATGTTTTTTTTTTTTTCTGCAGGTCGCTTGCTATTCTGTGTACAGAAAGTGTGCGTGTCATGAATATTTATACTTTTTGCTGATGAATAATGTTGTCTGTTTATCCCAATGAAAAGGATTGTAATGATCAAACAAGATTACCATTTATGACAGTTATGGTTCCCTCCTAAGACCGTGTGAATTATTAATGAGCGCCATTGATTCCTAAAGAAGGTGAGCTGGGTAATTCCATAAGTGCCATAGTGTAGATTGGTCTGTTAGCTCTGGTTCTGCCTCTCCTCCTCCTCCTCCTCCTCCTCTCTCCATCTCATCCTCCATTTGTACCTTTCGCCAGTGCGACCAGGGCAGGGTCTTTCCTGTAATTCCATTACTGCTGCTACTATGGCATCCCATCATCCCACAGGACAACTTAGGGACCACTTAGAGACTTGTGCACGTTTAGCTGCGTTACAGTAATGCTGCCAACTGGGCAACAAGCACTATCTATCACTATCTAACAAACAGCAGCTCCGGCTCCAGAGTGTGGATGGATCCGTTTAAAAGACACTTGTGGGACAAAATAGGATGGAAAATTCATCGAGACAGAACAGAACTAAACAGAATACAATAAAATAGGATCAAATAGAATAAAACTTAAGATTAACAAGCAGCATTACCTTTAACAAATTAAAGACGTAATGACACATGACAGCGCACAAAATGGCAAAGTAACAGATAACATATGGAATAATACACAACACAATGAACACATAATGGCAAATGAAATGATGCGTAACACCACATAACTACACGCAACAAACATTATAACACAACACATTATATTATAACGAGACATAAAGTAAAATACAAAACGCCTAGTAAAAAAAAGGCACATGTGGTGTAAGAGACAATATGGCTATTTACACCCGAGTATGAATAGTCAATGTGGCTATTTACACTCGGGTGTACACAGTCCAGCGTGGGAGACACACACACCCAGGTGTCTGTAGCCAACAATGCTATCTGCACCCATGGCAAAGGCAAACCATGACCTTGTTATTGACTAAACTTTACCAAACTGCGACTGAAAGCGGAAAAGAATCATTGTAAAAAACTGCCGGTCATAAAACTGCAAATCATTTAAGTCTGAAGACTAATTTCACACTGAACTGAAATCCTAGTTTCCCAGGATAGGACTCGAGCCTCGCTCTCCCACCAGAGAGTCCTCTGCTTAACCCATTCATCACCACAATCTCTTGTCAGCAGATAATTTGCTGCTCTCTATCTATATATATGATAAACTTAACAAAATGACACATTCCCATGCATAATAGAACCAAATGACAAAATAATACGACACAGAACAGCATAAGACATATAATGCTACTTTAACATGACATAAGATACCCTAACAACATATTTAGGTATACTTAACATAATGACACATAATGACACACCAGATGACAACATTACACATGACAAATAATGACAGATTATATAATGGCGCGTAACATAATGTAACGTTATATGTTCTGGTATCTTTCTGAGGCGTTTATGAACAGCTGGGACAAATCCTACTGATTCTATCTTTAATGTGAAGGTTCATAACAGGTTAATAGATGTTTCCTCCAGGTATACGAGTTTGGAAATCCCTGAGAAAAATTTAAATATCTAGTTTTCTGTACACATATTTGGTTCCAGCACCTATCTTTTTGGTGTATCCACAGTATTTATATTATACTGTTGTTACACTATTTTGTTATACATTTTAGCAGAATACAAATAGTTTTTATATGCAGATTTTCTATTTTTCATTTCTCTTCACTTATATATGTATGTAAATATGTATATATATGTAAATCTGAAATAATGCATTAAGTTGTGTTTTAGTTGACTACATCTACGGCACATTTCGTCCACTAAAACTAGACTAAATCTAAAACGATTCAGACAAACTAGATTTTTTTTTTAAAAAAAAGGCTAAAATATGTCTAAAATTAAATCAATATTTGCTGTTAAAATGAACTTTCTGAGCGACCAGCATAAAACAAACAAAAAACACCCAAACCAAAACAAACAAACAAAAAGATGCATTAGAAGAAACTATTCAGTTTATAAATATGTGGAGAAATTCTGCAAATCCTCACATTTGAGAATATTTAATCAACATCTGCTGTTTTTTTTTCTTATAATTCAAATTTACAATTAATTAAGTGAGTAACTGATAACGGATTGGTTTTCTGTTGATTCATTACAACTCAGCGGCACAGAGCCGAGCCGAGTCGAGCCGAGCGGAGGACCTATCAGAGTATAATGGTTTATTTTAGTGCTGTGATGCCTCAGTGGATTAGAGTGTGACCACAGCGGACTCTGTGATGGGCTGAGGAAGTGCTTTTCCCCCCACACTGGGCTCACTGCTGTACTCAACAGATTAGCAGCCTTTGTTACACAAGTGGTGTTTTCTGAGAAAGGACAGGGTGTCTGAGAGGCTGGCTGAGGGCTGAGAGGCGTGTGTGTGTGTGTGTGTGTATGTGTGTATGTGTGTGTGTGTGTGTGTGTGTGTGTGTGTGAACAGCAGAAAACACACACAAACACAACAAAGCTCAACGGATCAGGCCCGGATCTCATCACCAGCCCACTTTAGAGCGCTCGTTTTTCGAGCTCGGACCGAGTCCTCCTATGCCGGCCCGCTTCGGCTTATCGGCCTCACTCATCTCCGCCTACGCCGACGAGGGTAAACCGGGCTGGAGGAGGGGGTCAAGCGTGGGCTCACCCAATAAACCCGCCTCCCCCTAATCACCCTTCTCTCGCTCCTCCCTTTCTATCCCTCCATCTCCGAGCCAGAGTGCATAAATCTGCCCTTCTTGACAGCTGCAATCAACAAGGGCCGTAGTGAACCATGCGTAATGGGCGGTTAAGACAGGGGCGTAGGGGAGCGGCAGAATTTACAGCAACAATTATAGCCCCCATACAACGAGATGCCTGGGGGCGGGGAGCAGCTCGGGAAGGGGTGGCGGGTTTAAGCGAGACAGGTACGTCCCCACAGCCAGCCGCTCACAGAGAGCAACCAGAATCTGGCATCGCACTTACAAATGAGGCTCTTCCTGAATGGCTGAGGTTCTACCCAGAACCATTTGTTTCTGAGGAACCCTTTTTAGATGTAAGTGTTTGTCAAGGACCAACGGTTCCATTAAGAATACTTTTTATCCAGAGAAGCTTTTTTGAAAGAAAGGGTTCCCTAATGATTGTTGAAATCCTGAAAAACTCTTTCCAGGGTTCTTTATATCATAATAAGTGTTCTCTGTAGGACCCCGTTGGGTTTCTAGGTAAAGCTGCTGGAATATACTGGTTCTTGATAGTTCTGGATAGAACCTCCAGAGAGAGTTCTCATTGGAACCATAACTGTAGAGCCGCTCATATGGGCTTCTGGGTGAAACTCATTACATCACAAAAAGGTTCTCTGTAGAACCTCTCCTAGGGGGTTTTAAGTGTAAAGGTTCTACCAGGAAACAAAAAGGGTTCTCCTAAGGTGGAGAACCCTATATGCTTTTAATTATCATCTTTATTTCTAAGAGCGCTTGATAGCATCCTTACAATGTGCAAAAGTTTTGGATAGAAACCCCCAGAGAGGGTTCTGGGTGGAACCACTACACTATACAAGGGTTCTTTGTAGAATATTTCACTGGGGATTCTGAGTGGAACCTTTTATAAATGGTTCTAGGTACAATTTTTTATGTTGGGTTCTAGGTAGAAACCTCTGAGAGGGTTCCAGGTGAATGGCCGAACCAGAAACCAAAAACAAAAGGTTCCCCCAAGCAGAAGAACCCTAGTTCTGGTGGTTCTAGTTAGCCAGAGGGCCACAGCAGCGCAAAAAAAAAAATGTTTAAGAGATAAATGATGACAAGTGTGAGGAGAATACATGGATAATCCTTTTCAGCGGGTGCTAATGCTACACGTCTCTCTTTCTCTGCTTGTACTGTATCTCTGCTTTTGACCATATTACTAAAAAATCCCTCACACACACACACACACACACACACACACACACACACACACACACAAACACACACACACACACACACACACACACACACACACACACACACACACACACACTCGCTGCACCAAGTGACACGAGAAAAATGTGACAATATTTCAGCACAGTGTGGAGCTTTTCATATATTTGCCTGACCTACTCCACTAATTCATGTATCTGTGGCCCTCTCTGCATCCATCCATAACAAATGGCACTATACACCGTTGGACACGACCTGCGGATATACGTGTGCACGCGTGCGTGTGTGTGTGCGTGCGTGCGCGCGTTACCAACGGATGCTTTTAACGATCAGTCATTTTAATCAACACGTGACCTTTTAAAAGCCATTATGACAAACAGATCAGCCATGAAAGCCGGTGACCTGGCGTGTGGCCCCGGGACGTCAGGCCGCTGCTTCCCAACATGACCCCTCCCCCCTCCCCGCCATCGCACACACAAACACACACCCAGGAAGTCCCAGAGCAGACCCTGCACAGGATCAGGACACCAGTGAAACCACAACACTGCAAATCTACTGAGTCAGGATAAAAACATACATCATGCCTTTTTGTGTAGTTTGAATACAACCTGCCTGTGCGCTGCTAAATGCATTGACAAGAAAATGGTAACTGAACTCACCTTAATAATATTTTTATTGCACAGGCGTCAACGTGAGGTAAAGTGAAATTAAATACCTTCTAATTAGTGATTCAATGTGCAAATTCATTTAGTTTCAATGTGTGGAGAAACTAACAATATCAGCGTTCAATTACAAATCTAATTCTTCTGCACTACATATTGAATTACTGAACTGCGTGGGGAGGGATTTGGTGGTGGGGGAGGGCGGGTTGGCGAGGGGAGATAAACACTTGGTCATTAGTTCTAAACAAGGACTGAGACTCATTAGGATTCGCCGAAAAAAAAGGGGGAAAAAAAGTTTAGATAAACTTTAGGGGAGAAAAGAGAAATTGTAATTAGACATGAAAAATATTCCCAATAATCAAATCACATTTTGTACTCGGGGCTTTGAAATTAAATTAACTGAGTTCATATACTGGTATATCTCTCAGCCACTTTCTTCACTCTAAAATGTGTTGCCGGAACACCAGTCCCCAGAGACTAGATAGGAATCTAATTAACTAAGATCAATATTACTCAGAATTTTCTCTGTCTTTCCAGCTCTCCAGCTACTTGTGTCTCCTTTGTCTGCCGGTCTGAGGCTCAGACGAGCTTTATTTCTGCAAATGTGCTCAGTATGTGGAGGTCAGCACATGAGCCAGCGTCTCAGTCTGGACCACGCAAGCTACAAATGCTGTGTGGTTCCACCTGATTCCCACCAAACTATGTCTCTAACAAGAGGCGACACAAGATGTTTTTTGCTTTCAAATTTAACGGGAAATTAGAGCAACTGTGCATGTAAAATGAGTACTGCAGTCGAAACAGAGTCGGAGCCACAGACGTGGTAAACTGACAATAACAAGCGACGACGAGTCCTAGAATGTAAGTTGATCAGCTGCTTGTAAGTGTCAGTTGTCTGTAAACGTGAAGTCAAGCTTGTTACCCTGAAAACAAAAAACAACTGCTGCAAAAACACACACTGGACTTTCAGTTAAGTGGCCTCCTGTCTTCCTGCCTGCCAAACTCCATTCATATTTTGCTCAATGTAACCGATATCAACATCTGCGCTTTCTACAACATTATTAATGATTTCTTAAAACTCATTAACAGACACTTACTCATTCAGTGAACATTCGGCATTAATTTGAACTCTAATTAATATGAAACAGGCATACAAAAACTGTTATTCAGGCCCAAAGGAGGACATCGCAGCTGCTGGATCTCTGATGAAAAATCATGGTCATTTTATGATTTCTCCTTTAATCCAAAAAGTGCATTCTTATTCTGTGGTAACACCCGTGTTTTTGGGGTCACACCTTTTTTAACCATATGGCTGAGCAGACATATGTGTTAAAGAGGGATGACTGGATTGTGGCGGAGCACCCTCGCACAGGGAAGCCAAACGTGCTGATTCAGGTGAAAGAAGTGAGATTTGGTGCAGGGAGAATAAGATCCCTCAGCCATATGCCGTGTACAGATCAGTGGTTGGCCTTTTCCTCTCACGACGGTTCAGATTAATTACGATCATCACGTCTTGAGCCCGGGCCCCATAAATCACACTGACTTTAAAATAATGTAGTAAAATAATATTCCATATATGGCATCGCTAGAAATTCAACACCATTATCGCACATCTTCAGAGACGAGGGAAAATTAGATAAAATGTGAACCTCCTTATAAAATCTTGTCTCTACGCTGAAGCATAAATAATTACATTTCTAGTAAATGGCCGGAGGTTGAGAGCCACTCAGAGCAGGGTGACGCGGCTGCGTGTACATGTAAAGTTCAAGCCAAGTGTAAAATGGGGGTATGTGAGGTATGTGAGGTGCAGAGCACTACCCAAACAGCGCTGGCGTCCACTGAACATAAATCCACTCTGAGGAAATCTACAAGGCTGTCTATCAACAAGATATGTTGGACTGGACACAAATCCTCTCAGTCATAAATCTGCAAAGGCAGAGAGGGACAGCCCCTCAATCAAGAGTCAGCGCCCGTCAACATGTCCCCCCAGGTGAATGCAGCGCTCACATGTGTGTGGATGTATATAGCCATTTCTGCAACAGCCACCCTGTACTATACCCTACAGCCAGTGTCCCTGCAGGTCAGTCCGCTGTGATCTGTTTTGCCGAGGGATATGAATGCTGACACTTTATTGACATGACGTGTCGTTCTTTCTATATTACAGAACCCCCAAAGTCCCAAAACGTGATGGGGCTCCATACCAAATGCAGGTCTACTCTTCTTTATAGTGCTGCACAGGTTAGTCCCCTAATTAACAGAAAAGACGTGTCTGTGATTGCTATTTATGTTAAATTTACTGTTATTTATTGTTTATTGTTTTAAATGATGAAAATAGTGCAAATTAAACCCCAAAAGGATGATGCAGGATCCCCACATGAAGCAGAGGGGTCCTGAATCACATTATCCCACTTTTTACATGGCTACTTACTAGAAAAAAATAATAAGGTCTATTCTTCCTGTTACACAGAAATAACAGACCTTAGAATGTCATAATTGACTGTGATTGGCTGTGTAATAAAATCGGATAATTTATAATTAATTAATTCATTTATTTATTTTAGAATTTGTGGATGATGGTGCAAGGAAACGCGGTCAGGGTTGCCTTGGAACCAGATGAATCTGCAAGCTCATGCTTCATTTGCTCTGGCAGGTATATCTGGTCTCTGTGGATCTGCTGAGACCATTTATAGCTGTTTATCTAATAAGGGGCAGGTTTGAGAACACATTAGAACTTGGACTGTGCTTCCACTGCATGGTATGGCTTTAGCTTCCAGGTGCTTTTCTCAGTTTCTTTTTCATCTGCAGACAGTATCCTCTCAACACAGGCAGGATTCCTGACTCATTAGCATAATAACGCAGCATCAAAGTGCATCCTTAGTGTGACACATATGCAGGAATGGGATGGCTGTTTGTCACAGCAAAGAGACAAACTTTGTTTAGAGTGTGGGAAATCCTACATCGGAGCGTAGATGACGTGACAACTGTGGCTGCTCCGCGTCACGTAAGGGATGATTGTCTGACCGATCCACCGTCTAGTATTGGCTCAGCTCACTTGGAACCTACACCAAGGAGACGCCAAAAAAATCACAAATAACAAGTATGATCCACAACTTTGGACGAGGGAAAACCAAACAGATTTGAGTCCAGTCGAACCTGTAGTGAAAACACGGCATTAGAGGGCTGCACATATACGAGGGAGAAATTGTGCCAAATCCCGTATCCGGTCCTGTTTATCCCAAAAGTTAACCACTATAGTAACAGATAATATGAACACCATATGAATCTGTGAAAATATTCTGGTGAAATTACTTTTGGAGGTTATAATTCCTGCTTTTACTTATTACAAATGTCCTGTTTGGTTCTTTAAAATATGTAAGAGTGTTGTTGCTGTGTCACTGATGTAATTTGATCTATTTTAAACCAGTGCCGCCGCCACTGCGGGAAAAATTTGTGATAAAAAAAGATCTTAAAAAAATGTTGATGAGCTCCTACCCACATCTGACCTGTTGAAAGATTCATTTTGGAAGAACAACGCTCGACGAG
This sequence comes from Lutjanus erythropterus, assembly GCF_056507025.1. Lineage (NCBI taxonomy): Eukaryota > Metazoa > Chordata > Actinopteri > Lutjaniformes > Lutjanidae > Lutjanus > Lutjanus erythropterus. The sequence goes on from NC_139335.1 coordinate 4,493,645, forward strand.
GAAACTCCAACACACTGACGAGAGTTTAACTTCATCAGTCAGTCAGTGACAGACTTTTTCGCAGGGCTGGCTCCCACTTTGTTGCAGTCCAGCCAAAAAGAGACAAAGGGCAACAGTCCTTGTCTTATGTGGTCGGTTTCCTGCCACGTCCACCTGAGGTGAGATTCAAATACAAGTCAGACTCAGGTAACAGCGCTGCTGCGATCTGATGTTGCCCCACATATCCGACAATACCGATCTAGATTGAAAAAGTGTGACACTTTGCAGCACATTTTCCAGACTGATTACAACACTTCAATCTGAATAATGTGAGAGACGTTCATTACGCTTGGAGCGCTTATTAGGATTGTGGCAGCGTGTGTTTTTTAGCCTCTAACAACAGTTCAGGCGTCTGCTCCTGCGGAGACAGCACAGCACCTACAGTGTAACAAACAGGAAATGTTTGCTGTCTGCTTCATTTCAGAAACACCGATGCCGCCTGGGGAAAACAAAATGCAAGCAATGTCTGTTTGTGTTTGCGTATGTAGTGTACACAGGTCTAACACAATATTGCATAATGTCTTCCTTGCAAATAACTCCATTTGAAACGTGATCCACCGCATTGCACACATGTCATGGCGTGCATAAAAATCACACTGATTGGGAGTGACTGCAGGGAGGTGTTTTACATCTCTGTCCACTGTAAAACGGCGCAGCGGCTTGTAAAGTTGTAATTCCTCTGCGTTGATTGTTATTTTTAGGAGCAAAGGGATAAAACCCAGCGACGGGAGGAGGATGCTGTTTACCAATTCACGCCCATGGATTACTTACACAAGCGTCATTCATAACCATGATTTAGTTTGTGTCATTTTCAACAGCACACAAACTCATGCATTTGTTAAGTACAAGTAAAATTAGAGGCTTTTCCTTGTCCTAGGCTGTTGCACCGGGGGGACTGTAAAAATTGATTAGTCATCGTTTCACTCCTGATGAGATTCCAGCACTTCATTCGATGTGAGAGGGAAAAAAAAGTGTAAGGAGTAAAAAAACAAGCGATGTAGATTCCTGCCTTCCTTCCCCAGAGCTCTTCTTTTTTTTTTTCATCCTCATGGGATCATAGTTTGGACTCCCAGTCTTAAACAGGGGAAAAAAAGTATTTCTGGCTTAACATAACACCCACATGTTCTCACTGTCTGTAATTCTCCTAAGCATCTCAAACAACAGATAAAAGCACGGAGGCATCAAACAAGTAACATCCCGTCAAAGAGCCTGTGGCCATGCAGGGTTTGTTTTCAGGCCATTGTTCTGAAAGAGGAACTCTTTATTTCTGGAGAACAATCCTCACCCCCTCCCACCATCACCAACCACCACCACCGCCACCACCACCACCACCACAGCCAACTCTCCTCCTTCACGGGGAGTCTGAGCAGTTCTGTGCGTTCAGCACATTTCAGCACAGTGGATATTTGAAATGTCAGGACATTTACTCTGCTTATGTGTGGTAGATCTGAACTTCCATACTGCTAGGCACATTCCTGAACGGGCCACATGTATTATTCATTCGGGGACGTATGCAGGGGCCAGTGCACTTGACTTTGTCAACGTTCTGTAAACACATGCACTAAATTATTGAGGTGTGTAAAGGAGGGCCTGTTGCTTGCAATGGTGGGAACGGTGCCATGACAGGTTGGATGGGCAGTAACGAGGAGCTGCGTAAGCACCCCCAGACAGCCATTAAAAATGTATGAATCGCCATCTCCCTCTGGCCAGGCAGAAGATCATCCCACCACCCACAACTTCAGCTCACCCCCCTCTTCACCCCCCAAAAACAAGTGCAATAAGATACAGCTGCCAGTTCACTCCTGTCACCTGCCTGTGCCACATCACTGTCACCTCCATCAGCTGGGAATGGAAAACGGCGACTGTCACTCCTTCACCATCAGCTGTTAGATTCTGATACGGCGGGGTCATTACGCCAACACTGATGTTCACAGAAAATGCCCTGTGCAGCTGGCAATCACTGTAACTGTGGCGCCGTGAAGAAATAAAGATGATATCCACTGGTATAAAATCTCCCAGCCTCACGTGAATCACCGAGATCATGTTTTCCTGACAAGTGTTTGTTGAAAAGATCCTCAATATGATTTTTCTAATGGTACACAGTCCAATAGATAGTAATTTCCTGATGGTCTAATTGGTCCCGGGGGGAGTTTTGTCTTCATCTATTATGAGGAGACCCACAGGACCTTAGCTTTATTGGATTTATGACAGCAGAGAGAGAAAAGATACTAAAGGTATAATTTATTAACAGTTTCTCTTTTTTTAATTGAGCTGTGTAGTGCGGCTCCTTCCTCCTCAAGGTTTCTTACTTCTGCTAAGAGGCGAAAAGAGCCATTCTGGTGGGGATCTCCACTAACAGAAACAGGAGCTCAAGATATTTAAAATAATGAAGACAAAGAAGTGTAATGATGAATCTGAGGACCTCCTAGTATCACATCGATTCAATTCTGATTCCAATTCTGACGACTACAAACACGTTGGGATGCTGGATAAAATGTAAATAAAAACATACTGCAATGATTATCAAATACTTTTTGACCTACATTCAACTGAATACAGTACAGAGACAAGGTATTTAATGGTCAAACTGAATAACTAAACTAAATATACACTTATTTTGAATTTGTTGTCTGAAATATCCTCCAAAAAAACATTGGACCGCTGTGTTCCATCACTTTTTCTCAGTCAGCATTTGGGAAATGTGGCCACTACAAGTTGAAGAGGATTTGCAAATCATTGCATTCAGTTATTTTCCAAACATTTTTGAAATTGGGGTTTGTAGTTCTCATTGATTCCTGGTTCATCATTGAAGTACGACTAAACAAAACATGCTGAGAGCAAACGGCAACTATATTTCTTCTGCCTGTCATAAACAAGTTATTAATGTCAAAAGTGTTTTGGATTCCTTTATGTTTACATTTGTTTTTACTAGAGTTGGACGTGCTGGATCATTCTGACAACGAGTGGGGAAGTAATCATGTTAGACAGACTCCTTCTCTTAAATAAAATTATTTTTGTGACATGATTAGATTTCAATGTATAACTTTGCTTAGCCAGACTTTTGCGTCCCAGCCCTGGTCTGCCTTACTGCAAAAAAAACTAAATATGTGCTTGATGCATGCATAACTGGTGATGTAGATCAGTGATTTTCAAACTGGGGTCCAGGGACCAGCAGGGCTCCTTGAGTGGGTGGTAGGGCGTCTCCAGCAAAAGGAAGAAAAGAATAATTTAACTTTTATCACATTGTTTGGAAGTTGGGACAACAAAGGGAGAAATGTACAGTGATCCTAGTTTGATCATTGATTGACTATGAAGACTTTATCGTCTTCAAACTTAAAAAAGAAACAAAAACTCAGATTCCTGATTCCTAAAGACAGAATCCTCTGGTCTTATGTGCATCTGTTGTGGCAATCCTTAACATGAAAAAGTCTGGGACGCCCTGATGCAGATGAAAGAGCAGCACGTTGTCTTTTAGGGATCGGGAAGTAGACTTAAAAAAGATATTTCTTCACAAACTAAAAGGCCACTTGAAGAGCACAGACCTCTACCAGGGCCAACAGTCCACTCTTGATATGCAAATCTGCAAGCGCAAACTTCACGGTCAATATCATTGCCCGTCCTCGTGAGGCATAAAGAACATTTTTTCCTTAATATCTCTGGTGGAGTTTAATGCAGACAGTTCACATTTGGACGTGAACAAGAATATGATTAGTTGCATGATATGTGAACGTGAGAAAAAAAGCAGCATTACAACTGTAACGATCCTTCCTTGAAACCACTGTACTCCATTAGGACTGATTCCTGTGTGAAGTTTGAGCAGCTACATGTGGCTACGCCAGAGGATTACTGGTACCCATGAATGTAGATTCACAAACTCCATTCGGGAGCCGTGCCCTGCCATATGGCCTGGAAGGTTGCTGCAACACAGGCATTTTCTCATGTAACACTGCTGCTAACTGTGCTGTAGCCATCATTAGCTATTTAGCTCAGTTAGCAGTCCTGTTAGACCGGGACACGGCCTCTGAGACCGATGGAGGCCGGTTTGATGACATCATCTGAGGTTATTTAACATTACAGCAGCTCCGACTGTACGCCACGTTCAGGTGGTGACGGGAGGCACAACAAGGTTATACTGTGTTAAAATAAATTAAGATAATGTTCCATCTCCTTGCTGATTGTTCCAAGACAGTATATTAAAAGAATTAAATAAAATCAAAAATGTGCGACAAGTAGTCAACTAATGGCTTGAGCAGAAAATCTCAGGTTAGGGGCAGCCCTCATGTTTTGACACTGTCTACTGGATTCTAAGATGTATGGCATTTATTTTCCCAAGGTCAAATGCCCCGTCTTGCAATGTTGATAAAAACGAAACATAATTCGTGAGTCCATCCCGCGATTTGAATTTAATGGGTTCTTCCTCGGCTCATGCTACACCCTTCCACCAAGTTTTATGAAGATCGGGCCTGCAGTTCTTCCGTAATCCCGCTGACAAACAGACAAACAAACCGCACTGAAATATAACGTCCTTGGTGGAATTAAATTACCAATTCTTATCAATTTGGAGCCAGTTTCAAGTCAGAAATGGGCGTCAATACCCAACCCTACCTGCCAGAGAAATCAGAATTAAAGCTTGTATACTCTATTCCCACCATGAATCTCAGCCTTGCGTTAACCCTCATAAATAAAACAACGGCACAATCACAGACTCCACCTTAACCTCTCCCATTGACAATATCTGCAACACTTGCCTAACTCATCTCCCAGAAGACCTTCCCTCATCAGCCTCTCATTGGCTCTTGGTGTGCATGCCTGAGGACCAATAGTCAAAAGTCAAACGCCAAAGCAATTAGAAAAGCATCTCCTCCCCCGAAGAGCAAGGTTGATCTGCAGCACCTCGGCGGGTCCCTGAGGTGCGCCATTTAAAGCTGAAACACCGTAAGCTCCGACACAGTTAGGCCCTGCCATTAAGGCAATCTGTTTTGTAAAAGGATGGCCATCATAATTTATCTGTTTTTAAGCTGCAGTTGAGTACTTTTCCACATCCATCTTGGCGCGCATTAGAATTTCAAAAGCATCTGTGAATCAGGGCTGGAGACTGGCTGAGATGATTGCAGTGGTTTTCTATAGTCTCCTGTGGCGCTCTCCCTGACCCCGACTCTGTAATCTATATTTTCAGAATAATACAGAGAACCGGAGATGTTCAAGGGCATAACCCTCTAATCTACTCTACTTGCCATGTACTTGGAATGTCCACAACCACTCTTGAGCTTGGAGAAATAAAAGCTGCCTATTATAACTGGCCTCGATGTACTATAACACTTCACGAATCGAATCAGATGCTTAAAACAGCAAAAAAAGATGTGACAGGTGTGACATCATGCGCACACGTGAGAAGAAAAACACACATGCACACATTGCATGTGACAGGAGCAAACACAAGCCAGGAGACAGACAAACACAGAGCATATGCTCCTTCCACAATGATCAGTGACCTCCCAGGCTCGCAACACAGTGCTAAATGAGCAACTTTCCTCTGTGGAGTAGTCAATAACCACACAGCCACAACGATCGTGTCAGCGTCCAGCCTGGCCAACATCCCCCGTAATTAATTAGTTCATGTCTCCTCCGCTCAGAGAGAGGGAGACAGCACAAGGCATATGTACTCATCCATTACATGTGCTATCCAGGGGTCAGTGGCCCTGGCAGGAGCAGTCGGCAAGAACGCCTGCAGACTTCAACCCCGGCCCATTTTAGAAAATTGCCTTTTGGGTTAAAAAATCGTGACTCTTGGCTGCTGTGTCAGTCAAAGACAATTTGATTAATATCAATCAGCATTAGAAGACAGCGGATCTATACGCCGGAGGACAACTTGTCCACGAGCAACACCAGCCGGCCTGAGTGGAGCCTCCGGGCTCAGGACGGTTGGAGTGAAGCGGCGGGCAAATCCCTTCAGTCTCAGAGAGCAGGCCTCCGCTTCTCCATCTCTGTCTCGGTTTTTTCACTTCTTTCTTAACTCCAATCAGTCCTGCCTATCCCCACATCGCCATCCTGTCATCTCCACCAATACCAATCCCACTGCCCCAGCACAATACCCCCCCTCCCCCACCACCGCCCCCTAGACCCTCTCTGAAAGTCTCATATCACCCTATGTGAAAAACAAGCCCTATCTCTGGGTGGGGTGGGGGTGTGGGGGTGAATCAATCTCTGCTCGCTCTGTGGAATCCCTGACCGCCGGATACCAGGAGGAGGGAGGAGGAAAAGGAGAGGAGGGGGGTGCTCGGTACATCAGTCTTCCCTCCGGTCACATGCTGCCTTTTTGACTTTGTGCTGAGTCAGGACAAACACTAAAGACAAAAGCCGACCCCCCCGATCACCGAGCATTCCCTTTATCGATTCCCACTGCAGCCACCCTCCGCGTCCGAACAAGGCGGAGGAGCGCGGCACATCTGTATCAATCTGTACATTCCTATAAGTCTGCACTTTGAGCATCTGCGTTGTCTGTGTGGGGTAGCATTTTAATCAAGGCCTGCACATCAGATTAATGGAGAAATTTGATAAACGTCTCCTATTCGCAAGCGGAATTTTGCCAACTCAGGACTTCAGCTCCGAGCAATGGGAAATGAAGAATTAGAGCGGAGATGAGAGAAGTGAGATGTTTGAGGTCATCTCTTTAAAAAATGACTTTTAATCAGAATTAAAACCGTCTGCAATATCCCAGTGATGATTTCATTACCGGGGAATCAAGATGTCATCCATTTTGAGGACAGGACGTCAAAAGTTTTGAGACTGGATCGCGGGTGGCTTTTGCAAAATTTGGAGCAGCTGCTAGCAGAACTAGTCACAGTCATCAAGACAGACGAGACAGGTCTCATAAAATATTCAGGTTTTAAATTTTCCCTCTGCAAACTGAGCCCGCACGCATTTAATTTTTTAATGAGCATTAAATATCCCCAACAAAAACTAATTGACATCCCTTTAACTATCAGGGTTAAGATTATGTAAAGTAATTGAGTTCAGCAACCATATCTGTATAAACCTGTAAAAATGTCTGCATCTGCACGTGCCAAATAATAAAACCTCACCGTGACCAAGAGTATCATAAGGCAAATGTGAGGAAAAGACAGCAAAGAAGAATTTACTGCAAAACACAGAAGCCGAGCAATGAAAAAAACATGAAATCAGTGACAGACGCTTCCTCTGTGTACAAAAACATACCTCCATTTTTCATTATGGCTTAAATGGCTGCACACAACACTGGGGGGATGGCAAAGTTTCATAACAAATATAGATTGGTTGTTTTCTTGCTCTCTTTTGACATTGTCACAAAGCTGGGATAATATTGATGGTGAAATTATTCTATTTATTAAGTAATCTTTGTGAGGCAGGGCTTCAATCGTACGCTGGTTCCACAGGCAACCAAAGTGGCACTTTGCGGGCACATTGAACCGTGTCACCGCTAAGCGAGGCTGACACATCGGGAGATGAAAGTCTTGTCATTCATTTACCCGTGACAACCTGTGTATGCTAATGTCCAAGCATCTTTAGCTCAAGAGGGAGGACAGTGCCATGTCGGCACACGGTCGGGCCTGAAGGGAAATCTGCAGGGACGTACAGTGCAGCCCTGACGTCTGCCTCCTAACAATGGAAGTCACTGATAAAGCATCTGGGTCATAGTGATCATGCATGCTGCATTTATGATCTGGATTTTTAGAGATGCACGACTGCATGTGCGTTAAAAAAAAATGCTCTGTGGCATTTTATTTAATTTTGTTCAATCAGAGTTTGAACAAAAGTTATTCAGTCTCTCTCATGACTCAACATGATCAGTAATTAAACGCCTGTCTCTTTCAGCCTTCTCTTTTTTTTACTCTCAACAACAATCATTTTACGTTTGCTAGAAACAAATATCTGTATCCAGATCTGGATTTTCATAATTTAAGAGGTTAGGCCAACGTATGAACTGGAGAAAGTTTATCATTATTTTAAAATACTAACTCGTAATTTTGAGATAATAAATAAGTCTAAGCTGGTAAGTCATTATTTTGAGATAACAAGACAAAATCCGATTTATTTTGACTGAAACTGCGATTGCGATACAATCAGTGGGAAAGATGATATTTGCACAATTTTCATCTTCACTGAAAAAAGAATCGTGATGAGGTAAAAACAAATGTCTTCTTACATCTGGAGAACAATATTTGCAGGTGAGGACATCTTTACAGCACTACAGTTCTTCATTATCACCCTATTTTGTCTCACGTTTTTTCCTTCATCAAAAAAATTTCAGGGCTCTGGGTCATACTGTGATTTTGATAATATTGCGATCAGTGGTGCAGGATTTTTTTCTCATCATGTTGACAGAAATAAAATGACCAGGAGACAGGCACATATGACACAAGTCTATCTGTTTGTCACTGGTTACAGAAACTCCAATCTACGGTTTAAACCACAGAGTAATAGAGAATCATTAAACTTCATGATCGAAAAGAGTTTATATCACGTCGACACTTCTGTCCATATTCACACTCGTCCTGAGCGCTCTCTATTTGCTGTGAGTCTGTATCACGCTTAAACAGTCCGGTTTTCCAGTGGTTCATACCAGGCACCAAATCAATGGTTACATGGTTATCTGTGCAGCAGCTCACATTAAACTGCACAGTTAGAATCTCAATAAATGACACCAGTGTCTAAAAACCATATTGACAGAAAAGAGGCAGAGGACAAAACAGCAAAATCAGTTGGAGGAGTGCGGGCCACTGTGGCTGCAGGGCAGATCACTTTTTTGAGGGGCAGAAGGCCAAACTGAGGGGAAATTTCTGCCCTGTCTGTAACAGTGCTATGCAGTGTATGGATGCAAGCATGTTGCACAGATTGCGTGCACACCTGTCTAAAATCTGAACACAATGCAAAGCAGATTACATCCAGATGTGTTCGAGCAGAGCCGATCACATTCCAATTAACACAGCTACACTTTTGCATTAACGTGTTTTTCCTTATCCGTGTGCTTATTTTCCAGGACACATATTCATTTAGAAAATAAAAAGGATGTTGCAGCCTCGGTGGAGGTCTGCACACTCTAAGCACACATCACATCGTATCATCTCAAAAAGCAAATGTTGCTCCTGAACTCTGCAACAACAACTTTAATTAAAGACAAAAAAAAAAACATGTAAAGAGTCCAGTGGCCATTGTGTACAACAACTAATCCACATTCACAGCAGCACAGCTAACATAAGGCTGAAACTACTGTATGTAATCACAGTTCCTGCACTCTAATCAAATTGTGGGTTTCTCACAATTCATTGTTCATTGTAATTGTTTTATGCCCTAATGCAATAAAGCAATTTCCCTGCTGTATACATTCCAGTTACACAACACTAAAAAGCAATGCAGAGGCTGTAAAGACTGTACAAGTGGTGTCGTCGTGATGCGTTTAAGTGAACTAACAACCCAAATGTATGCTATAGGTAATTATTTATTCATGCTAAAATGCAAAATGCACATGCTGTTATTGTTTGTGACCACAACATTCCACATCATCCTCAAATGATCATGGCGATGCTTTATTACTCTCGCTGATGAGAAACATTCAATACAGCCACCTCCAGCAAAGGTCTAGTTCCCGTCACCTGGCAACCGAGCCAAATACTAGATTCTTCAAATGCTGCGCGTCAATAGAATTCGCCTTTGAGCTGTATTGACATACAATTAGCTTTTCAAGTATTCACAGGGGCTATTTAGAGGGCAATAATTGCATAGTATGGATCTCTGTTTGTTCAATGAATTCATTGAGTGGATTGATACATTCAATGTTTGGATGATGTATTTAGTGATTAATGTAAAATCCATCCCATAATATGCCATCCAATGGTCAGTCAGACTTTTCTTCACACTGAGTAAAAGCAGACTTTGGCTTCCTGTGTTTACTCTTCACATTACATCACATGCAGTTCACAGAAGTCCTGGAATCCAAGGCCTTGTTCACACTGCCAGCCCAAATCAGTGTGTTGGCACATCCAGACTGAACTTCAGAAAGCCTGGAGAGCAAAAACCAAACAATGACAACACTGGGCGTGTTGTGCTGAGTTACCCACGCAGCTTCATGCCCCACCAGCAGTGTTTCAAAAGTGGAGTGTTTTGGCTGCCTGATTATGTTGACTTGCTCAGGTTTTTGTTGACTAGTGTGCTTCTACACAGGGATGTTTCTGCAGTTTGGGTATCCAGTATCTTCTCATATGAGGTGGGACCTTTAACCGACTGTTTGATGAGTATCTTTAAAGGTGCACTGTCTTCTTTTGTATACAGGCTAGTTTATTTTTTTACTAGGTTAATTTAGTCTACTTAATAAATGAATGCATGATTAACATAATAAATCATAGAAATAAAAGTATTTTTCATGATGGACTGTGGAGGATGAATATACGAGGTCTCTCAGTGTGTAAACAGATGTACAATGGTGGTTAAATTTCCTTTTAGTCTCTCTGTGTTGTGCTGTGATTAATAGGACTATTTACCTTTGAAATACCTGCTTCTACCAAGATCGGTTACGTAGTTATGTTTCTTTTTTGTCTGTTTACATGATCGCATGGTTGCACATGGTGTTTTATTTTGAAAATTTACTGGATCCTCTATGCTCTGCGCAGTTTGACATGGCCCTCGTCAAAGATAGACTTGGCACCTATTCTTTGGAAAGCTGCTTCAGCACTGCAGCACTTCAGATGGAATCAGATGTATTGTGTGGGATAGTCGCAATCAACTCCGATGCCACAAACTCAAAATGGCACAGAGAATCCCATCGATTTTCTAAATAAAACACCATGTCCTGAGGATCATATAAACAGACAAAAAAGAAACTTAACTACGCATTTTCTATAGACTCAGAAACATAAAGAAACAACATGAATATGTAACCTACTTATTCAAAGTAATCGGGAAAAGGACCAAATCAACAAAATTTGAGCCAGTAAAAATAATCAGGCAGGTAAAACGCTCCACTGCTGAAACGCTTCTGAGATGCTGCATGTGGGAAATGCAGCCATATGGACATCGGATCAAAACCGTGGTGCAGACGTATTCTGCACTGCCACCTCACGGTGCAACTGTTTAGAGGATGAGTTGTTGAATCTCCATTTCTCATGCTCCCCTGTTGGAAAGCTGCATCACCGGCGCATGTCGTTACTGCCACCCACATCGTTACCTCAGCAGCAGACAGGACGTTAATGTCTGGACGTACAAATCAGACCTGATCATGCAAATAACAGTCTGTTTTAAAGATCTGACTTGAGAAACAGTTCTTCTTTGCCTGCAGTGTGAAGGAAGCTGTAACGGCTGATTTCTAACAACCCAGCATGTTCAACAGGCGGACAGAGCAAGAGAAAATGTGGAGCACACATTATATTGATTGTGCACATCTGTTAAGGCAGTCGTACATGGGAATGACTTTGAGACAATGCAGATGACTAATTCTGCTGAAAATTACGGCCATCAGTGTTTCTCTAATTCTCATTCCCCAACCACGTAATCAATGTTGATTTTGGTCTCTGTTCCTTCGTCAACAGGTCTTCCACGATTCAGTGAGACTCTGGTTATTGCCGGTACATCACGGCCCTGCGCTTTCCTGTGTGTGCTTGCAGCTAACAGCTAAACTGTAGCACCAGGATGAATTCCAGGATCTGAGCATCTTCCTTTTGAACAAATCAACACTGCATTTCTCTAACTGTAACCGCTCTCCAATTACCAGCTTAGATCGACCCAGTTAATAAAACAGTCCATTTGATCCGGCGAACCCGCTCGTGTTTTGGCTCTGAGCTACAGTGTGCGTTGATGTCGTGATCAGATGTATCCAGGCAGACACCTGACATGATAGTGTTACTTTCACAGCAGCTGTCACTGCGGTCTGTCAGTGATTGACTCACACCAGATCTGCTTTCAGATTAATATTTCATCTCTCACTTAATAGAAAAACAGATGTTCTGCAGCCGTGTACACTGGGAAATAAGCTGGTGGTAATGTATGCATTACTTACAGCCAGCTAACTAAATTTAGAATGAAATATGCATCTGACAGATGCCTCACAATCAAGTTCCAAAAGCCTATAATGGGATATCGACAGATTTCATTTATGCAGGGCAGACTGACCTCATTGGGGGAACTAATAAAACTTTTGGTACATTCAACCGGAAAGATGCCCTGGCTGTATTTCAGTCTTAGGCAGCTCTCTGGGTGCCCTTTAAAGCATTGACCTCTTCACAGAGTGAGGGCTCCTATGTGATTAATACTGCTAGGCATTTATTGGCACGCAAGGCACTTTTACCAATAGGTCACCTGCTTGACCTCAGCGCGAGCACGGGGATCGAAACCGAGTGGACAGCAAACTATATGGCTTAGGGTGGTAACAACAGGCAAAATACTAAAAAGGCATCTCAAACTCATAACCATCCCACTCATATAAAGCTATTTGGGCGCGCACACACACACACACACACACACACACACATACAGATCCTTAGTCTCTATCACATTCACCAAGACCCACCCACACAACACACACAGCCCGGGGCATAAAAGGTTTCTGCGGCCAGAACACAAACAAACTCATTTGTAACCTGCCATGACACACTCCCAACACACACACACACGCATGCTCACACATACACACACACACAACAGAAAAGCCAAGTAACATTATCCCTCTGTGCAGCTAGATGGATCAGACTGTTTATCAGAGGCTCTCCACCAGCACACTGTAAGAAGGATCATAATGTCAGCAATCGATTCCATGGCGATCAATATAGATACCTATTCAGATATCTATTGATGCAATTTAACGGGGATATTAGCCCAAGCTCAGGTAAATGTCAAGAGTTCTGCTAAACAGTGTTTCCAGGTCATAATTGGACTGAGAGGTGCCTTAATGACACTGGAGTGTTACATAAAGTTAACTTGAGTGAGCAAAAATTGGTGCTCGATGATAGAAAAAAAAAGAAAAAAAGAACCGTTTTGTTTCTGTATCAGGTCAACAAGCTTCTTAAAATAGGATCCAATTTGTCTTACATAAAGCAGGATAGATGGAGCATCAGAATAAGAATAACAAGCAACCGAGAAATGGCGATGCAACACAACAGCATATGCACACTCCGGTTTATCAGCAGTAAATAGCCAGTGCCATGTTCCCATGCTCCTTAATCATACTGATGCATGTACACAAACACACAATAATGTACAGGAATGCGCGCACACATACGCACACACACTCACATTCTTCTTCTCTATCTTCCACAAGCAGTCGAAAGCACGCACGCGCAACATACACGCACTCATTCACACATATTTTCCGAGACCAAAGGAAGAGCTGACTGCAACATTTTTCTCCACTTCAAAAAAGTAGCCAGTGTCAAAATGATAAATGAGGGATCATGAGGGAGAGCGTGCATACTTACATTAGACTGCACAAGAGCTTCAAGAGCTGCAACAGCATGGACGAACGCTGGTTTCAGATGGTTTTCGGCAGCGCTTTAAGGCGGTTGTTATTACACAGAAGGGGCCGACATGCAAATTACATGCCACGACAGTGATTAGCAATGTGAAATTACTATCAACATAACAATAACATTTTCGACACAACGGGCGTGCAGAGTGTGTGACCTGACATTACGAGCGGCCGGATGGGGGAAATGTTGTGTTCCTTATACAGGTGTTGGCTGGTAAAAGGTTGATTGCTAATTTCCCGGAGGTGAATACAGCTCACAGATGTGTGCGGAGAACATCTGATAGGCCTTCAGACTGCTGATGCAGGGCAGCACGGGGATATTTTCAAACATCATTTATAACATCATTTCAGCATCAGTTACAAAATGGCGTCGGGAAGATTGATGGGTGGCGAGGGCTGGTTAATATGCGTGATTGGAATGATACACAAACCGTGCTGTTTGTTGTTGTGGGAGTGATGGCACACATACTGAAGAGACACGCTCTTGGATTTACGGGATCAACATTAATTCCAATAAAGTGGATATTGACAAGTAAGCATTTCTGTCTGTCTGAGGTTTTTAAAAATGATTACAAATGTGCATGTGGAAACAAATCAATTTGTTAGTATGTGATTTTTGCATGTGCATGTTATGGCTTTCAATAAACAGCCTGTTCTCTCTCCCAGTGCCTCAAATAAAACAGTTTGGTCAGTGTCCCTGTGCTTTAAAGTTTGAAACTCATTTCTGTTTGTTTTCAATTTTTTCTGTTGTCCCATAGTCTTTCAATGTGCTGTCAAAATCAGGTGACATAAAAAAAGCCAGAAAGTCCATGTACTGCATGTCGATGGAAACTAATTTAGGATTTTCACTCTGTGTTTATGTCCACGTACGTAACGCATACAAGCTGTGTTACTTAACACGTTAAATTACGCAAGTTACCTTATTTACATTAAAGGAGTAATATGTAACAATTGCATGTACAACAGGTTGAAATCCTATTTATATAAAATCTATGGTTGAAGTGACTTGTTTTCCCCGTTCCCTCCTCCCCAGACTCAAGGAAGCTCAGACAGGCCGCAGAAACACTGCAGGAGCGCAAGACAAGTGCAACATTGCAATTTGACATAAACAAGCGAGGACGACTCCTACACCGCAAGTCGATCAGCTGTTTATAACTACCAGCTGTCCTTCAATGTAAAGCTAAGCCTGTTACTCTGACACAAAAACCCGCTGCTCTGAAAATACACACTCTGGAGTTTGAATTCAGTGACTGCCCACCTTACTGCCTACCAAACCCCATTAACATTTTGTTCAATTTAACAATTATAAACATCTACTCCTTCTAAAAGTTTATGAATAATTTCTCACAATTCATATACAGACACTTACTCATTCAGCAAACATTCGGCTTTAAGCTGATCTCTAATTAACGTGAAATGGACAATGCAATAAAAACCTATTCCTGGTTAAGTGTCTTTTTCAGTTTTATTTTGTCTTCCGTGTAATCACTTTTTTTTAATCTTTTGCTTTTTACTGTTATGGGAAGATTTTGGTCCCACAACAAAACGTAAAAAAACATCACAGGATTTGTACATTAACATATTAAACTAAGAGGCTTATTTTAACCAAAGCCAAGATTCTGAAATTAACCAAGTATTCTTGTTTCCTAAACCTAACCAAATAATTTGTGGGCCTTTCTTTTGAAAGTTTGCCCATGTATTGCATATTGATTATTGCTAACTTGACCACGGAGCTGACACAAGAGTAGCGCGTAGAGCGTCACAGTTTGAAGTACAGAGTCACTGACCAAACTGCTGTATTTGACGAGTTGGGAACTAAAACGTGTTGCAATAAACATGTGCTCCCGTTTCAGTGTCTTTCCCAGTTTTATTTCGCCTGCCATGTAATCACTTTTTTATCTTTTTGCTTTTTACTTTTACGGGAAGATTTTGGTCCGACAACAAAAGGTTGTAAAAAGCATCACCAGGTTTACTTACAATGATACTGTAGCACTTCTCCAGATAACAAGAGAAAAGAAAGCCCTTCCAAAGTTACTGCACGGGCACTGCCCAGCACACCCTCGGATCAATTACAATGTAATTACAATAGCAGACAGAAATACAACCTGGGTCTGTGCTCTGTCTGCACTGATAACTGATAGATAAGCACCTGAGGGATGGCTGAGAGAAGCACCTGGCCAGAAACACATCTCAATGCTGTCAATAAATTACTCTGCTGGGACTGTTCTTTCCTGGGTAAGGCTACACGATCGGCAGCCACCAGCCACATCCCAACCTCCTGTGCAGTCCATCTAGCTGTCCGCCGGGAAAGACAAGTGGGGGGAAAAAAAGCAGCAGTTTCGGATACTGCGGTAGAAAAAAGGTCTGGCTTTGTACCATTCCCCCGCCACGCTCTTCGCTTCCCGCGAGCCCCTAGGTAACCCGCAAGTCAGTGCAATTTCAAAACTCTGATCAAGCCGCCGCTTATCGAGAAGCACTCGGAGCTAAAACGTGTGACACTGATGCTGATGTGCCAGTGATCGGCGGTCAAAAGGATGAGTGGAAGAGCGAATTTCGCTGCAGAGAGTGTACAAAGACAAAGAGATCAGCGATAAGACAGAGAAGTGCACCCATATCGACTGCTGTCAGTTAGGAGCATGTTAAGGAGTGTATTAAGGATTAGAGGGGATTAGTCATATCAGATCACTAGAGGGTTATCAGTGGTCGCAGCTCCACAAAGAAGAGCTCCCGGCCGCTCTGAAACAAGCATCCCACCATCCTCGTATAAGTCTTAATATTAACCCATTAAGTTGGACGATTTATGAGTTTGGAAAAACAATTAAGCCTGTGATTTTTATTAGGAGCTTGATTGAGTGCCTCCTCCCCGGTGCCTTGACACTACCAAACTTTACCCCCTCCAGAGAGCAGGGGGGCCGGCTCCAAATATTACCGTGATTTAAGATGCAAAACCAACACACATTAAAACAGCTCAGAGCTTATTCCATGCGCGCTTCCACACAAAACCAATTTAGTTTCCATTGATCGCTTTTCAAGCAATTAGATTTCCATTGATGGAAAAAGTAGAGGCTGCTTGTATGAGATGGGGAGGGTCAGTGGTCGGGCGCTGTGATTTGCACGTTTATTCAGGCCGCTTGACCACCTCCTCTAACCCCTGACAGATCCCTGGCTCCCTCCCTCCTTCCCCTCTACCCCTTCCACGTCCCCACCTTCCGGACAACAAATAATTCACCCAGCATGAAAAAATGCCTGGCGTCAGATTATATATCCGTCTTTATTTCCGATATTGCCTCTTTGTTTCTGCAAACTTGGCTGATTTTCTAAATTGTGGAGTATTGACTGTTTCAGAGCCTGACCAAGCGAGTCTGATGTAACACATTGGAGGTAATGATATCCCAGCGACGGGAGAGGCAGTGGCTGGGGCAGCACTGGACGATGGCCAGGCCCTGTAACCATTAGTCTCCTCAGGAGCCGGAGTCTGTTCTGTTCCAGCGCGGCAGGGCTCGCCATCAGGACAAACGGTAACCCAACTCAACCAGTGAAACCACCACTACCCCTCCCATGTGCCCGCCACAGACAGAGATGCCATCAGGAATCACTTCCTCTCGTGCAGCCAAGGTCATTCTTCTTCGTCTTTCTGGAGAAAAAATCTACAATGTGCTTAATCCTAAACTGTCACACGGCGAAGGGTTTTTAAAGCGAACGATTCCATATTCAAAATACGTCGGCAGGTGAAAGGGTGAAAAGTAGATTCAAGGTATAAAACAGGAACACTGAATGCCATTAATGTGAAAGTAGGGAGTAATTCCCAGCATGCTCCCAGAGGAAATCCACCTTTCGCCAAAGCCGGGGGATTTTGACAAATGCCTTTCTCAACACCAGCAAAGGAGACAAATGTTACATTTAAACAGAAATACTTAATTTCCGCTTTTGGTGACTTGCAGCAGATATCATTAATCAACAGAGGCCTACCACGCTCAGTGAGCCTGCTAAGAACCAGATGATCGCCCTCTTCCACTCAATCCATCAAGTATGATTGGAGAAAGAAAAGGTTCAAAAATTTTGAGTTGCACCCACGCAGGAAGAGTAATTACCCTTGTGCCAGTCGCTGAGGTGTTCCCGTGACACCTCGACCCTCTGTTTATCATGCACCAGATTACTCATGGGGTTGTCAGCGCGGCGTGACAGAACCAGCACCTCCACCTATGTTCCCCTCACTCACTTCACCGGAGGAAGACAAATATGACGTACGAGTGCCCTGAACTTTTAACGAGCAAACTTATCTCGGGATCTGGAAAACATAATGCCCTTCATGTTGTGAGAAAAACACTGAGGTCCAGATTTTGAAGAATGGTATCTGTGTTCCATCTTTAAATACCAATCTGTTGATTTTCGTCATTATCTCACACCGTCACATCAACCAATTGCTGTGCCTTAGGGATATTATTCACTGTCTACCTTATGATAATATGCATTGAAATAGGTTTTTTAAAGGTGCTATGTGCAGCATTTTGAACATCAATATATCATTGTCAAATTAATTGTGATACATTTGTTTACCTCACTTGTAAACAAATGAGACCATTATAGCCTCTAGCTCATGCCACTGAAGTGTTTGTGGTTCTAAAAGTTAGCGCCACAGTACTTCCTGGTGTTGTTTGCTTCTCTAAAGAAAGTTTGTATTTTCCTTATTGAAGATGACAACTCAGTGGAAAGTAATTACTCAGTGGAAATGTATATTACACTGAGGCTATCAAGACAATGGGTAAACATGGACAGAGTTTGGAGTTTTGAGAATAAATGCCAGCCTCAAAAGGCCTGGTTCCCTCTGCTTGAGGCAAATTAAAGCGACTATTATGAGAATTTATGGTAAGCAGTCTGCTCACCAAATCACCCCCAGTGACACACACAGTTAGGGCTCATCGTTTAGAGAAGTTTTCACAGAGTTTCACCAAAGTATGGAAAAATCTCATGAAAATAGAGCGTTGATTAAAACACCTATGTGAATTTTGTTGCTAGCAGTGAGGTTGTAGATTGCGACAGATTGAACACCCCTCGCCTCGCCCTCCCCTTCAAAGCGTGTAGGACGGCGTTTCACAAAACTCTGGGTTATGACCCAAAATGGGTGACGGATAGTTCTTTTTTTTTTACTTTTATACTTTGAACATTTTGGTGGCACCTCTGAACTGCCAAGTCGGTCAAATACACCACGCTCACCACAGAAACAAAAACACGATGGCTCTTATTTTCAGGTGATTAAAAAATAATGAAAACACACTTATGAATATTATGTTCCATATCTGCTAATAGAGCCCCCTAAATCTCACACACTGGACCTCTAAAATTAATAACATGATTTAATGACCCCGATGCAAATTTGTTTTGTCTTCTGTTGTTGTTCGCTCCGCAGTACATGAAGTCCTCGTCCTACCAGGACAGCTCAGAATATGCCTTTGTTAAAAGACAGTGAAGCTAAAAATGGGGACAAAACACTAATGAGCTACTGATTATGCACCAGAGTCTCTCTAAGAAGAAAACAACACATGGTTAACCTACAGTTTTTACCAAAACTGGAACTATTTTCATTTTTTAAATACAACTTTGACCTGTTTAGTAATATTTGAAATAAAAACCAATAAATTCCTTACTTTTGTTAAACAGAAATAAAAACTAATGAGGATTTCACACAGTGTAAAATGCAGCACTCAGACTGCATCAGACCACCAATTTACTCAGTGTGTGTTTCTGGTAATTACACCGATTTCTTAAAGTTAAGGTGGTAATGTTTTATTGATGTTAAAATGCCACATGCAGCTATGTTAATGAGCTTTACGGAAAAACAAAGGGGACTGATGCTCTTTAAAACAGGAAAGATGGTTTCCAAACATCAAAGAAGGACAAACACAGACGCATTTAAAATGTCCGAACATGAGGGGAGTCAGATGAGGACGGACGTGCAGAGGCAATAACAGTAAAGCAAACAGGCTGCTGCCTTTGCACCACTGCTTCTTGCCTCCCTAGTGATACATGCCAGAGATAACAGCTTAATTTCAACCTCAGCACTTTTACTGCACTGTCCGAGGCATTCACTGCATCAATGTATCAATGTACCGCCATGCTAGTCACTCTCCACTGCGACAACTAACAATTTTTCCATGATGGAAGCTTTCAGAAAGGTGCCACGATTTAGCTCGCACACAAGCCGCCCTCCTCTGATGGCTTTGGTCTTTGGAGACTCTGCTGGCTGTTTGTTTCCAGGAGAACGGGTCACAGGGCAGACTTTTGATTGAATCCCCCACACTGTGACGAGCGAAGGGGGCGGAATCGTTCTTGATTTTGCTGCAGAGGCTCTTCCCTCTGCGAAACATTTCCTCCTTCACTTTGAAAAGCAGCTGCTGGAGCTACTTCAACTGTCCAAGAAAAAAAAAAAAAAGCTAACAACATAAAAATAAAAAACAAAACACACAAAACAAGAAGCCTGAGATTCTTTATCTGAAGAGCTCCAGTGACTCAGTCCAGTAAATCACACCAGAGGAAGAGGAAGAGAAGGCATCAGTTGTTTTTCACATTTAATGAGCAACAACAGCTCTACAAAATTATATATCAGGTACTTCTACAAAATCTACACAATAATGAGGAATATATTTCAGATAAAAAGCATCAGTTCTCCTCCTTTGAATGCTGCATAACTTATTACAAGTCCGTCATAAACCGCACTTTATATGTCTGCCATCCCACCTCCCAGCAGGTCCACTGTGGCACTGGTGGACAAACGCGATCGTAATTTTCATTTTCAGTAAGAGACATCATACTTTTTTTAGACAAGCTGACCCGAAATCAAGCCGGAGCAAAGTCAGTGAAATCCTGGAGAAATTTTTCAAATTGCAGGAGGCGCAAGACTATGTGTCAAAACACCATTAAAAATTAAGTATTGCTGCAAAGAGGTCCACGCCTACGCATCATATTCTACAAACTTGAGAAATCATCTTTGTTTGGTACAGATCCCCTCAAAAATCACACCATAATCATCCAAACATGTCTGCAACGATTCCTCGAATGATCCATTATTAATCGATTATTAAATCAATCACCAACTATTTTGGTAACGTAAAATTATCTGATTCCAGCTTCTTAAATGGGATTATTTTCAAGTTGCTTTACTTCTCTTTCGTTTCAAGGCCTCACCTTAAGTTCTGGGAAAAAACGATCAACATTTTTCACCATTTTCAGACATTTCATAGACGAAACAACTAATCGATTAATCAGGAAAGCAATCAACAGATTAATCGACATTCCTTGTGTGTTTTTATGACAGAGGAGTAGTGATTTTTGTACTTTGAGTCACATAAATTAATCTAAAGCAGTCACTATAAATGCATTGGCGCACTGAGGCCCCACCACGCAGAGCTGGTGGCGTTATTTTTTCACCTCCTGCACCTCAGACATCCTGAGTCCACCTCTGCATTGCGGTACGAACATGAAATATTTCATTCGCTGAAAAAAAAAAAAAAAAAAAAAAAAAAACAAACTTCTTTGTCTCTTAACTTAATTATGAAAACAATTTAATAATATGCAAACATAATTTCTTGGAGACAGGGTTGCTCATACTTCTGTTTAATAGCCACGCTGGTGCTATTCATTTGGAGCTCCTCACAGTCATAAGAGAGGATTTACAAGAAGATAACACTGACATGACTCTGCTGAGAGTTGACGTGTCAGGTCCCAAAACACACGTTTCGTAAACATATGTGTTTTTGCTAAATTTAATTGCTAAATTGTTTATCTTACAAGCTGTGGCTCGACAAATAAACAGTGAACCAAGACTATTCTCAAAGCAATTAACGGTTAAATTTAAAATGTGCTAAGATAGATTACATTCATTGCAAATCCTCTGTCAATTCGCATTCATTCTCAGGCTCCCAGTGTAGCAGGAGACTCTGCACCACGCTGGCTGGGGTTTCCTCAGGAAGCCCAGATCTGCGGAGCGTTGACCCCGCGTGGCACAGGCAGCGCGGTGAGCATGCTGGACTGATATTAACACTGACGTGAAGGAGGCCGGACCGCGGCTGCCCGGGGCGCTGAGGCCACCGAGGGATCTGGGCACCAGAGGAGATCCACCTTGTCGGGGCGTCACGGCGAGAAATCGGCCACATCACACATCACCTCCATCTGTAGGGGGTCGCGGAGGGCAGCGTTTAAAAGGGCAAACATGAGCTGAATCAAGAATATGCTTCGTAGCACATTTCTCTGTCCTCTATTACCAAAAAAATATTTGCTTACAGCTGCCCGCATTGTTGCAGGACTTTATTTTAAACGCAGGGATGCCTTTTTCATGCAACATATAATTGGAAACGGCATGCTCTTTCCGGCGCTCCCCAAGCTCGCTGTCCTGCGTTATGACAGCAGATCCTCTGTGTTAGCTCATGCATCTTACACATGAGTAATGATCTCGCAACTTAAAAATAACACCGCTATCCTACACTTTCACATAGGGGAGAGCCGTGGCAGCTGTATGCAGGCATGTCTCCTGTTATCCATAGGGAAGGCAAAATGAAATGTGCTTTTTATCATGTGTCATGAACACTCTTCATGCCTTCCCTCCCCCTTTCACTCACATCCGCGTTGAACCTCCCGTCAAAAAAATATTGGCAAATGTTGTAATTACGTGCAGAGTATCTGCGCCTTACATGGCTCGAGGCTTGGAGCGGTCCCGGGCCTGATATTTCAGCTTTATCATATTTTAGTTTTATTTGAGGATGGTGGCAGCGCCGTGCCTCCAGTCAGCCATAATTGAAATGAGGGAAGGAAGATGTAGAGGCTGTGTGCCCCACTCCTTGTAATCAAGCCCTTAGTCCTGTGTGCTTTGCCATTTTTCAAAGTGAAATATCCTCGCAATCTTTATAGTAATACGCAGCGAGTCCTCTTCATGCTTTAGCCCGTGGGTAATTAGGCATGAGAAAGTGTACATTTTACATGCAGAGGAGAGCCATGCATTAAGAATGTTGAGGCCACAAACTGGGCCTCGGATGCTGCCGGTCCTCTGGAAGCGTTCGATTAAATTCATGATCACATTCATAACAACGTACGGCTGCTTTGTAACCGATTTATTATTCTTTTTGTAGCAGGCGTGACATCAGTATTCAACAAGCGACGCCATCCGCTCCCCACATTCGCCGTACGGGCTTGTATGTGAGAGTTGTGCGTTGGGAGGCGAATAGTGAAAAAGTGAAGCCGGGGGGACTGATGGAGAAGTTGATGTATGATCCCTGGTGGCTGAGCTTGTTTGAAGCGTGGAGCTGTGCAGGTGATTCGGAGGCGCCGGCTCTTTAAACAGCGTAATGAGCCAGAGAGGACGCTGCCCTCCCTCCCTCTCCTCTCTTCCCCCCAAATTCCCTCCCCCTCCTCCCCTTCATAACATTTCATCATTTCATGTTCAAATTATATGAACAGATTTTTTTTTTTTGTTTTTTTACAAAATTTGGTTTCCAAATGAAGGATTCCAGGCGAGTAAAATGAGTTACAGCATTAAGGCTCCACTTATCAATATTTTTGCATTACCAATGATTTAAATTAGTCTGTGAGAAGCAGAAGAGGTCACTCATGTTTAAGTTTCTTATTTTCGTAATGCACATAATTACAGTGAAGCATGCACTGTAAAAAAAAAAAAGCTGAGAAAATTTAATCGAGAAGGATTTAGAGTTTTTAGTTCTGAAATAAACTTAAAGTTTTTCTGACCTATGATCACTTGTTGAGATCATTTACTTTCCCTCTTTAGATAATCATGAATCTTTGAGTTTTAGAGACAACCCTTAAATGTATTTTTCTTAAATTTCATTTGTTTTTGCACACATATAAAACTACAATAAAATGCAGATAATGAGAAAAGAAAAAGGACAAATGAGTCAGGAGAGGTCAGGAAGTCACAGTCTTACACAAAGGACCCCCACTCCCTTTAGGAGAGAAAAAACAGTTTAACAATTGAAAACTTCCTTTTAAAAGTCTGGACAAGCTCTTGATAAAATGTACTCCATATCTGCACACCACAATATCTGAGGTCTGCTTGAAAAAAATGTTTGCAAAAATTCAGTGATTCTAACTGAAAACATTTCACTATTAATCATTATTCATTTTCACTCAACAATATTTGAAATGCAATCAAGTTTATCTAAAGAACAAAACATTTAAAACTTTTTCAAAACCTAAATTTTGACGTGGGCTCGAAAGTCAAAATCTATTTCAGGAAGGTGTCTTGGTGTTTAGCATTTTCTTTTTCAACATTTTTATTTTTACAGTGCAGTTGCTGGAAATGAAATTTTGTTCTCAGACTGCCCTCCAACGATGCTCGTGCAAACTGCCCCGAAGAAAGTCACACAAGTTCAAAGAGATGAAAAGAAGAGACAGAGAAGCGTCACCATCTCTGCAGGTTTTCAGCCTCTTTTAGCCAACTGTTTTGGTTTTATGGTTTTAAAGCACATTCAGTTCACTGTGCAGGTTCAGTCTCTGTGCTCTTCATTCTCACTGATAAATCCACTGTGCAACCACCTGCCCAGCACCAAATGACAGGCAGAAAAAGTTTAAAACTGGCAGGTGAAGAAAGTGGAACATGTAGATATTTTCTCCAGAAGTCGGTGGACTTAGATGACTTTAATCATGTCAGGGCATTCAACTGAAACCTACTTAAATTCGGTGTGTCCCTACCTATAAAGCAGCCTGGCAATCAGACAGTGTGATAAATCCAAGGCAACTCACAGTCCAAATCCATCACAAGAGTCTAATGATCAAAAACTGGTTCCTTCCTCTTAATTCAGATGGACTTACAGGCTGCATCTGTAATGTGATAAGATGGATTTCTGCAGGTTATAAATAAAAAAAATCAACATATGACTTAATTTCAATATAATGCACATCACTTCAGTAAATCCCCAACCGTCCAGCATTGTCCCAAGATGACAAAACAATGTCAACAAGCACAAACAACTGCATAACAGACATACAATAACCTTGTTTAGAAAGACACAAATGAGAAAAGGAAAATCTGATTATTTCATGAGTGGGATTTTGCACATTTATGAATAAAAATGGCCTGCCCTCTCCCGAGATCCCAGCTGCAATGGAGGTGTAATACGGGGTCGGTGTCCTCAGCCCGGCCTCGCAGGCTCCTGTAACACTGCTCTCTGCACTGTTGTACAGGAGGGAGAACAGCACTCACACTCCAGCAGCAGCAGCAGCACATCGTCTGAAGACACTCCAACAGGTACGTACACAGGGGGATGTCAGAGCGCGGGTATAAAGTGTGACAAACACAGAGCTGGTACAGATACTAAATGTGTTTACATAAAATAAGTATGACCGCCTGAAACCGGTCCTCATGCACAATTTACTGCGTGTCTGTTTGCAGACATATTTTTTTTTGCGACGCCGAACACAACGCGGCGGCCGCAGCTCAAGGAAGAAACAAAGACGAGGGGGGCACACGGGGAGAGAGATGGGCCACGAGCCGTCTATGCAGCATTTCATCGCTGCTGATAATATATAAATGCATGCACACATGGATGCTGCTCGTAAATGAATAAACACATACATCAATTTCAAAATCCAACACATTTGAATTTCAAATGCAGCGACGCCTTTTTTTCTTTTTTTTTTTTCTTTTTTTTACGATATGTCTCATTTCTCTTGTGGAGATATAAAAGGAGAGGGCTGAGAGGAGAAATTAGAGGGGTGGGAGAGAACAAATGCTGTATGGAATTTGAGATTATGTATTTGGTTTGTGTGTTTCCCTCCTGTTTAAATCAAACGCGCGGGGGCCGTGTAGCCCAGGGCTCGTTGCCGGTGACAGTTTCAGTGTTTCTAGACTTCTCTCCTCCCCCTTTTCAGCGACAGTCCTGAATTGAGAAGCGGGGTGGAACGGGGTGTGGGCTTCTGGCGGAGGGTGAATTAAATAGTCACTCTCTCTCCCTCTCTCCCTCTCTCTTGCACTTTCTCTTTTTTTCAGTGGCGTTTAAAATCAATTCATTCAGTGGACTGCTGACACAGCCCGGCCCAGAGAGCCCAGGATTTATGGCTCCCTCTAATGGGCATGCTCTGAACCAAAGCCCTGCCGTCAGCACAATCCTGCCAGCCACCCGTCCGCCCCACTCCCTCACTCCATCTAGCTTTTAAAGACGCAGGCACCCCTCCTCTTCCTCCCTCCGTTCCTCCTCCTCCTCTTCCCCTTTTTCCTCATCACCCCCGTGGCGGTGGCGGCGGCGGTGGCGGAGGAAACACTCGAGGCCCAAAAAATGTAGATGTCTGGAGAATTTATCATAACGCAACACGCCGAAAAGGGACTACGCACGACACTCTTCAGTTGTGAACATTTTTTGGTGCTAAATGCTTTCTTTTAGTGCTCTTACAGTGACTGATGTCTGGGGAATTTCTTTGGCCTCGCTCACAGGAGGCCTCTCTAAAAAGTGATGCTTCACGGTGCAATGAATAATCTCTCCTTATCTATTAATAGATATCTATTAATATCTGCACTATTTATCATAACAGCACAGGATTTTCTTTTAGGAAGAACAGGAACTGCATGTGACACACAGTCAACTTCAGTTTGAAACTCTTTTTATTTAAGAGTAAAGTTCAAGCACTTTCAAGGAAACTAAACCCAAAATTTCCAGACTTTCGAAGCCTTTATCATCACATCTAAATCCTGTCTATAAATGCAACTGAAAATTCCTTCATTCCCACAGTAATCAGTGTCACCCTGTTTATTCTACCTGCTGCTCATTTTAACTTTAATTGTATGTTTTGACCCTGATTGTTTAATACCCACTAATTTCTAGAGTGAGGGGTCGACAGAGGACTTATGCAGCAACGTATGAATGAGAAATATGATGACAGAGTTGTTTCATTTCAGATTTAAAGGATGGAGGTGGTGGAGGAAGAATTTAGATTATTTCACTCCACTAATACCACAGTGTAGAAATACTCAGACACTGAAAATGTTGCGAGTAAGAAAGACCAGGAAAATGTAGTTAAGTAAGCGTTCAGAGTAAAAGTACTCAGTGCAGTAAAGTGGTCTGATTAGATGATTATGATGCATGCATTAATATATAAGCAGGATTTTACAGCTGTAGCTGATTGAGGTGGAACTAACAACAGAACTGATTATTATTTGATTCATTCAGATTCATCTGCTGCAGAACTGCAGAGATTAATCGATTATTCATAGGTAAAAATATCAAAATACTCACCAACTATTTTAATGAGTGATTGTTTTGAATCATTTTTTAGTAAAAATGTGCAATTTCTATGATTCCAACTTCTCAAATGGGATTATTTTCTTGTTTCTTTGCACCTCTATGATTGTAAACTTTGGGTTGTGGACAAAACAAGACATTTTATGGATTAAACACCTGACTGATCAATCAAGAAAATAATCGATAGTTGCAACCCTGAATCTGCTGATTATTTTCTGATTGTTTGGTTTGTAAAAACAAATAAAATAATATCATTATCATTCAGTTTCCTGCATCCATCATGTTGGGAAAAATAAAATAAAAACTTATGGTAAGAAATGACCCAGAGTCCAAAATGTTTGTTTTTGTCCAACCAACCATCAACACTGACACATTATTACATAAATAATTAGAATTATTAAAATAATCAGAAGGAAAAGCAGCAAATCTTCACATGTGGAAAGCTGAACCCATGAATTAATGGAATAATCATTTGTGTTGGGAAGTTTAATATAACAAAATGTCATATTTAATATGTTTTTCTTGTAACTAAAGTTGTGGTTGTACAGTTGAAATTATCCAAACTTTGCACAGACTTTGTACAAACCATGTATTACATATATAACCATATTTTCGAGTGTTGTTATTACTGGAATCCGGGAAAGATTTTCCTATAATGGAGCTTCCCGGCAGTATATAATATCTCTCTCTGATCATTTACCATAATAGCAGGGGATTTTTTTTTTCCAGGGAGAAGGGGAACTGTACGACACTGTCAACTTCAAGTTAAAACTCAAGTTTGATGTGTTTTTTAGTGTTGTGGGCAGCCATTTGTTGTTAAATGTTTTCTTACGATGATTAAAATCCAGGCAGAGCTTTGCTAACAAGTGGTGCTTCCCAGAGCAGTATATAATGTCTCTCTATCCATTACCTTGTCTGACTAGTGGAGCTTCCTAAGGTCTTCACAGTGTATATATATTCATATATTCATAACCAAGTCTAGTGTCACAGGATCTGAAACAATTTATGGCGCAAGAGAGGGGAAAAAAAAAAGGGTGATTGAAAACACTCGCCTATGAACCCAGCCAGTGTAAAGACATATAAAAAGGATCATGGCCTGAAATGCGATGACAACAAGAAGTCACTCCTGCGCGAGTTAGCGAGTCCCTCCGTCTGAGTGTGTTTCTGTATCGTATTTATGTCTGTGACACCGTCAGGGAAACGCGCCACGCTGCCGTTGACCCTGTTATATCCTCAGGCAACCTGGCAATTTGCAGACAAATACAGACCTTTGCTTCAGCCCCGGAGCCTCTAACGTACATCCTTATCCATATTCCGGCTCCGCTCTGCAGCCTGTCAAGGCGTCACGGGCCCCCGAATTAGCCTCCCATTACAGCAGAAAGGCTCCGGCTCCCCCTAAAGTTAACCATAACTGACCATTTGGCGTGGCTTCATTATAAAGCCATGCATGTAAAATCGAGTCATGGTCCCTGGCCGTCACATCCAATTTCAAAATACAATCCCCAACCCCCCCGGAATCTCCATCTTTCTCTCTTACTTAAGTTCAACCTTCTCCTTGTTTCATAAAATATGATCTGATTAAAATAGATTACACACCTTGTTAGCAGAGCGTTTCATATTTGATATAGTGGTGCTTTAAGACGGGGCAACCTCCTCCATGATTCAAAGCGATTGTGGCCTTGTTCTCTGGCCTATTTGTTTAATAAGCTCTGCTACATCAGTGGGCCTTTTAAGTGAACACACTCCCCTGCAGCAAAGGCAAAGATCAATACCCACACCTGTAAAAAAAAAAAAAAAAAAAAAAAAGACAGAAAAAAAAAAAACAGGAATCACAGCCAAGGATTTTCTCCTTCGAAGGAATAAGAGTCAAGATAATCAGTAACAATCCTACTGTATGAGAGGAAATCCAAAACAGGAAGCAGCTTTTATGTGCTGACCTGTAGGGAGAGCTACAGGTCAGCTGTGAAATATTCAGCAGCGATTAGTCCTCGGCAGCTTAAACTAAAGCTTTTCCAATGTCTCGATCATGAGAGACCATCTTATGCAAATGGGATATTATAAACAGAAAGAGGAAAGTCTTGGAGGGTAAATTAATTCATTATAATCCTCACCTCATCTGCTGACTGATGGAAGACTTCTCGTGTAATCGCTGATGGGGGGGAAAACCTTCCACTGTACTGAGCGAGCTCAGATGTGGGAATAATGCTGGGTCGTATCGCCCAAGAATGAAAATAATACTCCCCCCCATTTACCGTGAACAAAGTCCGTGTAAGAGGGTAAAATGTAATACTGTGCTTGAGGAATGTAATTATCATTTAGCGAGTCCGTGAGCTGTGTTTGACAGGGCCCGAACTGCGTGAAAAACTCATTTTCATTTTTCTTATTATATCATGATTATATAAACATTCTTAACCAGTGGCCACAGCAGCAGCAAATTATTGCAAATTAGCCCCATATTGCCAGTTTTTAGTGGAGGCAAATGAACAAGCACTAGAACTCCAGTGTTTATTCCATAAATCAGCCAAATGCTGCACCTGTTGAGAATGTAAATAGCTGAGGCTATTTGATTAAACTCTTACATCAAAACATTTGAAGAGCTCTTTTTTTTTCTTTCCTTGGTTGTTTATCCTCCTGTTTTCTTCTCAGCGATAAGTTCCTTCTCTCCTCCTACACCCACTGCAAGTGGAGTTTTCAATGGGCGGTGACGGGGGAGACATAACACCCACCAGCTATACGTGGGGGCACGGGAGGTCCATCATTACCAAGCCACAGTGGTGATCACGGCAATAATATAGAACTATAACCGAGCAATTAGACTAATGGAAAACGTCCCTATTTCTCCCGGTGTGCTGCAGCTAGATGCACCGTGCGCCCCGCGGGCCCCCCCTGGAGATGAGGCTGGAGATGTGAAGTGGAGAGGAGGTAATGGCGGAGGCCCATTGATCCTCGCTGCCACCTGCTATATGGCTCCGCGGAGGACGAGCGGGGAGGCAGAGGACTCCATCTGGGGAGAGATCATGCCGGCTCCTGGGCTCTCAGGCATATGGATAAGAGTCTTTCTCTAGTCTTCCGCTACTTAACCAGCACGCATTAGCGCAATATGGCCGGATAGGGGAGAGTAAGGCGTGCATACATACAGGCCATATTACAGTGAGGGCGCATCCACAGCGAGAGGGCGTGAAGCCGTTTTCCTCAAACTCTGGGAGCTTCTCGAGCGAGGCCAGGTGAGAACACGGCCGCTCAAAATAAATAAATAAATAAAAAATACCGAAAATGTGAGTCTCACTACCGAATGAAGCGTGTGTGGGAGTGGAGGTGAAATTCAAGACATCTAAAGAAAGTGTCATTCCAAGAAAAACAACAGCATCAGTCGTTCATATGCTCAAAAAACGTATTTTTTTCAATATTTACTTTTGAACTGACAAAGACCTCAAGCAGCTGTGGCTGTCAGGAGCGTGACGCTGAACTGCTGGATGGACGGGAGGGGACGTGTCCCTTCCAGTAAAGTATTTAGAAATCAATTATGTGCTTGAAGAAATATGTTTAATAGAAGCAAACTCTTTAAAATAATACATGCATAAACATTTTTTCAAAGTTTTGTTCATACACCCCCCTCCCATCTGTCCTGCTCAGTGGTACGAACCGCAGAAGACGTCACTTCCCTGCGAGTAAATGACGTGTGTGCTGATTCTGCCTGTTGATCGCAGCGAATCAGAGAAGAGCCCTACTGACGAAGTAACTAATGTCCCTATTTCTAGTCTAGTCTAGTCAAATCTAGTCATTTTTTATATCTAAATGTGCTCAAGAATAAATGAAAATCATCAAATTTAAATGCAGAACTTCGGTCACCCGTAAATTTTAATACCACCATGCTGATTTCGGCGCATCATCAGGTAGAGACAAACATGTTTTGCGACTGTTCCCATGGATACAGTGGCACAGAATTGATCGATTTTTGGAGGTAAAAAGTGATGAAAGAGACAACCCCGCAACAATAAAAGCTCCAAAGCATGCGGCAAGGAAATACGACCCTGAGTACATTAATTTTGCTTCTTTTTTCTTGCTGCATTTAGATTTTTGTTTCTCATCTATTAGGGATGATGGTCCTCAGAAACTTCTCAACCTTCAGAAGCGGGCCTCGAGTTACAAAAGGCTGAAAAACTCTGCGTCAGACTACAGTTTGATCCTCTGGAGAACATCAAACACAACGACTGACTTTCTCTGCAAGTTTGTATTGATCTTGAAAAATCTGCATTTAGTTTCTCTTTCTCTTTAAGCAGTCCTTGGTGAATTTAAATGTTTCTACCTGTTTTACTTGAATTGTTTTTTGTATCTCATATCTTTTCTGAACTGCATTTATATTTGTTTTATCTGCTTGTTTTCTTTTATCGTGTACTTTTTATTATCTAGAATCTTTTTAAATCATTGAAAATCATTGTAAATGATGGCAAGCCCACAATGCTTTTTCAACTTTAAATAAAGAGTTGCTCTTTCGTATGGCACACAACTGTTTCTTTCCCTAAACACAACAGAATAGAGTTGTAACCAAAACTATCTTTCTTTAATCCTAATTAAGTTGTTTTCTCTTCCTAGATCTAACTTCAACTTAACCAGGATGGTTAAAGATAAGAAAAAGCCAACTTAAATAATTTTAAGTTGTGAGGATGTGATATCTGCAACATATGGATTCATGAGTAGAAGGAAATGGATGTGAACGCCACAGAAGATACAAAAAGCTCAGGCAAGTTCACCATGTTCAGAATCCAAACACCAGTATTTCTATTTTCTGGAGGTTTTCGAGTAAAATTAAGGAGCGAGTATCCCTTGCAGTTGCAGATCATACATTATTTTGTATCTACACTGGATTTTTGATCATTGTTAATGGGGTTTGGGAGTTTTAAGTAGCAGAGAATCACAAAAATATGCGATTCTGTGCGGGCTGAATGGATTCTCGGCCAGATATTCTCTGGAATCTCACAGCAAATTGAACGTTTTGATTCATTTCTTGCGTTCGGGCAGTTTGAGCGTGAACAACCCAACAACCCAGAAGGATAAAGTAAACTTTTCCATCATGGCTCACCCACAGAAAACAAACCCAAAGCAGGGGTGGTTGTGCAGACAAGACGCGGACACGAGGGGCTGAAAAAGGGGTTTGTTAAGAGACTGACCTGCCCAGCTGGGGGTCTCCATGTACAGGTAAAGCCGGTCGGGCTGAAGCTGGGTCACTCGACTCGCTGCTGCTGCCACAGGTGCTGACAAAACCTGCAGAAAGGAGAAAGATAAAGCTGTGGTTAAAATACTGAGTGCAGAAGAAAGAGGTGGCGTTTGTGAATGAGTTAATTTGATAACCACATACATGCATAGCTGAAGTCAAGGTGCAGTTAGCCTAGCTTAGCATAAAAACTTGATTTTGAGGGAAACAGCAAGAACAAGCCAAACACACATAGCAACACTGATAAACACGAGGCATCTCACTTTAATCCACACACAACAGGCACAAAATTTTTAAACGTCTGTGCCGCAGGTTTTTGTTTTGGTCTCTGAACAGGCACCACGATACCAAACCTGGCAGCTGAACTGTGAAGACGCACCCCAGTGTCACGCCAAAGCATGTAGCAGACCTGCTGGTCCACTGCGACAGTGTCACGTTTAGCCTCACCGAGGTGAGAAAACTACACGTGTTCTCATTCTGCGGTCAAGTTAGAAATAATAAATATCTGTTTTGAAAATCTGAAATGTCTGTTTCAACAAAACTTACGTAAAACATTCAATGCTGATTATTTTTTTTCCACACTGAACCCTGTCCACCTGTGTGAAAGTCCCATCCACCCCAGCCTTCACCCTATGTCGACCTTCTCTCATTCTTCTACATTTGTCCTTTCCTCCTGTCATTATCGCCCCCTGCTGGTACTGAACGTTCATGCACGCATATGCGCACCCAGGCGAGGCAAAACATAACACCTATACTGTTTGACATAGTTATAGTGAAATATTCCTCGTAGTTTGTCTGCTATAAGGTCTAACATGACCATGCTGTGACATTAAAGGCATTTTAATAATTGAGAATTTGTCAAATCCTCTTGTATCCCTGTTGATTCAGTGGTGAAAGACATAATGACGGCAGAGCTTCTAAATTGCGTTTGTTAGCTGTACATGAGATTTTTCATTTTCAACCAATTTAAAAAGGTGTTATTACGTTGAAGTAATAGCATTATGTGACTTTATTACTTTGGTTACAAAGAGTTTGATTAAATGAGCACATGATTGAGTCTGAAAGTACATCAGCCTTAATGTCTGTGAACATTTCATCTTGTGAGCGAACATTACCACCCACATATATACACGTCTGCTCCACAGCCCATACATACAGCGCTCCAGTGTTACAGCATGTTTATGCCTCGGTGTGTGTGACTGCTCTCATGCAGCGGCTGCTTTTTCTGCTGACTTGTGTATCTTCACAGGCCTCAGGTTGGCTGTTGCCCAGAAGCCCAGCCGGTGAACCGCGGAGAAAGCGCATTGATTTCATCCCGGCAGAAATCCTTTCTCCCAGTACCCGCCTCCCTACCCCGCCCCGCACCTGATTAAGCATTTGCAGGGAGCCATGCCAACACAATTTGTCATTTATCAAAAGTAATTAAAAGCAATTTCTTTTCTCTTGTTGATTGGGAATTGACTAATTGTTGAGTCTGTGAAAACGGGGGAATAAATAAAACAGGGAAGGATGAATTTTACATAAACTCAGAGGAAAACATAAATGCTGTAAAACGAGGGCCAGACATCTGGCTCTGTGATTTCTCTCTACATGATTATGACTGCAAAACTGAAACAGTTGTTTAGCGCATTCTGATATACAGCCCATAGGCAGTAAATAATATATTAGAAACAGCATATTGACTAGCCGACTTAAAAGGGTGTTTTCACTTCATGTTGTGTGAACACAAGAGTGGGAGGAAAATACAAACACTGGTTGGTTACTTGTTAACAGAAAATGAAAAACGCTGCTCCCACTTGTGCAAAAAGAGATATTTGAGCCGGTAAATACCAGCGTTGTCTCAGTGTGAGAGGGAAAACAACGAGACAGAAGGTACAGTGAGGAGAGGGAGAGGTGCCGGAGCCATCCTGCTGCAGAGGTTACAGTACGTCTATCCAATGAAACCAAGCAATACCGTTTCAACATTATCGGTAACAACCTCTGAATGCACCATTACCTTCTATAAGGGCAGAATGAAATGTCAGAATTGATTCGAGAGGGGAGGGTTGAGATATAAGTGGGCAGCTAAGGTGGCCATTTTGTTTCAGTGGCCCTTTATTTGGTGTCCCTGGATCATTAGCAGACGGCAAAAAAAAAAGAGAGCTGGAAGAACATGAAGGAGGTGTGGGCGGCCATCATGCGTGTCTCCGGTGACAGCATGTGAAATGAAAACAGAAAAGAAAACCACACACACACACAACACACACACACGCACACAAAGCAGAAATCAAAAGGAAGAAGAAGAAAAAAAAGAGGCACGCGGAAACGCCAGAGGAGTCGTTTAAATTTCCCACCACTTTGTAAATAACTTTAGCTGCACAAATACCTGGCTTTGCTCTGAGCGGATAAAAAAAAAAAAAATTTCCAGCCAACAATTTATTCTCTGCCAACAAATGGAGCCGTTGCTTCAATGAGACGATTTGAATATCCCTTTGAAGGCTGCAGATGGACAAGCAATACTATCATTGCCTGAGAACACAGAAATAATTGGGCAACAGTGGGAGAAGCCTACATTCACGTCTCTGCTGAGACAGAGCCCTGCTTGGAATATCTAATTGAACCTCTCACTCTCCTGCCTTTTGTTTACATTCCCATTCATCATAAAAAAAACTCAATTACTTATGTTCCCTAACATGTATGGTTATTAATGTTCTAATTATGCTTCTCCCCTCTAATCTTTCGCCGCGCAATTTGGGTGATATATGTCTGAACAACGCGGCGAGTCCCCTGGAAGTGCGCAATAACACACCTTCTCCTGGGAGCCATCTGACGAAGAGAGAAAGCTTGCCATAGTTTGTCTATACATGGGGATTTATGCCAGCTCAGTGAGCATGTGTTATTATATACTGTCTTTGTTCGACATGCATTTCGAAGCAGAAAGTTGACTAATCAGCTCTCACTAGCAACGGAGCAGATGTAGCAGGAAAAAACACCCCCAAAAAAACAAAGCAAACTATCTGTGGCCAGCTCTTCTTATTCTTCTTGTGAAGGGCTATAGGTATGACAGCTTTAGAGGTATGAAATAATGTCGGTGAGAGCCTTGAGGAGCCCCTGCAGAGAGGCTGAGAGGGTCCTGTACTGCCTCAAGCAATGAGTGTTCTTCAAGGCTTTTCCTCAGAGCACTTTTACAAGAGCACAAATTAGGTGTAAGGAATGCCTGTGTTGGCGGGCGCACCCAGCCGGCGTGCACAGAAAAAGAGGAGGGGAAGGAAAAAAAAAAAAAAAAAAAAAACGGGGCAGAAACTTGGATGACAGTGAAGAAACGGAGGGCGTCATAAAGTGCGGAAAATAAGCTCTCACTTTCAAACGTTTACGGCGGCTCAAATATCTGATGATACCTCTCATAGCTTTTAATCTTTAATGTGAAAAATTAATCATCCCA
Source organism: Lutjanus erythropterus (assembly GCF_056507025.1). Lineage (NCBI taxonomy): Eukaryota > Metazoa > Chordata > Actinopteri > Lutjaniformes > Lutjanidae > Lutjanus > Lutjanus erythropterus. The sequence continues at coordinate 4,529,044 of NC_139335.1, forward strand.
TTCATTATTTTAATAGCTGTCATTTTTCTCTCCCCAAAGTGATGATTTATAACCATTAAGCCCTGCGTAGGCTTGTGTGAGAGGGATTTATCGTAATGTTTGCACCAGGTAGCCTCCAACCATATTTCATTACTCTGACAAGCCATTAAAATGCCCTGGTGATTAAACAACAGCTCTGAGGTCAGTGTGTATGGCTGTTTCTTTACCCATGCAGGAGCGCGGCAGTGCAGCCGTGCAGGCGGGGACCCGTAGCCTTAACAAAGCCCTTTTCCCCCCCTGGTTCCCTCCAGACTGGCGATCGTAGTTATAGATCTCTATCTGTTGTGCTGTGCGAGGTCGACAGGGGCGGATGAGAATAATGTACATGCACAGAATGAAATAAAGTTAAGAATGGGGCTATTATGCCTTTTTTTCCCCCTCAGAGGTTTGACACCATGATAACTGTGCACTTAGAGGAAAAACTCAGATACTCTTATATTCATCCGTCCGTGGTGTTCAGTACGAACCACCAGTTATTTTGTGATCATGTGTTGCTGTTATTCCTCTGGTCTCCCCACTCGTCTCCCCTGCTTCTATTTCACTTATTGATTTCCTGCTGATCCTAACAGACAGGGGTGTGCTGAGGACATCTGGGGGTAGATGGGCAGTGCTTTCACTGGCAGCCCCCTGAAGACCCAACTCTACATTTTGGCTAATCAGATAATGTGCATGAAACTGTTTACATCAAATGTTTTACCAGACCTATATGTTAAGGGCTCTGTAGCTGTTTCCATCCAGATGTATTGCACATTTTAACCAAATTTGGAGCACAAGCAGTAGGTGGCGCCAATTCTCAAGTCTCTCAAGAAAGCCACTTCAGTCCCTACAGGAAGTTAAGATCAGAACAAGTCGTACAAATTCAAGCAATCTCCATGAATTCTGCATGACATTGCGATTTTGTCTATCACTGCAACTTTTTCACCAATCACAGCAGCCCCGGTGCAAATATCATACATGTATGCTGGAATGATCTGACTTTAATTTAATTTTTTGTTTGTTTGTTTGTTTGTTTTGTCATTGGTTCTTAAAGGAACACAAGGTTCATCAGTGTTATTGATATTTATTAATGCTGTGTGCACTTTAAATTTGAGAATTTTGTGCTGTTTTGACTGATTTTGAGCTCCAAAACTTCTACTTCTACTACTTCTTTGTGGAATACCCCCCAGGTGTATTTACAAATATTTTATTAGATGTTTTTTTTTAACCCTGAGCTTTTTAAGTAAAGTTACTTGGAACACTCAAAACAGAATTTGTTTTTATATTTTCACTTGCTCCAAAATTTCATTGCAAAAAAAATGCCTAAAAATTGTAACATGCAGCACAGTCTTTTATGAAAATGGAAATAAAATCAGGCATTTTATACCTACAATAATTCCAAAAAGCCAGTGAAATCCTGGAGGCATTGATATATCATTACAAAAGATGAATTTTTGTGCATGGTCCTTGTTTAATAAAGTGTAATGATAATCATTATTATTATTAATGTGTGGAAGGTTCCATCAGATCTGTGTGAAGTGATCATGGAGACAACAGCTGCTGTAGGTCTCAGCTCAGCTCTACAAACTAAATGTCATGTAAGCATGCAGTGCATTAACACAAAAAGTCAAAAGATTCACTACATTTGGTTATGCCAGTATGTGGACTTAAATGCTTGACATTTCAGTAGGCTGGTGTACACTGATGTCCCACAATGCAATGCACAACTGAAAAAAGGGGGGATTGTGATACCAAAAATACCTGGTAGAAATACTACCTTTTCTTTGTGAAGTTTAATATGATGTGCACATATTGAATCCTGTGATGTTGAGAAACAAAACAGGAAAGTGCATTAAATTTTGTGTGCTAAATGTAAAAAAAAGCAAATTAACACAGGTTTTATGCTACTAGTGTGTAGCATTGCAGTGGGACAGTTACCATGTTTTATTGTTGCAGTGCATTCTGGTCAACTGCATTTTTGCCACTTCCACCTTGGAAATCTTCCTATATTGGCGCTGAGCGCCAGTGTAACATGGCAGTTGTAAAAAGAAGTCCTCGCGGATTCATTCTGACGGACTGACACCAAAACCTGACATTACACTTTGATGTTTCGGACGGTTGGAATGAAAATGTATTTATCTATCTTTAATCAGAACCATTGTTTTGTGTAGAAAGGTGTCATTACTGCATTTGGCGAGTTATCTAACAGAATAAGGATGATACAGGAAAAAAACAACAACAAAGATGGACAGAAACACAAGGCACAATGTCAAACACAGTTTTGATAGCAGCAAAAATGTTGAATTTTCATGTATGAAAAGGGGATAGCTGGGATTTTGTGGGTGGAAATGGACAGATGTTCCTTGAGAAGTAGCAGGAGAAACAGCAGCCTGCAACACAAAATGGATCCCAGTTCGGTCCCAGCGGAGGAAGCTGATTGAACAGCAGGCCGGGGAGCCGGGGGAGGATTTAACTCCCCTGCATGTATGTTCATGTCTAATGTCCTGAGTCCAATGGGCTGGATTGATCACCGATGCCACATCTGACAGTGACTGACAGCGCCTGTAATTGCTATGTTAGCTCTGGGAGAAGAGCAAACTACCATGGTGGGACCGTGTGGATGAAACATGCAGGCTCGGGATATTACATCACGGTACACAATGGTTGTGGTCGGCCTGAATGTCTGAGTGTTGTGAGCTACTTGATTAATGGATGTGATCGGTGCCATTTATGGCATGATGGTGTCATGAAAAAAAAAACACCTGCTGTGATTCCCAATAGTTTTTCACACTTTAACCACTTGTAACTGATGTTCACTGTTCAATCATGCATTGTTCTCATCACTCAATAATGCTTGACTTCATTTATGTAGCAAATTATCTCACATCTCAAAAGGACTTACAAAAAGTTCCAGTAGATCACCTCAGCTGGCAGCCGCGAAACAGGCTGCAATGAAATCCTTAGGGGCAAATGCACCCGTCAAAATACATCTGCTAAAGGCGTTTTTGCAACTGACAGGCTCGGACTGCTATTCTACATGTCTGACAACATTATGGAAAGGATCCCTGCAGAGACAGAGCCTTTCTGACAGCCCTCTCTGATGGGGAACTGAAGACGTTATATATCGGTCCCTTCAAAGCCACCAGACTCCGTCGACAAAAACAATAATTTTACCTCACAGAACGTAGGAGTCACTGGCTTTAGGTGGTTAGTCTATATTAGTGTACAAAACTCTAATTAAGTAAAAATGCATTAATGTTTGCATCAAAATGTAATAGAGTGTTATTTTATTATGATTACTGATGCATTAACATGTACAGGGGTTGCATAATATTGTAGCATGTAGTGACAATTAATATTAGAATCTGAATAAACTTTGTTGGACAGGTAATCCGGAATAATGCAAACTGAAATGTTTTTATTGTATGATTTCGACCAAATCACAGTCGGCGATTGTTGAAACAGCTGAAAGACTAAAAAAAAGACCATTTTGGTGAGTTTTGTTTTGTCTGTCTAGTTTGAATGGAACGTGTTTTACGATGATGTTTGAGGTCAACTTGTCAACGGAGTCTGGAGGCTTCTGAGGACAACAATAGAACAGCTGTTTCTGGTTAAACAAAAAGACTGCTAACAGAAAAGGTCTCTGTAGGGATCGTTTCCGCTGCGCTGTCAGACACAGCTGTTTATAACTGTTAATTGTCTGTTAATGCCCGTTATCACTCTGGACTTTGAGTTCAGTGACTGCCTGCCAGACTCCATTAACAAATTGCTCAATTTAACCATATAAAATTTTAAGGACACTGTGGCTGTGCTGCTGTTGTCAGAGAAATAAGTATTTCAACTTCCTAAATCTCTGATAACATACCATGGTATTTTATGATTTATTACAGTGAATATATTTCAGATTTCTCCGTTAAGTTGCAGCCACTGCAGCCTGTTAATTAGGTGTGCATTTTTGACTGCACAAGATTTGAAGATTTTTGGAACATTTTACAAAGATGCTTTTGATGTGTTTTATTTTGTGTCTGTTGAGTCTGAATAAAGAGTGCCGCACAATGACCTGCTCGGTAAATGGAGTTTTTGCAGAGCCGACATGCACATCTGTTTTGGCGCGGCATGCCGCTGCCCCAGTGCGACAGCTAGTGGCAGTGAGTGTCCCATATAGAACCTTTAAGTACAAGCACAAACGGAAATGCACAGAGTTACTTTCCATCACTGCCAGTGACGCCGGGTTAAAGCACATTAAACAGCAGAAAGATATATTGGCAGAGAGATGGGATTTCAGGCCGTGCCAGCTTCTAAAAACTCAGTGTTGTTAACATTTACAGCTCCTGTTCCTCAGGGAAAAAAGTGATCATCAGTAAAATCACTCTCATAGATTTGAAAGCCTGAACCGAAAATTGGGACATATACTGTAGGCCATGATTCCTACAACTTTATTTCCTCTCACAGCGGACGCTTGCATCTACCGTGGATGGATGTTAGAACATCCTGTTTGGCTGCTTCTGCTCGCCGCGCCGATCCAACAGTTGTCAGTGCGACGGAACAAAAGCTGCAGAGGGAAAAAATTTGCATTCTAATGCGTTGAACGTCTCGTGTTTGTTGTGTCCCCGATGAGAAGCACGAAAAATAGTGCTAATTTGTAATAGATATCAAAATTCCCCAGCATTAAAAAGTTAATTACCGCAGCAAATACAGCAGTGATAAATGGCAGATAATACCATTTCTGCAGATGAGTGTCGTTTCCGCCAACCAGAAAAATGATATTTAGTATCCAGCTGTACTTCTGGATGCAGGAGGAGGAGGAGGAGGAGGAGGAGGGGAAAGGTACTTGTAATTCTGAATATTTTTTCTGCAACTTAGCAAGTTTTTCATCTATCAGCAAGGCACATTAAATCCCAGCTGGTCAGATGCTAGACTCCTGATGCTCGGCTTTAGACATGAAACAAACTACTGCTGAAATGAAAGCAGTTCTCAGAGCAGTGGAAATTCGACTCCTACAAGAGTCTATTAAAAATACATGTTCAAATGAATCTTGGTGGTGATGACAAGTTTTACCATATTCTTCTTGAACTTTTAATGTACCCAGCCGGGACTTCAAAGGAGGAAATTAAATATTAAGGCTATTATCTAAGCTGTTCCCAATATTATCCAAGCTTAGGTTATTTATATAGTACAATAATAATTATGTTATATAAGCCAGTTTTCATTTTTGAGCCAACATAATGATCAAGAGGTGGCTGGTTTGTAGTTTTGCAACCTAAAACGAGTAACCTAATTTATATATTTGCTGCGGTAAACCCAACAAGATTATGTAGATTTATTATAGCAGTCCTAGGTGGATATTGTAAATGTAAATATATCTATAATTTATGACTGCAGGGAAATAGATCACTTTTATACACTGAATATCAGGAGCAGTTCCACGTTTTGCAGAGGCCGGTGCAAACTCAACATAATTTTGCGCATCTGCATAAAAAAGAAGACAAAAAAGTGATTTACAATCTGCTCTGATTGAGAAGAATCACAGTAAATCTGATGCTGCTGAACCCGGATCACCACTGTTTACCCACCGGTGAGACGGTAAATACTCTGGCTGACATTTCAGGGAGGTTAGTGTGCTCAGAGAGCGGAGTGGAAGTGGAGGCTCAGATGAATTTGTCTGACAAATGCTCCTGGAGTATGTGTTGTCGACTGTGCTTCGGCGAGGCCCTGGACTGGGATTTGAGTCTGACTGAAGCCAAGCAAAGCATGCCAGATCACTAATTGCACAATTTAAAACCAAAGTCCCTGGCAGCTTGTCATTTGAAATGGAGAGAAGAGCCATTGCTTAATCAGTGAGCTCAACGTAGATCTGTGAGGCTCTCCACCGAGGAACCCCAGACGTACGCGGCTGAAGCTCAGTGTCAACAGCCAAAGCAAAGACAGAACGATTGGCTGGCTGCTGCCGCCGCCACTGTAAATGAGACGTTTTATGATCCGACGCGTGCATGCGATTGGATGATTGAATCACTGTGCATCAAATGTTGGTGCACTGACAATGGTTTTATCTCCATTTAATTGTTCATATACGAGCAGTCAACTGTTGCTCACAGTTGGTGGCGATGAAGTTTACGGCGGCTATTTGATGTCTCTCGAAAGCATCAGAAAACTGGCTGGCAATTCAACCGCAGTTCTATTTTTCCTTTTTTATTTTGTCGTTTTTCACTTTTGTCTAAAGTAACTTTGCTTTTTTCTTTGCCTACAGGACATCAGGACCACATCAGGAGTAATTGCAGATTCAGTGTCCTGCCAGGGGACTCTTAAATATAGTGATTTTATCTAAGTTTTAACTGTTTTGAATTGTTTTTATTTTCCTATTCTTGCTGCACTGAACTATTTTATCTAGCTTATCTGACTTTCGAACATGTCTGCTGTATTTTGCTGCCCTTTGTGAAGCACTTTGTAATGTGAATTTTGAAACGCACTCTATAAATAAAGATTATTATTATTAGAACATATGAAGTAGGAGGAGCCAGGATCATCATATCATTGATGCCCAACACACTCTGACATCACCTGACATCAAACATCAAATCACTGAAGCAGAATTTCCTAAAAAGTCATTTAATAAAACTGAGGCACTGATAAAAGTGAATTCACACCTTTGCAATCTGTGAAACAAGACTGACTTCATATGCAGATTCTATTTTAAGGATGCAACCAAATCGGAAAAGAAGAAATAACTCGATGGAATCATTTATTAATTCTGTATGAAGGTGCTCATCATCATTCAGAGAAAGTCTCCATGATTACCTCGGCGTACTTAAAAAGATTGCATCTACCTATATATTGCAATAATTTCCTTATGATGAATTTGTATCCTGTAAGTCTCTGTCATGGCAATATTTATCTATATTTTTTTCTCCCGTGATATAATGCTACACAATGTGTGTACAAAAACACTGCAATTATTCTGCGGCAATCTCCATGTTTGTATATGTAAAAGGTGTGTATAGTTTGTGTCTTAATTCATATTTTTAATTTTTTTTTATTCTCATATTTTATTCTATCCTTACCTAATTTTGTATTTCTTTTTATCCCTCGCTTTTTTCTACCTGTGCTTTCAATCTTTGAGCTGCTGTAACGAGTGAATCTCCCTGGTGTGAGATCAATAGTTTGTCTTATTTAATCTTATCTTATCTTCAATCAATCACTTTCTATTTCTAATGCAAAATCTTTTTTTTCTGATTAAGATTTTTAAAGAGAGACAGATTAAAAGTATAATACGAGGTTGTGGAAATATATTACATAATTAATTATACACTAATATTAAGTAATTTTGTCACTCTGATGGGACAAAAATTGTATTTTTAATCAATATTGGATTGGAAAATTGATTACAGTGTTTTATGATGGACAGACAGAATACAGTAACTTTAACTTTACGTGTTGTTAAAGTAACTCATCTAACCGCTAACTTTGGTTCCACCCCCCAACTGGGGCTAATGCTAATGCTAATGCACGGTGCAATCAGTTACTCAGTGTCTGCAACAAGTCCCTCCCTCGCTGCCTAAGCAATAGTCAGTAGCTGTTTTCTGGGAGCTTTAATAAGTCTTAGCTGTTTTCAAGAACCACTTGCAAAATATTAAGTCTCATGTAAAGATGCATGAAAAAAAATCTAATAGAATGAATGTTTGAAACAAGCTGGAAGAACTCGTGCAAAGCTTCAGACTCCTCTTGATAATCCAGGACCAGTGAGAAACTTTTTCCAGTTTCAATTAAACATGCAAAACTAAACCTCTTAATTGTCTTCCTAACAGGCCAGTGAACTCTTCAGAACACAGCCACAATACGAAAATACACCCTTCAGTCTGCATAATATATAATAAAATATGTATTTTACTGCTAGTATGACGTAACTCTGCGGGGCATTAAATTCTCTATTTCCTGTTATAGCTATGTTACAGGTTCAGGCAATTCTCCACTGGCTATTGGGAGAAGCTGTAAACATTATTATTATTGAGGCCGGGTTGTATTTTGGTGAGAACATTAGCAGAGAGGCAAGTTACTCATCGCCCCAGCGAGATGAAGCTGAAGTGGAGTTTTGTTTTTTGTTTTATCTCTTTTTGGCTCAGGCCTAACGAGAGAATACACACACACCATCGGGGAGACAGTGGTTCACAGAGAAAGGGGTGGAGCTGGAGACACACACACACACACACAAACACACACCCATGCAGTTGCACAAAACATGAAAAAAAAAGAAAAAGAAAATAAAAAACACTGCCCTGAAGTCAATTCCACACTCAAGCAACATCCGTCTCTGATCTGGGAGCGTTCTTGCAGCGGCGGCACAACAAGAGTGATGCGGCACTGAGGGCCATGAATTAAAAAGTCAATATGTAAAACCATAGAGGGATGCCATTTTGAAAAAGCGTTCCATCAATGGAAATCATATTAACATGATAAAGGGCAGATTGGGAGGCGAGGGCATTGATTCAGATGCCGCTCTGTGGCCCGCCATGTCCACCTCAAACATGTTAATGAATCGCGCCGCAAAAACAGAGGCGGGGGCCCGGCGACGGGGGTCACGCGAGGGGAGAGAAGTTGGCTTTAAAGCGACAGGGGAGCGGGTCACGCGGCGTCCCCTGGCGAGCCGCACCTCTTGGTGTCACATCAGTCGGCGTCTCAGCCTCGCTGGTGGATTGTTTTCTGAAGATGAACTCTGGAGGAGGAGAGGATAGGTGGCTGACTTGCAGAGATTTTTTTTTTTTTTTTTTGTGTGTGGCAAGTTGGGAGTGGATCCAATTAGAATGAAGCCTGGGAGAGAAAGATGAAGTACTATAATGCCACCCAGAGACCAAGAGTGCAAGAGCAGAGAGAGCAGAGGATTCACCCCCTGTTGACCATGACTACAGACACATAGCCTGGGGGATGGAGCATCCAAGGCTTCACACACACACACACACACACACACACACACACACACACACACACACACACACACACACACACACACACACACACACACACACACACACACAGACAGAGAGGGAGAGAGTGACATGAAAGCAACAAGGCAGTGCTGCGAGGCCAAACAGATGAATTACTTATCAAAGACGCACACAGCAGACTGGCTATGAGGCTGCAACACACAGACAGCTGGGGCATTATCAATTCACCTTCAATTAGCTGTCCTTGGCACTGCCTGCCAACTGGACCTGGAGTATCAGTACATTCACAACGCATAAGCTCATTCAACCAAAAAAAAAAAAAAAAAAAAAAAACGCAATGAGGATCAGGTGGATTCTTTTGAGGAATTCAATTAAAACAGTGTTGGAATGAAAAAAAAAATATACAAACAGAAAGACAATTTCTATAGACGGATGAAAGCAAAAGGATTATTTTCAATGCATTGGAGGCAAAAAAGAAACAGAGGTGGGGGGTGGAGTAAGGTGGGGGGGTGTAAAAAAAAAAAGAAAAAGAAAAAGCGTTCCTTCCTTGGAGTCTGATGGCACAGCACCTTTGTTAAATATGAACTAATTAAGTGGAAAAATGAAAGTGTTTCATCTTCATTAGTATCAGACAATAGGACTATGAAACATAATTGAGAGTAGTTCCACTTTAATAGAATGAACAGAAGTCATTTGGTATTGAAATGTGCAGGGTGATTTAGCCAAAAGAAAGTGTATTATTAGATTTAATAGAATACCTACACATGATCAATGCTCAGAGCACAGGTGGTAGTTTGTCTCGGCTTCTTCAAATGATTAGGCCAACGGAATAATGGCCAGCCGGATTCGCGTTGCTCCCGCATTGATTACACGGAGCAGCCCATTTTTCATGAAGTGGAGCTCCACACACCATTTATTAAGCCTTTACACATGTGACATAACAAGTGGCGGGGTGCTGAACAACGCGCAGCGCAGGCTGGATTTGGCGAAATCAGGACGCGGCGGTGACGCCTGTTGATGATGATGATGAATTAGCGGCACGGAAAACACGGCCAAAAGTGTGTGGACGTGTAAACATTACAGCTTTTATTACTGTTGAACATGATGGTTGAAAAAAATGTAGCTACGACGGCTTCTTCTGGTTTCAGGCTTTTTGGATTTTAGAGCCTGGCTGCAGGGATTTGCTCCTGAAGAGCATTAGTGAGGTCCAACACCGATGAGGTTTGGCTCACAGGAGGCGTTCAAGTAGATCCAAGGATGCAAGGTGGGATTACTAACCAGGCAAAGTGGGCAACTGCCCCAGGACCTGAAACCCTCAACCTGTTTTATTATCTGTTCTTGTGGCCATGTCTTGTAGAGGAACCTTGTGTCTTTGATGGGGAGTAATTTGAGACTACAGGATATACGCAATGCACAGAGGGTAGAAGATGGGTGGGTGGGGGCTTCAGTCAGGGCTCATCAGCAGATTCCTGCTGCCTGGGGGCCTCCAACACAGCGGTTCCCAACCCTTCTTCCTTGGAGCCCCCCTACAAGAAAAGCTGAAAAACACAACACAAAACTGGGAAAACCGTCTCTTTACGGAGCTGGCTTTGTGCACTGAACTTTTTAAAACTAGAAAAAGGCCTTCATCCAAGTGTGTAGTAGTAGAACCTGAAACCGTGACACTCACTGGGATACAAAAGGCCCTCTCTAGAGTCCCTGTTTGGTTTGTCCATTCTGGGCTACTGTAGAAAAATATAAAACAGGGCTAAACGATGTGCAACTAAAAAGAATATTTAAACTATTATGAGAGATATTGTGATTGGAATTTATTGCATTTTTGCTGGAGTTTGAACCATTATTTCTATGCAATATGATTACATAGACACAGAATTTGCAATTTGAATACTGTAGTTTATACAGTAAATATATAAATGTCTCATTCAAAGGTAACAAAAACATAATGAATCCTATTTTAGGTGATTATACACTAATAAAAACATACTTATGGATATAATATTACATTTCTACCATATTCTGCCAACAGATCAACCAAAATCTTACATACTGGACCTTTAAAATCTTCCTTCATTGTAACTAAAGGCAGCCCCAGACACCAGGGTGTCCACATACTTATGGCCATCACACCACAAGCACGCTAAAACCCACATACCCCGACTTCACAGAAACTGTTAAGAGTTTAACTCATGCAGCATGTGACCCCCCCTAAAGAAAGGCACGGTGCGCAGAAGCAACACGGTCATTTTTAAAAAACATGAGCGCATCACAGAGCCCGGCCATATTGAAACGGCTGTCTTGAGAAACAGTGGGTCTTTATCACTTCAAAGGCTGACATCCCTCCGGCGTCTCGGGGAAGCCGTGACTGGCACTCGTACAGCCCTCTTTCTGCTGCATTTGTCCAATCTTAGAAAGCCCAGAGTCAGGAAACACAAGGTCTTTTCAAAGTTAGTCAACAGGCCTTTGAAGCGCAGCCAACGGAGTCAGCAACCCAGCGACAAGGTGCCGAGCCATTATCATTCAATAGACAGCCGGGATTTTGCATATTTAACAGGAAATTTCACTTTGCTTTTTTGACACGGGGCATTATGCATCCTCTGTACATAAAATCCATCAGCACCTTGCCAATTTTGTTTGTGCTTTTCCCATTTCGCTGGGGAAATGTGTTTCTCTTGCAATGCACACTACATTCAAAACATGCAATGGAATTAAATTATATGTTTGTTTGGACAAACAAATTGGACCACGGGTTCAAGGTAAACTGTTTTACTCATTTATTTATTCATTTTGTTAGCCTGTTTGTTTTAGCGCTGATATAACCTCGAGGGTGGAAAAGCCTTAAATTGTGACATTTGTTATCTCTGCTCGTTTGTGAAGGAACGAAGGTAAAAAATGCTGTGTTCAGATCAGTTTCTACACACAGAAGAAGCCAAAATGAGGTTATATTAAGACACAGACAGCTGGAGAAAAAGAATCCACCCTAAAATGATATGTCTTATTTATCTTTGACATATTAATGTTTGGTTTAATCAGAAACTGTACATTTACTGAACTACACACTTGCTCATAATTACATTAAGACTCTCGTCTTCATGTCACATGCGCATGATCAAAATTTTACACTGCATGTGACCTAAGTGGGAAGCTACCTGCATTAGTAAATTAAACTAAATAATAAATTAGTAGGCTTTTATTTAAAGAGAGAATTAGTAGGATTTGTCTGAGCTGTTAGTAAAAACACCAGACGGACAACAGGACATCAAATACTGACGTTTTGGGTTAGTAAAGCATCCCGAACAGAGTAAAATAATGAGAAAATAACAAAAAAAAAAAAAAAAAAAAAAACAGGCAGAGGGTTGGATCTCTGCAGGTACAGCCACCACCACACACTTCTACACTTCTTAGGAATTATGCTTATATGAGTAAAGAAAACGTTTCATATTATACCTTTAAGCAGTGAAAAATCTCAATCAGACTAAAATCTCCTCCTCAAGGGAGAAATGGACGCAACGATAAACACAACACAGACCAATAACACTGTCACACACAGCAACCAGAACATCCTTGATACAGTTCGCAGCAGGTTTTTGCCGTAAGTCCTATGGAATCAAACAGCTAAAGCTTGTTTCTAGACTAACTAAGTTTGCAATGATGTATAACAGCAATAAGAAAAGTCAATTGTAGACACAGGGACACCAGTGCCTCATACAAAGTAGCACAACGTACAATTGATCAGAATGGAAACCATCGGGGGCTTTACACACTCCTTTACACACACTGCTGAGCTTCATGTCATCGCCTTACGACTAGTTTCAGGGATGGGCAGTACTTCAATTAAATGCATTTAAAAGATATATTTAATAAATCTTGAGTGTTCTGTAATATGTATTTCACTGGGTCGAAAAAAGATGCTATTTGTTACAAAATACCTTCAGGTACTATGTTTATGTATTTAAAATACTTAATAAAAACAGCTTTGCGAGTGCACCAAACTTTGATGATATAAACTACAATATAACATTATTTTATTATATTATCTTTATTTTATTCTACAAGAGGACCGGTACTGATTGCTGTACTGTTTTAATTTTGCAGGTAAATTCAAAAATTCAGTGCCAAAGACAATTTGCAAATCTTTGCCCCATTCTTAGGTCATTTTATTAAAGGAGCAAACAAAAAATTAATTTTGCACAAATATTCTCAAATTTTTATCCCCAGGTTTAATCTGTAAAAAAACTGCACAACAATTACACATAATCAATCGCAATCTTTTGCTAAACGCACACCAACACACTCATTTTGAACTGCTATTTCATTTGTGTTCTCCGTGACAGAGTTTACTCTCGTGGCACTCCCTCGTTGAAGGACGAGGGGCCACGGGTTGGCGAGACGTCATGACAGCCCACTTTGAGGTGGGTCGGGCTGACTTTGGCCGCTCTCCAGAGAGGGTCTGCCTCGGGTCTACTGGGTTTGACTTGGTGCGGCCAAAAGTGCAAATGGAAAAGCTCTGCAAGAAATTAACAGAGCTCATCTCACAGTAGGCGGGTTATGGTCAAACATATATTGAGGCCTGCTTGTATTTTTATTAAATGCATTTTCTCTTACAAGTATTTTGTATTTGATCCCAGTGTTTGAAATTTTGAACAAGATATTTTTTGACGTATTTTGACATCCATCTCTGACTGAAAGGAAAAAGTCAGTCCTCTCCTCTGGGGCGCGTATGAAATGAATCAGGAAAAGCTTGAAACACACTGAACACCACAGACTGATGGCATCTGTTTAAGAGTGAAGAATCTCCTTTTTAGGAGCAATTCATTATTTTAAACTGTTCACTAACAGCAAAAAAAATCCATCCACAAAAACACACTGTTGGCATTTGTTATTTGGACTTGAGGGCACCATCTTGTCTCTCTGGTGTCTCCATGAGCTTTGGTGTCCCTCCGCAGTCCAACAGTTACAGTAATAGCCACGTTCCCGCCCGCTGGGATTCGCTCTGACGACCCAACTCGAGTGCATCCATTCCTAATGAGCGGCAGCCAGTGCCCGTCTCCTCCTGTGGGCTGTCAGCTGTCTGTCCCCTGGTAGGGAGAAGGAGGGAGAGCACCCAGCAACCCCCCTCAGCCCCCCGGAAGGGCAACTTCGTAGGACGGGGTCCCACGGCGAGCTGCTAATGATCCATATGATGGCCTGGGCCAGCCATTGTTTGGGCTACATTACCCAGAGAGGGACAAACAATCGTTCGCAGTGTCACTTGATAATGGCCCAAAAAGCAAATCTCACAGACCTTCATTCTTCACAAGGGTAATTAATTCGCCGCTGTGCTGGGATGCTTCGCCTCCTCCAGCTCCTCTCACGCTGCCCCCACTATACTCTCCCAAAGATTTCCAATTGTTTTGCAGACAATGGTTTCAGAAGGCAGTAAAAGACCATTGATCTGAGGGCTATTTGCAAATACCCGTCTCCATACAGAGAAATGCATCTTACTGTGTTGCGTTAAGCAATTCCACATTTTAATGGGCGGACTATTGATGGTTGATGCCAAAAGAGTATGGTATTGACGCGCTCAAACACATCCACAATGAGGTCTGGAGGGGATAGCACCAGCTCAGCACAATAAATAAAGGAATGGGCATCAAACTGAGGAGGAGGGATTGCATAACGTCACAGAGCCCCCATAAAAAAGTTACTATAATGTGTGTCATGATTGACTTTTATGATCAATGCTGCTGTACATCCAAAAGTGTGCAGCAGCAGCCGAGTGAGTCAGACCTCTCAGGCTGGAATACGTAGTAATTACAATTGCCGATTAGCTACATGTGCATTATTGGATGTAATTAGGTGTTGATTAAAATTGGAACATTACTTGCAACAGTTCCAATGAGAGTGATAATAGCAGGGCCAGAGATTGGACTTATATCTCAATTCATCATTTGAAAAAATACATAACGAAAAACATTTGCTCCCCCTGTTTCTGTATAACCAATAAATCCCACGCACTGAGAGAAATGAATGATCTTTCGACGAAACAGAGACAAGCACGAGACAAGACAAATGTCTGTGCTTACATCAAATGTTCCCAGATACGAAACAATCCAACCACACCAATAAAGCAATCAATGCTAACCTAATCTCTGCAGCCTCAGCGGCACTTGCTTGCCATTTCTTAGCCCCAAAATGAAGAGGAAAGGAGAGCCTGAAAGGCATAAATAAATAAACCTCAAACCACTCATGTTCTATTGCTGCCACTAAGGACAGGGGAGCACAAACAGCCATCACACATCTACAGTATATAAAGCTCATTTTGGATTGGAGCGCTGCTTTATTCAAGCGCAGAGGTGAATTACAAACACAGTCACTTTCAAATTTGGTTAAAGGAGAGAGGGAGAGATAGAGGAGGCTGAGGATGAGTCATCTCTGCTGGTCGGGGTGCCCTCGCTCCTCGCGCACACAGGCCAACGGGGTGGGGTGGGCGCTAAAACGGGGGGGGGGGAAGCACAGCGAGGCTGGCCTAGTCAAAGGTGCTTTGGGGGGGATAAGCTGGGCACTGTGTCTCAAATGGGGACACTCGAGTGGGTAAAGCCTGCCTTAAAGAGAGCTGCGCCTTTTTTCCCCCACTGTGACTCTTCATACCTCCATCCAAGCAGAACTAAGGGCGCCGCTCGCCGAGATACAAAGGGGACAAAATCACTCTTTCACACTTCCACACTCCCATCTCTGCATACCCCGTGTGTATGTACTGTACAGACTCACAAACACACACCAGAAGCGCGCGCACACACTCCCAGGCACAAGACTGCTCCCTTCTGGTCGCACCGTGCGGCTACACCGCCTCCCCCCCGCCCCCCCCTGCAGCCCGTCGTCACACAAGGAGCAAAACGTGGATGGATATTGTCCAGATGCAGTTATAATTTCACTAATGCTCACTCAAATGTCAATGGGGTCCAGTGACAAAGGATTCTTAATCCCTCATATGAATTTAGCGCCCAAAGGCAGGAGAAGGAGAGGCGGTGTGTGTGGCAAATATGAGGGAGCTGCATGAGGGGGCATACATTACACACGACTTGTCTCTGGCCTTAATGGGAGTGTTCAGTGAATTCAGCTGATATTTAAATCAGCGGGCAAAACGAGGGGAGGCAACGGCGAGAATGATGAGCATGTCGAACTATTGAACTTTCCTTTATTCACCTGTCCCGGCTCGGAGACGTCCCCCTGCAAGTAAACACAGATTTGTTGCCGTTGAGCCAAAAGCTGCACCAGCACGCAAACACACCCATCCCATCAGCCTAAATCACTTAAGTGGGGCAGAAACAGAGAAGAGCCTCCTCCTCGTCCCCTAAGTGAGACGCTGTAGTTTCACTCTATTTGCCCAAATTATACTCTGCTGTCGGTGGGGCTGCCTCGTCCTCAGGAAGTGATGAATCAAAAGTGAAGGGCTAAAACTGCTGCAATTTCACTTTTTTCCCCCCCTCTTACTGCCGTTAAAACCTGTGAAAAGTCGAAAGCTGGCGATGTATTTCAGAAACTGCACGACAGTCTGCTCGGCTGCAGGTTTGCTTCTGTGCCCATTGCTCTCAGAAATCCATTAAAAAACAGCTTGCAGAGCCATACTGCTGCCTTCACAAATGTAATATACATCGGGCTGAGCAGCGCTGTAGTTTTATTGTTTTATCTATTTGTACTGCAGTTTTTCTTTTTTGAACATACATAACTGTATCTCACAGCTGATGATCAGTGTAATGGAGGTCGTTTTACATCAGTTCTCACTCTTGTGTCTGGTGGCAGTCAGTTAAAGCCGTCTTCATGTTGACTTTTGGCAGCATGGAGCAAGACATCGATTATGATATGATGACTGAAGTCGGAGAAAGTTTTAGCCCTTAAAACAAAATATGACTTGGCAACATCTGATCAAATACTTTTTTGTGATTTGTATGACTAAACGTGGGTGTGCTAGTCCATTTACACTAATGTGTTGAAAGAAAAAGATCCTATAAGTCATTATAATGACAGACTGTCTCAAAATAAAGATTTAATAGTGTTGTGAAATGATGAATTATCACAAAACAATGGACAAAAGTGCCCTTGGAAAATGTTCAGGGTGGATCACAGTATTGAGACAGCTCTCCTGATGATATTTGTTTAGAAGCTGACAACAGTCAAACATCAGTTTTATTGCTTTTAGATTTTACTATAGTTTTTGACCATGTGATTTTAACTGAATGTCTTAAGCGATGGGTTGGCATATCAGCTCATTTTTATCAGTCTAAAAGGAGACTGATCATTTGAAAACCTCATTTTTCCTGTGGAGAACCTCAGGGATCCGTCCTTGCTCCCTTGTTATTCTCAGTTTATATAGTGACCATATGGCCTCAGTTTCCATTTCTGCACAGAAGACTCCCAGATATATTTCTCGTTTGATTCAGATAATCCAACATAACCGGTTAAAATATAATCCTGTCTTACAGATAAAAACTGTCTCTCTCAAAATGTTCTCTCTGTCCTGCTGCATCAAAGCTCAGTGCAGAAATCTGAGTGTTATTTTTGATAATACTAAATTTTGACCAATGAGGGAAGTCAGCTGTCCAGTTATGTTTTCTGCAACTTTGAAATATCTTAAACATTCTTCAATGAAATTCAATCAATGAAAATCTTCATTCTTCAAACAAACTTCAACTATAGTTCAAAATGCTGCAGCATAAAATAATGTAAAATAATGACATATAACAAAATAGTTAAAAACCTCATTATCTTGAGATATTAAGGTTTTCATCACATCGGCAGAAAAGAGCTTCCACAGTGCTGCGTTCGGTTTACTGACATCACATTTCAGGATTTCTGGGTATCAAATTCAAATTTTTCAAATAGTTTCCTTCTTGATGTCTTTTGGAGCTGAAAGTGTGAAATTTTAATCTAATTTGAACAATAAGTGGATCAACACCTTCACTTCTTGTCAAATTGGAAGGATCATTTTTGTAAAAAAAAAAAAGTGCGGAGGATTAAAGGAGTATTACAACTGACATTTTGTTTTTCTTTAATTTCCTTTGAACATGAATTACTTTCATGCTCGCTCTTGTCACAAACCAGGCGCACACACGGGGACCATTGTTTCCCTGTAGCAGTGGCCCTCATCAGAAGGGACAGCTCCTGCAGTTTCGGCACCAATAATTACTTGACTTCATGTCATAATCAAATCCCTTTAATAATGGGAACAATTCAGCGATTGCCTGGCGTAATCAAATTAGCCCGAGTCTTTTTGGATTTTCAATTATCTCCAGTCGGCGGAGCACTTTATCCGGGGCTCTGGCTCCGGCTCTGACTGGGAGCTCTGTGCTGCACCGGGGCTGACAGCAGCAGCCTCACAATTACAATGAGGCCGGGCTAATGTGATGACAAGATCGCCTGCCTGCCTTACTTAGCCTTTCATTTGCGCTGGGTCTCCTCGGCGTCCCTGGTCTTATCATCATGCCCGTGTACCTGCTCTGCACTGCTCAGCCCCAAAACACACCGCTACTTCTGTTTACTGACTCTTTATGTGGAGGGCGAGCGGCATTAAAGCTGCGGCTCCAACATTTACTCTTTTACAGTTTGCAAAGAAAAGGTTTGCAGCGCCTTCTTATTCATACGGCTCTACAAATGCACACTTGGGGGCCGCTCACTACAACTACAGCCTTCTACTGTTCGCCACTGGCTTTGAAGCAGAGTCAAGCTTTTGACACCGGCAGCCACCAGTGGGGCAAACAGTACAGTACCAGTGAGGCAACTGGAAACTTAGCATGCACTGCTAGCAGCAATATGGCAGCTGGGTTCAGCTTAGCTGTGTGGTTAGGAGGGAAAAGGGATGAAATGAAATCTTTTTGGGTTAAAAATGTTCTTTTGCCTGAAGAGGAGCTTCACTTAAACCAGCATGCATTCATACAGAACATGTATTAGTATCATTATGGTTGTTCCACCCTGGATTAAGTCTCATGATCTGGCACAGTGAGGCTACACATTTGTTAGGGCAGCATTTCCTTTTTCCCCCCTTCAGTTTACTGTGTTGAAGTAATGCAGTGGAACAGTTTTTCAGTTGTACTTTTGGTCAAACTAGATGCTGGTATGGGTACCAAAAGAGAAGAAAATGTTCTTTTTTGTCAGGGTGACTTTTTTAAGTGTCTGTTGTTGTAATACTCATTTTGGCCACAAGAGGCTGAAGTGCACTGTGTTTTACAAGTATTAATGTTTTCTTCAAGGTGAGGTTTAATTTGGGTGATGATGATGAATTAATTAAAAATTGAATCCATCTACTATCAAATAAAAATCTTAAAGATAGAGTGATATCTGATGATGTTGTGGAAATAAAGCTTTGATTGAGGGGAAAAACACATTTGATGTTGTTTGGTAGAAGCCAAACTTTCATGTTTTTGTAAAAAAGATGAATCAAATAATTGATCACTGCTCGAATGTCACCAACAATCTCTTAAGGAAAGTGCTTATAAACCTGCAACTACTCTCTAAACACAAAGTAGGAATACATATATTGTCTTAGCATCTTATGATCCATCCTTTCTTTTATGATAGAAATGTATTTTAAAGCTAACAGCGGATTAGCAGCACCGATTAAAATAAAACAAAACTTTTCCCCGCCTGTTTCACCAGTGAAAAATTAATTAATTTTTTTTTTTCCCCCACTTGTTCTTATAGAACAGACAAACCAAATACTGGCTTTTTGGCTTTTCACGTTCTAAATACGATTCGTGCTCCTACATACCTGGAAGCAGAGAGTCAGACGAGGTGTTTGCAATCTGCAAGCATACTGCAAGATGCCACTAAAACCCACATACTGGTCCTTTAAGTCATAAACACAGGAGACCAGATGTCTTAACCAGACTTTTATTATTATTATTCATAAAAAAATATATATATATATATATATTTATGAAATGCCTCTCAGGGTCTTTGAGGGCAGTGATAATAAAAAAATAAAATAAAAGTAGGTCCCAGGCTTGAGAGTCTACAAAAATGTGTAAATCAGAACTTGCTGATGTGCAAATCCAGGAGCTTAAACAAGACAAGGCTGTAAGTATATTTAAAGTGCACTTTTAAAAACTATTCTTCAAAATAGAAGTCTTTAAGTTCAACTTCAAACTACTAAAATCAATAGAATAATTCTGCAGTATTTAGAGTGGTAGTTCAGTGTACTTACAAGAAGTGCATTTTATTGTGAGGGTATTGTAAATTGTACATAAGTGTACTTTAAGTCAGTTTAGTTTGTAAAATTATTACTTTATTATAGCGTACTTTAATTTCACTTCATTAAAAGTCTATTTAAAGTGCTCTTCAACATCAGTTTATTGATGTAATTTGAAAAAGTAGCACAAATGTATGTGTTTTAGCACATACACACACGTACACTTGAAGTTGTTCCACTTTAAGCACTTAAAACTGCACTTAAAATTGTGTTTTTCTCCAATTAATTACAACTAAAATATACTTAGTACAAAGTTAATTCTTCCAAAATAGCAAACTAGAAAACCAATTGATAACACATTTGCACACTCGAGTGTACTAAAATGTTTTGTACGTTGCATATTTATTTTTCACCAGGAGATGGACTCTACGTTACACCTCGTCTCGTTTTCTGTGTGTGAGATTCTGTGTAGAAGGACAGTGGATGGGATCCAAAAGCTGAGTTATTCAAATTATTTACTGTAACACTGAAGTCTAGGAAAATCACCAGAATAAGAATAATTACACTTCATATGTATGCTTATTTATCAGAGAGTCTCCCACCTGATCCACGCTTGAAACTGACTCACACACTCTGAGGACTCACAGATGAACTTCATTAGCTCCCTGTGAGTATGACGCCACACTTGACGTGACCTCTGACCCCTGCGCTGATCTGTCATTAACTGTTGGGCTTAAGTGGGAAGAGGCAAAACTGAAATCTGCCAGATCTCACAGGCGACCTAACAGACTGTTGTGTGTTCCTCCCTGCGGTGCCTCTCATTGCTGCAGCCACCGGGGAAGCTGAACACACTGCACTTAACTGTCGCATTAAAATGAAAACAAGCACTGACACATCTTTCTTGTGTCAAACGCTCTGTGCCAAAACTCTTGCTTGCTCAATAAATGTTTGCCTTGAATGATGAACTGAAAGAGAAGTTCCTAAAAAAAAAACAAAAAAACATATTGATGCAGATAAATAAAATCTGCTCAGTCGTTCTGGAGCTGTTAGGGTGAAATACAAGTTCATCCGAGTTTCATTTTTGTAGATAAACTTAGAAAACAACTGACACCGCAGCAAGTCGAATCAAGGAGTTTCTTTAAGAAAATTGTCAAATTTACAGTGAGGCTATTATTTTCACAGTTACCTTAAGCATAGAAATACCTTATCAACTTTTTTTATTTTGTCTGTTGTGTCCTCAAGAAAGGTGACGTCCTTGTTTCTCTTTATGAAATCTGAGAGTAATGAGTGAAACTGAATGAAAGGAACTATGATTCCCTTACAGACTGATACCCAGAGAAAACTGCAGGGTAATTCATATATGATTTCACAGAATGCAATGATTTTCAACCTACATTCAATTGAATACAGTACAAAGACAATATAATTAATGTTCAAACTGACAAACTTTGTTATTTTTTGAGAATATACTCTCATCCTGATGCCTCAAGTGAGGATGGGGTAGCAGATTTTTCAATGCACAGTTGCAAAGACTTCACCTTCTAGAGTTCAGAGATTTAGAGAGGCCATCCGTGATGGTATGGGGCTAAGTTAGTGCCCATGGCATCATGGGTAACATCTTTGAGGGCACAATTGATGCTGAAAGGTTTTGGATCAACATATTATGCCATCAGGGTGTTTGTGTTTGTGTCTTTTTCAGGGACGTCCCTGCGTAGTTCTGCAAGACTCACATTCTGCACATGTTCCAACAGCGTGTCTTTGCAGTAAAAGAGTTCAGGTACTGGACTGACCTGCCTGCAGTCCAGACCTGTCTCCTATTGAAAATGTGTGGTGCATTATGAAGCACAAAATACAACAGCAGAGACCTCGGACTGTTGAGCAGCTGAAGTCGTGTATCAAGCAAGAAGGAGAAAGAATTTCACTTTAAAAACTTCAACAATTAGTGCCCTCAGTTCAGGGTCATCTTACACAGCAGCAAACACACACATTTCAACTTTTTTTGCAACATGGCAGGCATCAAATTTAGAATAAGTGTATATTTACAAAAAACAATACAGTTAATCAGTTTGAATATTATGTTATTTTCGTTTAGACAGTGTCCCAACATTTTTGGAATCAGGGTTGCACTTATAAAAAAGTTATTTTTTCTTCATTGCATTAAGCTGCACGTGTGAATAAATCAGCCTGAACTAAGAATCAACGTGCGCCTGTTTCAACCTTCCCCTGACCCGTGAATCAACAGCCCTTGTTTCATAAACTTTGCGGCAGCAACAGAGAGAGCAGCAACAAGGCCCACCATCAAAGGGATTTATTCAGTTTACAGTGCGAGGCTTTTTGGACCAGATCAAACTACTGAGCAAAACTTCAGGAATCCTTGTCATTCTTGTTGGGAAGTCAGTTTCTATTTGAAGAAAGAAAGAAAGACAAAAAAAAAATGGACCGTACAAGCAGAATGACAACAGGCGGCAAGTTGGTTAAATTCAAGATGAAATGAATTATGCCTCCCCAGTTAAATTGTGAACCCATTTAAAATATATGACAACAAACACCAATGATCCATTTCTTTTTATTGTACATGTTCCTCCTGTAAAACCAAATATGATATGTGCTTATATAGCCTCAGAACTACCAGTTTCAACAAGTAATATCACAACATCCACCCATCAATCAGCCTTCAACTTTGCAGAACAGAGCTAAGATTTATAAGTTTGTTTGCTTGCAACAGCATGGTACCGAGCCTCTGGTTCTGAAACACCCACTTTCCCTCCTTTTCTTCCTGTGTCTCACCTCAATATCCTGTTTCATGCAGAGACACGTAACCAATATGGAAGCTAGATACCTTCAAAATACAGTTTCATCAGGCTGATTCACAACAACAACAACAACAACAACAAAAAAGACTTTTTACATTTTTTAAAACTGTCAACTGTCAATCCTGAGGTCTCAATTACATATTTTCATTTTTGAAAAGGCTTAAAAAAACCTAACTGTTGTTTTTATCAAATATTATTCAAATGCATTTATTGGGGACTAGTTTCAGCAGCGTATTAATCCACACTTGGCGCTTTAGTGTATATGGGATTGTGTATATTGGGATAGCATGTGTCTTTGAACGTGTCATTCAACACTGTTTAATGTGTTTTGGCCTTTGTCGCCATGGTGATCTAGCATTAACATTAACCTTATGAAATGGTTGCAGTTTGGTAACAAAACTATTTGGTTAAAGTTAGGAAAAAGTCATGGTTTGGGTTAGTTATGTAAGTTAAGTGCTGAAGTTAAAATAAGTCAGTGTTGACTTTTGGTTTCACACAGGACACACACTGCAGTCTCCATGGTGACAGTTTGTTTGAATCATCCATCCACCCCGACCTCCTCCGTACGCACGGACTTTGTCGCTTTTTATCCTTCGTTGCTTGACATGTTTTCTTTCTGACATAACAGGCTCTCTTTACATAACTCACTACAGTCTACATGAGTTTTTTAAACTCTTATGCTCCAGTTAAGAAGGCCTACAATTTGTTTCAATCAATCATTAACAATGATAGGGGAAGCAACTCATAAAAAAAGGATCTCAGCAAGATAGCATGAGCAAACTCTTTGTTTGTTTCCCCAACATAAATCACATTTCAACTTGGTCATCCACACCCTGCCTGCAGTGTCCCTGCAGCCACCACTGAGGTTACCAGTCTGAGAATCAATGGCATGTATACCTGCCAACCTCCAGAGTAGTGAATATGAGGGTCCAGACTAGATATATTTATCCTTCAGAGACTTTGTTTCCTGCATGCTGATGACACACTGAAGCAGATTTTTATTTCCATTTCCATCTGAATAATTTTTTTTTGCAAACATATGCCTGCAGATGACCTATAGCTGGAAAACCCAGAGGGATAACGGATTTTAGCCTTACAGTCCAAATGTGCAAGCCAGGAAATGATTTTGGTGTAGCTTTATTGTTGCATGGGTGGGAACAGTAGACTTTTTAGATTTGCGCACGCTGTACAGTGCCAGAAAAACACGCTGTCGTAACAAAAAGGAAAAAAAAAAAAGGGTGAGAAAATTTGCCATGAATTTGGGAGAAATGCGGGGAAAATTGTGACCCCGGGAGAGGGCAATGAAAACAGGAGTCTCCCAGGGAAATCAGGAGGGTTGGCAAGTATATCGCTGCTGAATGACACGTGAAAAGCACACAAAACGACTTAAGACACTGCCGTTTTATTCACGCGCTGTTTGGCGAGAGCAGGCTGGAGACTGAGTCAGAATAAACTACAGCGTGCGTGTTTATGTTATGGGACACGTCAGTCGGTGCAACAGTGTGACTCACTGATGTTTTGAACAGCTTTCTGGAGCTCTACGACGCGGAGGAATGAGATATATTAAACACTTGTTAGTGGGAGAAATTCATTGTTGGTTTTGGTCTTTTCACAGGATCTTTTTTTGACAGTAAAAAAAAAAAAAAGTATAGAATATCATCCGAGTTATCCTTTAAACTACAGTGCGTTGTCGCCGTTTTCAGGGAGCCTGAATGGCATCTTTCTAATGTAAAGTGCCTTGCCTACAGGCATGTCAAAAGTAGCATAATTCATTCTCCTTCGGTACCTGCCTGTCTGCAGATTCAAAGCAGCCGCTTCCAGTCACAAGCCCGCAAAAAAAAAAAAAAAAAAAATGAACAATGCACAATCAAACATTTCCATAATTTAAACATTACATTTTAATCATGTTGTCTTGTGAGAGGACAAAGGGATAAGTACAGTCATCTCACTATTTACTGTAAATGTTCCTCCTCTCCTTTTGCTCATTGACAGTTTCACTGAAGTGATTATTCACCCTGTTGAGGATTTTTTTTTTCCTCTTGAATATTCTCTATTTGAATATTATTCCATAATCAGCACAACATGTTGCTGCTTGTCTGTGTTTACATCACTGATTTGCATTCAAATCATATTTCCTCTTTCTCTCCCAGCGTGCTCAAGTGCAGATGCTCCAGAGGTAACTGGGAAAAAGGTTGCGTGTGCCAAATATACTGTAGGAATAAATAAACACTTTATCAGGCCACGGAAGAGAGGAAAACCTATGTACGGGGGAGGAGCGGCACCGAAAAAAGGAGGGAAAAAGACTCCATTGTCCTCGTTCGAACGAGCAGTGTGAGAAATGATAATTAACCGGTAATTAATTTGGTGGTCTTTATCTCAGAGCAATGTGTGCTCTGCGAAAGATTAGGAGAGCTTTTTAATAAGCGGCATATAGTTTGATTCTGCCTATTTCCGCCTGCAACAAATAAGCCTGTGTTTGTTTATTCCAGACAGGCAGCTGGCAGAGAGCTGCTGATACATTCACAGGAAGGCTTTCCCAGTTTATTCTCAGTCCGCTGCTGCTGGTGGAGGCCTGGAAACCTGCATGCTGCTGCGCACGTGACATCAGGACACAAGTGATAATTACAGATGAGTGAGTTTTCTCTTTTTGCCCTGCAGCATTGTGTTTACAGTACAGCCACACGTTCAAGAGCAGTGAGAGCTGAAATGATCGGTCAGCTGACTGCAACAATTCTGATTATCAACCAATTCCTTTTCTTTTTTTCTTTTTTTAAGTAAAAAGGTTCCAGGGTCTCAAAAGGTTCATATTTGTTTCTTTTCTGAGACTTGGATATTTGTGTTTTGGACTGTTGGTCAAATAAAACACACAATTTAAAGCCACCACCTATGAGCTCTGGGAGAATTTGACAGTATTTGTTTTGACTTAAAAAAAGTTCGTTTATGGGACGCCTTAAAATTTCAAGTTAACTGAATTTGAAACGACAAGTTGAGGTCATTTTTTTTAAAATGACAAAACAAATAAACTTCCTTATCTTGACATTAGTTTACTTGAAAGAAGACTTGAAGACTTTAAGTGAGATGTTTTCCATTCTCCATTATTTTTATAACTGCTCTGACAATAAATGCTAAAAATCTGAAGTTTAATTAACTAGATTAAATAAAACTTGTATACTTACATTAAATTAATGAGGAAAAAGATTTGCTGACTCCACTAAATATCTGTATGATTTAGATGTTTTACGATGAGGGTCATTTTTTTTTTTGTTTATCTGCCTGAGCAGCAAACTTTTAAAAAATAAAATCGTTTTAAAACTTCAGAGACGTTAAACAACCTAAAGCTTAACAGCTATCGCCTCACGTCAGCTAAGAAATGCTTATTGATATTGTGGACGGGGAAAAAAAAACATTTCTAATGTTAAAATGTGGCTTGATGATCACAGGGTTCAACAATAAGGATTGCTCACTTGCATTTGGCAATAAAATGTCATGTTGATCTATTAAATTTAGCAACTCATTTGACAGAAACATGCAAACAGTAAAAAAGAATTAAAGTGTTCAACTTTTCAGATAACTGATTAATCGTTAAAGTCATTAAAATGGCAGCAAATTCCTCTCAGATATGAAGATTCCCTGCTTTTCTCTGTTTATTATTTATCTATGTATTGTTAAAATGAACATCTTTGGATTTTGGACTAAGAAAACAAAACATTTAAAGGATCAGTTTGGACTCTGAGAAACTAGGATTGACATTTTAACTTTAGTCTTTGTTGTTATTTGATAAGCACTAATGACTAACACAATTCCTATAGTAAATATGTCATTTCAACAAAATGATTTCTTTGTATATTTTTAGGTCCAAACAGCGCTGTTTTCACCTGAACACAGAGCTGCAACAATTTGTCCTAGCTGATTTATTGATTAGTAATCAACCATTAAATGAATTGTCAACTATTTTGATGATTGATTAGTCATTTTTTTAAAGCAAAAATGTCAAAATTCTCTGTTTTCTGTTTTCTCAGCTGTGATTTTTTTCCCCCGGTTTCTTTAGTCCTCTGACTGTAAACTGGATTGTGGACAAACCGAGACATTTTAAAGGACGTCACCTCGGGCTTTGGGAAACGGTGGTCAGCATGTTTCACCATTTCCTGACATTTACAGAACAAACAACTAATTGATTGACCGAGAAAATGACCGACAGATTAATTGATCACGAAAATAACCACAGCCCTATTTGAATAATTCAAAATCTGATTTAAAAAATGTTTTTCTTTTACAACCGACTCTGTATGTAAACAGCTCTGAGTAATTTCCTGCTGAATATCTCCTTCAGCACTCACCATAGAAGGGAAGGAGATAAATAAGAGAGGAGATGAGATAATCTCATTATTTCCTTTGCAATATGAAATCACACAAAGTGTTTATTATGGTCAATCAATAAAAAAAAAAAGAAATATAATAGATGAATGAATACTTCATTCCTTCACATACAGGAGGTGTTCCTGAGGTTTGTTGTTTTACAGTAAAGCAAATCCAGAGCACTGCTGCCATCTACTGGCCGAGCCTGATGACAGAGCAGCACAGTCATGAGAGGCCGGTCAGTCAGAGCAACATACAGACACACAACTGCAAAAATGTGAGCTCCATGTCCACAGCTGGACTAAGTCAGAACATCTGGAGATGACACTGCAGAGGAGGTTTGAATATCCAGTAAATGCTTCACAGTTAGTTTATATTTTGATATATTAGTCACAGGAGCATAAAGACAAGCAGCTCCATCCATCTCTTCAAGTTCACAACTCATTAGACTCTGAACTCCTGCTGTGAAAACCTGCAGCTGATCAAACGCTCACTGAGAAAACACAGAAATGTTCAGGCGTTTGTCTCAGCATCACCCTGCAGTCCCGTCTGCGTCCACCAGATGTCCCTGTGCAGACAGAAATGCCACAGGCGCGTGCCACTCCTCTGTCCTCAGCCGACCTCTTCCAAAACTGCAGCAACTGCCCAGCATGCCCCTCTCCCAAAGCCCCCGCCGGGCCCCACCCTCCCGCCGCCCGCCTGCCTGCCTGCCTCCCCCTGTACCCATCAGCCTCTGCATCCTCAGCAGAGAAGCGTCATCCTGTCACCTGTGTGAACCCTGCAGAGGGAACAGATTCAGCCGGTTAAAGAGGAGTTAAAATCCTCCTGAGAAGCTGAGAACCGTCTCCTGGTTTATATTTAGAGCCCACGCGCTCGTCGGAGGCGGACTCTGTGAGGAGCCATGTCCAAAATGTCACACAAGCGCACACCACTTCCTACTGTACGTCCTTCACCGGATGACCTAAATCAATTGTCAGCCCACACGACGGGGTGAGTGCCCCCTACTGGAGCTTGACCTTAACACTCCTGTCTGTTGCTCAAAAGGCCCCAAAACAGAAAAAAAAAAAAAAAAAAAAGATTAAATTAGACGGCTTGCAAACACAGCCGGCCTGTGAATAATGAATAGGAGATGAACACCGTTCTAAACAATAGAGGCCCCGGTGGCCGTTCGGCAGCTGTTCGTATGGCTCCCAGCATGCACTTCACTCCTGGGCAGTCCATGCCTTTATACCCGCTAATACAGTAGCACACAGAGGCCGCACCTGCTGTCCCTGTGGCTGCCCCGGGCCCTCCGACAGCAACGCCACACAGCCAATAAAAGAAATATGAGCAGGATGTAGCGGGAGGGCAAACACACACACACATGCGTTCACACACACGACACACACACACACACAAAGTGCTCCCACTCTCTCCATGAAGAATGAGGATATACGAGCACACAAAATCCAACTCTATTTGTCTCTACTACCCCCCTCCCTCCATCTCCATCCTTTCCCTCCGCACTCTCTCTTCATCTCCCCACGGCAGAACTGACTAAAAGTAATTATACATGTTTAATAACTTCAAGGACTATAAAAACCGCTGTCGGGGGGCGAGGAGGTCCAGTTTAACGACGGTGATAAAAATGAGGGTAAGGAAGAGGGGACAGAGGAGGGGGGGAGCGGAGACAGTAAGAGAATGAGCTTGCGAGAGGAATCGAGGCCTCGGAAAATATCCAGGGAATTACGCTGCATGAAAAGTAGTTCAGGCCCATTTCAATGGTGAGTGTAAACTCTATTGGCATTAGATGAGCTGAGTGGCTCCCAGTCAGAGGCCGCCGTCTACCATGTTCGTCGCAATCCTCCTCTTTTCTGTCTACCAGTAAAGCCTGGAATCTGCCATGCCCATATTCCTCAGGAGTATCGTCTTTAAAAGTCAAACAGACAATGGCGATGAGGGAAAACCTGTTTCAAAGGCGCTGAAGTGAAGCAAATCTCTTGTAGCTCGCATCCTGACGGAGTCAGACACTCGTGGGCCGGGCTTG
Organism: Lutjanus erythropterus; assembly: GCF_056507025.1. NCBI lineage: Eukaryota > Metazoa > Chordata > Actinopteri > Lutjaniformes > Lutjanidae > Lutjanus > Lutjanus erythropterus. The sequence continues at coordinate 4,558,351 of NC_139335.1, forward strand.
TATTAGTTTGAATTCTGGGAGTGTGGGATTGACGAGACAAAGCTACGCCGTCTGCAGTGTGAGAACACAGGGCGGTGAAGGAGAGATCTGGCTTTTTTGCTAGAGACACTGAGTGATCCCGGGGTTAGTTCTGAATTTCTCTGCCTGCTCTGACTGACTGTGGTTCTGCCTATTTGGTGTGCAGCACAGCATGAAAATCCCCAGAATAACCCCCGGTTCACTCATTCCCACAGCAGCCTGAGCACAGAGAAGACTCGCCATGTTTTTGGGCGAAGGAAACACGTATTGGAACACGCAGCTCGTCTACTTTTACTGACCTTGGCTGAGTTACATTTTTTGCTTTCGTTTTGTTTCCACTGTAACCTCCTGATCATTGAATTATTGGAAAAAGTGTAGATTTTTCTCAGCCTGCACTAACTGTACAGTGGAATTCATTTTCAGTTCATTGTGAAAAGGAACAGAAGGTCTGCTGGGTTCACGCTGCCTCTGCTCTTCCTTGCCCCAGGCCTGAGCATTTTGCGGTTATGTATTCTTTCCCAACTTCCTGACCTTGTCCAGGTCCAGGTGAGTGTAGACGGGTTAAGTCGACCCAGATGCCCGGCAGGTCTGCTTGGCCCGGGCTGTGCGGAGGCGCCCGCTGCCCTGCTGAGGGCGTGGGCGAGGAGTGTGAGGGACGCTGGGAGGAGGAGGAGGAAGAGAGGACATTCCTTGGCCTCAGGTGAAGCCGGGCGCAGTGCCGCAGTGCCGGACGCACACTGAGAGCAGGAATATATAAACACACTGAGCTGCAAGCTGCACCCGCTGGCACACACACACACACTCGCTCACAGAGTCAGGGAAAAACATGCACAGGCATGCATATGCACAAAGACCTGCTTGGATGTACACATGCAAATCATATTCATAACAAGGCCGAATGTAAACAAACAAAATGAGTAATGTTCTCGTGTCTGGCATAAAAATACACAAGCCCGGTTTGACTACACAGGTATTTCTTTTCTGTATTTATATCACAAATACAACACCAACACACTGTTGGGTATTACAGCACACTGCCATCCTCCTGCTGCTACTTCCGGTAACGACAGCCAAGGCCCCAGCTCTAAAGAAAGAGCGAAGCCATGGATCAGGCCTGCACGCCTGCCAACGCGAACCACCAGCACCTCCCCTCCCCCCCTCCCTACAGGACCATACTGCCCCTCACATAAACCCACTCAGCTCCAGCAGCAAAGCACAAAAGGATGTGGGAAGACTGTGGCAGGTGTCCCGAAAAACACACAGCGGAGTGGACACACATGCACGACAAAATATTTTGCTGATACAAACACAAAGCCGAGAACAGACGAAAGATGTAGGTGCAAAGTTGCACATCGACATTGCCTAGAAAAATCCCCGAAAAGAACAGTATTCAATACTTCCTCCAGATTTTTTATTTTTGTCAGGTTGGAAAAGCCTCTGAAACAGAAGTTGGAGCATCTCGGGACACGAAAACTCCTTACTCAATGATAAAGGAACTTACACTGAAGCTCCACTAATCAATAGTTTTATATTAACAATGAATCAAAGCCCTACTTGTGGACCTGTTTAAGGACAGATCTGCAGGGAATTATCCCCAAACCCGGAGCTCAGCTGAGCTTTTTAACCTCTTCTAGCTCATAGTTTGAGCTTTGAAGCACATTTACTGTCTGGTTCAGTCTCACTGCTGTCATCTCACCCATTTCCAGCATCGGCAGACGGCAGTTGTAATGATCATGTTGCTTTGTGTATGCTGGATGTGAATACAACAACTGTTTGCTACCATGGAGCACCAGTGGTAACAAAATAATCATAATTGCATTATTGCTATGAATACTAGCAACATTTTCATGCATAAACACCCCCCCCCCCCACTTTGATTCTCCAGTGGTCTAGTCTTTAGCTCTTTAGCGCTCTCATTGTCTGATTCCCAGTCAAGGAGGGAGCACATTATTTATCCGCATCCTAGCGGTTATCATGCCTGCTTTACATGCAAAAGGGTAGTGTACGTGTTCAAGGCCGAGTGGAATTACAGTTTTCTTTAATTTCCTGGCGTGGGATCAGTTTATCTTATCTTAAAATAAGAGCTTCCCATGTACAACCCACTTCAGTTTTAATCAATTCATGCCTGCAGCTGACTTTTAGCCCTGTTAACTTTAAATGGATTAATTAAAAGTCAGTTTAATTTGTCTAGAAAATGTTGAAAAGTCACATGTTTTGCCTGACAAACAATCCAGAACCACAACATTTTGAATTTGAATAAAGCTGGAACCAGTTTTGAATTTGTTTTAAAATTTCTGGTCTAAAATGGCTTAAATATAAAACAAATATTTAAAATTGTTGCAAAAAATGTTGCATCAAGTGAAAAAAAAATTAATCCATTATTTCATTATTTCTAACTAAGTTGAACCATGAATATTCAATCAAAACATATTTCTTTAAAGGGAAAATTCAACACATTTTTATGTGGATGTCCAGTCAGTGTTGACGGAGAACGTAGTCAACTGAAGGTAGAGCTGCAACAGTTGATCAATTATCAATCGACTATTCAGGTTCTCTAAATATTCTGATACTGGATTGATCATTTTGAATAATTTGTGAATATTTTCTGGTTTCTTTAGTCCTTTATGACAGTAAACTGATATGTTTGAGTTGTGGACAAAACAAGACATTTGAGGACATTGCAAGGGGCTTTCCAACATTTACCAACATTTTAGGAATTTATATATTGAATCAAATGAATCTATAATGAAAATAATTGTTAATCGCAGCCCTAACTGAATCAATAAATTCCTTGTCTCATGAAAGTCAGTCCCTTGCTTGATGAGCCATGCAAGCAGTGCCTACATGTACCAGGATGCATTGCACACAAGCTTCTGATGCTCATGCCCACGTTGCCATGTATCATCCTCGCCTATGTAGTTACTTTGTTGCCCAAAACATAGCATTAGGTGCCACAAATACTCACTGGCTACCCAGAGGTGGACATCAGAAATCCAAACTAAAGTAAGCTGCAGTTCTTCATGCATTCACTCACATCACAGTGACTTTACTGGTGCAGGAAGAGCAACGGATTTTGCAGCTTTCTCCGTCAATATAGCAGCAGTTAACTGACTACATTTACCATCAACACTGACCAGACATGCACTTAAAAAGTGGTTGATTTTTCCTTCAACATAATATTAGATATCAGGATCACATTTGACTTTTAATAAAAGGCCAGCGCCGAGCCAACAGAGAGGAAGACGCTCACACTCTGACACAAACACTCCGGCGCCCGCAGAGTGACAGAGGAGAGGGATCTGTCGAGGAGACGTTGCCTTGGCCTCAGAAGATGGCTTCCCCTCCAGAGCCACAGGAGACAGGAGACTCAGCGCTGGCTGGCTCCGGGTTAGCTCCATTTGGCAACCAGCAGGCCGAGCTGGCCTCGGCGTGTTCACAAATGAGCGTGGAAGGGAAAGGTGATGATGTGTGCGCGGTGGCAAAGCCAGTGGAGTCATTATGAGAATCCATCATGACTTATTATCACCATAACTGATCATATCGTACACACGCGCGGCCGTACTGTTCTTGGATGACAGCCTCTTATTTTCTCGGTACAAACGCTGATAGAAATGAGAGGCTTGTTGTTGCCGCCGCCCCCGCAGCACCCAACCCGGCCCGATCATGAGATACATGCAGTAAAACTGCACGCCTGCTCGTTTGATGACAATGACCTCCCCGACTCTGCCGCCTATTTTCAGGGAGCTTTCAGGAAGTGTCTTTTTGACAGGCTGACATGCCGCTGCGCCTCGTCGGGAAAGACAATTCCAATCAGAGCTTCATTCAGATAGCGCCATTCAGAAAACAGGAACAATGGAATAACTGAAGTCTATCATGTTCTGCCATGTAAAACAACCTTTGGGCTAATTGTTCCCAATTAGGTGGCTGACACAAAGGGAGGCTGACAAGCACACAGGTGCCTGTCTGGCTGACTGTCTCTCAGAGGAGTATATCCTAGCTACTTTAGCTTTGTTAGCGTCACACGGCTCTCAGTGCATCTCTGCACATCAAACCAGAGCCTGAAAAAAGAAAAAGGAAAAAAAAAGAAATGGTGTGATTTATAATGAAACAAAAAGTGAAGAGGAGGAGGAGGAGGAGGGAGCGAGGAGGCAAGGACTTTTTCTTTCTTTCTGTTTTTTCTTTTTTCTTTTTTTTTTCCCAAAACATGTTGATAGAGCTGAGTGAATTATTCAGGGTGTCAGGCTGACTCTCACTGGGATGCAGCTATAATGTACATTTGCTTCAGGGCTCAGTAAAAAAAGTTTGTGGTGATTCGGACAAGAAGTGTGGAGGCAACTCAGCTGAAAAAACTGCTCTGTCCCGTAAATCATCTGGAAAACATGCAGTTGTTTTCATTTCTTTCACACAAGTTGTGTTCATTAATAGCTGAAAATGTTTATTCACAATGCAGTTCTTCATTTAAGGCCAAATACAGTCGCAGTGTTTCTCTTACACGGCTGGATTAACCCGTTACAGGGTCCCAAAAATTTGCATTGTAAATATTCTATTGGGTCCATATTCTGCTTGTCATTGTCAATGTGCAATGTTGCACACATCCTGCACTCCTACGAGGATCCTTCAGTCTGCCTGTCTGTCTCGTGTCTGGGGAGGAGGGGGTGGGGGGAAACAACTCGCTTCAACCATAAATCATATATTAAACAAGATTGCAACCTATATCATATACCGTCTGTCGCTCCAGTTCGCTACTTGGACTGCTGTACTCATTTTTACACGTGCAATGGCTACGTATTGCTCCTTTAAGTGTTAGTGTTAAGTGAAAAAACAACTTTTGCTTTAGTTGTGTTTCATTTCGGCCACAAGAGGCAGAAGTGCACCACTACTCCATGTTTTAAGTAGGTTCATAATGTCTTCATGAACTAGTCTAAATCCAAGGTAAATACAGCCCTGGTTATGTAACATCACTGCCGTGTCTTTCTTTTGGCTAGAAATGTTATTTTAATTGGTGCTAACCTGCCGTCAGTGTTAGCCAAAAGAAGCAAAACTTTTCCTCACCTTTTCTACAGATGAAATAAAAACTTAGACAGAATATCCTGGCAAAACCTTATTCATTTTTTCTTTTAGGGCAACACAAACTAAAATGATTAAGAAAAAAAACTAGATTTTGACACAGGTGCCCTTTATCCTCTCTTATAAATTCCCTTTACAAACTCACAAATTACAAAATTACAAATTGATTCGACATGCAGTGACTCTGGGACCTTGGGGCCCCTTTTTGTCTGAGGCCTGGTTTGTCTTTGAATAGGTGCATAAAGGGCAACTCTCGCACCTAAATGCTTTTTAGAAATCCACCTTTCAATAGATTAGATTTGCATTGTGATAACTTCGTTTGCTGTTTTCTTTTCTCCCTTACAGGAACCCTTTTGTTCCTCAGTCTTTGTGTATTTGTCTGCAACACGATTAAAAGATAATAAACATAAGGATATTAAATATTGTAGTTTAAAAGTCTTCAAAAACTAACACTGGCAGAACTCTTCTCCTTTCCTTCCTCAAGAAAATTTCCATCTCCTGCATCTCCTAATTTGAATATTGACTTGACATGATGAGACCTTCCCCTTGAATCTGCTCAGTAGACACAAACTGGTGCCATTCATCACTAAAGTGAAGATATAAAACGAAGGCTGACATCTAAATGATTCCGCCCGATCCCCCATATTTCACAGGAGGCCTGCTAATATGAGTCCTGACATTTAAATGAACATTCTCATCTATGGGAAGGTCTAATTTGATCAATGCAAAAATCCGAAAAGAGGACCTCCTTTACGCGTACACACACGCGCACACCGCGATGCACATCTCCCTGTACATCTGTCACCTTCATGAAAGGAGACCTCCGGGTGACCTGGCCCCCATAAAGACAAGTCGCTGCTCACCAATTCACCGCAGGCTGCCTGCATCTGAGCCTCATCCGCCACCAACGCAGCTTTCATCCAGCATGGCTGCAGGCAGCGGGGAACACACAGTACAGCGGCTTCACAGAGACATGTGACTGCAGACAGAGACGAGTACACAGAGATACGAACAAAACGCTTTCCACGGCGGCCATAGCAGCGTAAAAACCGAGATAAAGATCCTGCAATTTCTGCAATAAATCTCCCCCAAACCTGCAACAAAATCTCTGTTTTTTATCCCGAAAGGTGTTAGGTTTGATTTAACGACGCCGGTGTGGTGCATTATTTCCTCTGTGCTTTGTAACAACTTTTCACTTATTTTCCCAAATGAGCTACTACACGGGAAATGATGAAATCTCTTGATAATGTCAGAGAAGAGAAGCAAAAAGGAGCAACTCGAAGCAACCCACTGGAGAAGATTGACAGAGCTAAATCACACAGTTCCATTTGAAATCGAGGTTATATACTCTGCTTAAATCTTCTGCAATATTCAGACTTTTCTGTCAAACCTTCGGCATTCCATTTTATTATTTATAATTTTATTGTGCAGCAATCAGTCCTTGAAGCCCTCGATGATATATACTTTGTTGCTAGTACTATTTATGTATATAACACCTTTCTAGATCAGTCACAAACCTGCACAATAAAAGAAAAAAGTGAGATATGCTTGAGACTCAGGCTTGAAAAGAAACTCTTTAACCAAATGTAACAGGCTTTTTTTTTTAATTAGGCAGACTGAACTCCAAGTTGTGGAGGCTGCACACATTGTTAGTGGGAGTGTTCAGTGTTTATGTCCAGAGGATTACAGGTACACAAAATCCATACTGAAGCAGCCTCTGTGTGATAGGTGATCCAGCTCCCCGTGGATTCAGCCTGCAAACACACATGATCAGCTGGAGAGTGAAAATCAGCCGCCTCCTTTTTGTGTATCATCATGTAAACAGAACGGCCTCTGATGAACCGTTTCCTTCAGGCTGATAAATAAACCTGACATCCATGCAAACAAATGTTCCCTTAGGATATCAGTGGTAAAGGTATAATATGCAACATTTCCTCAAAAAAACAACGCACTCATCCTGTTTAATCATCACTTATGACCCGCTAGAAGTGGAGGCAGTGCTGGCTGTATCTTCAGAGACCCTGTCCTTCCTTATTTTCTCATTATTTTGATGCTGGGGACACTTTGCCAACCTAAAACATCTGTATTTGACATCCTGGAGAAAATACTCAACAATCAAGCATCCTTCTAGTGCATTTAACAACAGTTGGACAAATCCTATTGATTTGTATTGTATTATTAATAGTCCATAGTAAAAGGTCTTGGGGGGGTAAAATGTCTGAAATGCTCCTTTCTGAAGGGGTGTGTCTGTGTTTGTGTTTTGATTGACAGCAGCTGGCAGGCTGCCAGAGTGGCAGTAAACAAACTGGTAGCCCACACGTCATGTCAGACAGCGTGTGGTTGGCGGTATAGAAGAGTAAGAACCACATCAGCATCTAAGTGGATCCAACGGCTTTTTTTTTTTTTGGCATATTCAGATTGTATCCAGATTGATTTTAGAAAGTCTAAAAACCCACATGAATGCAGTTTTTCTGAATCACATTAAAGCCACATTTCAAAGTGTGTCCTGCATCATTCGCAACGCGACACACAACGACAAAGTCCAAGTGACCGCTGTGCATCAGCAGAGCGGCCTGGAGGACGACGCAGAGGACTACAGTCCACGGACAAACACTGAAATAACGTGTCCGCTGATGCTTCTCTCTCCATTTTCTCATGCTTCCACGTTGGGAAGCTGCGTCACCGGCGTACGTAGTCACTGATGCTTATGCCATTACCGTAGCAACCATGCAGATAGGTTGGTGATGCTGCTTGTTCCATGCTCTTACAACATGAAGAGTGAAGCTCACTCTTAATCTAAAAATGGATGGCAGGCTGAGTTGATCTCATATACTCCTATACCTTCATACCTTCCTGACATTTTACCAGGGTAGACGGGATGAGCAGTATCTGTATAAAACAACTCCGCTGTACTATAGTACTAGCTCAATACAGGCAGAGCTAATTGCAATAGCGATGCTATTCCCACAGCTGGGAACAACGCGCATACAGGAGCTCGGCAGCTCACACTCACGTAAGTCACACTCTCATGACGAGTCTGACCAGTCAGTCATCTGCAGCACTGGTTCACTTACCTTTATCAAATCCAAAACTACTTACTAGTAAGTCCTGCAACTTTATGCCCCAGATGCCACGTCTGCTCAGCTGCACTGCTGCGCAGACACTGACCTTTCGACATGTGCTGCACATGACAATACAGAGTCTCCCCATCTATCCTATTTATAATAATAAAACTCACATCTGTGTTTATGAGGGTACTGAAAATCAAACCATCTGGATTTAATAATACTCTGATATACTGTAATACCTTTATACCTCCCAAGACTGCTGTGTGATATCAAATGTTCTGCATTGCTGCTAAAAAAAGGCATTTAAAGGTTTGTGAAAAGTTTGTGGTGATTAATAACATTAAGTCTACTTTTCACAAAACTGAAAAGGAATTACCCAAACAACTGTCTTGGGCTCCATCCTTTTCAGTGTGTACATTAAAACCCTGATATAAGTTTTCAGACGTACGCTGATGACGCAGTCGTCTGTGAATCTGGTGCATCCTGTGATGCAGAAAAGCAAACCAAACCTGCAACAGAGTCACACTGAACGTTACAATTAAAGGTGAGCTCAGTGAACAAGAAACAGAGGTGAAGTATTTAGGGATAATTTAGACTCTCGGTTAAATATTAAAAGTCATGCTAAACAGATTTGTGAAACCATTAAGGCTAACCTGAGTGGATTCAAGATGATATGAAATTGTCTGACATTTGACTTCGCACTGCTGTTTCTAAATTTGGTGATTTTCTCAAATCCGTCCACCTGGTCTCAAACCAACACGTCTATAATTAAATCCATTGAGTCTTTACAATCAGACCTTGAAAATCTTGGGGGAAAAAAGCAAATAAGGTGCCGTCTTTTTCACATTTTAAGTAAATACAAGAGAAACTACAGAGCAGATCCACCACAGTAGCTTCAGGTGTGGTTTTCTTTGCTCAGAGTCTCTCACTTCCTGATCACCTGCAAACTGCACCATTTTTAAGGAAGCTAAAAAATCGGGTTAATTCTGTCACAAACGATGTTGAGTTTCTAAATGTAAAGTCTTTACATGTCTGCTTTATTGTTTTTTGCTGTTCACAGTTTTCATTCAGTTTGATCTTAATGTTCTCCTACTTATTTTTATTATTTATTATTTTATCTCATCTTTATTTTCATTTCCCTTCTAAGGACAGATGTTGCAAATTAGCATTTGCATTTGTTCTCAGTTTGTTTATACTGAATGTGTCCCGATCAAATAAACCATATAGAAATAAATAAATTGCTGATTTTAAAAAATGAGGCAGAACAATTTGAAAACATTAGTTCTCGGCTCAGGAAATGCTCCCAAAAGTGAAGAGAAAAAATAGATTGTTATCACATCATGCACTTAAATCTTTGGTAAGAGATAAAGAACAACAAACAATAAAATTATGGAGTGTTTTGCTGCAAATGGTATTTTTAAAATCTGCTTTTCACCTGTGCTTTTATACTCAGAATTGTTTTAATGACCCCTATAGATGCAGTAACTCATAAAAATCCCGAGAAGCGTTCTGCAAAAATACTGAAAACAGCACATTACTTGTCTTATAAATCAAACAAATGAACATAATTTACCTAAAATGCATGCACCGTGTCCTTTCTTATGCTTTCCATGCATGAAATAATAAAGAGGAAAACGCTGCTGTGTCTTTTCACACCAGATTCAGAGGCTGAAACCTAAATATAACATGTATAACTGCAGGAACAGCTCACCCAGTCTCAACTCACGTACAGTCAGACGTATTTCTGAAGCACACGCACACACACACACACACACACACACACACACACACACACACACACACACACAAACGTGCGCGCTCGAGCACACAAACAGACGCACGCCCACTCAGACACACACATCAATCGACAGCATATCAACACCCACTGTGGCCTCCCGCCTGCTTATGAGAATGTGTCACCTCTTGTGGCACCCGGAGCAGATAGCAGGAGGCCAAACCAGAGTGTTTAACTCGGGCTCCAGTGAATGGCTGTAGGTCACCACTGTATCATCTCCTCGCCGCACACACACAGGGGCTGCCAGGTGGCTTTTATTTGACTTTAATGTGGAGAAATATTAGATTTTTCCTGGGCAGGCTAAATCCTTCCCCTGGGCTCCCAGATAGCCCCGCAAAACCGTACACAGAAGACGGGTCAATAAGAGCCCTGATGCCAAATCTCCTTAAACTCGCTCTTTATTCATGAATATGTGCTGAAACAATCTTTTGGAGGTATTAGGGAGTTTGTGAACAGAGTACAGGCCTCTCTAATCCACTTTAGTTAACACTTTGGACAGAAATTTAAACATGCTCACTGCTGCACTTTAAGCCCATAAGGAGGATAAATGATGTGGCACCTTTGGCTGGTCCGACTGTGGAGGCGACATTTTTACTTTTTTAATCATCACCGTGTTATTGTTGGAGTAATTAGGCTACCTACTGTAGGTATAATTACTGCAAACAAATGAGACTGCGGTGGTAATGATTGGGAGGCTCTAACTCATGTTGGGTGTATTGTTAACGCTATTAATTAATTTATTTTTTTATTTTTTTCAGGCCACATTTAAGCCTTCTTGCTTTCTAATAAAGAGGATGCAGCTATTTCAGACTTCATTTATTCATTTTAATGTAAAAGATAAACATTTAAGGGTGTTTCTGCAGCTGCAGGCATGTTTGACTCTCCATAATTAGCAAAGATTAAGCTCTATTAGAGACTGTAATAAATATAAATAGGTACGCAAAATTGCATGTAGTCATTAAGATTTTAATCTGGAACATGTTTGTTTTTTATTGGTTTTAATGTTCATTTATTACATTCCTCTTTTTTAACTTCTATAAAATTTTAAGACATTTAAATGAATTTTCATTAAGCTCTGTATAATGCTCATTGTATAATGAAATTAGAGAAGAATTTATGATTTCATTATTTTCTAAATGTCTTCAGTGTAACATTAGACAGTAACCTTGTTAACTGTCAACTGTGTTCATAAACACAAAAGAAAGTATGTTGGATGTTTATGACAGATGTTGCAGTTCTTTAGTGCTAAAATAATGTTTGCAAATAAAAAAAATCATATTAATAACTAAAATGAAGCAGTGCTGATATGGTAAATGGTAATAATAATGTAACCTTTAATAATAAGCTCAATACTGGGACGATTTACAAAACTGTTGTTCCCATTAGTCACTTAGACACAAAAAAATGGGGTATTAAGTTCCAGAGTGAAAAATACTTCAGTTACCATTTGTTTGCCTTGAAACTGTTTCTCAAGCTCTTTACTACAACATCTCAAAATGTTCCAGTACCGACATTTTTGCTAATTTTGCAGATAAGTGACAGCTAACAAGGTCTGTTGTGTTAGTTTGACTTGTAGCATCACATATTCAGAAATTCAACAGTATTACTGAGATACTTTAAAAATGTAGGTCAAAGTACAAAATTAATAAACTGTGGTAAATAATTTTATTATGGTGTAAAGTAATATTTACGTGACACTTTTTCATTTGGAATAATGTCATATTGCATCTGAATAAACTCATTATACATATCTTAAAAGTGAGACCATGGATTTGGGACATGAACAAAAATGATGTTTGGACCCGTAAAATGCTTTAAAAGTCACATTATTCAGTTATTATTAAAGATGTTAAATAACACTGTGTGTATTTATCAAAACTCACATATCAACATTTCACTGCTGGGACTTAAAAATACCCATAGTTGCAGAAAACACCCTTAAATTGTTCTGTTAGCATTCTGTTGCTCCCACTCTGCCCATGCTGGAGAACCTGAACTTTTAGCTCTTTCATTCTGAGTCAACTTTAAAATACAGCACTGCTCGTTTTTTTTTTTTTCTCAATCGTCCAGAAAAGCCTCCACAGTTCACAGACTGGCCCAGTTTCCAGCTGTTGGGCTAAAATTGATTCTCAGCTGGTGTTTTTTGAACTAAAATCTTGTATAGAAAACTTACGGCTCACTTCTGTTACGCTGCCACAATGTAAAACGCGGAGGAGGCTGTCAATCCTCTCAGCAATTATCCTGCTTTCCCTTTGTTTAATTACACCAGAGTGTCAAAACTCATTCAGTAATGAGTATTAATGCCAAAATAATGCATGGATCACCTTTTTAGTGCGTTTTTATTCTAATCAGGTTAATCATTCTCACATGACAGACTTGGAGACGGCGCCATTATTGCCATTAAATCAAACGCAGAGCTGTCATCATTACCTGAATCAAGCCCAGGAAATATAAAGGTAGTGAAAAGAGGAATGGAGCCAGCCACCACAGCAGAAACAATCAGCCCTCATTAAGAGAAAATCCGAGGAGAGATACGGCGGCGACTGATTGATTGACAAGTTATCTCTGGCAAGTGCAGCAGGAAAGTATCACCATGACAGCAACCACAATAAATGAAAACTCACGGACTACAGTTTAATTTAAAGCTGCACTAATCCTTATTCTTAGGTTAAAAATAGATTAAATGACTGGAATGTGAACGGGGTCGCTCGTGGTGTCAACCCCTGCAGAGATCTGTGCGACATTTCAGCGTGGAACATTTCTTCGTTTTTTCAGCTCATTGATAAACATTCTGAGATTCTGAACATGAATATAGCAGCGAACAGCTATTCACTATGAAAAGACATGGAGGAGAACTGGCACCCTGAGCAGCACCCTGTGTGTGTGTGTGTGTGTGTGTGTGTGTGTGTGTGTGTGTGTGTGTGTGTGTGTGTGTGTGTGTGTGTGTGTGTGTGTTTGTGTGTGCTTCTGTTCTTTGTTTTGGTTGCTGGTCTGACTGTTCATGCATGTTCATGCGTGTGAATCCCTCTCTGCAAAACTGTTGACTTTTTAGGAGAGCGCCCGAACGCCTGTTTCTTTTCACACCGAACTCATAAATTAAAGGTCCATTTTGACCAAACCAGAGTCGGTGATTCGAACGGCGGAAAGACTAACGGAGTCGGTTTTGGTGAGTTTTGTTCTGCTTCTGTCGAGTTTGAATGACGCGTGTTTTATGATGATCCGCGAGGTAAAACTAATGGAGTCTGGAGGCTTTGAGGACAGCAAAGTAACAGCTGTTTCTTGCTAGGGCTTCAATCTTGTCTAGTTTTCTCCTTTGATATGTCATTTTGTTGTCTTTATTTCTGAAACATGCATCATCTATGACAGAACCTCAAAAACCAGAATCCAGAACTTAACACCACTAAACTGAAGTCCAGCTTCAGCTTCATGTAACCTTTTAACCTTTTAGAATTTAAGTCATTAAAAGAAAAAGCAACAAAATCTTCACGTTTGTGAAGCTGAAACCATGAAATGCTTTTGCATGAAAATAGAATCTAAAAATAGTTCTTAATTAAAACACTGAAACAAGCATGTGACTCGTTTTGACCCGGCCGCTCAAAGAATCAGAACGAGAACCGTTAAGGACCAGAAGTGCTAACAAACAATAATTTGCACCTCAGGCTACGACCGAGCACGGATCAGAAGATCATCTGTTCTGTTCAGTAATATCAATTCTTGAAGTTACCAGGAGGCAATAAAGAGAAGCTAAAATGGGAGCGATGCACTCTCCTTTTCTTTTTTAGTTTTCAAAGAGTCTGGCTGCTATTATCTGCACAAGCTGTGATTTATGTAAACTCTGTTGACTCAGACATGTGTGGAGAGTGTTATGTGTTATGTATTATGGTTATGGCATAATACAGATGTAACATTATTCTTAGAAGAAAGCTGCAAAAAAAAAAAAAAAAAACTGTGTCATACGACAGAAAAGCAGCACACGTCAATTTACTGATGGTTCATCCACCAGACTTTGTCGACCCCTCCCCCGACAAACACACAGCCTTTATACGGCACGCAGTCGAGCACACGAACGCTGGAACATTAATTAAGCCCGAGTTTGTGCGCCGCACGCCTTCCTTAATGTAAATACGCAGTATGACGGAGGTGTGCGGGGGTGTGGCTGCTTATATGAGTGTGTGTCTGTGGGTGGGCTGCACATATGTGAGTGGGATTGTCTGAGAATGACCCATAAAAACAAACACACACTCATACCTACACACACACACGCAGAGATATCTTGAAGACTGGTGATTGTACTCCATGACCTCATGACTCTGACGCTCCGCCCCCTTTCCTCTCTCTCAGCATCAGCCAGCTCGGTGCATCTTTCCCTGTGTTTTACACTCATAATAAAATGCTCCATCCCCGCTCCTACACACACCTCCTCCCCCTCCACACGTTCCCCTAATGAGATAAATTAGCGCCTTGCAACAGATGCATGGAATATACACTAATGGCCACCATCTGTCACTCATCTCTGGGAGACGGAGTGAGAACGCGGCGCTAAATCCGATCACAAGCCCCTGGCAGAGCCCCACCGTGGCGAGGAGGAGGGAGGAAGACACACACGGAGAGAGAGAGGAAGACAAAGAGGGAGAGATAAAGAGTACAGTACAGAGCGAGGAGGGGGTGGCAGTGTGGGGGTTTCGTGCAGACTGGACCGAGGTGCAGTACAGTAAGTGGTGGAGAGGCGTTGGAGCTGCAGTACAGCAGGTTAGACCTGGTGGTGATTCAGCGAGCACAACAAGATTTTTTTTAAGTGTCGAAGGGGGTTTGTTCAACTCCCTGTGGTCACCGATAACAAACTGGTTGTTAGATCTTGTTATCGAGTTTCTTAAAGGGGTGACTTTGATATTTTCTAGGTAAATGCAGGAAAGATGCTGCCACTGAAAAGCGGTGAGTCGGGGTGAGCCATCCTATCACTCACGATATATATGACAAAAAAAATGATATTGTGACATTAGCAACATTATGACTGACAGCATGATGTCACACCGTTACACACAACAACAAGTATGGCTGAAAGTGAAAGTAACATTGCTACTGGCTCCACAGTGGACGAGTTCGTTCCAAAAAGCGACTTAAGCAAGTCGAGCACTTGATTGTACTGTGGTTTTGTCACACGTGTTTCCTTTATCAAACCATTGCAGTTTTGATAACATTGTGATTAGCTGCGCAGCCCTAAACCACGGTGTTATGTAAGAGGTGCAAGAGGACTGAAACAACAAAAGGGGGCAATAAAACAACCTTATAATTACACCATCTCGAGCAGAAGCGCTCGACTGAGGAAAAGGAGAGCCTGCAAGGAGAGCTCAGCAGCCGTTGTGAATTCAAAACCAAAAATAATTCACTCTAGTCTGTCATATAATCAAGAAAATCAATATGACAGAAATACCCTGATTATTGTGGTAGTATTTAATTTAGTCTGAACTTTTGCTCATGTATGTGTTTGGTCTTTAATGGCCACGTTACTGCTTTTTCAAATTCATTTACCGCTGTACATACTTCCATCTTTCATATAAAACTTAGAGATTTTTTTTGAAGTGTGGTTGTCTGAAGTACTTCTCCTCAGTCAGTGCATTACCTACAGTCGATGTCCTCAGTTTAGAGAAGGCATACCAGTGTAGGAAGCTAAACAATGTACTGCTGTAGACGGGGTCAGCTTCGCCACCTATAAGAGGGCCCACCTAAAATAATCAATATCACTTCAAGTGTGCACTACATTCAAAATATTTTCAACACTTTACCTTGTTATCAGGTGCTGTTATATAAGCCAGAAATCACTCTCTCCAAAGCCACAAGACTCCTTTGGAAAAAATTTTTTACCTGGCAGAACAACACCATCTATTACTGGCTACCGCTGCCTCGATCCGCAATTTAAACAGTTAGCTTCAATTCACCGAATTTACACAATAACACAAATAACCTGTCTGATCCTTTTGCAAAAGCAGACTAGTGGCTTTGAAGAGAGTGATATTTGGCTTATATAACGGTGGTTTCCTGTCAGAAAAGGCTGTCTGACTGGAAGGGAGAGCTGTAATTTATTCTAAATTCTCAAACTGTGGTTCGTGTATCACAGGTGGAACATGAGCTCCCTCTAATGGTACGCAAAAGAATGTCAGAAATATATATATTTTTTAAATTGAAGTAAATTAAAAACTTAAAAACTTTAGAAATATTATGAATATGCTACCGCATGCATACGTCATCCATCCGCGGAGGTAAAATGAAGAGAATGAAAACGAACGCTTCAAAAACGCTGCAACCGCGGCTCCAAACAGGAACTATTATGAAGAGAAGTGCAGAACAGGAGGAGAACATTTCGAGCAAAAATGAAGTCAGAGACAGTGAACCGAGCACAAGAGCTCAACTTTTTGTGAGTTGGTATGCAGAGTAAAAAGTCTGAGAAACACCGTTCTAAATATAGTGTTCACTTAAACCGATATTGATATTTTTTCTGTGTTTAAAATCCGTTCTGCTGCCGACCCTGTCCGCAAGATCGCTCATCTTCCTATGACAGCTACTCCTGCTACTTCTCCAAACCGGGTGCACTGCAAAACCTCGTAAAAACTCCACTTCAAATAATACTGGAGATTAAAATCAGGGCGGGTGCGACTTTAAAATGACCCTTAATCAGATCTTTCAATGAAGAAAAAAAATGTTTGAGACTGAATCAGTAAAAGTGAAGCGGTTGACCTACTGAAACAAACCCACATCAGAAAGAGAATCTGTTTTTATTGCCAAGTAAGTTTTCACATAAGAGGAATCTTCTGTGGTATGTGGGTGCATAACAACAAACACAGGGACTAAAACAATATGAATATAAATAAAGATTAAGGCAACAATACTGTGAGTCAAAAACAGCATAAATAGAAAATTGAGAATAACATACGACAAACAAAAACAGCAGAAAAAATATGTACAAGTATGACTGTTATTTAAAGAAAAGAAGGAGCTGTCCAGAGAAATATCTGACGAGGAACGTTCAAGTTCACAGTATTAATTAAAAAGAATAAATCTGAATACAATATGCTCCTCATAAAATATTCTAGGTTTCTGCATCAGTCTGATTGGAGTTTTCAAAACATAAATCCGTCCCTGAGGTGTGTGTGGTGACTGCTTTGTTGTTATCTTATATAATTTGTTCTCAGAAATACGGGTCAGAACCACGCTGGACTTCATAGGAACCTTTAAAAAAATGCAAATGGCCATTCTGAGTGAGCAACTTGCTGGGAGCAGAGCAGCTCTGCACTTCAGTTCAATGTCAGAATGAAGCGGGGAGGAAATTGTGTGTGAGAGAAGACTTAAGCACCTCTGCAAGGGGCTTAAGTAGCAGTCTGAATTGCACCATTTATGCATAAGGTACCTAAAAAATCACTCGGCAAAAAAAAAAAAAAGCCTCAACGTCAACTCTCACTCTGGGATCCATCACAGATATTCTAATAGAGCTTCCCCTTGACGGCCGGTAATTCCCTCAGCAGCGTTCGCCGTCAGAACGGCGAGCTGCTGCAGAGCAGACGGACGTTCTGACAACCTGCTGCGGCTGTACCTGCACAGGAAAGTCAGCTTTTCATATCGAATGTCGCCGTGACACTTCCTCTGTGCAAATAGCCACAAATCCATTTATAGAATGTAATCAGAAAATGATATATTCCAGCCTCTACCGCAGCCGCACTGTACATTAGCATGCGGCTTATGATGAAAGTGAAGGGAAACAATGAGAAACAAAAAGGGGGATGAAAAGGCAGACGAGCTACGTATCTCTGGAACCAGGAGAAATGAATCACCCGGGGAGCTTCCCTGTACAGCTTCCATGAGAACAAATGGACTAAAGCCAGCCACAATTAATCACTATTTGCATGGAGTTTGGCCATAATTCTTTTTTAAACTGGTTTAACTAATGACAACAAGTGGAAATTAATTACTTGTTGCAAGAAAAGAAAGAGAAAAGGAGACTCTAAAGGAAGATGTGGAAATATAAGTGCTAAAATCACAAAATAATGAAAATAAGACAAAATATTTGTCTGTTCAACACAGTGGGAGTTTGAGCCTAAAGAAATTAAATTAGATATTCGAAAGTTATAATGAGCTCAGGGCGACTACTTCTTGGATGTTCGCTGTGTATATTGTACAGAAGCACTGATCCCTATAAACTTCCCAATCCAGCGATCATACCGCATCAACATTTCCACTGAAGGCTTCACATAAAAAGTAACTGGCCTCATAAAAGCCGTGTCAAATACGGCCAACCTCTCATAAAAGCACTGATGAAATTCTCAGACAAAACTATAAATGGCATCTGTAGAGAAATATAAAATACTGCACTTTATAGAGCAGAGCTGGACGGCTTTAGTGCATTTTTACAGTCGGATATGTAGACCCTGTGACACACATTTGACCGCTAATAGCAGCGACTCAAATCTTCTGCAGCCTTGACGATGAGAGCGATGCACAAAATCCAATCTATACATCCCGTCTGCGTCAAATACTCTTTACTCTTTGACTTTTTTTAATGCTTCTGAATGGGGATGCACCCATGAAGCCATCACCAAGTTTGTGTTTAAAGTCCTTCCTGGAGTCTTAGCTGCTCCCCACTACTGTCAGCGGTGGTTTACAAGAGCAAGTTGCTTCATTAAAAAGTCAAGATGAAACGCCATTTGTGTCGTGACGTATTTCTGACTGGGACAGGACAGGTGACGTCTCATCACCTGATGTCTCATACTGCTGCTAATAACTAATGAATCTTCATTGTGCTGCTGCAAGTTAAAGACTGATTGATGGATAGATGTCATGTATTTGTTGACACTGATTAGTTCAAGCCTGCATAGATGCACATCTTTGTTTTACAGGAAGAAAACATGATTGGATTTTTATATAAGAATACAAACATGATTCTTTTTGTTTGGTATTTATTGTTAAATATGTGCACAAGCAGACATTTCTCATTTAATCTCAACTTAAAAAGTACACAATTGTTGATAACTAAGGCAAACAATACAAACAGAGAGTCAGGGGCATCTGGAGGTGTAACAACATCCAGAAATAACAGTTTTAATAAGAGTGCAATGTATTAAACTTTGCAAATTATGTATACTATTTTGTGCACGTTATCCTGTTGGTCCTACTGCACCGCGAGCTCAACAAAGCCACTGTCTAACAACGGTGTTAATGGTAGAATCAGTAGGATTTGTCCGAGCTGTTCATAAACGCACCAGAAAGAGAGTTTATCATTGTGTGTCACTCCCGCGACGTCAGATACAGGCATCACGGGTTGGTAAAACATCCCGAGCACAGAAAGACAAAGAGAAATGCAGGCAGAGGGCAGAGTGTTCGCAGATATAACCACCACCACACTTCTAGTGGGTGGTGATTGAAAGGGATGATGTTTGTGAGTCTAAACTTATTTTTCCTTTAAGAAAGATGCATCTGAGACCTTTGGCTTAAAGGGTCGTGTGGTAATTAATTTCCTATCACCTGCCAACTCCTGTATGAAAATGACATGACGTCCACTGTCCTACATGTTCTGACGAGAGAAGAAACGTTAGTTTGTTTGTTGACATGGACAGAATAAACTGGTGAAATTACTTTCAGCTTCAGAATAAAGATGATGGGAAAGAACATCTTTTTAAGATGCCAACAACTTTTGTTTTAATGGCAGTAAAGTTAATTAACTCAACTCAGCACACTGGACAGACAGAAAGATAATCAGATAATGTTCACCAACAACATATCATGATGTCGACACCAACGTTTTTCTTCTTCTCTTCTTTTCTTTTTCCTATGATATTATGATACAGTTGAGGTACAGTTAGGGTGACGCATCTATCAGTTATGACTAAATCTGAATATACAATAGAGCTGAACAACATGCAAAATATAATTATAATGTGATTATTTTTATATTATATACTATGAGTGCAATATGAGTCACGATTTTAGTGGGAATGGTCATTTTTGCATTTAATTTTCACGGACAAAAATATAAAAATCATGACGATGTGATGTTTGCTAAGGCCTGTGTCAAGCATTTTATTTAGCCGGCATGATGTTGTACTTATCGCAGTTTCACTACAATTTAGATGAACTGTTCAGCCCTTACATGCAACATAAACAGCTGACCTTAGTTGATCATTTGGTCTAAAATTATCGGCATAACATTGTCTTGTTCTCCCTTTCTTTAACAATTAAGATGGTTAAAAATCCTTGACGATGTTTGTTAATTAAAGTTACTGTTGAGTCACATGATGCCTCTAATATAACAACAGCTTACATCATTAATTAAACAGCAAGTGCCAGACGTGTCAACTAAATTACAGAGTACCTCGATTAGTATTCAGTCCATGCAGCTAATATGTAATCAGTTAGCTAGTTTTGTCAGTTGGTGCAGTTCGCTATATTAAGGTTACACTCAGTAATTAATAGGTGTGAATAATTAGTAGGAACTAATATTCAGATAAAAACTACTTTGTTTGGTGCAACCGGTTTAAACTTAGTAATGTGTCAACATGTTCTCAGACCTGAATAACAGAGTTATCATAACCTTCACTACCTTTGAATCCAATTCAAAGTTAAAACAAAAGCTACTAATAAATGTTCTCTTCTCCTTTACATAAACTTGAGTTTTAGAAACTCCCAAAACTGTATTGTTCACATTGAGCTGTGAACCTGATTTGTCATTATTTAGGTCATTTAAGATTAAATGGTTGCAAAGGAAAATAATACATTATTACCATTATTAACTTTCACTTCAGTGGGTTTACTCAACAATTTTTGAAATACTTTTTATTTTAGGGTTTCTAAAACTAAAAGTTTACTTGAGTAAGAAAAGTAGTCGGTAAAAAACTTTTTGAAACTTTGGTTTAAGCTGAGCTCAAAGCTCAGAAATCTATTGAAGTATGTTCTGAGTTTTCTCAACTTTTTCTTTTTACAGTTTTCTTTTTTACAGTGTATATGACGGCTCCAAAATGACGTCACATGGTTAATGTTGTGAAATGGTTGGGTTTTGGCACCAAGAGGCTACTTAGTTTGGTTTAAGGATCAGGATTGGGGTTAAAACGCATACGCTGGTTAGTTATGTAACTTAAGTTACGAAGTTAAGTTCCGTGTCTAAGTTAAAGTAAGTCGGTGCTGACTTTTGGTTTCACACAGGACATGAACAGGAGTCTCCTGGGTGTGTTTGACTCATTCATCCAGCCTGACCTGCTCCATTTGCAGACTCTGTCGCTCTTTATACTCCATCACCTGACTTTCTCCTTTGCTCTCATCATAATTATTACTGTCACCAGCGGCCAGCACTTGTGAATAAACTCATAAATAAAATTTGTCATGATAAACTGCTTGCACGGACGGCCTATATGCTTGTTTTCGTGGCCTTTGTATTATTATAACCAGGCTAAGTCTGAAGTCACTCACTAGGTGAACAGTCATTTACTGTATATTAACGAAACAAACCGGCCCTGCAGAGGAGTGCGGAGCTGTTTTATTCCAGGGCTTAATAAAGCATCAGTCTGTCTCTTTCTCAGGCTGATTAGAAGGTTTGGAAAGCAGCCACGTCCTTTCAACACACTGTTTCATTTTGTTTTGTGATTGGTTGCTGATTAGTTGGATGTAATTGGATTTTTTTCTTTTTTCGTTCCTGTCTTTCTTTTCTTTTTTTCTGTCCGTCCCTTTAAAGTCCTTTGAGACGTGCGCGTGATAAAGGGCTATGGAGATAAACGACCTTGAACTTTAACTTGAACTTTGTCTGCCTCTCTGTCTCTTTTTCTGTCTCCCCCCACCCCCCCTCTGTCTTTCACTCCATCTTGCTCATCGCCATTTCCATGGCCTGGGCTGCACAGCTCTAACAATCCATTAGCTCTGCGAGGATGTTGAGGAGATCCATGCAAATAAGTGTGAAATTACACTGTAATCAGTCATGTAAATCGCACCGGTTCTCAATCCGGGCATCATCATGTCTTTGTACTTGTTTAGAAAATGGTGTGCGGAGGCGACGGGTGAGGTTTATGGAGAGAGAGAGAAAGAGCACGGGGGGAAAAAAGACAATAAAAGATGAGTTTGACAAGGAGGAGGATATGAAAAACACTCAAAAAAAGAGCTTTGATTCCTTATTCAGAACCACACTCATTTTTTCCTGTTGGATTTAGATTTAAAAATTCATACCATGATCAAAATTGCTCGGCAATGCGAGACTTCCAGCGCAAAGGCTTCCCGCCTCTTCTCTGATGAGGAATAAGGAGGGGATGGAGAGAAAAAGTCTGATGAGACGGAGGGATGAACATCTACTGTCTGCTTGTGGGCTTTGTTCACAACAGAGCAGCTACAGAGCCACAGAGAAATGTATAGCATCAAATCATTGCACACTGCAATGTTTTCAGCACAACAAAAAACAACATAGAAAAACTTCTTGACAACAATAAAAGGTTTTACTCTTGAAAAAGTATTCAATTTAAGAAAAGTCGGCACCACTTTACAATAAATCTCTTAAAAATGACCATCACTTTTCATCACTTGTCGGGTTGAAATACCGGACTGGTTGTTTTTGTACGTTTCACATTAATTACAATTCAAATTAATGCTGATTGTTTGCAGGATGAGTAAGTGTCTGTTTATGAGTCGTAAGAAATCATTACTAATCTTTGAGGAGGAGCAGATCTTTATTACGGTTAACTTGAGGAGTTTTTTAATGGAGTTTGGCAGGCAGTGAGACAGGAAGTGGCTGAAATCAAACACCAGAGTGTGTATTTTCAGAGCAGTGGGTTTTTGTTTTCAGGATAATGGACTTAACTTTACATCAACAGACAACTGACAGTTTGTGATCATCAGTTTACGATGCTGCATTTTGAGCTCCTGCAGTTTTGATCATATATTAAATGGATTTTCAACTTATTCAATACACAGTCTGTGGCTCCAACTTGCATTCAGACTGTTACTCATTCTTGCATGTGAAGTTGCTTCATATTGCTCCTTTAACATATCAAATTACCAGATTCATGCATAAAGATTTTGGTCATGTTGTGATCCTTGACATATTCAAAGGCAAAGGCACACTTTGTAATAAACCAGTTATTAACGGTAGTAACTCATTAGTAACATTAATCAGCAGTGAGCTGTAACCGGATCTTGCCAAATAGTGAACCCACACTGATGTGTGAAAACTGTGTTATAACTTGTTTATTAACAACTGATAAAGCATTTCCAAACGTAAGGGCAGTGTTATTGTAAAGTGATACCGAAAAGTTTAATGCCACCAGAATCACTGCATTTCTCTCAGCTTTCCTTCTGCTATCAAGAACATGAATGTGAAGATCAGGCGCTCATCAATTCTGAAAATAGAAAGAGGAACACTGGGTACCATCTAAGAAAGATGTTACAGGATTGTACAAATGGGTTGTCAAAGGGTAACAACAGGAACAGGAACAGACCAAACTCAACAATGAATTTATTCTGCTTCAGGTGCATTACGACCGACATTAGCGATGCATCTCCTCATAAAAAGCTCAGTGATTTTTGCAGCAAAGGAATGCAGTGACTTCCACCAACAGACTGCATGGGTCAATCAACTGGACGCAGGCGCGCGAATGCGAACAACTAAAATCCCGCTTCGTTTGTGATCATCAAGACGGAGAATGTAGTGACGGTGATGCTGTAATATCTTTACAGAGATGTAAAATCCTGTCTCTTCGCATCTAACGGTGTTGTGAGATCTGTCAATCCTTCAAACCCGCTGACGTTTTAATTGCTGCACCTGTAGCACGCAGCAGAGAGCAGGTATCGTAGCCTGGATGAGGGAGGGAATGTGATAGAAGTGATGGCTTTCTGGAGCGTTGATTCTCATCTATGGAAGCTCATTTCTACCAATGTGATGAAAGAAGATCCTGCAAGTCATTAAAATGGGAAACGTTCTTAAAATAATGAAACTTTCTCACAATAATTTCTCATCATGTTTGTGAAAACAGGCTTCCATAAGCTTTTCTAATTCTAATTCTATAGACTCCTTTTTCTGTTTGTTATTTTATGTAAGTAAATAGGAGTTAATTTGGATCAAACCAAAAATCTTAAAACTGGAAGAGACGGTTTTGGTGATTTTTATTTTGTCTCTGTCAGACTTCAGTGTGTTTTGGGTTAACGCAGAAATCAAAGCCTGTATCAGTTCGGTTAGAGAGAGAAACTTAAAATCAGAAGATAATTGGTTGTATTTCTCTGTTTAGTAAGTAATAAGAGGTGTGAGGATGTCCTTTCTTTACATTTTATAAATCTGTGTTGTGAGTTTATTTTGATGCTGACTGCACACGTCTACCAGATTTCGACTTCTTGCATTTAACCAAAGTTAAATTCGGTCATTTTGACTGGCAGTGGCAGCTGGTATGTGATTAAACTTCAATGCAACATAACATATTATGAACAGAGATGGAGAGCAAACATTGCAAAAACATTCTGGGAAAATCTCTGATCTATCTGATATATGGTTAAATCTTCACTAGCAGCAACACTGTAAAGTACAACACTGACCTATCCTCATGCATCACACACCAGTCACAGCTTGATACAGTACTTCAAATCTGTAGTCAAGTAGAAGTACTGTTACATCACTGAAATATTACTCAACAACAAGTAAAACTACTAACAAAAAACTACTCTTCTCAAAAACTGCTAAGAGAATTAGTCACTTTTTAATCACTGATGTTAAATGTATTATCAATGGCAACATTCGATTGAAAGCAGTTTCTGTTTCTCCAAATCTTTGGTCTAAATAACTCCCAACTCCTGCTCTGTTCGGCTCTGTGGTCACGGTCACCTCTCCGAACCTGCGCCTGCTGCAGCGTTTGCCCTAATTGGCTATAAAAATGCAGATGAAAGGATTGGATATTATTACAAACTGTAGGTAACTAAGTAGATTATATAGTGTAATGCATATTTAAGTACAGACTTGAGACTATACTCATAAAAGTACCCCCCAAAAAGTACTTAATTAGGGTATATCATGGCATATGCAATCTTATAAGTCACAATGTTGATTAATGTCATGATGAAGTATATTTCTGGAAAATCACTTGATGCAGTGTGGGTTAAATAGCCCCAGAGGAATGCATATATTTGCTCAAAATCGAACAAATCAATGAGCTGTAACAAAAATCCAATATAAAACCAATATTCCTGCAAAGCAGTTATAGTCATTGATTTGCAGAATTTCCCATAATGGCTGGATATAAAGACAGCCACGGCCTGATATAGCTTGTACCTCTACTCTAAAACGACCATAGTGTTACATTTGGGTGAAATATTCTTTCATTACATCGAACATCCAGTCTGGTATAATAGCTTTTTTTGGCTGCACAAAAAGCAGTTGTTAATATGAAACATTCATTGATAGTTTTGTGTATTTTAGTGGATTTGATCATAAACTGCAGTAAAAATGTTCTTTGTCAAAAAGGAATGACATTGCCTCTTCACAACAGGCACTGGTTTAGTTTGCTGGGAGGAACTGGTGCCATTAGAGCAGCAGATGTGGAGCTGGATCTGAACAGGCTAATTGGAATGAATTACACAGACGAGCTTCACTCTCAGATTCAGTTTCACGCAGTCGCCAGTGTCTCCTGTTGAATACACACAAGCTCGTAACACAACATACCGTCCCGCGTGTGTGTGTGTGTGTGTGTGTGTGTGTGAGTGCTTGTATATACATGTGCGAGTGTGTCAGCATATGCATGTCGACAAGCCGGGGAGGAGTGAGAAAGCAAAGCACGAGAGGAGCAGCGAGACGAGGGATCAGGATTTTGGCTCAAATACAATCTGCGGAGGAGTCACTCAATGAGCTGACAGCCGTCAGTGAATCCTGGTGGGGAGAGGGCTGAGCCACTGTGGTCAAACACACACACGCATACACACACACACACACACACACACACACGCAGACGCACACCCAAACACAAACACAGAGACTCCATCAGCACCGGGAAGCTCAAACAGACAGATGGGCTAATTCGTGACTGACTGTGTGTTATGAAACATTATCTCTGTGTCAGTGAAATCAAAATAACATTTTGGGTGTAAACGCCGAGCTTGTAACTGCCAACACAACACCACATGGCCGTGATAGATGCATATGGACCGTGATGCATGGCCCTGGAAAAACGTTTTGTTGCTAAACTGCTGCAAATGCTGTTTATTGAGTCATCTGGGGTGAACTGCATGCAGCCGTATATGTTTGCCAATCGCATCCCACCTGCCAGTGCCAAATTAAGCCATCGAATCAATTTCAAGAGTCTGGAGGAAAATGAAGGCCATTATAGGCATTGAATTTTATTTGCTCTCTATTCAAAATTAAAGGCTATTGACAGACGGCTTTGTTTTGTTCTCTTTCAACCACTCTACCGTTAGAGTGGGGATAGGTGGTTGCGGCTGCATTTTAATGGCCTGCCCCTTTAACGGCCGGCTACAGAGCCACTTTATAATCCCCCTCACTGGGTATTTGTGTATGCGGGGAGTGTATTGTAGCTAACTGAACCTGGCTCGCTGCTCTCCGCGGATGTTTTGTTGTCAAATAATGGGAGAGTGATGGGGTCCTACCCCGCTGCGAGCCACCGCTAAGATTAGACAGATCTTCACACTGGACGATTGGTGAAATTTATCACTGTCACTGGGTGCCAATCCAGGCTGCTGTTTTTTTTCGCTTTTTTTTTCTTCCTCTCCCATCACCCCCACCTACACTGTTTGTGGTGGTTTCTCATTTGGAACCTGCAAACCAGTTGTCATGTGTACTTTCCACTCCGATAGTGATAGCTTTAAGCAGCGCCTCAAAAATCACCCTCTGCTTCATGGTCTCTGCACAAATGCTCATCGCATTCTGTGTCTGGCGTGCATGGGAAATTTTAGAGGGGGGGGTAGTAGTTGATTTGTGTTGGTGTGGATGTGTGTCGTGACATCACTCAGCAGGCAACATGTGGTATTTGACAGGTAGGCATTTAATACCTTTTACCACCTTTTTTCTTATCAAGTCATTTTCTCATCATTTCTTCACCCACAACCAGAAGCATTAAAGGGAAAGTTAAGCTTTTTTGAAGTAAGGTTGTATGAGTCTATTACCTAGTGGTCAACATGTCCCCAGTTTAGACAAGGTGTGTCCTGCTGTGGACAGGGACAGCAGCAAAACATAAGTTGTATAAGGAAAATATCATCCCCTGTCCAAAGCAAACAGAGTTCTTTGGCAAAAACAAAACAAAAAAGGTCATTTTATCTCATCACCCAAAATTCTCACTCCCTCCAAGGCAACCAGACTCCTTTCACAAAAATAGCAATTTTACCTCGGAGAATACAGGAGTTGCTGGTCTACAAATTCACACCAAACACAACAGCACAAACAAATTAACCAAGGCTGTGACAGAGCAGCAACTCATTTTCTGTTTTTGTTCTGTTTTTGCCAGTGGAGTCTGGTGGCTTTGGAGAGAGCAATGTTCGGTTCACATAATGGCGGTTTCCTGTTGGAAAAGACTGTCCGACAGCGAGGTAAAGCAGTGAAAATATTCTAAATACAGTGTACACTTTAACTGATTTTTTACTTACAAGGATATTTAGCCGACAGAGACGGGTGCAAGTTTCTACATTGGAGAAAATAATAGATTCAGGTGGGTGGATGATTTAGACTCAGATGACCTCACCCGCGCATGCAAACCATGTAATGCGGTAACACAACGCTACTTGGATTGCTAACTGTAAATTGTAATCCCTTACACTGCTGGAAAGAGTAATAAAATTACAGTAATGAGTTACTGAGTAATGCATTAGTGCCCAAACTGCAGGTAATACACTGACGAAAGATAAGCACCTCACATAACCCCACTTCAAAAAATCCAAACTATCCTTTTCACAACAAAATAAAGACTTCTCTGAAAAATCCATAAATTTAATTGGTACTTTGTGTAATCATAATGCTTCAAGTGTATAATTATAAGAACACAAAAGAATAACATTAAATATCCAATTTCCAGGTTCAATCTCCATATCTATTAAGGGTTTTTATGAGCCAGCTGACGTAACAGTCGAGGAACACCAGACTTGTGCCTCATTTAAACACTGTGTGCAGCTGTGTGTTAATATGCATATGTGTGCAAACTGGTTGCTGGTGAAGCATCAGGCAGGAAGGAGGATTTTTTTCCCCTTCCTTTAGTGAGTTGAGAGGCCACGTTTCTCAGGCAGCAGATTTTGATCCCTTTCGAAAGCGCCGGTGGAATTAGCATGCAGAAGAGAGCGCTGAAAGGTGCTCTGGCCCTTAACTCAATCTCTCTCCCTCTCCCTCTCTCTCCCGCTCTGCCTCCCCTCTTCCTCAGGTAAAAGTAATGGATTGTAGCTGGCTCTGGCCTCCGTCCTGTCGCGTCACGCCTGCTAGCCAGCCAGCCAGCCGGCCAGGCGGGAGGGCAGAGCTGTAGGCTCTGTTATTTAGCGTCCATTCCTCCACAGTCACACTCGCTAACTCTGAGGCCAGCTGTCCAAGCACACCAGGCCTCGAGGATGGCAGCGCCGCCTTAACTGAGAGGTGACACCCCCCTCCACGTTCTTTAACAGATTGCCACCTCGGGCCAGCATATCTGAATACCAATGACTGAAAAAAAAAAAAAACTCCTTACTGCAGCAACGGACAGGAACAGGGAGGTAGAATGAAAGAGACATTATAACAAACAATGAAAAGAACATCGACTAAAACTTTCTTATGGCACAAGGTTAGGACATAAAATACTTTCTTTGAGTGCTTATATTGTGCAAAAGCTCAGAATTTCACTCAAAGCTCTGCTAATCAATATCTGAATGGCCATAAATCATGTCTTTGTGCACTCCAAGGAAACAGGTGTTGTTTTCATTTTAAAATGGTGCCTCATCTCTCTTTTTTTTTTTTTTTTTTACAAAGAAACTCTTCATTTGTTATATTGAGAATGAATCAACTATGGCTGGAACAGTGTTAATAATTATTATGATCATTTGTCTGTCCATTATTTACTTTGATTAATCAACTGTTTAGTCTATAAAATATAAAAAAAAAAAGTTCTGTGATGTTTTCAAATGCCTCTTTTTTGTGCGAGCAACAGTCCAAAACCAAAGATATTCAGTTTTAAATTGCATAAAACTCAGAAAAGCAGCCAAATTTTCACACTGAACCAGAACATATTTGTCACTTTTGATCAATCAATTGTAAAAAAAAAAATGCTGGCAGTTTATTTTCTGTCAATCAAATAATTGATTAATGTTTCAGTTGTGCACTCAAATGGCTGTGTAACGTGAAGGAGGCTGCTTGGAGTTATGAACTTGTTTCTTTTAGCTCAGAGTTTTGAGTTTTACGTCGTATTTAAAGGACCAGTGCGTAGGATTTAGTGCTATTTAGCCGTGAGCTTGCAGACTTGGTAACAAAATAAAACTTGGTAACATCAATAAAAAATTGACAGTTAATTACACTTTACTTTAGAGTTATTTTACTGACAAATATTCAAATAATGTTCATATTTGTTTTATCAACTATTTAATAAGCAATTGTTTTGTAGAGTTTTATATATACTGGTTGCTTTAACTTTATAATAGCCATCCAAATAATGTTTATAAAGGCACTACACAGTAGTTATAAACCTTTTACAAAGCCTTCTGAACATCAGTAACAACTTTACAAGCATCAACATCCAGGTGATCTTTATAGACAACATGTTCATCAAATACAGCAGCTTGGTCAGCGGCCCTACGCTTCAAACCGTTACACTGTAGGTAACCTACTACCATCAATTTTACACACACAGGGCTCCATGGTCAAATTATTAATAATGATTATGCATAATCTGGGAAGACTTTCAAAATTAAAGCACAAAAACTACTTGGGTACCATCCAGGAAAAGATCCCGCTTTGGGTTCACATACGAAACATAACGGAGGGTCTTATAATCAGCAGTCAAATCAAACAATGCTAATAGATGTTTATAAACTAATTATTAAACATGAATAAATCTCTGGTGCATCTGTTTTTAATGATTTCTTAAAGGATTACAAATTATCATTATTAACAATACAGTTTATAAAGTTACAGTTTTGTTACAGTGTGTCCAACGATATACAGTTTATTTATTCAGAATGCAATTATGATCGTCTCCTTTTAGATATGATACAACATATAATTTAACAAACAGATTATAAAATAACAAATTATAGCATTACTAATAATTATTGAACAGTCAGTTGTTTATGGTGGAAAAACTATGAACTAAGGCTTAATTAACTATCAATTTGCCATTTATTAAGGATGGTTATAAAAAAGTTAGTTAAGAAAGTTTGCAAACACCTTGTCTCACACTCCCTTCCTTGGTTTGTCTGTTGAAACAACATGGTGGATTCTGTAGAAGAGAACCTGCACACTGTGTAGATTTAAGGGTCTCATTTTAAGGTAACAAAAACACAATGATTCTCATTTTCAGGTGATTATACACCAATGAAATCATACTTATGAATATTATATTCCATTTTTGCCATATTCTGCCAATAAATGCCTGTAAATCTTGCACACTGGACCTTTAAAGTATGACTGCATCTTATAACGCTCTCATTAACCCTGTTTCCAGCTGCAACAGGCAACTGTTTTCAGCAAACAAGCTCTAATAAACCTGCTGTAAAAATAGAAAATAGAGGATGCAAATATAGCCGGTGATGAGAGTTGAATACTCAGCAGCTAAAAAGCCCAAACCGCAGCTAAAAGTGGAGTAATAATTGGATTATATTCATCAAGTGGGCACAAGAAAACAGGTTGAAGTTTGCCTGCTGGATTCGTAAATAGGCATGTTTTTTAACATATTCGCCATAGCAACTGTAGGAGGTGATGTGAGGTCAGGGCTGCGTGTCTTGTCAGCTTGTTGTGGAGTTCATCTGCCATCAAAATGGCAAAAATATCCATCCATACAAGCCTTATATTCCACATTCCCATACTACCATACTTTAGCACCCACGTCAACCCGCACGTTCGGATACACGCAGGAGCAAAGGTCGTAGCTGCGTAATCGGTCCTGACAGTCACCCAGCGCTCACACTGCGGCGGCCCTGTGTCGATGGGTATGTAAATGTCGGAGGAAGTAGATGTGCAGTGGAATGTGGGAGTCGGAGTGAATGTTGATGTACAATCAGTGCAGGAGTCCCTCACTGAACTGACAGCTGTCTGTGAATCCTGGTGGGGAGAAGCCTGAGCCGCTGCGCTTAATGAATGTGTGCCGCCATCAGCTCAGAGTCTCAAGCAAAACAGACGGGCACACGCACACGCACACACACGCACACGCGCACACACACCTACACATACAGACGAACCAGCATGAACTGTACTGCAACATTAGCAAAAACGTAAAGTAACACCTAACAGGAAAAAAGAGTTCTTTGGAGTAACTTAATCACAATTCCAAACACTGATACGTCGGTGAGTCACATTAGGTTGAATGCCAACGAGCAGCATTGTCATCCACAAAAGAAGTCTGGCAACCAGCACTTATGTGACTTTCCAAAGTAACATATCAGCTCCAAAGAGCACAATCGTCTGTGCCCACATTACAAGAGCATCAGTCAAAAACTGCAAAAATGATTTAATATCTCAGGAGGGACAAGCCTGGAAAATGAGCATCGACGGGGAGATGACAGCGGCGTATATTTTACACCAGCCGCATATTAAAAGGCACCAATCAGAGCGGGCATTAAACAACATGACGCCACACAAATTGCAACACCTCTTTCCACTGTTTTAGACTCATAAATATGTCATTTATTGCATTGCAAAAGTCTTAAGGAATCCAAGTGAAACACTGAAGCCGGTGATGCTGCAGTTTCCTTTTGATTTATACACGTCTTCTTGTCTGATGTCCACGAAAAAGGGTTCAGCACTGTCGATGTGATTTACATGAGACATGGAGTTGGACGCAGTGCAATGAATGTGCAACAGGAAATTTGTAACCTTTGATGCATTAATGGGTCAAAATGACAGAGTGGGTTAATTTTCTTGGAGTATTTTTGTACATTTTGCTGCTCTTTATTTTTTAAAAAGTTTAGCCTATAAGTTTTATGTTCATCATTGCCAACATTTATGTTGATTAGTGCCTATTTGGCAGCCTGTTAAGTGATTTAAATAATTGTTTTAAATTTATGTTAATCAATGCAAACATTTAGATCAGTGCCAATTTATGGTCCCTTGCATTCAAGTATATGGGTGAATTATATTCATTTAAATTATTATTTTAGGAAGCTATAAAGTGGTACCAGGTTAGGGTTAACAATCACCTTTAAACCACTTGGTTATATAAGGATTAGTTTATGTTGCAGTTTGTGTGAAGTTGACACCCAGGAGTTTTGGGTAAAATACCTGGAGTGAATTGGAACAACGAGCTAATATGATGATCCGGTGGGTCAGGAGGCTTCGGATCGAGTTTAACAGCTCCTGCATGAACACAATACTCAGTGGCACTTTAGAGGTTCACCATGTTAAATGTTATAGATACAAGATGGCTGTTCATTCACTTTCTGTTCACTAAGTCACAACGATTTCTGATTCTGATTTGAGCAAACAGGCCTGTAACCTGACATGGATCAGGCTTTATATTCTACCTGATACTGAAAATACCTGGATCGGACCCCGCTGCAGGTGATCCCAGTCCTGCACATCAACACATATACTGTAAGTCCACCTCTTGTATGCAAAGACATGGAAATGTATCAGCTTGTGTTCCTACACCTCAGATTGTTTTTGATGTTTGTGGAGGGAGTGAACAAAGAAATGCCAAAAAGAAATGGCATTGGCATGGCTTTGGCATTTGTCTTTCTTCATTTTTATTTTTGTTTTTGCCTTCTAGCACCTGGAAGGAAGCTTCCTTTCATACATGGCATTCCAGCCAGTGGGGGTGAGGGATAATTAGGACAAGTTTGGACAACGTGCTCCTTTATTTTGGATGTGCTCCGTAAAACTGGCACACCTGTTGTGCATTTCTCATATTGGTGTATATTATTTTGAATGCGTTATGTGGATTCTTTTCAGCTGATATAATAAAATTTACACACTTCAACTGATAATTTCTCATTTTTGTAATGTAAAAGAAGCTGATCAAACCTGTGATCCATGCACTGCCCGAACCAAACCTGTCATCACTATGACAACGAAAAGAAAGAACAGTTTTGACTCTTCAAATTTTAAATTTGTTTTTTTTTGTCATCAAAGTTCCTAATACATGCCAATACCAACACATACCAATATAGCTGGATGGGCCAATATCTCTGATAATTTATTGGCCCTGATATTTATCGCATATCCGTATATATTATGTAAACAAAAGTTGTTTTTTGTGTGTGTAAATTTGTGTTAAATTGACAATCTGCTGTGCACTCATTGGTTTAAAATTCCATAAAAATACTATTGATTGCAAAAATAGATAGTTTGGCATTAATTGTGTTCATGATTTGTTGTAGCTTCATTTGTGATGATGACAGTTATGTCTTCTTCATGTTAGTGAGACTTGAACTTAATGCTGAGCAATAAAAAACACTGAAGTAACACAATAACATAAATAAACTGACCGATCAAGGCAGCGGAAGACCAGCGACTTCTCTGTTCTGTTCAGTAAAATTAATGATTTTGCTAAAGAAGTCTGGTTGGTTTGGAGAGAGTAATATTTAAGTTATATAAGTGCAGTTTCCTATTGGAAAAGGCTGTCTGACAAAGAGGTGAAAATACTGTAAATATAGCATACACTTAAACTGATATTGATCTTTTAGGTGGCTAAAATATGTTAAGCTTCCTACACCGCTGCTCCTTCAAACTGGGGGCACATCGACTGCCATCTCCTGTAAGTAATACACAGACTATGGATAAGTACCTCATACAACCCCACCTCAAATAACCCGAACTATCCCTTTAGCCTATGTTGCATTAGATATATATGAAGTGCAGTCGAACTGTAACACAGGAAACTTGTGAAGTGAAGCAAAAAAAAATGTCTCTGCTCCCTTAAGGTGGCAAACAAAAGCACAGTCCATTAGAAACAGCATGCAGAAGCACAGCGCTGCATTAACAAATGTAATTGTGTTGAGCGGCACATGTATTTTTCATTTCTCCTGCCATCACTTTATAAGGCCACAGTCACGCAGCTGCAATCATATCACAAGACAAAATGAATTTGAAGAGCTCGCTGTGTGTATCTGCCTTCCACGCTGCCTTAACTTCTGCTCTGCCTCTTCTCTGCCAAGAGAATTAAACCACGGTGTGCAGTAATGGCAAAAGTGAAAGCAGTCCCCATTAAACGCGATAATAAGCTGTGTGATAAAACCATGTTCGGAAAAATTGCAATACATGTGTCGTTCAACAAGACGTATTAGTTCAGGTAGCAATTTGTCTCTGCAAGCTGTTTTTAATGGATTTCTGGAGCCGAGGACTTCCGGAAAGGGAAGGCAAACGTGCATTAGAACAGACACTATGAGCTTTGAGCTGGGACATTAGTGGGTTTAGATGTTTCCTGGGCAATAATGGCAAGAGAGAATCAAAATGCATCATCTCATGAACCACAGGAAGCGAGTTCTACGCAGAGTTATAGTTTTGTTTATAGTTGTTGTTTTTAGTTTGATGTTTCCGTTTTCAATGCAGATTGGTTTCAGTTAGTTTCCAGAGTGGATTTACTCATTTTACTTTACTTTTTATTGTTTTTAACTGCTCAGCTTTAGCTTAGGTTCAGTATTAGTTCTATCTTTTGTTGTTGTCTTGTTAATATTATGTCATATTATGTGTTGCAAGATTAGATATGAAATTCAGCATTGGTATTACAATACAAACACAACACACACTCACAGCTTCAGTGACATGCACCAGTGCCTCCTAATATTTGTTGTAAGGCTGTCAAAAGTATCAATTCTTTGATCATTTTATTAATTATAGTATTGAAAGTACAAAAATTTCACTTTTTATTGTCTTGCCTAAAACTTGGCTTGCAGCAAAACCAGAAAGTGTTTAGTTACTTTGTTGTTGTTCATGAAAAAGAAGGAAAAAGAGTGATCCTGTTCTGTGTGCCGAGGACTTTCTCTCGCTTTTGCTGCAGTATCAGTAGCAGTAGACTGCAATTTAAGACATTTTCTGTATGATTTTTAAATTTTATTTTAGTTGGGTTACACAACATTGTTTCAATTAGTTTTCATTTTCTCATATAGTCTATTTTTTAAGCTGCTACAAGGAGTTTTTAACTGCTTATGAAACAGTCTCAGTTTATTACTGATTAAAAAGCATTGTGGATCCGTCTAATTGCTAAACACGAGTGCTGTGTTCACATTACTGGCATCGCATTTCAGGATCTGTGCCCACTAAAGACAAAGCTTTCCCTCCCTGCCAACACGCATGCATTTGCAGCCCCAGAGGGAAAAATATAGATAGAACGTATGTATGTATCTGTACTGTATTTGTTGCATTTTAATATGTTGTAATTGGCTGCTACCTTGGCCAGATCTCTCTTGTTAAAGAGTTTTTGAATCTCAAATTAAAAAACAAACAACCTGGAAAGTAATGTACAGCACATGACGGTCAAACCAGATACGAGATCTTTTACATAAAAACCTTGCAGCACATGTAGGCATACGAGTAAAAAAACTATTATCACATATACATCATGGCACTTACATAAATATATATGGGGCACCCCAGTAGCTCACCAGGAAGAGTGTGCACACCAGGCACACACAAAGAAATGTGGAACGTTAATAACCAGCCAACCTGTTTTTTGTTGGCTGCACTGTTTATATTATTAACACGTGTATATTGTCAGCCTACAACTTTGGATTATTTTTGCAATAAAACTATAATCACTAAGCTTGTGATGATAGTTTGTCTTACACGTGTGTGCACAGTTAACAGGCATAGACTAAATGCATTGCACCTCCTGTTGTGGCTGCACTTTGGATATTATTAATGTAATGTTACGTAATGAGAGCCGATCCATCTGAAATATCATCACCGATGCACAGTTGTCTGATTATGCATGCAGCATAAATGCACTTCTTGCTGTTGTCATGTATTGGATGTATTGTGTTATTAACTGCAGCTGCGTGGGCGCCGTCCGTTTCTGCCGTTCCCATGTGGTGTTGCATCACGCTCACAGCTAGTTTGGTGAATATTCTTTGACCGTATTTGATGAAAAACTACCTTTATATTGAATGTGCTGTGCGTCAGTCATGAAAATCAGCTATTGCACACCTTCTACTAAGGATATGGAAAAAAAAAAACTTTGAGTAAATCATCCAAACCTCTTATAAGACACACAATACAATAGACAAATATTTACTTTTGAAGGCAAATTCTTATAGGTTTTTCTTGTTCATTTCTTTTCCTTATGAAAGCATCATTCAAATAGCTGTAATATGGAGTATAACTATATATTTAGTCATATAACTATATATAACTGGAGTGCATTTCAATATAGCGCTTTTCTACCCTAACAGACAAAGCGCTTCACATTTTTCTTCTTATTCCACCACCCACACACACTCACACTCTGATGGCAGCGGAGATGCCATGCAAAGTACCGTCCTGCCCACAGGGGACAACTTCAGGTTCAGAGTCTTGCCCAAGGACACCTGACACGCGGACAGGAGGAGAACTGCCAACCCCGTGACCAGTGAACGACCGGCCCTGCCCCCTGAGCCGCAGCTGCTGATGCGCTTCTGAAGTTTGCTAAAATAGTTCATGAAATCATAAAAATAGTCCTCATTCATAGAGATGTGGAGGGTTGCATCTAACCGTTGGCAACAGAGGGAGACAAGGGGGGTTAAAAGGACGAGTCCTGGGGCCTATATGCTGTGACCCCCTCCATCTGGAACTGAACACTGCAGCTTAAACTTTTCCATTGACCAGAATCTGTTACGCGGCCATTTCGCCATCGTTTCTTTCCCCTCAAATTGCCCGATACGCAGGCAGCAATGACAGTCATCTCAGAATGTCATCTAAGCGAACAATTAACAGAGCAGCAAAAATGTGAGGTCAGATATAATTAACATATGTGCTGCTCAGCTATAATTGCTCAAGTCTAAAGCAAGTAATTAAATCATTCAGAGTGAGCCATGCAGACAATGACTGACTGAGTTTTTCACATCTGCAAGGGGGGGGGGGGGGGCGGAGGAGCTGGTACGCTTTTGCTCCTCTCCGTCACACCACCCCTGGGACCGCCACCGCACATTCACAGCACACACGTACACAAAATAAAGAAGCAACAGACACTCGGACTGTAATCGTCTGGCAGAAATAGCGAACACTGAGGGGACGCTGCGCGTGCTCGAAGGAGAAATGGCGCTCGCTCCCAGGAGCCGGGAGAGATCCTTCATCTCCGCCTTTTATTCTCAGGAATCACAGAAGTTCAGTCACATGCTTTAAGGTGCTCCTAATTGACGGCGTAGAGATCGGCTCATTATGATACATGCATCGGGCCGGCCTGTCAGACAGAAGGAGGTGGAAGGGAGCGGCATTAAGCGAGTGGCAGGAGCATTATCAGTCTATATTTCATAGGTGTCAGCGGGGACTTGTCCCCGTTTCGTCCTCTGGGTGTCATTTATTAAATGAAGGAATGAAAGGGATGTTTAAGGTAGAAATACAGGCCTGCTTGGACAAGGGATTATACATTGTTACAGGATGAAAAATTGCATTTGAACCCCAGATACGAAATCCAGACTCCTGGGTATTTCATTAATGTATTGTCCTTACAGCTATTCATGGTCACATATACCCAGCATGCTATGGGTGCAGACAGAAAAGATCCTGATTAAACCTGTGCAGGTTTCTGGACAAATCGCTGGGCTCAGGGCTCGACCGCACAGGAATTTATAACGGGCGAAAGTTTGGACGACGTTAAATCCATTTCTGTCGAAACCGCTGCGGCCAGCTTTCACACAACTTTTGAAATGATGACATGAACCTGTGCAGCTGATCAACTGAAAACCACCTGACAGAGGAGACAACCAGAGGGTTCAAAATCTACCATTATATCTCCGTTTAGAACAAGTCCTCCAAATTAAAGGACAAAATATGTTGTGTGAAACTGCCCTCCAGACAGCGCTCAAAGTTAAGGATGTCCTGCTGACATTAAAAAGATCATTTGTCTGGGACAGCAAAGTATTGTGTTAATGTGTCACTGAATGTATATAATTTTAAATTGTATTTAAATTCAAAGAAATGCATTCACATGTGCTCTTACACTCTGTCATGGCATCCATCCATCACCGTATACCAATCAGATACAGTTCTGTATTCGCATTGCAGTTTGTACTGATGACAAGAAACTGTAACTCAACGAGCGACTAAAAGAATCATGAAAACCGACTGTGGTCAAACAGTTAGGGTGATGTTTTCTTTTTTTTATTTCAGGTATAACTGCAAATAAAAGTTATTAAACTATATTTCTTATGTAGAATGAAGTTTGGGACAATGGCCGTTAAGTCTCAGGCAGTGGAAAGCAACACATCTGATCTGACGCCACTGTAGTTTGAGTCATGGATCGGATCATTTTTGGATAATACTCTTATATATGACATACACTATGAAGTATAAATATACCACACTCTTTAGTCTTGCTCAGTGTCCCGCCCACAGTGCTATCTGGTCGGTTTTATATCACGAGAAACAGCCAGTCAACACTGACGGTTGTGTCACAGACACAGTGAGAGGAGACTGAAGGGAGAGCAGCAGATATTACTGAAGTTATAATAAACATCATGGTCTTATGATCTGTTTCTATGACGACAGCATGCCTGGTTTCCCACTAAAAATGCACAATGTCATGGTCAGGATTTGAAAAAGCAGTTTCATTTCACACTTTTAGTCTAGTTAGTTTAGTCCGCCGTCCACTAGATGGCACTGTTGAGGTCAGCAGAGGTCACGGTCACGAAGACCAGTGGGTTTACAGGACAGTGCGCAGTTGAAAAAAGGTATTATTTTGCAAAAATATGTTTTTTCAATACACATCAATACACACACTGACGTCATTTCACCAACTTTTATATTGAAAACCTCTCAGTAATTTGAAATGGCATCATATCTTTTGTGGTTTCACTGATGCAAAACAAACCCACGTTGCCGCCGCTGTGCCGATGTCCGGTAGACTGTTGCTAACTTGTTACCACAACTAGTCATCTGGAATTTTATCACACTTTATTGTTTCACCTCTGCTCCTTTGTAAATCCATGACCTGCCAAATGAAAAGCAGCACTGATAAAGCTTAAGTCTGCATCACAAATTAATCAAAATCACTTAATTGTGTTCCTCTAGTTTCCATGTACAACATGGAGGGACAAAAACGACCAGGCGGCACCAACACGACCTGTGTGGCGTCTCTACATCGCCGGGCTCCCACAATCACCTATTTCACGAGGACGGCCGAATAAATTCTGCTGTGGCACTTTCTGCTGTGGCCGAGCACAATAAAACACACATTCCCATTCATGAATTTGGTCTGGTCCACCTAACTTGTATATCTTTGGACCGTGAGGGGAAGCTGGAGCCCCCAGGGGAAACCCACACAGGCGAGGAGAGTGTACAGGCTGCACACGGGGAGGGAGGGCCACTGAGTCCTTCCTGAGGATTTGTTTCTGTCAAATGAAGAAAGGCGCTGACAACTTTTGACATTATGTTCTCAGCGGACCATGGATGAGGTCAGAAGCAGTATATCATCTTTTTTCTTCTTTTTCCAATGGTAAAAAACCCCGGTTACAGAGCGCCTTGTTACAGTATGTCCTCTTTTCATAATAAACCAATATGCTTTCAACCTGTCTGACCCAGGGACTGAGGCCTTCCTGAGCAAATTCAAAACACTTTGCGTGTGCTCTGTTCTTGACATTTAAAACCATATGAAAATGAAAATGGATCCCAATTAGAGCCGCAGGAAGCATAAGGCCCTCTTGGTTCTCTTAGTAACTAGCTGGTTTAAACATTTCCCCCCACGAAATGCCTTGAAAATTGACCTTCTCATTCTGCGAGCGGCGATAAAAGCAGCCTTGAGTGGCCTCAGATCAGGCTATTTTGATAGTCGTCTGCAAGGATGAAAATGTGAAAGTAAAAATAAGGCATAGCAAAAGGGAGCATAATCACACACGGCGTATTATTGCGGAGGTGGTGCCTCGCACTTAAATGTTCCACATACTCTCAGTAAAGAAACATGACATTAACCACTAAGTATTAATGTAAATCACAGGAGTGGAAGGCACTAATAGCCACTTTAGGACAGGTGATTATTATTGAGGCGATCATCAGAGGATTGACATTGTGTACTGAATAAAGTCTAAAAATATATGAAATAATGTGAGTACATCCTACAGAGCGGATGACATAAACACACAGCAGCGCTCTAACAAGCTAATGTGAAGGGAGGGCGGAACATAAAAAAACAGAGAAGCATGCTATATTTAAACTTGAGGGTGCCGAGGCAGGGATGTCGGTTGGATCACCTGTTGAAGAGCATTCATTTCAACAGGGGAACAAAGGTCAGCATCCTTGCTGGAGCTTTGATTGGCAGGCGGGGGAGCTTGATGCCCACAGCAGCGGCCCAGCGGAGCAGCCAACGGTGGCGTGTGGCTTGGCTGGGCCACATTTCTGACTCAATGCTGACTAACTGAGTGTGTCTGCTGACAGTGTGTCTGACTGATAGGATCACCCCGGGAGGCTCTTCCAGGGCCTTTACAAAGTGTCTCTGATAGGCCAGGCCCGTAGCACTGCCGCGAGGGCCCGCCGACAAATTAAATTTAAGCCCTGCTAATGCATAGCGTAATCATAGAGTGAGGTGGTGATAAATTTTTCAGCGGGGTTACCATGGGCGCAGCAGAGGAAGAGCTCGGTGTAGAATCCGTGATGACAAAGAGAGGAGAAGCGGCACCAGCACGGGGAAAAATAGCCGAGTGTGACCTCAGCTGCGCGCTGAAAAATCCTGCACTCAGAAGCCAAGGACTCGTATGAAAGAACAACAATAACACGCCATTATGAGATGTAACATTTTGCGACGACCTGCGTTTCCAGGGGGAAATTTGAAAGAAAAGCAATTTCACATTAAACTATCTGACACAATGCAGGTCTGTGGAGTAGGAGAGGGGGGGTGGAGGTGTGTGTGTGGGGTGGGGGGAAGAGTAGGGGCGGCAAATAGCGAGGAGTGTGCGTGCGTGTGTGAATGGTTGGAGGGATGGTGATGTGGCGGCGGTGGCGGCAGCGGGGGGGGGGGGGGGTGTTCAGGAGCTTCCTAACAGCCATTGGCCGACCGGAGCGAGACACACACATCCCCTCCGCAGAGTTAAAAGGGATGGAGTGGATGAAATTTCAAAGCCTCCCCTGCAGACACACACTCTGCTTTGCACACATCAGCACTGAGATGTTCAAATATTCAACTCCGTCGTTCCAGCCTGGTTTCATCTCCTGTACGCGAGTATCAGACATGGTTCTGCTGTGATTAATGAGAAAACCAAACCCTAAAAAAAAAAAAAAAAAAAAAAAAAAAAATCTGGCTCTACATGCATATGTGTGTGCGCGCACGAGAACACTTCTTCCCTTCCATGATGCTACAAACTGTCCTTAATTAAAAAACGGTCGTATATTTCCCATGATTGCTCGCTGAAGGCAGTACAAGAAAGTGAAAGTCACTGGGAGATAAGAAGGGAAGTGGGAGACATTCACCTATTAAAGTCCATTCACTTATTATGACCAACAATGCCGTTCTGATTAAGTGGCACATTGACATCGTTATAAGGCACATTCCAGAAGCGTAACACAAAGAGTAACTCTGCTGCCCTTGTACAGACAATAAGGAGCCCTCAGAGCTGCAGCATGTTCAGCTCTCCCTCCTCCGCTTTTATTTCCCTGACTGGACAGCCTTGATTTGACCACTCGCCTCCTTTTCTTTACGAGCATCTCTCACAATGAACATCTGCACGGCCAACGTCGCAGCGACCCGTGTTACAAAAACAAATGTGGCAGAGTTATATTCCAACATGATAATTCCGAGATCTCCTTTTTTTTTGTTGTTGTTGTTTTTTTTCTTTCTTCTTTGTTTTTTTTTGTTTTTTATGTTGGCAACATCTTTGTTGCTAAGCAGTCGTTGCTGTGGTGATTTTGCACTGCACTTCCCAGAGATCACAAGTCAGTCAAAGAGTGCGGCCGCTACTCTGACGTCTTCCTCGGTGAATTTGATGAAAGGGAACTTTGACTCCTCTTTTTTTATGTAACTTGAATGCCTCACGCCCTGTTATTCTTTCGTTTTACTCACATGCTTTGGAAGCACGAGACACATCACATCACGTGTATCAAAGGGCTGAACAGCATTTGTAAAACCAGCTTTATGAACACAAAACGTGTCAGACGAAAGAAATCCCAGGATTATGAGTTTAAAGGAGAAATCTGTAATATATTTACTGGAATGAATCATAAAATTACCATGATATAAGCCAAGTTAAAATAGTGGCTTCTCTGGTAACATCCTTTATTATGTTTGCCCGTTTCATGTTACATAGAGTTGCTGAATGTTTGCCAAATGAGTTAGTGTCTGTTTATGAGG
The DNA here is from genome assembly GCF_056507025.1 of Lutjanus erythropterus. Lineage (NCBI taxonomy): Eukaryota > Metazoa > Chordata > Actinopteri > Lutjaniformes > Lutjanidae > Lutjanus > Lutjanus erythropterus. Next base: position 4,600,878 of record NC_139335.1, read on the forward strand.
TGTGACAAACCATTAATAATCTTTTAGAAAGGGTAGATGTTTATAACGGCTAAATTGAGCAACATGCTAACGGAGCCTTGCAGGCAGTAAGGCAGGCAGTCACTGAGCTCAAGCTTCAGAGCAGGTATTTCAGGGAGCTTTTGTTTTCAGGATAACAAGCTTAGTTTTACATCTGAAAGACAACTGACAGAGTTATAAACAGCTGATCAACTTACAGTCGAGGGCTCTTCGTCGCTTGTTACCATCAAATTACAATCAGGGAAACAATTCGCTTCAACCTTAGATCGTATGTTCAGCCTATTTTATAAACCGTCTATGGTTCCAGCTTGCTATTTGTGCTGCTTTACTCCCCTTTACATTGACAGTTCACCTCAAAGTCAAAAACAGATATTTTTCCTCTGGCCTGTCACTTAATCATCTACATTTTTTTGGTGTGAGTCACAGTTTTTGGAGATATCAGCTGCAGAGATGTCGGACTTCTCTCCAGTGTAAAAGGACTAGATAGCTCCTAGTAGGAACTACTTTCACTGTAGGAGAAAAGAAAGCAGTTCCACTAGACTCTTAAGTGGTTCTGGTGGAGAAAGAAAGTAGTTTCTACTGCTCATAACAAGGCCTGGTCTGTGGATTATCTTGAGTAACCAGGTCTGGATGTCTGGAGGGAGACACTGGTTTTGAATTTTTCAAATGTGTTTTTTCTGGCGCTTTTAGCACCACAAGCCAAGTGCCATTTAATCCCATTATATTGGAGAGAAGGCACATATCTTCACAGCAGATATCTTCAAAACTCTGCAGCTCACACCCAAAAAAAATCTAAATGGATAAACAGCACTACAGGCAAGAGGAAAAATATGTATTTTTGATTGTGAGGTGAACTGTCCCTTCAATAGAGTAATACACGGATGTGAGGGAATCGCTCCACTTGCTGACACGTCTCGTCATTTCTTCCTGACAGGAGATCTCTAACATTAGCAGGGAGTCAGGTTCAGCTATCGACTGGTCTACCACCACCCGCCCCCAGTCCTCCATACTGGTATATGTACTCAGATGCACCTCCAGAATCACTGTCACCCTCGCTGAGTAATTACAGCGATTAATGCACGGACGCGGCTCGCCTCTGGCTCTGGACACTCTATCAAGACGCGTGCGGTAATGGATGGAAGTGCGTTCTTAATAGAGAATCCATAGTGTCTGAACATAAGAAAAAAAAAAAAACAACATATACCTTTTTGATCAAGACCGAGTTTACCCACAATCCTCTCGGGGGGGATCGTTTACCAGCCTAGAAACAAGAGAGAAAGCGGTCAGGTTCGTTTGCCCTTGTCGTTGCGCTCACGCTGACCTCTAAAAATGGACAACAAAGATCATATCACGACACCAATACTAGCGCCAACAGCCTTTGCACAAATTGATTTAGCCACCCAGAACTCACTCCCATCTCAATGAGGTGGCAGGATGCTCACAGCATATATCACTGTCACACAAGCACCCTCTAGTGAAATGTGATTTTTATCTTTATGAGCTTTTTTCCCCCCTTTTTCGGTACAGCATGTAGCGGGTTGTGATAAGTGATGAGAAATAAAGGGTTGGCACATTACGCTAATACAGGTGCTCTCGGCGCATATGGGTGCTATCACACAGGGAGAATGACATTGTTGTGGTCCTGTGCGTTCAAAAGCGGCTGGCGAGGCAGCAGGGGGCCTGTGGTATATGGCTCATACATCACTTATGTGTGGGTGAGAGTTGTCACCAGCCAGCGCTTGGCTGCGAAGCACAACATAGTTTATGGCACACAACCGCCAGACGTAAGCATGAATCGTGGCCCAGGCAACAATGAGGAAAAGTGCACTAAAAATAGATGATAAGCTTTTTTTTTTTTTTTTTGCGCTCGCCCCAGAAACAATGGCTCCTTTTGATTTTTCATGTGTACAAACTGTGGTACAAAGGATAAAGGAAGTGGTGTATAATGCCTGACTGGGCCTGTAGTAAAAGATCTGGATAAATACAGCTAAGAGGCCCACGCTAACCTGAAACGCACCCTTGGTGAAGGCTGGAGAGACACGATAAATGTTGCACTTTCAAGTGTGTTAAATGCACTAAGATAGTCTGGGCTTTCTCCCTTTCCAACTGACAACCTCTGTTACACAGTTAATTACAGCCAACTGCAACACAGCACTGTGTCAATTATCATGTGCTTTAGCTCTCTCCCGATGGATATTTTTACTGCCTTGGTTTCACTGGTAAAGTTTCTACCTTCTTTTATTGCTATTCTGCCCAGGTCTCGAAGCTGAATTACATTCGGCAGACAGAGCTGTAAAAACAGAAGGGATTTAAGGATTCAGATTGGTGGAGGGTAACCTAATCTTCCGTAATTGGGGGAATGGTTCTCATTTATATCAGCCTACTTTAGAAAGCAAGCTCATCGGCAGGCTGCTATCATCCCAGGCATTTTACTCCAACGATTCATTTTCATAAAGGCCGGGGAAAGGGAGGTCGGCCGCCACGGCTACGAACACACATATTAAACCTAATCATCATTAATCAAAGCAGTACTCTTACTTTGCAGGTCGTGGAAATCAACATACACAACATAAATGCTGCACAAAGATCCCTCATGTGCCGTTTTTTTATTTTTTATTTTTTTGCCTGAGCCGCCGTGCTGCTGGAGTGCTGTGAAATAACACATTCTGGGCTGCGTCGTCGTCTCAAAATGGAACTAAAATGGTAATCCTCTGCCAGGCGAAGCGTTCTCGCCTCGCCAGATGCTTAGTTCTGAAATTTGCCTAATTGCCACGCTCAGATCAATCCCTTTTACTCTGCCAAATGAATCTGCCAAAGTGTGTTCCGAGCGTTTTGTTGGCCCAATATGCTTCTTCTCTTGCAAAGATTTGTGTTTTCGTGACTCCCCGCGAAGGCCTGGGAGAGGTTTCAGTCTCTGTGACATATCCACACAGCCGGATGCGTGTCCACCCCTGCTGACCTGCGTGCCCATTAGCCATGGCGTTGCACTGAGGGCACAGGGGCCTATCCATCTTAGCCCCCACACACACATGCATAGAGTACACCCACTCTTCATATGGCTCAGACACATGCCGTGGGCGGACTAAATGTGGCCCTTTGATCAAAGGGCAGCGTGTGGGAATGGACACTGACTTACTGACCTCCACACACACACACACATGCACAGAGTACACACACCATATCCATACACTATGTGCTCATTACTGTGTATGCATAATAAGCCGAACCCGATGATGCACACTTCTGAATAACATGTAAATAAACACTAACTCTCTCACAATTCTTGATACACACACACACATGCTGCATGTGGGAACAAATGTTGAATGAAAAAAGCTCATTTGTGCAGCTGCTACTGTAGTCATTAAAACTAAGTGCATATTATGAATGGCACACACATATGCTCAGAACATCTTGGCGTAGGTATGCACCAAGACAAACATCCATCCACGCTTCATCTCCCATCTGCACCGACGACACGTCTCACATCATCATGACAAACGGCTACATGGCATAAAAGCGCTCACTCTAAAATAATAAAATAAGAGCAATGTAAGTAAAGAAAGGAGAGAAGATGGAGCAGAGGTGCCTCAGTGTGTGCAAATATAGAAAGTGACGGATGAATCAGAAGTTTAGTCAACAGAGAAAACCTTGGTTCCAGCTGCCCGGCTGTCTGATGAGCCACTCTATGCTTGTCAACAACATCCCCTATCATTCTCGCACAACTATCTACTCACAAAACCAAGACCCGCCCCCTTCATCCCTTCGGCAATTCCACCATCCTCCAAGAGAAACACCTCCGAAAGCAGAACGGCTCGCTCGCAGCAGCGGCGGCAGCAGCAGCAACAGCAGAAGCCTCTTTCCCCCCCTTGTCTCTTTTTCCCCTCCCCTGTTCCCTTTTCCCTCTCCTCTCTCTATTTCTGTGCATTCCTTTTTGTCTCCACTTCTTTTTCTCCCTTCCCGCGCTGCCGCCGCTGCGTTTGGCGCCGTGGATGAAAACATAAAAGAGGCAAAGAATAAAAAAAAAAAAAAAAGGGAAAGAAAGAGAGAGAGAGAGAGAGAGAGAGAGAGAGAAGGAGACAAACCGACGTTGGGAAAGGCTGGAGAAGCCAAATTAGCATGAGAATACTCACAGTGTTGTTGTTGAAGGAGCGCGGGGATGGGAGAGCGCGGCACCGGTCCCTCCGTCAGATACAACCTGCACACACAAGATTGAAGAGGAAAAAAAAAAGAAAACTAGGCTGTGAGAGCGGCAAAGAGGGGAGAGGAGGAGGAGGAGGAGGAGGAGAGAAGAGCAGGACACAGAGGAGGAGGAGAAGAAGAAGAGGGAGGAGGAGGGAGCAGAGCATCCAATGCACGCACCAACAGGAGCCCAAATAAAGAAATAAAGGATTCCTCGAGGAATGTGAGTGTGTTTGGGCAGTGGTGGTGGTGGTGTGTGTATGTGTGTGTGTGTGTGTTGCTATGAGGGAGGTGAGGAGGTAGGTTGTCTTTGGGAAATATAAAACACACACACACACACTCACATGCGGGGCTGCACTTGGGTGCGCAATCACATCTGACAGGTCTGATCTGCGGTCCACCTACCTCCTTATCGCTACCTCACTCTTCCACAGCGCTCACTCGCGCTATCTCTCACTCGTTTGCTCACTCCTTCTCTCTCTTTCTCTCTCTGCTGCTCACACTGATGCCAGAGATTCAGCTGCTACAGGGGAGCTATCGCCCTCATCGCTGTACGTTACCGAAAGAGGGAGGGCACCGTCGGATCTCCCGCCCGCCCACGCCACCCGGCCCAAACCCTCCTCCCTGCTCCCGTGCGCGCTTTCCACCTCGAATGTACAGAGAAAGAGAATGCTTCAATTGAATGAAAGCAATCCCAGTGGCATTGAGGCAATTATAGAGGCTGCTGGCACTGTTTTCTGCCTTTTTCGTCCTCCCCTCCTCTTTCTCGTTCCCTCCGTCCTCTCTCGGGCTGGTGGAGGGTCTGTTTTCTCTCCCTTTCAGTTTCTCCACGCTCCAGACATATGCCACTATTAATGTAGCTTCTGTCACTTCAGCTGTTTTTTGGTCAGATCACTTCTGTCTCCGCGTCCACCTTTGCGGCCCACGTAGAGCCTGCCTCCTTCCCTACCTGCTTGCCTGCTGCGCCTTTCCCTGCCCCCTCCCTTCCCAAAAAAAAAAAAAGCTCCACAAACTCTCAACTCTCACAACCTGACAGCGCCATTCAGCTCCAGCAGCTACTGGGAGGTGAAATATATTAATCCTCCCGGCCTTATCAGGTCGTGCAAGGCTAGTGCGGCATGGCACGGCACAGCGGCGAACAACACAAATGATTCAGGAGAAACTTTAATAACTGTCTTTCAGGTCTGGGTTTTTTGAAGCATGCTGCTGCTGTTTTTTTTTTCTTCCTTTCTTTTTTGAAAAATCTAGCTGTACATATATCACCAAAAAAAGAGCTGTAAGTCAAACACCTCAGCCTCTAATCAGGTAGCCCTCCCTCCTTCCCCTCCACCCCCGCACATTGCATCCCTCCAGCCACTACTGCACTTTATCTCCCCTCAATTAACATCTTCTGAGCGAGCCTCTATTATCTTAACCACACAGAGCAGAGAGGTCCTCCGAGGAGACGCCGTGGAGGACGGCTGAGCTGTGGACAGAGGGCTCCCAGCCCTGCTGCCGCCGCTTCAATTCGCAGGCCTAATTAAAGCCCAAGTCAGACATGACAAACTGCGAGCGGAGGTGCTACAGAAACAAATACCGACAGGAGCGTTGCCTGCGCGGGTGCATGTAGCCCGGAGGATTCTCTTTGTGAGGATTATCTGCCAGAAAACAGGCACGTTCACGTCAACGTCATGACAACATCATCTAAATCTCTTTTGACTGTTTGCTCGGTTTGATTGTGTTTATTTTCTACCTTCTATAGGCATCGCAGTGTCATAACATCCATTATAAATCCATATGGAGGAGGCAGAGGAGACAATGCCACCTCGCTACAGCTCAAGGATTCCTATAAAATCTATATGCGATACAGTTACTCGACGTCACGCTTATATATGGCTAATTTTCGTTTTGTATAATGCTCCCCGTACCCTGGTTCATCTGTTTGGTCGCCCTCACCAACTTCAATTTCACCCTGTGAAGCCATCAAACCACCCATTAAGCCATCAAGCTGCCCTCTTTGTCCTTGCTCCCCTGTCTGACAACAACAGCAAGAGCCGGTGGCGCGTCGCCCCTCCGCCTCTGCACTCTCACCGCCGAGGTAGCCCGGCGATTTGGCCGGCCCCGCCGCCGACTTTGGCTCAAGCCAGACTATTAAGAGTATTCTATTACTGTTGGGTTAACCTGTCACGCTTGGCTGTGGCTCTCTTTATTGTCTGGCCGCTCTGAAAGGGCAGGGGATAAAACTCCATCAGCAGGACAAACGAGCACACATGCCGCCATTCATCAGACACCCGGGGGTTTCCCCCCGTGGACGCTGGCCACCGCAACCTCTCGAAACGCCGCGGGGGTAGCCTTCGTTCTCGCTTAAAATGTGAGCTCCCAGGGGCCGATCTGCACAGCCGAGGATGGACAGAGAGGCATCTTTGGTCACATAAGGTTCCCCTCCTTAATCATGACTCGGGGAATAGCAGTTCTATCAGAGCTGAAGGAGCTAATGTATTGACTAAGATCAGGTAGTGCGGCGGCAGGCGGTGTGGGGAAGTGATTAAGAAAGCAGACTAGTGATCAGCGGATGACAGGGGTCAATCCCCTGTCGGGCAATTGGGTAGTGGCCTTGGGCTAGGTACTTAGCCCCAACACACCAGCTAGACACTCAACTGTGTGAGAGGATAAAATGTCAAATTCAACTTCACCCTTTGCAAAGGTTCAAAGCAAGGAGATGACAGCGAACGCTTTGGTTATTAAAAAATTCATATCGTAATGAAACAGCCGTGTTCCATCTTCACACATCCCCCTCCAGCAAACACGGCGCTCCTTTTTTCATGGGATCCATCAAGGGAGGGCCACAATTAAGTGACTAATTTGATTAGGAGATAATGTGAGTCCCACTTAATGGAAAGGACAGACTTCACAACACAGGCAGATTAGTTTGGTGGATGCCTGCTTATTAATTAAGACAGCCCTCCGTGCCCATATTAAGTCAAATGCACAGATGCAGTTTTAATGGGTCAGAGTATTCACAAGTAAGACAAACTGAAATCGTTATGTGGGAAAAAAAAAAAAAAACAAGCTGGTAAAGACTGGCGATGAAAACTGAAAGTGTGAAATGTTTTAATTAAACTTGAAATAAATTCTACTTGCATTATTTACCCCTTCATAATGTAATAGGTAGCAGGGCTTGTTGTTAAAACATGCCGTAGTACTTCTCATCTAGAATTTCACTGTGCTGCGTCTGTGCTTCCACTGTGTGTCATTGCACACCATAGCAACAGCAAGTCATTATACTCGTTCAAATTACCTCCCTTGCTGTCATTCAGTTTTTGTCTCTGATACTACATAAGCCCTTCAGAAGAACTCCTGCTTTTCTTTTATGATTTGATCTGCATGCTGAACCACAGATACAACTTGTGCTCTGTCCTTTAGAAGATTTTCTATAAACATACAATGAATAATTTATCAATAAACTAGTTTAACGTTTGAGCAAAAAGCTAATAAATGGGGCCAATTTTCTCTTCTGCAAACTCTGATTATGCCGAATTCTTGCCTTGACTGAGTAGCTTTAACATAAAGGATGACACATGTAGGAACAGCTCTGTACCAAAGTCATTTTCTTCCTGCCATCTTATGTGATATATCTTTTCTGCAGTCCAACAGATTTTGTCTGTAGCTTATGTCCTGCATGCCCCAACGGTTGCCCACTGCACACTGACAATCAGCCAGACGGATCTCCAGTGCACCGATTTCTGAGTCCCCGTAGGAAAAGGTAAAAACCACAACCAAAAGCATGAGAGATTACTGTATTTGCGGCAGTCCTTGAGTTTATGCTCGGCGCCTGGCTGGCGTGTTCAGCCGCCGCGGTGCTCTGTCATTCCGGGCACACCGCACACTCCCAAGCGCTCTATTTACGGTGGCCGAATCCCTGCTGCGTGGAGCGGGAAGGGTATAATCTCCCAGCGGTATTCTGGGTGGTGAATCTGCCGGTGTTGTCTGTGCATACCAATGGCAACCTCACCTCTGTCTAAGGAGTTATGATGTATAAAGAGAGGGGAAAAAAAACTGCAAGATAGTCCGTGATGCGTCAAGATGTTGGGGGGGGGGGACTTGGGGGTGTCTGGAAACCCCAAGTGGAGAAATACATTCACATCACTCCCATCAACACTACCAGTGCTGGTGTTACCACTGTGGCGGCTGCTACTCTCACCACCTGCCTCTTTGCAGTCACACTGCGCTGGATTCAATCAAGCAGCCATGTAAAACAGCCGCATCTACATCTACGTAGTGTTTATGCATGCCGCCACCTGCGGACACGTGGCTCATTCTGCGAGCTACGACCGTCTCGGTGCAGAAAAACGTGATGCAATTTCATTTGACAAGTGGAACATTTCTGCAAACCGAGAGGTTAAGGAACATGTAGGTTAAACTGCTGTGAGACTTATTGTCTTTGGATTACATGAAAAGGGAACAACTCCCCAAGAGAATACACACGACTCTCTTCTAAAATGTGTTTAGAGAGAGGGCATGCTGCATGCGTGCATAAAGTTGCCGTATACATGCATCGTATGATAAAGCCCCAGAGTGAAGAAGCTTAATGAAGCCACGCGAGGGGCTAGTGTCTGCAGAGCGAGGTGTCAGGTGACTTCCCTTCTGGCTATATGTGCGTCTCATTGGTATGTGCGACGCGGTGAGGCCTTGGCTCTCTTCTGATTATGATGTCTGCTGAAAGCTGGGCCAGCCCAGGGTGAGAGCCAAACCGACAAGGCTGAGATGGAGGGAAGATTCAGAGAGCCTCTGTTCTCTCACCGGGGGATCCCCCACATCATTTAGCGCCTCATGCAGATCGCTGCTAGTGGCAACACAGCCCTCTGGGCCCGGGGAATTAATGTACCAAGCAATGGCAGAAGTGATTTATTAAAATAACACACCCTGATGAGAGAGAGGAGCCAGGGTTGCTCTTTCTAAGCTCGTCCCCATATGCCGCTGAGGGAGGAAATGGAATCCTATAGGTGCTACGGCGAAGAGCAACAGAGGAGAGACTGAGAGAAAAGTGGACAGCCACTACACAAATTGTGCGACAGTCCTCGCTGTCATTGCTTATTTATTTACCCTCTTTCCATTTGAGTCAGGCCTTGTATTAAATTGATCCCTCCTGCCGCGTTTTGCCTTGTTGAACAAGCGCAAAGCCCCGTTAAGTGTCTGTGAAAGGCTGGTGATTGTGTTTGCGGCGCCCCGGGTGCGCCGCGGCCGTCCGCTCCCCTCTATCTCCCCCGGACAGACGGGATTAGAAGCTGGGAGAGAGGCTGAATGACCCTCTGGAGGGGACGAGAGACAGGCAGGCAGCGAGCAGCTTGATTCAGGGCTCACACACACAAATACACACAAACAAACACAGGCCCATGCATGCCCAGGCGCACGCATTCTGTTGGTCACACGAGCACAAAGCGTTTAAGGTTGAGCTCAGCTTGCCCCCAGACAGATGCATGGCCATCCAGAGGCTCGGCGACGTGCAGAGGTAGGCATGAGCTCACACATTAGCAACTGTACAAGCAGAAAGCTACTGTATGTAGCCTCTCGCTGCTGATGATATGAGAACATCTGCTGTGTTACTAAACAGCTGCTCCTCAATCGCTCACATCTCAGCTCTGATATTTTATTTTTACTGTTTTTTTCTTTTTCATTAAGCAAATCCAGAATCACGCAGATTACTGCCAACCTCAGGCCTGAATGGTACGCTGTTAGAAACAAAGATGCTTACTAGAACCATAAAGGGTTCTAGTAAGCATGCTTGGTCCCTGTTAGAACCATTCATAAAGGTTTCACCTGGAACCCTTCCAGACTTCTACCTAGAAGCCAACATAAAGGGCTGAACCTGGAACCATCTGTGATGGATTTCATATAAGAGGTTCTACAGAGAACCCTTCTATGGTATATTGGTTTCACCCAGAACCCTCTCTGAAGTTTCTGTCCAGAACCTTTCCATCTTTTAACGGCGCCAACAAGAACCCACTTAGGGAGTTCTACCGAGAATCTTTTTATCTTCTAAAGGTTTTATCTAGGTTCTATCGATAACCCTTTTTTTATTCCCATGGTTTTATCTAGAACATGCTCAGGGGGTTCTAAAGAGAACCCTTTATGCCCCATGTTTTTTTTAAATCAAGAACCGCAGGGGGGTTTACCAAAAGCCCTTTCATATTCCATGGGTTTTATGTAGAATGTGTAGGGGGTTCTAAGGAGAATGTCTTTGTATTCCAAGGATTTTCTTCAAGAACCCACCAAAGTGGGGGGTCTATCTTGAACCTTCTGTATACTCCAAGAATTTATCTAGAACCCGTCCAAGAGATTCTACCGAGAAGAAAAAAAAAAAACCCAAAATATTGTTAATATGTTTTATCTAAAACAAACCAAGAAGGTTCTCCAGAGAACCTTTTTGTATTCCAAGGGTTTTATCTAAAACACACAGAGGGTTCTTCAGAGAACCCTCTCCATTGCAAGAGCTTTATCTAGAACCCACCCTGGGGGTCCTACCAAGAACCCTATCAATATTATGACACGAAAAATCCATGACAAACCCATGATGAAAGAGTTCTTCAAGGATTTCAATAAACCTTTTGTAACTCTGTCTTCTAAAAAGGGTTCCTTATAGAAACCTTAGTCTTACACAGAACCCTTGACAAACCCTTTCTTTCAAATAAAAGTTCTTCAGAGGCAAATGGTTCTGTGTAGAACCACGGCCCATGAGGAAGAACCTTTTTGGAACCTTTATTCAAAGAGTGGCTGCAGAGAGATGCTGGACATTGTGGTACTTTGTGGACTGAATGAAAGGAGTTGATGTGGTTCCCCAGTAGAGCCACTGATGCTTCTGCACAGTCAGACATGGAGTCGCACACAGGAGGTCTCACATTTACATACATTTACATCTTAGACATTTAGCTGACACTCTCATCCAGAGTGGCTTACTATACATACAAGAGTGGAGTAATTCTAAATGACTGAAATGCAAACACTCCAAGCAGCTGACGGTGAGGATGTCAAAGGTTAAAATTAGAGTGGCTAGATTACAGAAGAAAAATGGCTCAGTATGACTGAAATCATTGTGTGTAATAGAGATGTATCAAAAAAAGGGATGCAAGTTGATTTTTTTGGGAGACGCTGGAAAAAAATCAGGTACAAATGTAGCATGAACGTAGAGGGAGTCTGGGATTTGAAGTGTTCCTCCTTGAGGAAAAATGGACGCCATGAGGAAAAAAAAAAAAAAAAAACTGTACTCCACATCTCAGATCCCAGAGAAGCTGCAGCACACATCTCCCAGCTCCATCTGATCCACCGCGCCCCAAGGGGATGTTACTGTACGGCTCCCCCCGTCAAAGCAATGGAGCAGCACTCATTCACATAAAGGAGCGCACTTTGAATCCATTCAGATCAGATGATTACGATGCTGGGCACCTTCCTCGGCGGGGCAGATAAGTGGAGAGGCTCCATTCGACATTTACATCTCATACACCTCATCAAACACCGGGTCTTTGTAGTCATGTGCTACATTTGAATAAAGCAAAGTTAGAATTTTTAAGCAGTGTGAAAATTCATCAAACCTCCCGGCCGGTGAGGCCCTTGTCTCTCCTAGCAAATAACTCTTGGTTACCTTATTCAAACTGAAAGTGGCAGGGCTCAAATCAAATCAAGTCAAATCAAATTGTGCTCGGATGAAAAAGTGAGGAGTGGGGAAGGAGAGGGAAAGGGCTTGAAAACAGCCACATTTTCTCAGGGAGTTCAAGTTCTTTCTACCCTTTAATAGCTCAGAACAGCAATTTACTAAATAATGCATTTGAATTTGCACAAAGCTAGCTTTAAAGCAGCTACGGTTTTATTCAAGACAGTCAAGTATAGAGGAAGGTAAGGAAGTCAGTGCAAAGAATACAAAAAAATCAGACAGAGCTTTGCAGAGTTTTATACACGGAGCACTCAATATTGTGACCTTTCATTGTATAATGGTGTCACTGGATGTTCTGATATAAGAAATTTGTTAGAAAACCACAAGTGTTTATCTGAAGACTTGAATGGGAAGACTAACAAAAGGAACCTTAAAGAAAATATGGCATTCAGCGACACGCCATCGCGCTACAGAAGTGCATTCTGTAGGACGAGCCAATCCAGACAGTAAGAGTGGAACGGAGACAAAGGCAGACGGGGAAAGCAGACGAACAGATACAGAGTGAGAGGCAACCTCGATTCGTACCAGGTTCCTCTGCCTTCAGCTTGAACTTTCGTGGCAAAGACGAAATAAAATAACAATGGGTTACCATAGCAATAACAGTGGAGCACATAACTAAGTAGTATGAGAGATGGGGAGCATCTCGGTGGGGAGGGGAGGGGGGCATCCAGCTTTTATCTGTCAGCCGCAATCCTCCATCATCAAAGCTCTTCTCCACTTTCAGTGCCAAGACTGAAAGACACCAGTGGATCATTAGTCTCCAGTGAAGAAGACAGTCATTTATCCACGTGTTTTTTTTCCTCTTCTTTTCCACAAAAAGTTGAGAGTGAAAGAGGGTTCGTGCGGCCAAGACAGAGAGCAAAAAAAAAAGAAAAAGAAAGAGGGAGTAATCTTTTTTTCAGCAAGTCAATTTCTCTGGGCACTAACCTAGCTCCCTTTGGGCTACCTGTGCAGGTATCAAGCCTGGGGTCTGACGGGCTCCTCTCTCTGTGAAGCGGCAGCCCTTTGCAGCACATCAATACACTGAACTTTTCCTGCCGAGTACCTGAGCTCTCCTGCATGACCCGCTCCTCCTTTATCTATTCTGTTTAAAGATACCGGTTGCGGGAGAAGGAGCTTGATTACCTCCTGGGACAACCCCGCTCCTCTTTAAGTTTGCCAAGTGAGAAAGTCTTCAGAAGTTTGTTGACAGATCTCTGCTGCGGCGGGAGGGAGCGATGGACATGGTAACCTTGGCTCTCAAAAGGACAAACGGAGAGTTTTGAAAAGATCAAGCGGGAGGGATTTTGTTTATGGAGGAGACGGACAGGAACAGGACGGTGCAGGGAACACAGGTGCGCATGGGGAATATATATATATATATGTATAGCACCATACGCAGAACACGATTCCTTTCCTACTTATGGATGTGTGATCAATCTAAAGAGGCGTCCGTAGAATTCCTCTCGTATGAAGAGGAACTCAAATCAGAGCCTAACACCTTAAAGGAAAGAAAATTTCCTCAACGTGTGGAGCGCAAATAAAGACTTCATTTAAACTGGCAAGCTTTTATTCTTTTGCTGTATTCATAAATTCTGACATAACCTGTACAGTCAAACAAGGACGTCTGATAATACAGGAATGCTTTTTAGAATCTGGCATACCATTGGTGAAATACTTCTCTAAAGCAAAGGGAAAAATGTACTCAGTAAATCAGATGTCAGATGAAAAACTCAGATGGACAATTCAGCATTCAGGCAAATTCGGGATTCGGCAAAATCAACATTCAGGCACTTCAGCAATGAAGATTCAGTGTATTTAGTCTAGATGAAGAATTCACTGTTTATATCAAATTCTTGGACAATATTTTTCAAAAGCAGCTCGATCAATGGCCAAAACTGGGCCTTTTACATCAATATGGAACCAGCTCTGTTCCCATTCAAGAACCTGGTTTTTGAACTTTTCTCTTCTACCAAAAATGAACTGGTTCAGAAACTTGTAAGTTGGTCACCAGCTGAAACCAAAAAAAAAAATCGCAGGTTTTCCTTGGGAACCAAAGTGGTCATGTTATATTTTGCAGGTGTGTTGTGGGGCGCCCTCTGCTGATGACATCCTCAATTATAATGGTTCTGCTGAAAACTAGTGAAAAGGACGGTTGGTTCAATCGATAGCACCGAAGTACAAAGGATCTTGAACCGGTTCAAGAACCACAATTAATTTGGGTAATTTTTACATGCACAAACCTTCAAGATTCAAGGCTTATGATGACAATAAGAAGAGAACAGTGGTATGCAAGGTATGACTTCTTTTAACTTGCTTGATTCAAACCATGGTAATTTGGGACTTGCTTGAGACTTGAATGTTAAGACTTCCTGCTTATGACTTGTACATGTGCAGCTTACTCCCACCTGTTATGTAACACGCAACCCGGGGGACACAAACCCAAGTATCCCAGGAAACAGTCTTTGTTTGTTTGACCCAACCATCTGTGGAGTTTCTGGCTCTTGAAACTATGTCGCCTGACTTTCACGGCACATATAACATAAAGCTAGAGGGGCGCTTCCAGAAATGATGCTAGAGGTGTGCCTACAGCACCATAGTCTGACCAAGCTGCTGTATTTGACACGTAGATTGTAAGAATGAGCTGACTGTTGACAAGTTGACAAGCAATTCAAGCATTTCGGCATTCAGGCAGTTCGCTCAACATCTGGTCATAATGGATCCGGAAAGTTTAATAGTAAATGAATGCTTTTTGGCATTCTAAAGACTGTGAAAGCCTCTCTCTTTGCCAAATATGTGTTTAATAACTGTTGTATTTGAGCAATTCAGTGTTTGGTGAATTTGGCGTTGGCAGTAAATGTCCTTGGACAAGATAAAAAAAGAAACCGTATTTCAAGTCTGAAAGTAAAGTTTGATTATACAGAGATTCTTTTTATAATCTGCACACGTTGTTTATTTGAAATCCTTTGTCAACATTTTTAAAAAGGTGTAACGCCAGTGAGCGCTTTGGCATTCAGGCTATTCAGCACTGAGACTGCAGTGTATTTGGACAAGATGATGAATATACCATACATCTAGTCAAGCCTGTATAATGGATCCATGTGTCAGAGTGTGACTTCGAGGTGTTTCCTGAGGAGCACTGTGTGTCTCCTGGCCTTTATGAGAGCCGGTTGGTTGTATCGGTGTGTGTGTGTGTGCGTCTGGCTTTGTAGCTGCTGGGCTCCACAGGTACACAGGCCATCGATCACACGGTGCGGCCATTATACACAGGCAGGGGTGGAGGTGGATAATGCTCCCACCGCTGCCACCGCCGGGGCCTCCACCGCTCGCGGGTCAAGCGTTTGGCTGGCCAGCGGTAATCAAGCCGACAGCGGGCTGCCTGTCTGCGTGACAGATAACGTCACTAACACTCATCTGTACACACGAGCACGCAAATACACCCGACCCACCCACACACACACACACACACACACACACACACACACACACACACACACACACACAGGGTCCACCATTTTGCTTCTGTGATGCACAACAAAGTAGGAGTTAGCAAAGTTTACAATTAACCAACACAATTTCACGCAATGTTATGGAATCACAGAAACAGATATTACAGGAAATGACCTGCTGTATTTTTCATGATAAGGACCAAAACCAACAATAACTACTAACAAGCTTGTCTGTGTCTCTTAATACAAAAGTATTAAGACGACACTCACCAATTTTGGTCTCTTTATTATGATTAGAACATTTAATTTGTTTTGTTTCATTTATCTTAAAGTAAATACATACCATCCTCCTAAAGCATGTTCAGTGTCATCTCCCCAACACACATGGTTACTTTCTAGAAAAGAAACTCCCTAAAAACTTGGTATTTTGCTCGCAGGCGGCACCTTACATCGTCCATCACACAGAGTGTTCTGTGCCCGATGCACGTTCTTGTCAACTCGCTGTGGGTCGTGTTAGCTAGCAAAATCGAAGCCCTAAAGTTGCCTGTGCTGCATTCACCAAACTACAGTTTACCCACCTTGTTTTCCCTCATTGATTGACAGCTGATCTGAAAATAGATGAGTAAATTCTCAGCCTCATTTAAACTGACTTTACTTGGGTTTACCCCCCTCCACAACCCTGAATAAAATAGTGCTAAAATATATTGACAAGATAGACTAAATTATGTCCAACGACAAAAATATACCACGGTCTAGGATCTGTATTCTGATATCAGTGTAGTATCTTACCAAAATAGGGTTATAAGGCTCACAAATAAACTGTGCCCATAAAGCGGCTGGTAAGAATACCACAAACCATCTCTGTCTAATATAAGACTAAAATTCTGAGACTTTTATTCAACTAAAATTTGACCAAAAACACAGAATGAGGTTGGCTAAATATGACTAAAACTAACAGGATCATTTGACACCAGAATAAGACTAAATAAAGAAATATCAAACAAAACATACAGTAGAGGTGATTAAGAATAAAATTATCTTTTCCATGCCGCGATATGTTATTCATGTGCAGTTGTTCAGCTGTTTTGTATGTTTTTAATATTTCTTTACCAAAAATATCTACAAAAAAAGCATGGAGGCATTAGATAACAGGATAAACTCATTGTTTTTTGTCTCTCCAGGGGATTTGTTTATAAAATTAAAAAGAAAAAAAAAACAAAATAACACCAGCATTATCCTTTAAAGCTGCTGCATGAGATATTCCCGCAATAATACAGTAACCTCATTAAGTTCAAACCAGGAAATGAGGCAGAAACAAAGAAGAGTGTTCTCTTCCTAATTGTGGGACTGGCTGAAGAGTGAAGACTCAAAACGGGCGAGTTAAATATAAAACTGTCTCTTAAACAGCAGTGAACTTTCAGAGACTCAGAGCTGGGCTCACCGTGACGGCTCCACCTGTTCGACACCTCCGCCCTCACCACTCAAAGACAGTAAAGACCAGGAAGTGTGCAAATATGAAGTTTATGCATTAAAATCGAAGTTATCAGTATATCCAGCTGTGATTTGTAGATGCAGAAGTGACCACAGAAAGATATGTAGAGCCCAGTTGCACAAAATAAAGCAAATAGCAGCTAAAGACACACTCTGCTTCAAGCTTAACTTGCCAGACTGTATTTGCTATATTTCTAAGTTGCTAACATCCATGCAAGCCGTCACATCAGCATCTACCTGATGTAAAAACATCTGCTGTTTGAGCTTCCAAATGGCAGGTGGAGGACCGAGCGAAGGGAAGCAGGTGAGACACAGACGGGGAAGGAGACAGAGAGAGAAGGAGACAGAAATAGAGGAGAGCAGATAAAGAGAGGGGAGAGGATGTGGTGAGGAAGCAGAGCGTAGTAGAGCCGGCCGCTGGGACTGTGAGGAATGAGCTGGCTGTGCTATAGGAGGCCTTAATGAGCATTCTCTCTAAACCCTGGAGAGTCTCTCTGCAGCTCTCACCCAATCTCTGTCTTTTCTCACAGCCGACGAGGAACAGACACACAAAGCCAGTTGCGTGATGCCGTATGCACGGACTCATGTGGAACATAAAGAAAGGCAGTCCGGTTATAATTCGCCGTCACCTCTGCAGGTCTTAATCCCGTCTCGTAATGAAACAACATTAACGGGATACGCAGCACACTCCTCTCCTCTCCTGCAGACAACACTAATATCTTGCTCTATTTCAATTCCATTGCGTTAAATTGGTACAGTGAAGTCAGTGTGGATCCTAATAAACCAATAAACACCTCTGAACCAAAGGAGAAGTGTGGCAGCCGTGCTCAGATAATGGCCACTTTATGCATTAGCAAAACACCTGTAGTAATAACGGCTTCCTACTGTAGGTCTTTTTTTTTTTTTCCTCTCTGCAGACTAATGTGCCCTTGATTCTGTCTCACTTATCACTCCTTGCAGCTGTGGTCGTGGATGGAGGGGCACGACAGAGGTACCCTTGTAAGCGTTTGTGTGTAAAAGCCTCAGGTTTTATCCCCCCCACCCCCTAAAAACAGCCCCTTTTATTTTCCCCAGGGAAACGGCTGAATGACAAGGTATCCGGTGATCCTGAATTATGGCGTGACGCGCGCGGGGCCTGAAAAATGGAAAAATGATGAACAACAGGACAAAAAAAAAATCAGAGGGAACAAGTTGCCGAGGCGACGGGGACAGCTGTAAATCTGGTTCTGGGACAGGGCGGGAGATGAGGTGGGGGGAACACGAGCGTGGGAGCGTGTAGGTGTATCCGTTGTGTTTGTTTTCTGTCTCGCTGTGTGCAGAGGATGAAGACGAGGCCATCTTTATTTAACAAAGTGATTAGACCTCTCTGTTGCCTCTCAATCCCAGCCCTCGGTGGCTGCGAGGCTGCCGCCGCTGAGCTGGCCGGACCTTGGAAACCATCGAGAGCCTCTGAACGACTCGCTCTCATTAACTATTAACCAGCAACCCGGGTCTTAAATCATCCCAGTGATCCCCAGCCTGCTGACCCTGCTGTGGATGGTGGAGGCAGAAGCGGAGAGGTGTTTCATCAGAGCTAGCCCACCGGACACCCTGCTGATTTAATGGGCTACAATTACACCGCTTCTGACACAATATACGGCAAACATTTATAGATTTCCCTCCCACCAACTCCACAGCCAGGAGCGCCGATACATTTTTCCCCCCTCCACCAGTAACCTGCTTGACAACTGGAGTGTTCGTATGACTAAATTACATGTTGTGTATCCAGCGCCGCGCTGACCTCAAGGCCAGTGCATATGGTAAATGCTGCCCTGCCTGAGGCTACTGCACCACGTATGCAGCATATATGAACATGCTATACAGTCGGCCATGCCTACACTCATAACGCAGCTGTTTATTATTTATTTTACATCCTGCTGGAGAAGATCTGGAGGTAGCTGCTCGTACAGCTGATGTAATGAGGAACTTGCCATCACATTGGAACCATATGGCTGGCCTGCTATTTATGTATATCTGGTCTGATTAAGTCAGGTCTGGAGGCCCCAGAGTACGGCAGTTAGTTGACGGTGACTGGAATGGGGTACTAGGACGCCACCGAGCCCAATCAAGCGCGACGGGAAAAAATTAGACAACAGTCCCGCGAGGACCGTGCCTTGTTTTTGTTCCTTCATTAAAGAAGGCATGCTAATGTGCACCTTGCCATAAGTGGATCACGACTGAGATGGTGCGCGGGGCTCTGGGTCGTCATCAATCATACCTTTGATGTCTATTGATTCTGTCCAGACTCATTATGACATCCCGGAGATGCCGCGCCCCCAACGTGTGTCCGTACGTTGGTGTTGTTGGGGTCGTAGAGACGTAATGACGATGCTCAGATGAACATGTTTGGTCGAAGAGCCACGTTGGCCGGCGCGTGCCTCAAATCTACCAAATTCCTCTTTTTTCAGCCAGTTAATACAAGTAAATGGCAGAGAATGTGTTGCTGTATTAATTACCATATTTATTTTTATTTTTTACAAAGCTGTGGACCTGAGAAACTGTGGGAGCATTCAGTTAGAATATTTCCACATATCACATTTTACAACTTGTCTTTTTTTTTTCATGTTGTAATGTCCAGCTTTGCCCATAACATTGTCCATTTCATTGGGTCCATTTGATGTCATTTTCCTCCTAATTTCAATCCTCATTCTCCTGTTGTATCACCGCAGTATTTGATTTAATGTGGTTTTGTTTCTTTTATCCTGTACGCCTCCTTTTTAGCCCCTTCCATGCCCTGCTGCCTACCATTTTTGTCATTTTTACCACATTACCACATTGTGGTAGTATACATCATTAAAAAGCTGGGAACCTGCAGTTGAAATTGAAATGCAGCTCAGCACGGTGTCAAGTTTTTCTAGTCATAAATCTGTAATAAACACGGTCTTTTCTGTAGGTGCCTTTTCAATTTTTGAGTGTATAAGGGCGTGGAACATCATGACTGAAGTATGTGATGGATATCTCCATGACGCTCTGTCATGTCTCATAAGCTGTTCATCATTTATTACAAAAAATAGCGCAACATTTTACCATTTTTGATGACTTAAAAGTGAATAAAATGGTAAAAAAAATATTTCTGTGACTGGATGGTGAACACTTCTGTTCTGGGAATTGCTCATAAACCCCCGTATTTTCCATAAGAAAGCTACATATCCTCTGAACCCCACGGTTCTGTAGTTTGTGGTTGTGAAGCTTCACGAGGTGTGATAATGAGGTCGCAATGGGCAATTTTAGTGAGGTCAAGTTTCAAAAAACGGTCTTAAAACAATTATATAGATGCTTTTGGGACTAAAATCATCACATTAATCCAACTGAGTCCACAAGAGTCTCAGCTTTCTCATCCTACCGAGTAAATAACTGTCCAGACCCCAGTAAAGATGAATACTGAGATAGAATGGGCCAAAACATGTCAATACAGCATGAAGAAACATGGTTTTCGCCCCAAACTACATGCGATTAAACAAGTTTCTTAAAGTGCAAAAACATCACATCGAATGAAGAAGAAGTTACGTAGGTTACAGCGCTGATGCCCTCCTTTCCCTCCCTCAGTGGGGTTTCTACTTATGCAGCAACATCATCATGCAAATATCGGGTCACGTGGGAAAATGTTTCATGAAGGCCTCCTGATGCTGAAACACACGTGCTTTGACCAAGATTTGATTGTTCTATATTACACATAAGGAACATTACTGAGAAGCTACAGAATAATAGAAAAAACTTCATAAATGAAATAAAAAAAGGAAAATATTTCCCATGACTGAAGTTAATTTCTTATCCTTGAAACAACCCTGACCCCTGAAACACACACACACACACAGACACACACACAACCCACTGTCCTTTAGCTGTACTAATCTTTTCTTGTCACTGCTTTCCTTTGAAGGTCATTTCTTTGTCTGCTGGGTGAAACATCAAACTGAAATTTCACTTAACGAGGTTTCTTGGCGAGGTAATGGAGGCAGAAAGAAAAAAATAATCAGCCTGATAATCCGATTTTTGTTTCAACTTTATCATTCGGGCTGACATCGTGGTCATATTTGATGTTTCCTGCTGTTATTTTGCCCGAACTGATGACTGATTGACAAATCTGTCACACCAATGTTGTTCTCAGTCAATTAAGAGGCTGTGGTAGCAGCTGTGAAGAGCAGTTAACTCAACGCTGACTGAAGAAAAATGCCACTTTAAAAGTTGTTAGTTTTGTTTGTCATAAGTCAGTCTCAAGTCTTTGCACTTAAGTCTTGAGTCCTGTAACAAATTGCTGTAAAAATATAATATAATAAATATAATAATAATAATCTCCAAAATACAATATAAAAAAAGTTTGCTGTTCCTTCTTATTTCAAGCCTGGACACCTGGATAATAAACCTCCTCTTCCAATAAAAATAGTGTGCATATAAAGGCATTATAAACCATGTTAATCAGAGGTTTGTTTGTTTCAATAAATAAAATGTTTGCAGAGTTGATTGCAAAGTTGTTACTAGATGTTCAGGCTCAAGATCGGCAGGTTGCTGTTATTAAAAAGTTTACATTAATGCCCTCATAAAGGACTTTGCAATGCTGCCTTTTAATAAATTATCTTTGGCACACAAATATTAAATTATACTTATACTGCACAGGGTCAAGAAAGTAGTACTGCCAATGCAAAAGAAAAAAAAAAATCAGGTGGTCTTCAAGGCTGGGACCAAAAATTCCATAAAAAAATAAGACGAACACCGACTGTCCAACTTACTGATGATGAAAGAGTAATAAAGTAATGGATGGCAGTCTGGAATGATCCGAGGCACTCCGATAATAAATTTAAAAATCCTTTTTTTAATTTTTAAATTTATCATCAGAGTGCCTCGGATCATCATAGACCGTCATCCATTACTTTACACATTTATTGTCAGTAAGTTGGACAGTCAGTGTTTGTCTTATTTTTATGAAATCAGATTTATATGATAACTGTTTACATTATATTACATCATTTATATTTGCAGTACACCTGCAATTTACAGTAGTGTTTTATCAACATAAAGAAAACTTAAAGAGCTACAAATGTAATAAATGTGCAGTACATTACAACAGTAACATTATAGAAATACAGTAAACATGGAGGCGTAGCAGCAGTATTACACTGGAAACCTTCACTACTGAAGTCAGCTGCTGGTGTCCAAAGCTGCCAGTAGTTTACTGTAATTTTACAGTGAGTTTTGAGCCTCATTAATTTACAAAGTGACCAGATTAACAACATTACAAACAAGTTTTAAACCTGCAATTTGTACTGCAATCTGTTTTTTGGTGACCATAGTCTCTGCACACAAACTAGGGCTGCAAATTTTGTGCATCTTCCTTAACTAATAGTTGAAAATGTTAATCAATTAACTGATTATGATTAAAAATAAGATATGAAATGCATCTTTTAATTTAATCAAACATAATAATTAGACATAAGGCTCTTGCTTGAAAGTGCTGCTGTTGTCCACCTGTCTTTTTTCAACAAACGTCTCTGTAAAGCAAAAATAATATCAAATGTGTTCATGTGCCATTTTTAGACTAACAAGGCAGAACAAACCACACTGTGAGAAAACCCGTGAGCTCCGGATAAATGGTACACAAAACACACATCATCAATTAAAACATTTTTAATCTGTAGTTAGTCATCATTTGTATAACTGCCGCTTTGTAACATAACATCAGTTCTTCATTGTCCTTCCTGCAACTTGACTGCATGCTTTCGAAAGGATTCTGTGAATGAATAGCGTTGACTTTAGTTGAGTCAGGAAATGATGTAATTGGTGGCTCACTTTCTAAATAACACTTTAATCTTTGGCCAAGTCCAGCTGCAAGTCTTTTTTTGATTTCGTCAAGTCAAGTCTCAAGTCACCAGCTCTGGTAACACGTGTTTTTTCCGACTTCAATAAGTCAAAACGCCCGCTGTGAAAAGGCCTATGAGCACAACTCTAATGCTCTTCCATTTGCTGCAAAAATGAAAGTTTGCAGGTCAGAACCAGGCGAAGAAATAATGTCATTAGTTGAGGCAAAATCATGGAGGCAGAAGCCAAGAAAACTCGCTTAAAAAAAATACTCTTACACCCAGGTGAAATGTGGAAAGAGAAGATAATATAATGAACCAGTTTTAGATCTTCAGCACTTTAGTAAAATGTACTCAGTAGAAATGGTGGTTATTCGGCTCTGCCCATTAAAGTTTACCTCAACTAGTGAATCTTTTCCTGCCTGTAGAGTATTTTTGCCTTTGAAAAATATACATATCTATTTCGCCAATAGATTATTTTGCATGTAGTAAAAGGAATCCATCAGATTGCCTTTGAGGTAGTGCAGCAGCGACGGGAAAAAAAGTGAAGCTACTTTCTGTCAGAAGAATAACGGTCTCAGTAATGGAGGAGTAATGCAAAAATCTGACAAAAAAAGTGACAGTGACCTCTGCGTTTTTTTTTTTTTTCATTAGCTAGGTTTAGCTCTGTCAATGGCTGACACTGCGGAAAAGCCTCGGTAAGAGTTAATGATTCAGAGCGGGATCCTGGTGGGAGGGAACCTGCTGGGTAAATCCGGCCTGTAGGAGTTGGCCTGCAGGCATGTAGGAGGCCTTTGTGCCAAACACAAGGCCTGAATCCACCACACCACCGCACAGTGACAGGAAGAGGGGAAGAGATGAGATACCGGGCCTGTCCTCCTACTCTGTGCTTCCTGAGCCGAGTGTGTGCCGGTGTGTGTGTGCTTACACCTTCTATGAGGCGGTGTGTGTGTGTGTGTATGTATACTGTATATGTCTACTGTAAACAGAGTGCCCCTGTGCAAACACACCATGTGTATATGTTGTATAATAATAATACTTTGAGGTTTGTTTGCTCGCTCTCTGGGTTTTTGTTTGGTGGGCAGCGTGGATGTTTTGGGACCAGAGCGGTGTGGAGGCGACCACGGCGTTCTCCACCGCTCAGGCCTGGCCTTTGGACCTGGCATGCAGTGTAGGCCTGCTGACAGGTATGGGACTGATGCACTTCGCAGCTCCCCGTGACCACCCCCCTCCACACACACACACACACACACACACACACACACACACACACATATATATATAGCAGAAGTGAGCTCATCTTGGCCCCGTGATTTAGCGCTGTGGGTGGCAGAAGCCAGAGGACAGGAATCTAAAAGGAAAAAGAAAGTGGCCTGACTTGTCTGTCACTTTCTGCCTCACAGTTGTTTTTTAATTTCACAAACCCTGAGCGACACTGCGAATGAAACCTTTACATCTTTACACTTTTTTGCAGGTTATAATTTTAAAACTTTCAATGTCAGTTAAAATGGCCTTGTTTCCATCCAAATGTGTCACAAATTTTAACCGCTGGTTAAAGGAGAAATATGTAGCAACTGCGTGTCCAAAAATGAGTACTGCAGTCCAAACAGTGAGTCTGAGCCACAGACGGTTAATATAAAATCTGTGGTTGAAGTCAGTTGTTTCCCCCGCCCCCTCCTCCACAGTCTTGAGGAAGCTAAGACAGGCTGCAGGAGCACAAGACGAGCCTAACATTGAAATGTGACACTAACAAGCGAAGACAAGTCCTCCAATGTAGGTTGATCAGCTGTTCATAACTGCAAATTGTCTGTCAAACTAGTATACCAGTTGCAAAAGAAGAGGGCACAACAAGATGACTGAAAGAGCGCCAGTCCAACCTGAAATGGTGAAAAATGATGTAGAAAGCACGATGCAGTCCTGAACCAGATGTAATTTTTCTGCATTTGTGGTTTTTAAATGAAGTTTTAAATGTCTGGCGTCATATTTTTGATGTGATCAGCCTAAAATTAAAAACAGAAATCAAAATAAAACACATCTGAATTAAATGAGTAAACGTGGCTTGTCCACACGCAGCAGGTTTGCCCGGACCTGATAAATAAAGCTGCTCGTGGGTTTCAACATTATCTTTACAATCTCTAACACTTTGCTATTAGCTTAACACTTGTGGAAAGCTCATTTTTTTACTCTTTACTCAAGTTCTCATTTACTAGAGCAAAACTTTCACCTAGTTTACCAACTCCAACTCTCTGCTCTACTGTCCAGAGGCAAAAACCAACCTCAACCGAACATAAACCGAATTTTCCAACGTCTGCCCTCAGTTTTCTAATGGGAGACTTCAAAATGCAAACACTGCTACTACACTACTGCCACCTTGATACTCAAGTTTCAGTAAAATCCCTTATCCCTTTAAACTTAACAAATGCAGCCATACAAGACCTTTCATTGACAAAAACAAAAATGTGTAAATATCTGAGAACTACAAGTGATTAACGACGACTTTAGGTACAGTACATGATAGTTGTTTGTAAAATAAAACATTGCATCTCTGAGATCCATCAAGTTAAGAGCCTTGCTGGCTGTATTACGTTTGGTTCGTATCGAAATAACAGAGAAAATCGCAAAAAATCTGGGAGTCTGATCTTCACTATTTTGACTAGGAGATGCATTTTTGAAAGACAGTCTTGTTCCAAACCTGAAATTGCTCTGTTTCCACAAGGGATCAAGTTGGCTTTGAAGCCTGATAAGGTTGCTGCGGACAGCTCATATTCTGTGCAAATAATCACAATACTAGTAGAATTTTCATATTCAAAGATTTTCTGCATTTACTTTTTGTCTCAACATATTCTACTGATTCGTGTTTCCTATACCTTTCATTCATAAACTGCACCATCAGTTGATTTTACCCCAGTTTGTTGTATTCTTGTCCCTTTTTTTTTTCACTATTTCCTGCAGTTATTTCCTTTTGGGTATCATTACAGTTTCATCGTTTCTATTCTTGCATTTCTGGGGGGCTTGTCAGAGTAGAAAAGCCTCTGAAACTAAATTCTGGTGTGAGCACACTTGAACTCTCCATTCAAGTGTGCAGTGCGCAATTTCACATTGCACTGCTGCACAATACAACATCACAACAAAGGAGTCAAAGGAGCATGCTCCTCCTGGCCTCTCACTGTGCTGAAGCTTTTGGGTGTGTTTGGTGTTAAGCCTGTAATTTACATACAGTTCTCAACTCTGGTTGGACAGTTATTTTCTCCTGTTCCTGTTTCAGTGGAAGCAGCTTCATTCTCGAGCGAGGCGTTTCCACGCGTCATTTTCAAGTCCCAGTAGCTCATTAAAGTTATAAGGTAGCGAGTGGAGAAGCCGTTTACCACAACGATCTGCTTTTCCCACGTCCGTTTGAAGTGCTATTGCAGAGTTGAGTTGCGGCTAACAGCTCGGCTGCTAACAACTGAGCTTCTGTTTCTCAAGGGAATCAAAACGGGCCTGATTGGTCGTCTCCAAGTTGATGCTCTCGCACATCAGAGGAAATGCATCAAGCTGAACCCGTCTCGAGTTACGCCTCTGGGCCACTTTTGAATCTTGCATCAGAGGGGTGGCTCCACTGCTATCTGGAGGTTCCATCCACAATGAATGTGGCCGTATCTACAGTATCATCTGCAGCGAATGGCGGCCCCCGGTTTGGAGAAGCAGCAGGAGCAATAAGCAGTTTACTGCTGTGGACAGAGTCAGCAGCAACGTGTACTTTAGCCACCTAAAAAAATATTATCAGTTGCAAGTGTGCGCTATATTTAGAATATTTTCATAATTTTGCTCTGCTGTCAGACAGACTTTTCTGACAGATACATAATCCAAATATCTCTCTCTCCACACCAACCACACTCCACTGGCAAAATCTGAAATTTTACCTCTAACAGATTGAGCCAGCAGTAGACCAGCAACTCTCATATACTGCGAGGTAAAATTTCTGTTTTTGCCAAAGGGGTTTGGTTGAGTGAGCGAGAAAGTGTAATTTTGCTTATGTAACGCTGTTTCCAGTTGGACAAAGCTGTTTGACAGAAAGGTAAAGCAGAGAAAATATTCTAAATATAGCTTTCACTTAAACAGCACATTGCTTAGCTTCCATGTAGCAGCTCCTTTCTGCTTTCCAAAATTAGGGGACTGCCATTTACTGTAGGTAAAACACTGACTGTAGCTCACAAACTATCCCTTTAATACAATAAAAAAATGAATTTTGGGTAAAAGCTTTCCAAGTACAAGTAGAGTATTGATCATTAGCATGAGGATGCTATCACACTGCTTCATATGCATCCTAACTGGTTATGGTGACCAGGTGTTAGGTGAGTTTTGAATAGCAACCAATTGGCTCTGGGTTTCCAACCTGAAAAGGCTCAATTTGAGCCAATAAGAAAATAGAAAAGACACATCTCCTATTAAGAATGCACCAACTTTCTCTATCACCTGACACGGGCCTATTAAATACACTGCAGAGGTGCAGCCATGACAACACACACACACACACACACACACAAACAGCCTGTTAGAACCGCTTGAACTGCCTCCCTTCTCTTCTCTTCTCTTCTCTCTGACAGCTAGCCTGAAATGACAATTTTAAAGCCTCAATGCTAAAGGTTTGGAAAATCACTTAAATCTGATTACCTATCGGCTGCAGATCACCACACGGGAAACTTTATCGACCGAGGAGAACGAGCAAAGAAGTAAAAATACATCTAGTGCGCATATTTTGACAAATGTGATGATAAATGGAAGTTAACTGGTGGACGGAAAATAAGTGTAGGAGTGCCGCTGCCTGCTGCTGTCTTTTTTAGAGGGAAAAAAATGTTTTCAAAGATATTAACACTATCCATCACTTATGTGTCACCATTACTCATGCATGATCCATCAATCAGATTAGCTATCATGCAGCTTCTATAATAATGTTTACTGATGGTGCTCCCAAGAGAAAAAAATACATATTACTATACTTTATCAAAGGTGTTAAATAAGTACAGATGCTGCAGAAAAAGCAGAAATGCTCAGACAGTGATGACCAACTTACATAGTGGACACTTTTATTCTTGTTTTAGCTGCTTGACAAGGATCACTGTCATCAATTACCAACAAACTGGCATCAAAACATCTAGGACTGGCAACAGCGCTCAAAAACCACTTCAGACCATCAGACAGGGGTCCAGTCAGTGCTGGCACCAGACACAATTAATTGGACGGGCGTTTGACTCCTCCAGGCGGCCCCTGACAGTCAAGGTTGTCTCTTTTTTTCAGTTGTTTAATTTGTTATGTTTCTCATTTTTGTCCTTCCTCCGTAGCCAGAAGCTGCAGAATGGCCGCATGCTTTGTAGGCAGAGGTTATAAATTAAATGATGTGGCTATTCTCATTTTACAAATTTCGGTGACGACATGTCAACATGATATTCGGACCATCACTGAAGCAGAGGGCAGCTGTACTTTCTGCATCACTGTCCAAAACATGCTTCGCTGTGTTTATTTGGCTTTGTTCAGGCTGCAGGCAAATCAGATTTGTCTCTCAAATCAGATCTTTGAGACAGACTGTCCTCACTGTTATTTGCACGTGATGAGAACAGATATGTACGTCCAGACATCACCGACCTATCTGCGTGTGTTGCTGTGGTAACGACGACATGTGCATGGACATCTTCCAAACAACGCCACTGACAAGTAGGTGCACAGACGTCTGCCCCCCAAATTTCCAGCTGAAAATTAATTTCAGCATCTGTCCACGGACTGTTGTTCTCTGTGATGTCTTCCATACCACCACTTGTGGACTCAAGCAGGGGGTCAGAGGGGGCGATCGCACCTCCTGGTGCCCTCATGCTTGAAAAAAAAGACCCAAATGTGCCCCTTATGGCAGACAGATCATGATGAAATGCCCTTTTAGAGGACAAAATGTGGTAAAGTACCCTTTCAAGTGCCCTTCTGCTGGACAAAACATGATAAAGTGGCCTCTAGCATGCCCTTCCAGTGGATAAAATGCAATGCAGTGTAGTTAGAAGAAGCTGACACACAATAAAAACTACTTTAATCAACTTTAAATGGTGCCCCGCCATGTACATTATGTTGTGAGTGACCCAAATGAGCTGACAGAGCGTCCAGACTAAGACACATCTGCAAACTAAAGCTCACTACAGGTGAGACACAGGATGCTAACAGTCCTGTCCCGTGTCTTACAGAACCAAATATAACCCTGACACCCCCCCTACGATTTCTGTGCGGCACAAAAAAGAAACATTTCCAGAACATTTTGCTAGAACGACACTCGGGACGCAATTATGTTTCCTCCAAAACTATTCAGTCATATAGAAATGTAAGTTTTAGGAGCAGGATTGTCACAAAGGACAAGCTATTGTGTGATTCTTTAGTGTTTTATCTACCATATCTTGAATGAGCACACACTAATCTTCATCAGCAATCAGGAACACTGCTGACATCAAACTCTATTTTCTCATCTGCTCCACATAGAGTTGCAGTTTTTGTTATTTGGTTGGTATTCAGAAGGTTTTGAGATTCAACAGACAACCTCAAAGTTTCTGTCAAAGCAAATACAATGCAACACTTCCTGTCACTGCTTATCAATTAAACCTTCACTAAAGGCTGACCGGTGAGAACAGAGACGAACTAACAGGGTTACAATGGTTATTTATTAGAAAATTAAAGAAGTTTAGCTTTAATAGTTTGTGTTATCTAAGTGGGCTTGTGTGAGGTACTTATTCACAGTCAGTAGATGGTGGTCAGCACACTCACAGTGTTGAGAAACAAAAAAGAGTATCAGTGCAGGACTCTAATGTACTTCTGTGGACAGCAAAATAAATTTCACTTTAATTATACACTGTATTTATAATATTTTCACCACTTTACCTGCTGTCAGCAAGGCTGTGGGATGTAAGTTTGCTGAGGCTGCTGCCTCATACTTAAGTTTCATTTATTTTTTCTTTGGTTATGTTCTTGTTCTAATGATATTTTAGTTCATCAAGTCCATCAAGTTGGAAATTACATTTAGGTTTCACAACATGACCACGCGCTTGTGGCAAACAGGCGCTCACTGGCGCGAGAAAATGGTAACGCAAAAGCGAATTTCAGATTTCTTTATGGATCTGTCAAAAATGGCAGGTCAGAACTCTGTGCCAGTGGAGCGGGGAGCGAACGTTTATCAAGCTAGTGGAGAGGAGGTTATACAGGGCGGTATGAAAAGTTTCATCAGCGTGAATCCCGAGCGCAAGAAAATCAGCAGTATCAGCAAAGGACGAGAGAAGTTTTTCATGCGCTGCCGCTGCACAGTAGCCCCAAATGCATATTAGCCTAATATTTGATCTGATGCTTTTGCTTTGGCTGTAATGTCATTTGTATCAACAGCATCAGTGTCCAGCCGCTGTTGTATGTGTGTGTAGCCTACACTTTGTGTGTTTTCTTCCTTTCATCAACAAATATGTCATATAATTATCATCAAACTTATTTTAACGTCCATAATCATGTAAGAAAATATGCAGTGTACATGAACATTTGCATCATTTTTACGGCTCTTTATCATATAAGTGAAACTCACACATACTGCATCATGTTCCTACAGCTATGACCATCAGACAGAACCGCTCCAAACCAACCACACTTTAGTGAAATGGTCATTTCGTTTGGATTCACCAAAGTCACACAATGATATGAAGAAACTAAGCAACTGACGCAGCGACAGATGAGACACTCCCATTTTCTGCAAGGTAAAATTACCGTTTTTGCCAAAGGGTTTCTCTGGAGAGAGCAATATTGGACTTGTATAAGAGCAGTTTCCAGTTTCAAAAGGCTGTCTAAAGGCAAGGTAAACCAATGAAGATACTCTAAATATAACTTACACTTAAACTGATATTGATTAAATTTTGTGCTGCTGCTGACTGTGCCCACAGCAGTACATTGCTGAGCTTCCTGTGTTGCTTTTCTAAAACCAGGGTCATGCCACAGCCATCTACTACAGGTGATACACTGACGATAGGATAGATAGACCTCGTATAATAAAAAACATCCAGACTATCCCTTTAATAAGCTTATCAAAGACCTTGCAAAGACATTTCAGGTAACATATCATCCGCATGAGCAAACAGCGTGTGTTCCACAGCCCCTGGCAACAGTGACTAAATTGTCTTTCTTCTTGTTCTTGCGGCTAAATTGGCATGTGAAAAGAAAATAGCAAAGTCATTGTGTAAAAAGTAGAGCCATATGTGGTGTCAAATATGAAAGGCCTTGTAATCGTGCCGGTGGTCGGATGAAAAGTTGCGTCTGCACGCAGCGCGGCGCCGTCCACATGTTGTGAAGGCAGCTGTTTGTAGCAACAGCTGAGTGGGGCAGGTGCTATTTTAGTCAGAAAACACTTTGAAACAGTTGACTGGTCGGAGTGAGGATGTCACCGACTGGCGAGATATCAGCCTGTTCCACAACTCATTAGTCAAGGTACAGAGACCAGCCAAACAGCTGTGGAACATTTTAATTCCAGCCCCAAATCAGCAGCTTGGACCTGAGCTGCTGCTTCCAATGACCTCCCGCCTGCTTCTGCCGCCGAAAAATAACACTCACACAAACATGACCATACAGTGAATAATTCTTCTGTCCCTCATTTCCCCTCAGCTCCGACATCCCCCCCTCCCCTCCTCTCTGCTCCGCTCTTATTCCAGCAGCTACTTCCAGAGCCCAAGGCCACGGTGTTGATATTGCTTACCCAAGTCCCAATGAGCTAATTAAGGGGGCTGTTTCTAAAGTGCTCTTGCGTTTTGTTTATTTGTGTATCACCGGAGCCCCACAAATTACACAGACCAAAGGCTTGTCTGAACTTTTAATCTAATCACGCCTACCGCAAGCCCCCGTTTCCTGGTGTCAGTTTGCCTTAATGAGGCCTGGTCTGAGCCGCGGCCATTAGTGGAGCTCAGTAGTGGAACAGTACCGCGACGAGACAGGCTCGGCACAATGCTGCCACAGAGCCTAATCCCCGGGTGCTCCCTGTGGACCTGCAGTCATGAAGCAAGTTGTAAAACCCCCAGCTGTGCGGAACATGGGTGACATTTGGAAACATACAGGATCTGGGCGGCAAATTAAGAGATGAATGCATTAAAAGCAGCACTTAAACGACATCAAAATGACTGCCAGGTGCAGCATGAATAGATTATTGAGCCATTTTCCTGTGACATAAGCACCCAGGTAAAATCCTGGGTGCGGGCAATGTTAGTTAGTTGTTGAGTGCACAAACTTTCATGTATAATAGGCATATTAATGCAGTGGGTGTTTATTATCATTGGCAACATTATGGTTTAATGCCACTTACCTTTTATATCTGCTTGCATTCTATGAACGAGCACTATTTTGCCTTGGACAGTTGCACTAACATCCCCATTAGAACAATAATCGTGTGGAGAAGGTCCCCACACTATTCATTTTCCATGTAACTTTCATTAATTCAAATTCTGAGAGAATTTAGTGCACTTTCCCATTTCCAATTTGAAGTGCTTTGAATTCCGCTCACTGCACCCGTTTCTGTGTCATCAGCCCACTCAGAGCCTGAATAATTCATAACAATATTTATTAGCACTCTGAGGTACAATTAGATGAATTGGGATTAAGAATTGGCTTGTCTGTGGAAGAGAAAGTAGAACAGCTCTGCCGATGGATTTGGGCAGGCGTAGCTCTAAAACATTATCAAAATAAAGCCAAGCGGATTAATTCCCTTTCTCTACCGTCCCCCCCCCCCCCTCTCCCTCCCTCTCGTGTTTAAAAGAACATACTTAATATTCCATCTGCAAGAGTAAATCAGAGATGACAAGTTAAAACAGGGGCTGTGCAGGGGCCTCACGTTTTTACTTAATCTCCAATTCTTAGGGTAACGTACATTTTTGCCAAAATCCTTATGAAACTGGTTGTCCTGTCTTTTCATTTCAGGCTGTGATTTTACATTTCTTCGCCAAGTGACCTCGAGAAACAGCTGAATACAGATATATATATCATTATAAGTCAGAAACAGAGAAAACAGCAAATGCTTCAAAAAGGTCTACGAACCTCTGATGTTAACAGTGTTCATTTTGGCACAGTTTTGATTTAGTATTCATATTTATCCCTTTGATAAAAAAGTATATTAGTTTCAGCCACAGTTCAGTCATTTTATTATTGATAGTTTTTGTTCAGTAGTTTAGTTTACTTTAAATCAGTGAAATTTCAATCTCTAACCACGGTCCCCACACTACATAAAGAACCTGGATCTGCTCGAGGTTTCTCCCTTTTATTTTTTTAAGTTTGTTTTTGCCTACAGTCGCCTCAGTGCTTGCTCTTGGTGGGAACAACTTAGAGAGCAGTATTTAGGTCTAGATCTGCTCTATTTGAAAAGTTCTCTGAGGATCTGGCACTACACAATGGATGTGAGACTAGGGGAAAAGGCATGTGACAAGGCGTTGAGCGTCTCTCATATTCTGCGCGTCTTTTTCTAGTCGGCTTGAGTTGCGTGATGTTCAACTGTCCAAACACGGTGGAGGAGGGGCGGAACGAATACTACAAACTGTACACTGCACACCAAGAACCGGGCTCTGTCTAACTTCAGGTCTTGAACCAAATGACAACACTCGCCGAAATGTTTCCTCACCCACAAAATCTAATGAACCCGTATAGACGGGTGGGTCTGTCCTCTCTCTCTACATGCTTCAGTTTTCCCTGTGCCGTCATTTTTACATTCAATATTTGTTGATAACACAAACTATCTGCAAAATTAAGAACTTGCACATAACACATGAATCAACCGCCAACATTATGTATCATAGCCAGAGCTGTGTCCAGACTTTAATTACTAATATCGTAGTATCTTACTGTTTTTTTTACATTTCTGCATTTAATTATTTTCATGCAAAAGATAAACAGTCCTGTCAATCACAACACAACAGAGTGGCACCTTGAAAATACAAGATAAAGCTTCCAGACTTATTCTGTATGTCCTGAAAAAGAAACTGCACCTCTATTGTCCCTCTGTCCTCAGGCTGAGAGAAATTCATCCTCAGCATTCCACCATGAAAAATAGTTTCATTTCTATGATTTATTATTTATTATTTTTGTTTGGTATTTATTCACCCCTTTGCTGTATATTGTTTTTTTTAATGCATGGTCTCATTACACAGCCTCATTATAAAACTCTGTGTTGTAAAATGATCCATAAAGTAAATTAACCTTGTAAAAAATTAAAACTAGGCTGCATACAAAAGAAAACCATGCACGTTCATGAATCCTCAGCACACCGATCTGGCTCAGATTGAGGTGCCATCTCTCCCTGGACAGATCATCACATCACAATCGTACTTGAGGATGATGGGGTGGCCGACGCTCCCCCCATACCTCCCCTCTAGAAACGCCCCTGATTATAGCAACCAAAGTGTCTCAGCTGAAAAAAAACAAACGTTGCACCTCCAAACCCTCCTCAGATGCTCACAGCTGTAGGCCCTAATACTTCATACACACAGTGACATAAGTACAATAAACTTACTCTCCTTAGTAAATACAGCTGTCATCATTTGAATTAATATCCAAACCTTTCATCTGCATTACTGCAGCCAATGAAAACCAATGAAAACCATGACATATGGGTGAAAAAACACACCTGTGCAGCAGGCACAGACCGAAAATCTGGAGAACGAGAAACCCCTTTCAACTGAATGCCTGTTATTGATTATGTATTAAACATTTGAGAAACACTACAACTAACGATTATTTTCAGTATCAGTTAATCTCCCAAATATTTTCACAATGAACTGACTAATCCTGTAGTCTATAAAATGCTAGCCACGATTTCCCAGAACCCAAAGTGACATCTTCAAATTGCATCTTTTGTCCAACCAACAGTCCAAAAACCAAAGATGCTTCATTTTCTGCAATAAATCACAAAGAAAAACAGCAAATCTTCTAATTGAAGGAGCTGGGACCCGCAAGTGTTTGATATTCTTGCTTGAAAAATGACTCAAACACTTAATCAAGCATCAAAAATAGCAGCTCCCTGCGGTTTTCACTGCAGTGCACACTTGCTCACTAAAATACTGCAGGCTTCTTCAAGTGCAAGATTTAGATTGTTGACAGACGACATTAATCACGACTGACAGTAATGTTAACATTACCTCCACATCCACAGCCCCTCGTAATGTTAGCTGACCTTTTATAAATGTTGCTGTGATGGCTTGCATGTTTTCGTGGTTTGTCTCAGCTGCTTCGTTGCTGCTCTGTCTAATTTTCAGCTCTTGGATTTTATTCCATAAATATTTTTTTTTTCCTTCCAGGAGCTGCAAACAGCGAACATAAGGTTGCTAAAGTGCAAAATCAGCAGCAGAGGATTCTGTTGTAGCTGGAAAATATTTAATTCTTTAATTTTATTTTTGTTGTTGTTCCATATGTCAGTTTTTACTTAGTTTTAGTCTTGTTTTCATTGTGTCAAAATCCATAAATTAACATTCCTTTGTCATTGTTTTCAGTGACAAAATTGACATGAATAGGAAACTAAGCGGTGTAGATTAGCAGAAGAGGAATCATTTGTGTGTGTAAACAGTAGTCAGCATTGATCTGCATTCATGTATATTGAATCTACTTCTGTGTCAATGTAATTCTGAGAGGATAAAAGAAATTCACACTATACTGTCGCTCTCTCATTACCTGAGTGACCTCGTCCATCCTCAGGTCACAGCGTCCACATCGCTGGCCTGATTTCCAGCAGTAACACATTGAAAAAAAAAAAAAACCCACCTTGAGTCTGACTGAGGCGGAAATGAAGAAAATATGAATTATAGCTTCAACTCTAAACTCATTATCTCGCCGCACACAAATAGAAAATGAAGCTGTGACAAAGTTAATCATGCTGTACGGGAGAGAGGATTGGAGGTTTCCATGAAAAATGTTGACCTTAACGCATGACCCATCCACTCAGCTCAATTGTTTTTTTTTTTCCCTTCTTTTTTCCCTCATCCCCAATTAAAGGAGCTTCCGTCTGCCCGTCTCTGTAACGGATGAAGCCAGCAGTTCTTGAACTCTGCGTTAATTAAACATGAGTGCACGTCTCACTATAACTTATGGTGGTTCACAGTCCCTCTGCTATCCAGATAATATCCTTAACTCCTCCAGGTCATCGTAGCTCTGCTTGTCATCACAAACAAGGACTAATCTCTAAGTTTTTATTAGAAAAAAATAAAACGCTATTTTTTAGGATGTACCTGGAAGCTCTTATGCAACACTCAAAGCTCAACGGAGGCAAGGGCCAATTTATTTGATGTGTGTGCGCATGTGTGCATGTGTGTGCGTAGGCAACAAGCTGACTGTGCTGTCAATTAAAAATCCTTGAGCTCATCTTGGGAGTTCAGCTCATTAAGATTCATCTAAAGCTAACTTTTATTCTTTATTTTAGACATTTTTGGTGTTAACCTGCGAGTGTGTCTGTGTGTGCGTGTGTGCACAAAATACGGGTAGATCCGGAACTGATGCACACATGCAGATTTACAAAGATATTTACACTGAATATGTCGACTCAGTGTGTGCGTGACTCGTGCGTATGTCCTGTACATGCAGGGACTAAACTCAACTTTTTGGCTCAGATGGTAAATTCTAAACAAATACAGCTGCTAACAGCACAGAGCAGATTATCACAGCAGGACAAAGGGTGCACTGGCTTTCCTGATCGCCCTGAAAGGCATTGTGGGTATTATTTCTGTTTCTGTTTTACTATCTTCCAAAGCTATCTGGCAGATTTACTTGCTATACTATCTGTTTTCACTTGAAAAAGTTAGTGTTTGGACTGCTTTAAAATTTTACGCTGATTGAATTTGAAAAGACTTGCTGATGTAATTTGTAACGATTCAAAACAAAATCGATTTCTTTTTTAATGTTGGCCCTTTAAAGTCTGTCAGATTTTTGCAAAAACATGATTTAATTCGTCAGAGTGTAAGGACTCTGCAGGAATTCTGCTCAAGCACTGCCAAACTAGTTTTCAACAAATTCATTTGATAATATTTGTTGTCAGATGTGTCTCAGCCATAACATGTCAACTCTGTAGTCCTTCTAAATCAAAGCTAAAGAAGAATTATGGTTTAAAAATGTGTATTTTGATTAGCATCAAGAGAACTCTTAGCACCTTTAAGAAATAAAATGGCTGCTCACTACGGCTATACTGTGAAATAAAAAAACCTTACTTTATTTTGTCAGTTCTGTAAGATATTTCCATCTATATTTAATGAAAATGTAATCACCAGGAGGTTGGCTTGTTACAAGATTTAATAGCTAAGAGTCTGAGCTGCAAACAATAGATTTCATCAGCAAAATTGAAACGTATAACTCAAAACTCCCCAAAAATCTGGTTCTGCCCCAGTTCTCAAGAACGAGAGTTTAACTGTTTCTGGTGCCGATGTTTAATAAACCAGCCGACTGATCACACACAAACCTAAATGAAACATACATTAACAGCTGATACCGTCAACAATATGTGTTTGCCAGCCAAACCTTTTCACCAACAAACCAAAACATTTCACAGACACGTCAATCTTAAGTAATTTAATTGTTAATTTAATTTGATAGGCTAACGCTACTGAAAAGACAGTGCTAAAGAAACAACAACAGAATGTCATTCAGTCACGCTCGCTGTTCATTTTCAGCCGTGTGTTTGCACGAGTTGACCGCCGCAAAGCAGGAAGCGGCTCTATTTAATCTGTTTTATGAAAACCCTGAAGACTCTAACCTGGCCAGCCCAGCCGGGGCTTCTCCGGGCCATGGAGGTACGAGGCTCTTTGTTATCAGTCGAACAGTGGTGGGTAAACACAAGATAAAGAGGCTGAGTGAGACTCTGCCATGTCTGTTTTCCCATCTTGTCAGTTAGAATGACTCAAGCCATTAAGGCAGTTACCACAACATGCTGACAACATGTTCGGATGCCACCTGGACCCAGATGTGCCTCAGCGGTGGGTAAATGGAGAGAATGATGGAGGGGAAGTTTAGGGGCCATGTCTGCGCCAACATATGCCCCAACCTGTGCGTCCTATTACTCTTCCTCTGATAGTCCCTGCCTGGCTCCCAGCGAGAGGCAGAGACAATAAGCCATTGTTATTCTTTATGAAGAGGACACAAAAAGCCACAATAAAAGAAAAAAAAAAGTGAAATCACTGTGAAGTCCTTGGCAACTCTGCTGCATTTTTCCCGGCGTCGTCTTTTGATGTGCGCCGCGGATTGAAAAAGGCAAAGGTATTGTTGACGGCTGCCCTTTCCCATGCCTGAATAGCGGAGTACATATTTTCATACAGTGTCTATGGTTCAATGAAAGTGATCACTTGGGAGGGAGGTTTTGTTTGCGCAGACAATCGCTGGTTCTGTGTAGAATAGACTGGGGACATCGGGATCATAAAGAACGGAGCAGCGACGAGCACGGAGACAACAAAAGCCCCTCGCACTCTTATCCCATCTGTGGCGATACAGAAGGAAAAAAAAAAAAAAAACAATGGAGGATGAGCCCGATCGCCGCGTCCAACTGAATCATCCGGAATATTCAACCCCATGTCACTCAATCTCATCTGTGAATATCACAGATGAGACTCTCTCGCTGTCTGAGCCTCAGTGTCTCTCTCTCTTTCTCTTTCTCTTGTATTAAGCAGAAGGGTATCAAGCAATTACAGACCAAGGTCTCCACTCAGTTGGGGATTCTTTCATCCCATAAAGTTTTACTACAAAGACCGACAGTGACCTTCACGGGGTCAGAGAATCGGGCAAGAGGCATCCAGTGCCTATTTAAACGACACAGACTCTTTATGGAGCCTTCAGAAAAGATTTAGTGGAATAACATGATTTAGATAATACTGTTGATAGAGAGGAGCAATGTCAATGTTACTGCACGAACACAATGTCAAGCTTGGAACAAGTTTTTTACTAATGCAGTCAGTTTAAAAGCCAACGTTGATCACGATTCATC
Organism: Lutjanus erythropterus; assembly: GCF_056507025.1. Classification (NCBI taxonomy): domain Eukaryota; kingdom Metazoa; phylum Chordata; class Actinopteri; order Lutjaniformes; family Lutjanidae; genus Lutjanus; species Lutjanus erythropterus. Next base: position 4,639,479 of record NC_139335.1, read on the forward strand.
TGCAGGTGTCTTGCACTGACAGTCCTGAAGAAAAGTAAGCACAGGAGAGACGCAACCGTGAAAAAAAAAACTGGAGAACTTGTCTGTTAGCTCATTAGTTTTAGCGAGGAATCATTTAAAGATGTTGAGAAATTCAGCTTCATTTACCCAAACAACTGTTTAGTCAATAAAATGATATAAAAAAAATTAAAATTCCACTAATTTATTTTGTCCAACCAAAAATATGTATTTCACAATTATATAAAACAAAAAAGTGCCACAAATCTTCCCATGTAATATGCTCAAACCTGTTGGGTATTTTTTCTAGATGAAGGACTTAAATTTACTATCTATTATAAATGTTGTCAGCTGCTTTCAGTAATAATCTAGAAATCAAACAAATCTCTTCATACAAACAGGTGGCTGTTATTATACCTGGCTGCCATCCTATCACAGACTCCTCATAAAGAATTTATTTGTAAGAAAATACAGAAAATATTAGCTAGATTACTTCACTGTTTAACGTAGGCCCGCTCAGCAACCTGCCTGTAAAATGAAAAACTAAACTCTATAATCAAACTCAAATTTGTGCAAAGATTATTGGCCAACCTGTGGCAAACACCTTTTAAGCAAGTCATGCTCAGAAAGATCTGAATCCAGAGGCTGAAATGTGATATACACAACACCATTTTCAAAAAACTTGGGACATTGTGCAAAATATAAATACAAACAGAATGCAATGATCTGCAAATCATTTCTGACTTGTACTCAATTGAACACATTGCAAAGACACTGAAACTGAAACTGAAAAATCTTTTATAAATATACACTAATTCTGAATTTGAAGGCCCCGTTAATGCTGAAAGGTACATACAGGGATTGGAGCGACATATGACTCCATCCAGACGTGTTTCTCAGAGACATCCCTGCTTATTTCAGCGAGATGATGCCAAGACACATCGTACACATGTTCCAACAGTGTAGCTTCGTAGTAAAAGAGTTCAGGTACTAGACTGAATGTTTTTTGAAACAAGTTGCTGCAATTAAATTCATACAAAAACAATAAAACTAATCGCAACTGAACTGAATACAGATTGAAAGGTTTTTGCAAATCATTGCATTCTGTTTTTACACAATGTCCCAGCTTGTTTGAAACTGATGTTCTGTATTTGTCACAAATGTTTGATGTGTTTTGTACATCTGTGAAAAATGTCATATGTGTACTGTATGTGTGTTTAAATCTCGTGAAAGGAGCTGCCCGAGGATACAAAGGGAATTTCTGTGATAAGGTATCATATCGTCAATAGATTTTCTTTCGTTTGACACACTGATTAATTGACTAACCCTGTCATCACTAAATATCGCAATGGAACAAATAAAACAGTGTGTAGATAGAGGTAAGAGCTTCTCTATGTCTCTACCTCAGTGTTCTTAATGTCATTGGGAGAGACACAGCCCCTTGTGACTGCCGTGATGCCACTGCACTTAAAAAGGGTTTAGAGCACAAATCAATCACCGTAGTCTGACAAATGAAAAGTATCACAAACTTAGACTTTTAATCTGCCAAACAATCTGGGCTAGGTCACCTCTCTGATTTGGGGAAGATTTTGTCACTTTTTCAATCTACCCCACAGGCTATCTTCATCTTCCCCCCAACACAAGGCCAGTGGGGGCTTGTTTCTCAGCGCTAGGCCACCCAGGGGAAATGTAATTCCCTTCCTCTGGTCGGTCAGAGGAGTGAGGACTATGAGGAGGAGGAGGAGGAGGAGGAGGAGGGATGCTGCCTGGCTCCCTGATTAGGAGCTGAGGATGTGACTGGCTTGTTGCCGGCGTGGTTTCACACACCCCTGTGCATGTTTAAGGTGATCAGAAAGGCCGCTGTAGCGCTCATGCCGCGCTACATAAAGCAAACAAATGACCAGCTGTGAATCACGGGGGAAGGTGGGGCGAGCATCAAACGCTCGCAGCCCTGCCACTGCTTCCCCACCCGCTGCTGCGGCTCACCCACCCTCCCCTGCGCCTGCCTGCAGGGCAGTGGCGGTGTATGATGGAGAAGGTGGGTTAGGGAACAGGGACCCCTCTCTGTCCATTACTCATAAGCGTCCTGGTGTTTTCAATCCCCATTCACAATAGGGTTTTTGAGTGATCACACACCAAACACCATGATCACACACTGAACTGATTATAGTGCGCTGCGAGGGGGGCCTGGCTGGGGGCAAACTCCGCTCCTGTAACCTTTCACTGCACAGCTCCTGTTCCTTCACACCGCAGCTGGTCGACGCCATTAGTGGGTGACTTGTGAATCTTTGCTTACACCTTCAGGTGAGCGTGTCGGCATTTTCACAGTCCCCTCTTTTGTTCCCTGCTCGCCTCTTACTTTAAAGCTCATTAGTCATTTCGCTGTAATCAACTTGGATGTTGTTTTCATAGTTTTGGCCGTCATTCCTAGCACTTATAACATTGTGCACTGTGTGCTGACCAGCGCCCAGGGATGCAAACTCATCAAGGTTGAAAAAGGCGATAAAGATGCAAACTAGGGCTGAATGATTTTGAAGAAATATCCAGTTGCAATCATTGTGACTGATACTGCCATTGCAATATGACTTGTGATATTACAACAAAGGATCATTACCAAAAAAACCAAAATATTAAAATGATTATTGTGTGTCATTTTTTCAGGGACCTGCACTAAATAAAGTTGTTTCCTTAAGTCTAGTGAATGATGTGTTGGTCAGGACACCTCTGCAGCAAATGGTAACAAAAAAAATGGTACTGTGACACAAATTTCACCTTTAACAAATGTTGCGCATCCTGCAATTTTGAAAATGGCAGTAGACCATTTTGCAATTCCGATAAAATTTTGATTATTTGTTCAGCCCGAATGCAAACTCCATAGGGGTGAGGGTCTAGGGCTTCATTTCAGCTTCTTTTATTTTACAGAAACTAGTCTGTTTAAATTTTTCCAGACAAAGTTACAGTGAGTAGAACATTAACCAGTTAAAAAGAAGCAAGAGAAGATTTTTATTTACATCATGTTATTTCTGGTGTTTTTATTTTGTGGATATGGTGGAAGAAACACTACCACTTTTGTCCACTGGGGCCTCCAAAATCAACAAAATAGGAAAGTTCCTCATAGTAGCAGTAGTTAAGTTGTGGTTATGACAGTATTGGCTAACATTAAGATAGCACTTTGGGGGCGCTTTAATAACTTAAAACGAACAGTCCCTGAGTCCTAACATCAGTAAGGTAAGGAAGCTAATGTGGAATCACCATTAGATAGGGTTGGAAGCTCAGAGACCACCAACATTGTACTGGCCATTGTGGGTTCAAGCAACTAATTTTGAACCGCTCTGAGCATTTCCACCAAAAACAGACTGGTTCAGAACCTGAAAAGTTCGTTCCCAGTTGGGACCAAAAATTAGCCGGCTTTCCTTGTGAACCAAAGTGGCCATGTCATATTTTACAGGTCATTGCAGCGCCCTCTGTTGATGACATCCATGATTACAATGGTTCTACACAAAACTGGTGGAAACGTGGGCTGGTTTAATCGATAGTACCAAGGTTCTGAAAATCTTGAACAGAACTGTTTTGCATAGGGGCTCTACAGTTTCTACAGTTACACTTTCAAAATAAAGGCACGCAAATGATTTGGTTAGGTTTAGGAAATGATCATGGTTTGAGTTGAATTAAGTACATTAGTTAGCTTTAGGTTTAGGCAGAGCAAAGCCATAAAATATATCCAATCTGGCCTTAGAATATCTCAGGACATCTTGCTTACCTTGCTGAGGCGGCTGTTACCACACCTTAAACCAGAAAAATGTTGGAAATCGTGGTAGGTTGCTATAGCATTAAATATCACCAAAGGTATGTTGCAACTATGTTCATGCAACATACAGGCAATGTTTGGAAGTATGTGGTGGCAATGGCACTCTGGATTTTCACTTGGTAGGTTGCTACGACGTCAGAAGTTATGTTGCAAGTACGTTCTTGCAACAACTTCCTGTTAGTGGGGTGTCTGATGTTCTTTTCCCATTTTGTACTGGTATTCAAATTTTTTTTCCACAATCTTTCCCCTGGTGTAAAACCCAGGCAAATTGTAACCATGGCAGTGGCAAATTTTTTTTCATTTGATTTGGAGGATTTGTTGGCTCTCAGCTGGCAGCAATTATTTTGCTGAGTACTATCAATGTAGACCAAACAGATCAAAATAATGGCATAGAAATGAATGGAAATTATGAGATTTATATGACAAAAATTAGACCCAAATTCTAATAAACTGGAATTATCCTTTACTCTGCACCATCTCAGACAAACCCTCACATTTAGCGAGCCCCGCCGTGCAGCTGATGTTTTTTAAATCTGTTATCATAGCAGTCTTCCCTGTAAGTAAGTGCGTGTCTCTGGACGACGATTCCTCAGCAAGGCTCTTGCCGATTAATCCGGCAGATTCTCCTTCAATATCCAATGGCACCAATACATTTTAATGTAGCCTGAGATCTGGGGATGAGACCTGTCCTTAAAACCTCCCTCTCCCTCCAGGCTTAAAGGAATGCGTGTCCTCTCTCGGCGTAATTGAAAAAGATGGATCTCACCAAGTGTTTCACCGACGCAACGGGGAGGAATTGGATTGGGAAATGTGTTCTGTATCATATTGCTATGTATGTGTTCGCCAGAGGCTCGCACACAGTTGGTGAGAGCAACGTGTTCCGCTGCCCATATTGAAAGGCAGGAAAACAGAGAAGGGAGACATTTGCAATTTTATTACTACTTTAATGGGTTTCTCTATCATTCAGGAATTGCACTTTCTAATGCATTGGGCCCATAAATACAAGGTTCAATAGACAGCCGCTCTGCTCTCCTCATTATTCATACATTCAAACAAATTAGAACAGAAGGTTGAATAAAATATGCTGTCCATTTCCAACGTGACACCATCAGAACTTGATCATGCATACAATCTAATCGGCGGCATACTATGAAATGTAATATCTAAAACTTGCTCATAGCATGGCTACACGTGTATCTAATGTCACCCAAACAGCGCCGACTGATTATCGACTGTCTCAGGTGAAAATTGGTCTGGCTGCTCCTCCTTCACTCTTACAACAAAAAGTGTTATGATGCCATAAGTACTAAATCACCAGGTACGATACGTCGATAAAGTTTTGCTAATACAACACACAGGTTCGCAGATGTTTTCAGAAATAACTTTAACTTCCCCAATATTCTGAGAACAAAAGTGGTTGTCTTTATTTACCTGCCTGCTTTGATTTCCGGTGATGGATCACACAGGGACAGTTAGAGGGTAGAAAGAAATAAGCACTCCAAAATAAAAAAATAAAAAAATAGAGTTTAGATGATTATTGCCTCAGCATTGTTGGATGATGCTCAGCGAGTTTGTCATTATTGATTTCAGAGATAATGATCAAAAAAAGAGCGTGAGAGCTGGTTGGTGCAGGTTTAGCACTATCAAAGGCAGACGCTTTATAAGTGGTGCTGAAAGAGCTTGTTTACAGTCAGTAGAATCAAATGCTTCATCAAAAAATACAATATTAATTCACAATTTCAATACTTGATAATTGTTTAAAGTGACTGATTAACTAAAACTCCAGCTTCTCAAGCGTGAATCATTTTTGTAACTTACAAGTGTTGGGATCTAAGTAATAAAATTAGTGGTTTAACAGCATTTTGCAGTAGTTTGCTTGTAGTTCAGTAGTTAATTTTTTTTTTTTTTTTTTTTTTTGTCGTGGTACATCGCGGTGATCTCGCATATCGCAAACACCTCACCTGACCCACTTCCAAGTGTGCAGAAGAAACTTCGGTGGCTGCAAAACTCGCTTAAAACACGAAAGGACGCATCTATCTGATAGAATAGGAAAAAATCTTAAAAAACAAAAAACTTTGTACAGTTATTTACACACTAGAAACATGTACACATCCAGGAAATAATTCTGTCTGACAATTTTGGACCGTAAAAGTTAAAAGTTTTATTTCGCCCTTGCTTCTCTACTGACTGCTGGGCATTATGTACAAATTAAAAACTAACATTCCTTGAACTTTCTCATGAATACTTCAGTATTCATTCATTCATTTCTTTGTGGTTTATGTACAACCTCTGAACAAATGGTTTCTTTTTTTTTTGTGAAGTCTCAATCTCACTCAATTCAATCAAGGGGCACTTTGTGTTGGCAAATGACTTTCTTGCATTTGATTTTGTTAGAATATTTTATCTCATGTACACTTTCAATACTTAAGAAAAAAGTAGTTAGGACTCAGTTTTTATAACTTAGCTTTAGGTAATTTTTCACATTAGTAGCTTCTCCCAGCATTCCTTGTTCAACAAACAAAATGGTGGATCTGTTGGGGACTGTTTTAAGCAACTGGATGAGAAGAACAAACTTGATGCTCTGTGAGTATTTCGGGCAGCAGGATGTGGGTTCAAGTCAAAACAAGCGACTGTGTCAACCAGTGCAACAGTGTGGCTCATCGATTGATTATTTATCGACAATAAGAAAAAGACGGAATATCATCCTTTCATTTCCAAACTTAGTAAACGTGTGATACAAAAGCAGATTTGTGTTTCAGTGCGTGGAGTCAAACTGTGGACCCTTCTACTATTCAACTATTATTACATTTCCAAAAATGTAGAACAAACAGTATGAAGTGATGAGTAATGTTTATGATTAGTTTTCTGGCACTGACTGTGCATGTTTGATAACTACACTTCTATTAAAAAGTTTCCATCAAGGTGTTATGTAATAATGGCTCATTATGCAATCAATTATTACATATTGCGGTGGTTATTCAATGATGTGGGAGTTACATTTTTTTAATGAAACTGTAATAACACGGAGCATTATAATAAGAATATTACTGATAAACTTCTTTGTTTGAAGAAGTATCAGAAATATAGAAGAAATACAGAGAAATGACATGCATCCAGTGTATTATATGAAAAGGACAGAGTGAACAGAAAAAAGCACTGAACGCCACAATAAATGTAAAATAAGATGCATCTTGACATGGATAAAACGCACCTGATAATAGTAGTAAAAGAAAAAGAAAATAAGATACCAATAAAATGTATAACATAGGATGGAAAAAACACTGAAGAATAATAATAATACAATTAAAATAAAGTATATATAATGTATAGAATCAAGGAAAAAACAAGATTTTAAAAGAAGTGCAGCAGTAATAATGAGCAAAAAATGGATTTATTGATTATTATTAATTATTATTATATTTTCATGATATATAAGTTCAACTCCCACAATCAATAACCACTGAAATGTGTAATAACTTATTACAAAACATGAGAAAGTTTAGAATATATTATGTTCAAGCTGTTTATACCAGAATGTGGCAGACAGATATTACAAAATGCAGGTGTTATTACATAATGAGGTCAAAAGAAGACATGAAAAACCATGAATTCACTCATGTAGTACCTCATGAACAACCAGAAATGCACCAGATTTACCTGCATGACTTAATGAAAGCACAATGTGTTAATCAATGCACCACTAAAGTATTTTAATCATTGTGATTTCTGAGTTATTAATAATGTTCATGTCCTCTTTGGTCTGCAGATGAAGGGGACAGACAAAAATGCTGGACAGTCACAGCAGTGGACACGTATTCTGTCGAACTGAAAGTGTTGATTAATTCAGTGTCACTTTCCCGTCAAATAAACCGCCGACCTGACCGCCTTTATACAGATAATTAATACATGATCAATGGTGACATAATCATGACATCACAGGTATTATCCATTCATTGCTGAAGCATACATGATAGAGACACATTTTCTTTTCCTAACTGAGTGAGCGATAATTGAAATGAGGTCCAAATTTTTGATCTAATTTGCATTTTTATTTTCCAAATGCCTAAATATAAAGAAAGGCTGGTTTTATTTGAAGGGTCACACCAAGTCATGAAGAAATAATACATGATTATAACACCCAGGTAATTCTGATCAGTCATAGCAGTGCTCATGCTTTTTCATGCATAAATTCATGATGCTTCATGTTCCCTGTTCAAATCATTTCTAACTGTTTAAAGACTAAACAGTTACTGATTTATGTTATAATTATCAATAATAAAAATCTGCAGAGAAATAAGCTTTAGAAGGACACGTTACAGCCACTACAGTATAACTGTGGTCCATGCCAGGAATGAAACAGTGACTTTCACCATTTCAGCCAGGAAGTGACAGCAACTATCACGATTTCCCCTCACTTCACACCATCATGTGGGAGGAAAAACTTACTTTTTGGCACGTAAGCAAGTCTAAATTTAAGCCCAGGTCTTTAACCAGTATCTATAAGCAGCAAGCAGACAATTAGTGGCTGATGGGATGCCAGGCGCTGATGCCTGGCTTTCACGGTGACAGACAAAACACGAATGAAAGTCTGACCTGTAGGCTGTCCGACACCCCCCCCACCCTCTCCGCCTCAACGCCACCTCACTCCTGCCTTTCAAGTCTAAACTGTTTTCATAAAGCAGAGCTCTATGGCCAGCCAACTGGAAGGAAGAGGGATGTCAGGGGAAAAAAAAAAAATCAAGACATGGTGATAAAAGAGAAAAAGATCAAGTGTGGATAAAAGAGATCAGCTTATCCGTCTGACTAAAATCGAGTGACAGCCAAAGACAGAGGATATGAGAAGGGAACGGCTGGAAGACAACAAAATGACTCTGAACTAAATAAAAAAAAAAATCTCAATGCAGGAATGGGCACATTATAAGATGGATGGCAAATTGAACGACTCCAAATGGACTCATAACACGTCTGCTGTAGCTGCTGCATAAAATCATATTCTGAAAATGGATTTTTAACACTTTCATCTCAGTTTTGATGCTAATCAGTGGTTGTAAATTTCACTTCCACCACTGTAGCTGCAGGACAGAACATGCAAAGTGCTGTTTAGATGTTTGATTATTCATAAATTGGTCAATATTCTGTGTTGCACTGATTTGAAACAGCCCGTCCTCACCAGAAAAACCTGTGTGCTGGTTGCAAGTGCAAGCAGCTTATTCTGTCTGATATGTCAGTTTATTGTTTGGCAGCACCACCTTGTGGATGTAGCAAGTATGACTGCAGAAGTATAAGATGCAGGAAGATATTTCCCTCCTTTCTGTAAAATGACTCAAACTGATTATCAAAATAGTTAGTGATTAATTTAATAATCAATTAAGAATCAATTAATCATCGCAGCTTTCATACATAACATAGTATTTTAACCCAAACTACAATCTATTCTGAAACATAACCAAGTAGTTATTGTGCCTAACCAAACTCAAACCAACAATAAATGATGTGTGCAATGTCACGTGACATACATAATGTAGTTATTTTAACCCAAACCATGATCTTTTCCTAAACCTACCCAAACTACAACTGTGACGTTGTTGTGCAGGTGTTATCACTTTCAAGACGATTACTTTCAACATCAATTATTTTCTGGCTCAATCAATTAATTGTTTGGTCTATAAAACGTCAGAGAATGGTGAAAAATCAGCAATCAGTGTTTCCCAAAGCCCAAGATGGCATCTTCAAATGTCTTGTTTTGCACACAAGCCAGATTTTCAATTCATCTGTTATAAAGGACTAAAAAAAAAGCATAGAATATTACCATTTGAGAAGCTTGAATCAGAGAATTTTGATCTCTCCTACACATAATCAAGCCGTTTTTGTGCTTTAACCAAACCAAACTACAACCGTTTCACAATGTAAACTGTGTGTGTAATGCACATGACTCAATGTAATAAGGTCTGGTGAGTCTGACGCTGCCGGCAGCCTCCACTGGGAGCAATTAGCAACCAACCTATTCTGTCATTTAGGTATGAGGATGCATCTGAAACAACATTACTAACACGAATCACCGTCGGTGCAATGAGAGAGCGGTGAGTCTGGACCTCACAGTCCTGCATGTTCCCTAAGAAGCAGGAACATGCTGCACAGCAGCAGTAATCAGAAAAACCCAAACAGGTCTGGCTCTTTCCAATATGTTGTACAATATAAAACCCAGGTACAGCACTACAGCAGCAGCTATCATTAGACAGTAAAAGTGTCATGGGGAGCTTGGAAATGGAGTGCATCTAATCAGGGCAAAGGGAAGAGTCCCTTCCTCCAGCCTCCCAGAGGAGGCAGCTGTTCCCAGGCCCTCCACCACTTGTTCATTAATTACTGTGAATTAATGCTTTTCTGCCGCCGAGAATAAATAAAAAGATTGTGGTAAGGCCTCACTAATCAAGAGTGGCTTTTATTAAATACTGTGAAAATGTCAGCTGGTTGTGGCTCAATTGGATGGGAACAATCTGATCCGGCTCCACTCCAATCAAACATTATGTCTTGCTGGTCGGGGCTAAATTGCCAGCACCTGTTTTGCGAGGCCACAAGATGTATTGTCTTCGTCCAAAGAGAACGGGGGAGAGGGGGGGCAGTGGTTCGTATCCAGGGCCAGCCTTTACTCAGGCTGCAGGTTAGTTCAGCCTCTCAGGAATCTACATCAAATAAGACTATTGACTGCCAGCGCTTGAAATGTTCCACTAGAGGAGCCCTTTGTTTGGTCAGTTTTGTCTGTCTCTTGCTTGATCCAATACGCTGGTGACTCAGTCAACCCGAGGCTCAGACGATCGACGTGTCACTATGACATGTGATTCGTTGGTATAGTAACTGCAGCTACAAGCAGTGATTTTTTTTCAACAGAGCTTCTACTTCGTCTGTAAATTATGTTTGCAATTAACTGATTGATTTTTTTATTCCATAAAGGAAATCAGAAAATGGTGAAAACACCTGAGGGACGTCTTCAAAAGAGGCTGTTGATCTTGATGTTTTATAAAACTAAGAAAAAGCAGTAAAATCATCAGACGGGAGAAGTGTTTGTTTTTTAAATGATGGATGCAATTTATTGTCAAAAAAATAATTTCAGGAATTAGTCGGGTAATTGTTTCAGCACGAAAAACAATGTGAAAGAATAATAATTAGTACTTCAGTCAAAGAATATAATTTGTGTAATCCCCTGCTATGCTGCTGCTATCATCCCTGCACCCCTGACCATCTTTAAAGGAGCTACAAACATATTTATATATACAGGAACTTTGGTTTAAGAGTTCAAGATGCTCAAAAGTTTTCATAAATTATCAACAGATGGTGGAAAAATCTGGCGCTGTGTGAAAGACGTGGATGCATTGTGTTGCAGAGATATCGGCTGAAGTTAGCATGCTAACCAGATCTGCCCTGATGGCTGGGACACACCGGCTGTGTGAGGCTGCTTTCTGCTGCTGCAGGCAGCTCTTCACAAGTAAAGGGATGAAGTCTGACGCTGAACTTGCAACATTTCTTATCAACTAGGAGGTTAAAATTTGTTAATGGTAACATTGTCTATTTAGCAATAGCTTACAAAGGTAGCTAAATGTATAATGTCATTTACATTGTTAATATGGTACAGCATGGATAATAAACAGGTGGCCAATTCTTACATACTGTATATAGGGATGCAGGCGATTAGTCGTCTATACGATTAAACTTCCCCACCCACGCTAGTCGGCACCAGAAATACTAGTCGTTTAAAATATTTAGCAATATTTCATTCATGCACAATGCCAGTTATCTGCTGCCTCTAAGATTTTATGCACCTGCACGCCACTAGTTGGGGCTGCGGCATGTTCAGACGGCAGTCTCTTTCGCCCAGCGCGTATGAACCGATCGCCCTGGCAACCCTGGATGTTTATATCGGACAAGTCGGACAGATGAATGTAGACTGTGACAGAATAAGCTGATAAATATTCACTTGACTGGAGAAACGTGCCCACATTAAGCACATACACGGACATAAGCCTGCAAGCAGAGCAGCCACTGCTGCTGCTAGCACTAACATTAGCCACACTGTGTGTCAGGCTGGCAGCTAACGTTAGCTCAGGGTCCTTTACCCGCAGACACTGTGACACTCTTCGGTCTTAAAAGGTGAAGCGTTTATTGAGTTGTTGTCATGTTTTGTACATTTATGTGTAAGGTTTGTATTGCACAGCACAGTACTACAAAGTAGCGCGCATTTCGGCAGTATTTAAAACACAAGTTGGTGATTGTAGACTGTGATTAACATCTTCAAATGACTCTTAATACACACAGTATATCTTCGGACAGTGTTTAACAATATAAATTAATACATTTTGCTATATTTTAACAGCTTTCTGAGTGTTTTCTTAGTGTTAGACTAGTCGACTAGTCTAAATTAAATTTTGTGTTTAATCGACAGGGAAATTAGTCGCCAGAAACATCCCTAACTGTATAACTCCTTTAAAGTAAGACGATGAAACTTTTTTTATGAACAGCGATCACCGTGGCAACAAGAGGCAATCACAGAATAATAGAACGTGTCATACTTTGAAAACCACAAGGGGGAAAAAAATCAGCCCCACGTTATGAAACAAAGTGCTTAAATGCTTACAAAGCGACTGCAGCTCGCTAAAAACATTAGATCTCATCTTAATTTTCAGGATTCCACAGTTTCCTCATTCATCCTACCGACGCCTCACGTCTGCATCCACATTTGTCTTCTTAATGACTGTTTTTGTTCGGTTTGGCAGCTCATAAAAACTTTTTGGTAGTGCATCGCAGCACATAGCAGCTTTTAGACTTTCTTCTGTTGTTTGCTAGCAGACAAAAAGTGACTCCGTCACACAATACAAGTCAGTGAAGAGCCATGGATTGTTTTCCCTTCTGGTGCGGGCGGGGCTTAAATGTGCTCTGTCTTTATTGATTTTTAAGATATCATCAATATGCAACTGACTGAGAAAGAGTGGAAAGGGGCCACAAAATGTTACCTTTTGTTATTTTACTACAAATGTAATAAATGTACACGTTCAAATGCGACAGACGAGTCAATACGCTTTTCTAATTTGATAAGTTATTTCTTAAGTTAAACACCCCTCTTTTGTCTGGAACTTTTCTTTTGTGAGTAACATTATTTCTTCAATATTCAGTATCTATAAGATGTATTTACATTAGCCAACATGAGCTATTAGTCACAGCAGACCAGGCATAAGGCCCTGAATGTGCTGAATTGAACAAGTTTGCTAATGATTTTCATTTGTAGTAGGAAGATGGTGTTATTTCTACTTTCAAAAGTTTCTTTCTTGCTTAAATCTCACATTTCTGGCCTCTAAAAACTTGTTTCTGGCGTTTAATCGTATAAGTTAAGATACTACAAGAAAACAACATGAGGACAGGAGACGGATGAGGATAAATCAGACAGCAAGTCGACTGATGAGAACAAATGAGGAGCCCGGTGATTCATTGTGAGAATGACACCGCAACAGTCTATAATACAGAGCCGCTTCAAACAGATGGGAGAAAGAACAGCTGTGTGTTTTAATTGGTCACACATGCGATATCAAGCACACAGCCCATCCAAAACTGTAAGGATGCTTCTCTCTGTTCAATTTTCTCCAAGATAACTTGGAACTGGATCGTTTGCCACAAGGACACAAACAAACACGGGACTCGGCTTTCTTGTATTTGATGCTCACCCTCTGAATACAGCGAGAGAACAATACCTGCTTCCTGTTTTGGGCTGTGAAGCAATCTGTCTTTGTGCCATAAAACAATCCAGCAGATTTACCACCAAATGTAACTGTGTGCCGCTGAGCTGGATTTTATGACAGCAGAGGCCACTATAAAAAATACAGCAGAGAATAATCCAGTGTGTGTAAATATGCACTGTATGCAACAAGTGAGAGCAGCCACTCCTGAGAGACACGGTATATGATATCAATATGACATGTTATGACCTTTTTTAAGCAGAAAAACAACCGGGGTCGCAAAAATTAGCCTGGGATAGAAATCTGATCTGAATCTGAAGTGTAACACATCTGTATCTTGATTTTGCATACAAATAAATTAATGAATTGTGTTATCAGTTTAATAAATCTTTTCAGTCATTTCAGAATTTATATTGATAATAATAATAATGTTCTTATCACTTTGTTGATTATATGTCTAACTGATCATTAATTTAAATCGCCACATTAATTGCTTATTAAATGAAGCCTGCATTTTTTTTATTTTCACTCATATATATACAATGTTACAGTGTTGAGTGTTCCTAATAAACACGGCCAAACTTTCAAATAATGAGGTAAACATATGCATTCCTGCACGCAGAAAGTTCAGGTTTACGACTTTTTGAATTTTTATATAACTCAGCTGTTTCAATTATATTAAGGCTTAAAGTTATGCATAATTAAGGCCGCTTTGAGTGACAGGTGAATACCAGCTCAGCTGGTTTGCTCACCCTCCACCTCTTTGCGCCAAACTTCCCGGCTAATCCAAAAATAAGCAAACACACCAAATTTTACTATGATGAATCTCAATACAATGGAGCACGCCACGCTCCGGCCAGTGGGCGGTGCAGCGTGCAGGCTACGTCACGTGCTACAGAGCACTTTCTCTCGAGAAATAAATGGGTGACGTCACAGAGTCTCTGACACTTATTATACTGCCTATGGTTTGCTGTTGCAAATTCATATTCAACTCATATTTTCAATATTAAAACAAGTTTCTATCTTTTTACAGGCATCCAGTAATGAGCCAATCAGTCTGTTCCACATGAAATTAAACGTTAATATAAGTGTACAACACGAACCGTCCAGTTGACAAACTGCTCTCAGCTGAGCCAGCAGGGTTTGTTGAACCTGCCAAGAAACCAGGTTTACAACATTTGGCAGATATTTTTGGCAGATAATTTTTGCAGATTATTTAGACAAAATATAAATATCTTAAATATAAATATGTTGATTGAATCTTAAAGAGACACTCTTAAAGTACACGCCTGTACTACTTTAATATTCATCTATGCCAATGTCTTTCTTTTCTAATCTTTTTAAAATTTTAAATCTTACTTTTTATGCCTTATATTGTACTATTCTGTATTAACTTTTATGCATCACATTATGTTCATTTTGCTGACTCTTTTTTCCCAAAGCTACATAGAATAAACACAATTAAGCTTTACAAGAACAAAAGCTATAGCATATGTCATTTAAACACTTTGATTCAACTTTGTCTATAAAATATGTCATTTTAGTTAGAGTTTAGGGTTGTTTATCTCTGCCTCACCTGTTAGAATCCAGGTTTGATCACACCTTAAGCTAAAAACTCACCAACTCCTCAGACGTAGTTAGCATGATTTAAAATGTCTTCACTGCTGTAACATTGAGCAGAGCCTTGTTAATGATATTCAAAGATGACTTATTGAGGATGAGAGCCAAAAAAACAAAACACATTCCCTCTTGTTTGAGGTAATGTAGGTTGTGTTTGAGACCCACACTGAATGAACACTCAGTGAGCACATTTTCACAAACTGCCTTTCAAATTAGTCCTTACACATGCATTTTTACCTCTCAGTTCTTCTACAAGCCTTGTTATTTGGGTATGCTAATGACAAAATATTTAAAAAAGGTCATTTGAAAGTGGTTATTAATCAGGGAGATTTCAAAATGTAACCACAAAACAAAGTAAATGACAGTTTTCCAAACAGCTCATAGACTGGGTTGCACCAACAAAGATTAACTTAATCTAAGATTAGCTCATATCAGAGTTAAGTGAAACTAGGCTTAAAAAGAGTAAATCCAGATTTAAACCCTGTCAAAGTTCAGGCACTACGCAAGTGAGTACATAGTGTGCAAAGTGTACTACGATAGTGTACAAACAGCACTAGTTTGCTAGCTTGATGAAAAGCTAGCTAAACATTACATTGTTTACTAGCTAGCTAAAAAAGATGACAAAATGTTACATTGTTTGACAGTGAGCTAAAAAGTAAAAAAAAAAAAGATTGTTATATTGTTAAAAACTGTTTTTATTGCCATCTTATTGTTTGTTAGCTATCTTAAAAGTAAGCTAGCCTTGTTAGGCTCAGCAGCTAAGCTCTAATTTCTCCTTTGAGGAAAAACTTATCGATCAAATCATCAACTGGGGTGAAAGAAAGAAGAGACATGCCATAAAACTCATATGGCTCGAGTTTGTCCCTTAACTTTTTTTTAAAGGAACTTGATTATTTTGTTCGATCCATCTCAAAAAGGCAGCCATAATAAATGTTAAACCTCCTTAAGTAAAAACTAAACTAAGGTTTAAATTGAAACTTTTTTAAATTTTAACCTAGTTTAAAAGTTTGGTGCAACATAATTTGAAGTTAAACAATAATTCTAATTACTCCTTGTTGGTGCAATCCAGCTTTAATCTTAACACAATACACAACTCATCAATACCAACGATATGGAGCATGCTCCATATGCATAATGCATCACTTACAGCACAAGAAGCTACTGATGAAACTGTTAGAGTCACTCTTTGTGACAAGTATTTGCAGTGATGCTTGTTTATAGACACACAGTTCTTGGTTTTATAACAGGCTGACGCCACCTTTGAGCCTTTATGGAGATAACTGGAGAGTAACCAGTGATACGGGGACCACAATCACTTTGAAGTAGCCTTGGTTACTTTGACAGTTTGGTCGGCTGATGGTAAATTGCTTAAAGCTCACCGCAAACAAAGCATTATGCAAAACGCATGCAATTAATCATTGAGAGGGCGGTTCATATTTTTTATGATTATTAATGGCCTTTGCCATGCTGTGGGGTCATCTCACCTCTCTGAAATATTTACATCATAAACAGCATGAATTATGGGGGTTGCAGGAAGGGCGCTGCTTTAAAATACAGTTTCCTTTATTTTCATCAGCTGGGGCGGTCAGAAAACTAGCCATCCGCAGAGCTCTGCATGGAAATGAGATGCTCCTTTTCGGTCACGTGACGCCTGAAGGACGTTGTTAGGATTCAAATCTCCTGTTGGTCAGTCAGCGTGGTGGGAGAAGTGGAGAGAGTATAGCTTCCAGCTCATTAGCCACAGTACGAGATCAATATGATAATGCTGACACATTGGAAACAGTGATGGAGATGTAATCCAAATAAAAGAGATGTGTGTGTTTCTTTTTTTTTTTTTGGAGCTCTGTGAATAATAAACAGGCAGGATTGGATGGTTTCTCCTCACATCACTGGTCCCTTTTCACCTTTTGCAGCTTCTAACTTTCACCATATGATATAATGGAACAAGCAAAACACATTCAGACAGTTGTAAGAGAGTGTTTTGAATTGATGTCAGTAACATATACTGTCTGCTGCGAAACAATACAGCTGGCAGCAGGAGTTCTATGCTTGTCTGGATTTCAGCTGGCAGCATTTATACAGGAAGTTTGTTAAGCAATCTTTGACTTTCCTTCAGAGGTGTTTAGTGGACTTTTTTAGCAGAGATGTTTTGCTATAAATACAACAATAAACTGGTGCAGCTCAGGTTTGTGAAGCGCTGGTGTTAAAATGTGGGGGAAAAAAAACACACAGCCTGCCAGCCTCCCAGTGCCATTGTTAAATTATGATTTTTATGTGTAAATGTGAAACATATTTTTGTAATAATTATGCATTACAGAATTTCTACATGACTAATATGCCAAGACATTGTGTACTGCATTACAAAGCGCATGTTTATTGGACAGCGTTCATGCTCCACTGTTTGTCGCTACTATTTGTAACACATCATACCCTCAGAAGGTGTTACTATCATGTTTAAAGCATTTTGGGAAGTCGTGGAAGATTTGAAAAATATGCTTTATTTTGCAATTTAACCTTTAGATTGGTTATAATATTTTTAAATTAACTTATAAGCAAGCATAGCCGGTAAAAGACCTGTTCTGTTGTTGAGGCATGAGGACGTGTTGAGAAACTGTTGTGAGCATGAACATGATGTCAGACTAAATAATGCGGAGAAACGGTGCAAATTCAGCCTGATTATCAGGATGCCGTTGCCCCAGCAGTAATAAAAAACATGTCATTAGTTTGTATTCCTCCATTAACAGACATGGAGAGAATCTGGCAAATATTTTCCATCTTTCAAGCACAGAGGCCAAGGCCCTGCCACAGATTCTGCATGCACTTTCTGCATGTCAATATATCTGTATCCAAACATGAATGCAATTTAATTAGCCTGGATGCGAGTCTATACAACATGACTCAAAGCTAATCAAACCTTTTCCCTCAGTTCCTTTTTGTTCTATTCTATTCCTTTTGAAGGTCTGTAAACGCTGCTGCTGTTGTGTGCGTAACTGCAGCCAGTTTTGAGAGAAGGGAAATCGTCCTTGGAGCAGATCATCAGGAGAGAGAAAGAGCGAGGATGCCTCCACCTCCTGTTGTTTGTCCGGGATGCCAAGCTCACGCACAGCATGCCAGGCCCCATGCGGGCGCTCAGGCCGGCCGGAAAAGACAGAGCTCTTGGAAGACTCGGGCCTGGCCGGAGCCAACACGATGCTCTTGCCAGGCAGAGCAACTGTGGCCAGCGTCTGCTAGTGCATCTCTCCCCTTTACCCGTCGGCACACGGCGGACCTCAGGGGAAAGGATGCAACCATCAGGGGAGCGCTAGTCCATCCGGGCCGAGCTGGAGGACAGAGCCCATGTGGCGGAGAGTGGGAGGTTTGTGGCTGTTACTCGAAAAACAGCCAGCAGCCTGGTATCCTGTTTTAGTTTCTTACTGTTGATGTCTAATTTAAGCCAAAGCATCCCCACTGCCTATAAAAGTGCCATGTAAAGCATTTTTAAGCATGAATTTACAGGAATATAGTCCAGATAATTGTGATTCCTTTGTGGCCAGTGGCGTTTTAAGTGGTAGGAAAATTAAGGTCACAGTTTCCCACAAATCCCACTGTTTCCTAGGGTGCATATTAGCACAGAAGTCATCCTGGAGTGGTAATGTTCATTTCATCATTTCATTTACTGAAGAAGATGTTAGACATGTAGACTTTCCCCCCTCAGTGCTTAGATTTCCCAGCAAGAAATGGAATATTTAAAGCAACATTACGTAACTATTTTACCCGAAAATAAGAGCTTCTAAATCATTTTGATGCTACACTGACTTGAAATAGGGGGAATGGTGCCTCTTTAATTCCCACTCTGCACCCCAACCGGCCGTTCTCACGCTGTGTTAACTTGGGTTGCCAGGTATGAGCTCAGTGCCTAACAGTTCTCAGCACTAAGGCACACAACACTGATTTTAATGAAACTCTCACATTTAATTGAGAAATTGTTTACAGTTTTTTTTTTTTTGGTTTCTTGCTGGACACACAGCTTTACTTGGTGCTAAATTAACCACCTTCTGCTACTAACTATTAACAGCTAGTTAGCTGTGTTAGCCGTGAAGCTAGCTGACTCTGCCCAAACCAGACTGGGAGCTCTGAGAACCGAGGACGTGTTGGTTTTAGTTTACATCTCTAGCTTTGGACTAGACTTGGGTGGTACTATTAGTATTACAGTATGCTGGGGTATTAAGAAATCTGGAAGGTATGATTATTAATACTATCCTAAATGCAAACACTCTTCTCTCTGTTAAGAAAAGCTGTGAAACATGGCATCAGGGAGATAAACTTCCAGGGCTGACTAGTAAAAGTAAAGAAAAACTTTTCTGTTTTAGAGAATCCTGGATTTAATCGTAATGATAAAAGTAACACAGCAAACACTGCAGACTACTGACAGGTCAGAAGATGTATTGTAGTGAGTATGCAACATTAGCAAGCGTAAGAGAGGGCAAGTGGCCTACTAATTGCTAACTGATGGAGAATGCACGCTAAGTGGAGGAAAAGGTGAGCAGTGGAGTCGTCACTCTGGCAGTAAATGTACAGCGACGGCGCTGCTGGAGCAGCGTCACGCCTATGTTGAGCGAGTACAGTCTGCAGTTGAGTAGATTCAAGTTGTTTGAAGTTTGAAGTTTTACACAAATATTGCCACAATACTGTATGCAAAATGTCAGGAAGGTATGAAAAAACAGATTCCACCCACGCCTACTTAGGACCGCTGGGAGGAGGAGGTTATCGGGCCAAAGGTGGTGGGAACCCAGCAGGCAACAGAACCAGGCTCAGCTGCCCCTACGGCAGTCATGTAAGAGGTGAA
Source organism: Lutjanus erythropterus (assembly GCF_056507025.1). Taxonomy (NCBI): domain Eukaryota; kingdom Metazoa; phylum Chordata; class Actinopteri; order Lutjaniformes; family Lutjanidae; genus Lutjanus; species Lutjanus erythropterus. Next base: position 4,659,448 of record NC_139335.1, read on the forward strand.
GTAACAGTAGAGGATGTTAACGGACAGATGTCCATCTGTCCATCTGTCCCTCTGTCCCTCCTGCTGTCGTGTTGCTTGTTATGTCTTGTGTTACTGCACTTGCTTGATGTTTGGCTGCATTAGCAAAGAAAACTGCAAAAAATTAAAATTGCAAAATATACGAATTCTTGCATAACGTTGCTGCAAACAAAGTGTTGATCATTGATCATTGTCTTTTCTGTATTCTGTATTCTGTATTTTCTGACATTTTCTAGACCAAACAACTAACCAATTAATTGATAAAATAATAAAATGACCTATGACTTTTACACATAAAAAGCCTAAAAAAAATAAATGCCATAAAGTCATACTTCTTTGTACTGTCAAGCAGTTTTCCAGTGTTTGTGTCCAAATTGAAGTGGTATTGTATTATAACAAAACATCTGCCTTCAATGTCCATTTTCTGAATGGCAAAGTTACATTTTCTGGAAAAAAAAAAATTCTTACAGATGGAGTATCTCTGTCTCTATCACTGTCTTTTTTTCCGTGGTCTCTGCTCATGCCTATAAGATGATGAAAGGGCCATCAACTATCAAGGCTAGCATCTGCATGAGAGCTTTATTGTTACATGCTAGATGAACATTTAATGAGCTTCAATACACAAGAGTCACATGTCATGTCAAAAACAGCGTCTTGCTGTACACCTGCTTTTTAATTACACAGAGGTACAGGCAGAGAGAGAAGGAGGAACTGATGCAACCAGCCTGGGAATCCTGTGATTGTTCAGTACAAATACTTTCAAATGTGGGTGTTTCCTACTGAGGACAGCTTTAAAATATGCATACATTTATATTTCTATCATGGAGTCTCTCGTGGATGATGAGAGTGCCGCAATTCTTGTGGCAGTGGAAAAACAACCGAGAGGATGTGTGACATGAAAAGTAGCCACTCGCTTTGGCTGCTGCTCTGAATTCAGAATTAGCGTGTGTTTTTGAGGAAATCCTGATGAGAGCAGGAGTTAACAGAGCCTGCATGCAATCACTCTTTCTGCAGCTGGTTGATGCAACTGATCATCTCAGCAGGCATTACACAATATCTCAGCTGTGACCCGCGTGCACCTGACTGAGAGAAACCGGAGGACTGCGAGGCGACAGGCGAACACGACATCCAGTCATCCAGGGCACGGGGTAGAAATTAAGTTTCTGGTTGACACACAGCATGGGTTTTATCTGTTTCAGTGTGTTACTTTCCCTGTTTGTTTTATTTTAATGCCTCCATGCTGCCAGTCAGATAAGACCTTTGCCACTGAAGCTGTGACAGTACATCTGAGGCAGATCAGGTTGCCACACCGCTTTTGAATGATAATACTGCAGCATCATGTTTCACATTGATTCATTTTCAAAGAGAGTCAGTATTATTTTTTATTGATCGCCCTTTCTTTATAAACAAAGATGATATATAGGCCTAGTAATAGGAGGATTAAATTACATGGCTTGAAAATAAGCTGGATCGATAAAAAAAGTAATTTAGCACAATTCGGTTCAATTTGTTTGAGGAATCCTGGGCTGGGTTTGTGTGTCTGAGTTAGCAGGTGAGGTGAAATGCCACAGACGGGATTGAGCCACTGCTACACATTCACTATTTCCACCGCTTTACATCATTTTTTTTTTTCCGCGTTATCAATGCAATCCGAAGGTGAAAGTTTGTCGACTTTAACTAGTTGACAGAAAACTACTGATACTGCAGTAATGTTGTATCACTCGACAGACAGTTGCAGCTGTTGATGAAACCCTCACATCATCATGTTCCAAGTGTGGGAGGACTGAAATTAACATAACGGAAGAGCAGAAACAGATTCTGTGCCACGTCTCAACACATACTAACCAGGTGTATATGAATGCTGCAGGAATGAGGCGGTCTCCCCCCACCCCCACCCCACCTCCGACGCCCCCACCCTCCCTCATCAGCGCCGCTAAACCAAATGCTGTGGCTCTCATTTGGGGCATTTGTTTGCCTGTGTGAAAAATAATGGCGGCAGGAGCAGGTGGAATATTGCTTCGGCAGCTAACCCATATGGATCAGAAAAGCTGCTTGCCAAGTCCAAACTCCACTTTTACAAGCACATCTGGAGCAGAATCACCATATTAATTGCCAGTTAATGTGTTTACACACAGCAAGGATTAATCCCTGAGAGAAGTTGGTTGACCTGGGTCACGCGGTCAGCGGGTGGGTTGTGTTTTCGGGAAGGAAAAGCAGTGGGGAGAGATGTCAAGCCAAATGTGTGGACAAAGGCACATCCATAAGCCCAATAATGCAGCTGAAAGCCATCTGTCATGTGGCTTTTCTGGTATTTTGACAGCATTTATGTCAATATTCTTCGATGGCTGCAAGCAGCTGAGCAGCAGTAAAAGTTCATGCAGGGATTTACAATCCTGTGATCACAGGACACGCTTTGTCGAACACACCTGCATTTTTTATTGTTTATTTTGGTTGTTTGGTCGCAGCAGGCAGGGGCGGGGGCGGGCTTAAATGATTTAGGGGCCGCAGAGCTGGAACATGTCAAGGGTGACAGATTTATATCGCGTCAGAGCTGCTGTTGAGGTGTTTTCAGGGGAACCACAGTTTCTAGCATGTAGGTGTGTACCTCTTTTAATCTGTGAAGTAGACACTCGACAAAACTCTAAAATGAAGTTGCCTTGGATAAAGCTGCACTCCGGTAAAGCCGCCAACCGAACTGGCCATTAAAAAGGGAGTAGATCTAATGAAAAGACAAACTAAACAACAAAACATTTTTCAGACTGCCAGCCCAAATCTGTTTTTGGCAAATCCAGAATGCATCCAGATTGATTTAAGGAAGCATCTGGAAATGTGTGTTTTGCAAATTGGATCCGAGCCACATTTGGATGATTTGAAATGCGATCCCAATCAGATTTCTGCAGACACGACTCAGTCTGGACACTCAAATCAGATTTTAAAGTGTCTTCTGCATCACTTGCAACTTGACACCCAACATCAATTCCAGAGCGATGGGAGTGCATCAGTGCAGCTGAGCAGAATCCATGCTGCTACTGGCAGACCATGAACGCAGATTAAGTTCATCAAAGTGTTTTGAAAGGTCAACAATGAACTCCAATGCCCAACCCATACGTGTTTCCTGATATGATGCTCCTGTCATCAGGAAAACATCATCTGCTTTTTTATCAGAGGCACAAAAAACTATTTAACTTAAGGAAAGATTGTAGTCGTGGATAAAAGAAAGCGATGCTTGGCTTTGACAAGCAGCATAAGCAGTCTCTCACAGTTTCAGAGAAAAATGTAAACAGCCTGTATTGTCTCAAGCAACCTGAGGAAAGGCAACACAGCTAATTGCAGGGAGTGTTTTATCACACGGTGTGATCGCAAACACAGTCACTTAATTATTTCCATGACAGCGGCTGAAGTCACCAAAAGTGGAAGAATATGAAAGAAGTGCTAAACACGAACAATCAAAGAAAGGCATGGGAAGCTAAAGCTTTTCCTCTTTGGCACTCCGGGTTCAGTCGGCAGCCATCATGCTCACATCTCGCAGCCTTTGAGCTCTTCTCTGCAAAGTTTACAAGCTGTTTGGCATATGATTTTTCAAAATTGGTGTCCTTGACAAGTTGAAAGAGTATTTTAGAGTTTTTTTCATCTGTAAAATGTTAGTTTCTTCAAGGTTTAAAGGAGAAATCTGTGATATTTTTACTGTAATAATCATACAATGACCATGGTATTTCATCTGAACTGAAGGAAACATGCTAAGTTGAAATGCTCGCTACTCTGACATCAATGCTACAGCTGCAGTGTCCCTGTTTGTTGAAATTGATGCTGAATGTTCACAAAACAAGTAAATGTCTGTTTATGAGTCGTAGGAAATCATTTATTATCTTTTAGAGGGAGTAGGTGTTTACAACGACAAAGTATAATTCACTGAACTCCAACTCCAGAGTGTGTGTTTTCAGAGCAGTGGGCTTTTGTTTTTAGGATAACAGGCTTAGCTTTACATCAACAGACAATTTACGGTTATAAAAAGCTGATCAAGTCTGAGTCCTTGTTGCCTGTTATTGTCAAATTACGATGTTGCGCTCGTCTTGCACTCCTGCATTGTTCCTGTAGTCTGCCTGAGCTTCCTTGAGTCTGAGGAGGAGGGGGCGGGGGAAACAACTCTTTATAATCTATAACTCTTTATAGATTGTATATCAAATAGGATTTCAGCCTATTTAATATGAACTATTGTCTATGGCTTCAACTTGCTACTGGACTGCAGTACTGATTTTTCAATGCACAATTGTTACAATCTGCTCCTTTAAGTCCTTCTTAATGAAGTATATGTTATTTTGTGTATTTTATCATTATTTATCTGTAAAAAATATAGAAAGAAATGACATGTAAGTTGTACACCTCGCCTCCTGTTGTGAAGGACGTCAGCGTGTACGTCAGTGCTCGCCGCGTTGAGCCCACTACCGGCTGATAGCAGCGTCAAGCTGCACCTGAGCCTTCCCTCCTCATCCTGGAGATAGCCCCGTGTCTCGGAGGGTTTGATTTAGAGGGACCTCCTAATGAGAGATTTACTGTATGGAGATAATTATGGGGGAAGGCAACATCTTGCTCGGGCCCTAATGAGTAAGATAAGAGCTCTTCAGTGGTTTGTCAAGCAGCGCCCTCCTCCTCCCGACCTGTCACAGTATGGGGCTTCTAGTGGTCGCAGACAATCAGCTGGAAAAACACTACGGGCACGCCTATATGCATGACAAGTGCAGACACTTGGCGACACACATACCCATGCACATGCATGCATGAGCGTGCGGCCCAGAGATCTCAAACCGATGCAGAAGGGACAAAAACAAAGCACACCGCTCCCTGATATTTCTGCCATTTTATAAATCAGCCACCTGGCCGATTAAGGGGAAAATGAGTGAACAGAATCAGAAACGCGTGGTCTTGTTTATTGCTTTAGAGAGTAAGCTGGCGAGGAGGCAGCCATTGTGTGATGATGAGAGTGGCGCCTCTGGAGACGGGCGTTCACACACTGGCAAAGGAGCTAATACAGACTTTCATTAGGATGCACACTTCAACACACTGTCATAGTATTTACAGTCTCACACTGGGGAAACAAATAAACTGCGTGATTAACAAGTTTTCCTGATGCCTGGCGCTTCGCTGTGCGCGCATTGGAGTGCCACCTCACCGACTTAATGATTCTTAATGGTTTCTTAATGACTTCTTAATGACTTCATCAGGAAGATCCTGCAACAGCACATTCTGACAAGCGGGAGCCTCCCCTTGAGACCCAGGATCACACCACAGTGCTAACCCCTCTTCAGTTTTCTGCTCAAATAACACACACTTTAAATCTGCTTATCTGAGACAGCATCTCCGACTTGGATGACACGAGCATTTGATCCATGGTTAACTATGGGGATATGTGATGTAATGTGATGTGAAAGCATGCAAGCCGACGTGTGGAAATGCACTAAAAGGCGAATAGGGATGTCCACCTAGGTTGTGGGCAAATGCAGTCACATCAAACTAATCTCAGAACATTGGAGTGACATCTAGTGTTGTGTAACCAGAATTAAACTGCATTGTGTGAGGGTATCTGGGAAAGCCATTCGGTAGCATTCAGTGCAGAGCTGCGACTGTGATGCAAGACTGGGGGAAGAGGTGGGAAAACAAAACAAACGGGTCTGAAGAGGCCGGTAATTGTAGAATTTCATTACAGCGGGACGGACAAAAAGATGACACTCCAAACTGCAGTGAGAGAAACCAGCGACGTGTTGTCGAGCTGAGAACAAACTGCGGTCAGCGGCGAAAAATCCTCCAAGCATTTAATGACATAGAATTTTCTGGGTCACCTCAATGTCACTGAGCAACAAATAGTTTGGAGTGTGAAGTACACTCTTAGAAACAAGGGCTCCAAAACGGTTCTTCCTGGAGGGCTGGGGTTCTACCCAGAACCATTAGCTTCTATCAAGGGTTCTTTGTAAGACTGAAGGTTCTGTTAAGAACCCTTTTCATCCAGAGGACCCTTTTTAGAAGAAAGAGTTCTCCAAAGATTGCTGAAATCCTTAAAGAAAAGGTTCTTCATACTATAAAGGGGTTCTCAATAAATCCTCCTGGCTGGGTTCTTGCTTAAATACTTGGAATACAAAAATGTTCTCAGTAGAACTCCCTGAGTGGATTCTAGATAAAACACTAGAAATATAAAACGGTTCCCAGTAGAACCCCCCGAGTTTGTTCTAGATAAAACCCATGGAAACTACAAATGTTCCTGGTAGAACCCCTTGTGTGGTCTAGATGAAAGTGTTGGAATATAGAATGGGTTCATGTTAGCACCATTACACCATAGAGGGGTTCTCTATAGAACCTCTCACAGCGGCCCTGGGTGAAACCTTTCAAAGATGGTTGCAGGTTTAACCTTTTATTTTAGGTTCTAGATAAAACCCTTGGAATCTAAAACGGTTATCAGTAGAACCTCCTGGGTGGGTAGCACCTTTAGAAGGTGGAACAGTTCTAAATAGAACCTGCAGAGAGGGTTCTGTGTGGAACTATTACACCATAGAGGGGTTTTCTATAGAACCTCTCACAGGAAGTCCTGGAAGAAACCTTTCAAAGACAGTTGTGGGTATAACCTTTTATTTTGGGTTGTAGATAAAACCCTTGCAATCTAAAAAGGTTATCAGTAGAACCCCTGGTGGGTTCCTGGAACAGTTCTGAATAGAAGCCCCAGAAAGGGTTCTGGGTGGAACCATTACACCATATGAAGTTCTAGGTATAATCCTTTATGTTGGGTTCTAGGTAGAAGGTACTACCGGGAACCAAAAAGGGTTCTTCTATAGGGACAAGCCCATAGTAAGAACCCTTATCGGTTCTAGTGAGGGCCTTTATTTCTGAGAGTGTGCTGTGGTCCATCATCGCCTGCCATGTCACTCTCAGCCAGTAAATACCAGTTAAGCCTGCAAATTATCGTTGTATCTCTCTGAGTTGAAAGCTCAGGGCTCTTTTCATCTAGACCATGTTCAACAGGATTAAAAGAGAAGTTTGCCTTTCTTTGAACAAATTCTTAATTATTTTGATAAAACAAAATTTAATTAGCCAACAAGCCAATTACGATCGTCAGTGTCCTCACAAAACAGCTGAGAATTCAAAAGGACGTGAATTCTGAAAGTGAACTAAAAGTTATTCAAAGTGCAAAGAAAATCAAGCAAAACCAAATCACTGAAAACATAAGGGTCATAAGTCTGCGCTCACACACACACACACAAACACACACACACACACACACACACACACGCACATACACATTTAACAACTGGTTAACAAATTGTATTAGCAGAGAAGCGTGACTGCATGGCAAATTACACCTGTCCTGATGGATGTCCTCTTTACGGGTTGTGGAAGCAGGCTGCGGGGCCGTGGAGGGAGGACGAGGCTTCAACCAAACACTCAAAAAATGATGCATAGCCGGCCATGTGTCACCGCTTGGCAGAGGCGGGTGGGAGGGGTGCGTCGCCCAGATACCGGTGCCCAAAATACAGAGAGACACGTGCTCCGCTTTAATCCACGGCAGTCGGGAGGAAAGGTGATTCAATTCCATCGAAACAATTAATGTATAAATATTATTTTAAGCCCTTGAGCAGTTATTGCTTGTTCTTTTCTCTTCTGTACTCAGATGTACTACTCTTGGATATTTTTAGGACATTGTTTGTAATTCCTTAATTATTTCCTGAAAAAAATTCCCTGGAAAGAAACTGTAATTTGGTAGTAATTATAGGTTAAATACTGGAGACAAAGTGATAAATTGGTACACTTAGAATTAGTTAGTCTGAATGCAAAAATGTGAAACTGGTCTACAGAGTAGCATGCACTTCATGCACAGAGGGCAAAGTTTCCAGAATGTGAGTGAACGATGAATGAATTTTTAGTTGGGTTTAACTATAAAGTGTTGTTCAAACACCTGATCATAACTTAATTTTTAATTTGGCCATAATTAACACCAAAAATATTTCTATTTCTTTGCAGGAAACTTAATAACTGTTGCCCTTTTGTCCACAGTTTTTCAGCATCTTTTTATGTCTATGTTCTGAGTTTTGGTACTAAAGTTCTCATCATGCAGAACGTGTGTCAGTGAACTGCAGCTGTCGGTTTCACCTCGAGACCCGTTTTGTTTTTTTAGCTGATATTTCTCTGCATTTTTGGTGAATATTTGCAATGAAAGCATTAACTACTAACAGGATCATATGGAAACCAATAGCAGACTTGCAATTATTTTTTAAATGTCGTAATCAAAATTTCAAGTTAATTATTTTGTTATCTTGAGATAAGTTTTCTCATGATAACTGGGTAATATTAATCTCATATCTCAAGATAACAAACATTTTCAATTTGAAAAATTTGTTTAATTCTACAAGAAAACTACTTGGTTAGGTTTATGATAAGACCATGTTTAGTGTTACAATAACTGCGTTACACTATGTATGTCACATGACATCACTGAAGCAACTTGCAAAACATGACAAAAGTCAGGTGTCACCGGAGCAACTCATAACAAGAAAGTCACGTCATGGACATAACCTTATGCAACTCTTTAATAACTTTTTGGTGTCAAGCAGAACCCTGTTCTCCTGGTTCAAAGTCCTGAGCCAGCCGTCCACCCACCCCACCTCCTAACCTCCTCCGTCTGTGGACCCTCTCGCTCTCTACGCTACGTCCGCTGCCCAGGGCGACTCATAAAGCCGTGAATGGGTGTCCACTGAGTTCACCTCAGCCATGAATGGATACTGTCCCCGTCTGTGTGAGTCAGAGAGGGTCAGGGACGAAATTTGCTGGTATGCGATGAACTGGGAATGAGACTGGGCTAACATCACGGGATAATTACAGACAATTTGTGTCTGGTTCATTTGATCACCCCTGATTCCAGCCTTCAAGATGCTGTTTTCTCTTTGTTTGGACAGTAGCCAGAGATGAGAGGTCAACCAACTCCCACCTCTCTGCTTCAGCCAGCAGCTAAGAGCCAAACTAAATGAAATAATTTATAATATAATATGACTTTAATAATAATATAAGTAATAAGAGGAAACAACCTTTTGTTTTCTTATGATAATGAGCTGATTATCTCCTCACCTCAAAATAACAAAGCTCATCTTTTCAACATAACAAAATAATTTTAGCGTTATCTCTAGAGAACACCAATAAAACAAATAATTGCAATTGTGGGTGTTCCTGACCTTATATATGATATTATTCCTAAATCATAATATTTATTGATCTATTGTTTAATGTTCTATGCACATAAAGTTTGATAAAATGTTATAAACACATTGAGAGGTTTAGCATATATGCTAAATGGATAATATTCCACGGATTAAGGTATTAAAATAGATAGTTAAGTTATTGGTGCTGAAATTCAGCCATTAAATTGGCGCAGACTAACAAAAACAATGCCATACTGTAGATGTGAAGTTATAAGTCTATTTTAATCTTATTTCCAAACAGATTTCTGGACGTTTATCCTCAAACATTGGAAAAAATGCTGATCCAAACTACATAAATCAAGCTCCAACGTTAAATTTAGGATGGAGAATCAGCTGGTAAATAAAGCTGAATGGGCGCAGTAGGTATAAACGTGAGGAAATAAATTAAAAATACATGATCCTGCAACGTGTAACAAGCCACTGTTAGGTGGCACAGACGGAGTCTGTTCCTATCCTCTGTGTATCTCCTCACACCTCACAGTGTGTCGGACTCATGCGATGTGACCTTCCTCTGGAGGCCCGCGAAACACATCCTGTATCAATTAGACCACCGGGGAGTTTGTCTGGCTGCGGAGATCACAGAGAAGCAGCCCATGACGTGTCTTCACTGTGAAGATCGACCACTTCCTCTGAAGCATCCAAACAGCGTTTTGAGAGAGAAAAGAGGCAGCGATAGAAACAGTGGGGGGATTTACTGCCGGTGGGATTTACTCCTTGTTCCAATTTGCAAAGGGGATTACTCATTTTTTCATCATTCCTTCATTTATTTATTCTCTTTCCAAATTCATTTCTAATTCACCTGAAGGAAAACAAAATATCAAGCCAAATGCATAAATACTGTCAGAGTGAATAGATAATGACAGCAGGTCAAGTTGTGAGTGAGTCACGTCTTCGCTCCTGGAAGAAAGTGATTACTGTAACACAGCGCTGACAATCACAACCAAGATAATTCCATTTCTCACATGGAGCTCAAATTGTATTATGTCACATTGTATTTCGCATATGCTATCAAAAACGGGATTTAGATATGCAAACTATCCGGCGGAAAAAAAAAGTGGAACTGTAAAGGAAGGAGGAGGAAGAAAACACGCAGCCACAGGGTTGGCATCCAGGCGTGTCACTTTGTCATGCTGTATGGTTTCTGAGAGAGCTTGATGGTTTCTAAGGGAGGGGAGAAAAAGTGTCGCAAAGGCGTGCTCTTCTCCAAGATGAACAGATGGCAGAGTCTAAGTGTGGAGATTTGTTTTATATCTCCATCCCATGTCGTGGCGCAGTGGATGTGGGCTTCCGCTATTTTTTTTTTTTTTTTCCCTCCTTCAAACGTTATCTTACAGGATAACGGATACACGCAATGTTTAAGCTAATGAGGAGTGGGTGTTGCTTTGTCTTCCTCTTTATTTCTTCCCCTCTCTCCCACTGACACATCCTCTTGCTTTCCATTCTCCCTCAAACCCACGCTTGGAGCGGAAACCTATATGCCAAACAATTATGAAACACAATTTGGAGTGCTGCTTGCAGCCTGGGTGGCCGTCTAAAAACATAGCTGACTGGAGAGTTCCCGGCAGCTACTGACGTGCAGCAACAGCAGTCAAAAGAGCATAATGCTCACGGAGCTGGAGATGATATCAGGTCAGTGCACCGCTGCTTCTTGAGCGAAGTGTTGGTGACGACAGTGATGCTGTTTTAACCAGTGAAGACTGAGCTGGATGACGGTGGCTGGAGGTTATGTGAGCTCGTGTGGCTTTCTCATATCAGTTCAGCTATATGTTTAATGTATTTTTATAATGTGACATGTTAAATGTCAGAGTATTAACCATAATAGCAAGTTAAGTATAGCTTAGCCCCTGTAAAACGGAAAGACTGACAGGTTAGACGGCTAAAAGCTGAATCAAACCTGACAATGTTGAGCTGAGCCTGACAAGTCTGAAGGCCTTTTTCACACCAGATGTGTTTGTTTTTTCATGCTAATAATCTGCACGTTCATAGTTTTTGAACTTGCATGCAGCCAATGGAAGCCTTCACATCAATGGGTTTTATTTTTCTGACCGATGTAGATTTTTCTGAAGTTTCACTTCTGACATGAACATATCTGACCAATCAAACTCTGTGTTATTGATGACATCACATTCAAAACGTTCAACATGGCGGATCGTTCACTTTTATATGATTAAAAGGGAAAAGAACTACAGAGACAATGATTTCAAAGACACAGTGGAGACGAACAGCAAACGAGCTTCAGTCGTCAATTAATCAGTCAGTCGTTTTCTCCGGTAATTGATTAGTTCTTTGGTTCATAAAATGTCAGGAAGTGTTGATCAGTCCAAGATGACGTCCTCAAAAGTCTTGTTTTTTCCACAACCCAAAGAAACACTCACATACAAGAAGCTGAAATCAGAGAATTAAACTTGATTTCCTTTAAAAAAAAAGACTCAAACTGATTTATGTATTATCAAAAAGTTTGTCTTTGTTTAAATTCATAATCTGACCTGCCCTCCTGTTGGAGTATGTATAAACAGCTGTCAGAAATGATTCCAGTGCTTCTTAGTTCAGTTTAGTTCTTTGTTTGTACATATAATAAAAATAAAAGGGAAGAAAAATACAACAACATAAAAAATGCACAGGTGGGATGAAAAATCCCCTGAGGGCTTGTAAAAGAAACCCACCTAAAATCAAACTAAAGACGACTACACTGCCACTATTTTATAAACTCAGAAGGGTATTTAAAAAATCTAAAATAAAGGACAGGATCCATTTTCCACGAAAAATACAAGCAATAAAAAGAACTTGGTGCCGTCCTGAAACACATCCAGAAGTGCCTGTGGTACAGTTTCAGCTCCTTGAACCAAGCAGCGAAACTCACCAAGTTCTCCTCTCTTTCTCAAAATTGGGTTAGACAAACTGAGGTATGTCGGGGTTTTTTTTCTTTTACGACTCGAAAGATAGACTTCTCATTGCTGCTGCCTGAAGCGTCCATGATTTCTGGATTTACTCTCTAACTCTTTGTTTCTGACTCGGTGTGAAAGATCTGAACTTGAAAAAAAAAATCGTCTACAAGTATCCTGCATTTTTGTTTCGTTTTTACGTTTTGTCCCTGGTGTGAAAAGACCGTAAGGCTTTGTTCAAACTGCAGGCAAATCCGATCTTTAAGACAGACTTCCGCACTGTTATTTGCAAGTGATCAGTATGTCCAGACATCACTGAACTACAATATCTGGATAGCTTGCTGTAGAAACGGTGGAGCCATCAGTAACTACAAATGCTGGTGATGTGGAAGCATGGAAAACTCCAGCTTTGCACATGCAGAAGTCCCCCCAAAAGTGTCAGGGAACAACAATCCATGGACAAATAAAAGAGACACTCTGCTAGCAGCAGCATGGATTCTGGTCAGATGGTCTGATGCACTCCCGTCACTCTGGATTTCATTTTTTTTTTTTTGCCGTTGTGTCTAACGTTGCGAGTGATGCAAAATTCACTTTGAAATCCCGGTCAGTGTCCAGATGCATCTGTACAAGATCTGATTGTGGGTTTTTCTGGCTGTCTAAACTTTCGAAAATCAATCTGGACACAACCTGGGTATGACAATAAAACAGATCTGTGCTGGCAGTCTGAAGAAGGCCAGATTCTTTTGATTTAGGAAACAACATGTCCTTCCTTTTTAGAGCCCTCTAACAATTTGGTTTTCTAGTGTGTAATGAAAATGGAGCCAAGCTACAACTTAATCACGTAATTACTTGGTTAAAAAAAGAAATAAACCCTCAATTACTCAAGTAACCTGTTGGAAAACATCTCAACAATCACCAGTACAGTCTCACAGTCTAACTATAAGACACCCGGGTACGACACCTGACTCACTCACAATATTAAAAGAGCTTACACTTTTGACCTTTTGCTCTACTTTTAGGAATTTCTGCAAAACGATTAAAGGCAGCTTCTCTTGTTCAGTCGGAGAAACAGGGATTTTGAGTCACACACTGGAGGTGAACCCGAACAGCTTAATCAAAATAAGACCAGAACAAAAAAGTGCTGTTTACAACCACACGGCTCCCTTCTCTAGTGCCAACCTCAGGTGCATTCACACAAAAAGTGTTTGGAGCAATTTAATCAAACTCAAGAGTGTTGAATTCTTCAGTCCAGTTAATTTGGTGAGGTGAGAATGTACCGCTGAAATTCAAGCGTACCAGTAATTATGGTAATTACATTCTCCTTCTAGGAAAACTCAGCTCAAACTTAAACTGACCAACACAAAGCTCCCTGAGTCCATCACGCTTGGAGAGACGAGTGTTTTTAGAGTAAACTGTAGACGCTCCTATGCTCAGCTACAGTGACAGGAGATGTGATGCATTTTGACTCCTCACCGGTCGCCACAATCTCCAACCTGGCAGGATGACAAAACACAATCCCTCAAATGTCCACATGACAAAATAACTACTTTTGAGTCCGTGCAAGTTTGGTTTAGGAGTTCTGTCTTGTTTTAAAGCGGGCACTGACAGGGTAAACCAACCAAAAACAAACATATAATGAAGCAAACTTCTTTACTTTGGTTCAGACCAAAGCAGAAAGCCTCTAGGTTGGTCTCCGAAAACCAAAAGCTTCCAAATAAGCAGCGGAAGAAGCCAAATAAATTCCCAACGTCCCCCAGCCTGGGAGACCAGCCCTTGCACCTGTGACCAGGTAAACTTTCCACACAGTCGTTAATGGACATGGCGGCTGTTGTTTACTGAAGACTCCCCACAGAGGAGACTAGCTGACCCATGTCTGCAACCAGTGAGTGGTACAAATGGCAAACATCTCTTGGAGTCATTATTTATGCAGGAATGCCCTTGGGAGTCTTTGCACTTGTTTACACAGTCACGGCACAGTCCATTCATGACGGCTCCGAGTAAATGAGCCGCTTGCTACCAATTTGTCCTGGACGACGAAGCTTTGGGGCTCTACTACCCACAGTTACCTTGGGGTGTGTGTGTGTGATTGTGTGCGTGTGTGTAGGGGTATGGAAAAGAGGTTAACGCAGCACTGCTGTGCTGTTGGGAACCGACCTGGAACTACGGACACAGAAGTCCCAAGGGTATCGGGAAGCACAGTGTCACATTTGGAAATAAATGAGAGAATGTTTTTTTTTCAAGACGAATGCCGTGGACTTTCACCTTTGAAATGGGCTGTTTGTTTGCCCGAGGACGAGGACAGTGGTCAAAGTTAGTGAGCAACACCCCTCCTCCATAAAGCCCAACCCAAGACGAGAGTTTTATGGAGGTTGAACTCAAAGGCAAAACGACGACAAAGTGAACTCAACACGAGTTTCGGGGAACCGCTGTAAGTTCTCTCTTTTAAAACCGCACTAAAAATCTGTGTGTTCCATTGTGGATTGCTACTTCCGCTATGTTTCAGGTGACAAATGCCGTATCCCTTATCTGCATTTTTAAAGTCCCCCTGTAGCTACGGAAAACAACAACCTCCAAGCTAGCAAACTGTATGCTACAAATGGCAAATTAGCACCTTGGTATGGATGTAAACAGACTAGAAGCTGTTACCTTTTCTTTTAGCCATTCAGTCATTTTAACCCTCCCCTCCAACACAGTCGGAAAAAAATGTGTGTGAACACCCCCTCAGATTGGAACAACAACTCTGAAAGTCAGCAAAAAGTTTAGTACACAGCTTGATGAGTTTACATCATACACAGAAGCACAGTGGACAAAAGTAAATGTTTAGTTGATGTAAGACAGTTTTTACAGGCATATCAATGTTTTTTGGTCTCATGTGATTTGTAACATGTATTAATTTGTTACTGTTGGTGTCCACTGGTTTAGTTATTTATCAGCATTAACCTTGATAACAAGTCAGGTAAAGTACCGGTGCAGCAACAAGTCTGGGACAAATCATAAAACTTAAAACCGTTTGAGCAGACCGGAAGTATCAACACAGATCTTCACTGGGACACTCGTCTCAGCCAAACCATCACCCAGACGCTTCAAGTAGACTACAGAGCCCTTTGTAGCGCCATGTTGTTTCCACATTATGACTTAAAACCTCACCAACACACTGGAGTCGGAAGAATGACTTCCAAACTCAGGAAACGGGACCAGCCGAGGAGCAAGTGAATGCATAAGTTTGCATAAGAGGGCAAATTGAATCCAAGGTGGAAATTACAGACTGTAAAAACACTGAATTGTTGTTTCTGAATAAATATTATCAAAAATGGGTTATGATTTAATGAAAACCTTGAGGATCATACCGTTAACTAAAAGCAGTAGTACGACACAAAACACTTCAAATGTTTAACATTTTACTTACAAATAGAGAATTATGAGTAAAAGTGCTTAAAATATCAAAAGTATAACAAGTCATTATGCAAGTGGAACATCTGCTTTCAGTGTTACTGTATATTATTGATTATTGTACATTTATTATCAATGCATTAATATGGAAGCAGCATTTTTGTGCCTGGTCAAGCTTATGATTTATATGACTATTGTAGGTATCCAAAAGCTTAGTCTGTAACTGTGACTATAGTTGGCAGATTTTGTATTGTTTATATTGTTGTTTTTATCTCTCTGTAAATTACTTTATAGCCTTGTTAAGAAAAATTGCTCAAATCAGGTTTTTTATCATCTGCATCATCATCATCATTATTATCATTAATAGTAGTAGTGATAGTAGTAGTAATGACAGTAGCAGTAGTATTATTAAGTGATGTTAAGTACAAAGTACAACATTATCTCTGAAATGTAACAGAGTAGAATAGAAGCATATTTTAGTAAGTATTTATAGTTGTACATAAGTGGAGGAATTGAGTAAATCTAAATAGCTGCTACTACTCAACTGCATATTCAACTACTGAGACGTATCATTACATATTAAACTGTTCAGTGAAGCAAGTAGGAGGCGTATTGTGCTGCTGACGAAATGTACAGTATGTCACAGTAATCAGGAGCCTATCATTTAGAACAGACGTGTCCACATTCTCTCTTATGAAGGGCCAGAAATGAATCTGGATGGAGAGCCGCAGGCCAAGAATAAATGCTGATTACATGTAAAATTACATGACATTAAAGTGTTTTATATTTCATAGAAGATTTACATCCTAAATATGAAATAAAGTAATTAAAACACTACTACTACATATGCTCCTTTTTCAGCAAAAATTTGAAAAGAAAGATACCTTTCTGACAGAAAGTGCATAAGAATGAGCTCCTGAATCCTCACTGAGTTAATGAAAAGTGATATTACAAAGTGAACAACCTCTTATGACTGAAATCTCAGTATAAAACATAAAGTTTAGATTATTATGCCTATTTCAGAGTGTCTTGTTTTTTGGTTTTTGTTTTTTTCAAAAGCTCATATGTTCCTAATTCAAAGCCGCCATCAACTGGCAGCTTTTGGCATTTTTAGTGTCACTTCACCTCCACAGGATGAGGGTGCGGGCGCAGTTCTCCTTGATGTCTCAATTTGCGTGCATTCTGCGGCGTGCGCGATTGAAAAAAAAAAGATCCAAAGAACCAACAGGAGAGGATTCAATAAGGCGGCAAAGTATTCAAGGCAAATGACTCCCCCTATAGTTCTCAGGTTTTCATCTCTAAAAAGGGAAGAAACGTGGCTCATGGAGAGGCAGAGCGACAGAGAGAGAAAAGGTGGGGGGGGGGGAGAAGAAGCGATGGGATAATTTAACAAGCTTCCTCCTAAACCACTCCAAAACCTCCAGAGTTTAATTGCTGGGAGGCAACATTATCCCTAGCAACACTGTGTCTGTCTCTTGGCTGGGATTCGGTGGGTACCTGCTGTATCCACTCCCCACACAATACAGCGCCCACTGAGCCATATAATCCTCTCAGGCCCTCCTCTTCTGGAGAACCACATTCAATCCCGTTGTGACACGGGAAAATCTCCTCTTCTCCATTTTTTTTTTTTTTTTGTCAGGGTACGTGCTTCAAATAAGCCCAATCAGTAGGCGCTGTTATGTGTGCACAATGCTACAGGGAGCCGCAGAGAGAGGAGGGAAAAACAGAGAGGAAGAGTTAAATAAAAAGACGTTTGATTTGCTGCTGTGAAATTTGGGGCTACTTTCCATTCCTCCACGGAGCTCCCTGGAGCAGCCATATTTCTGTTTATGTTTAAATGTGAATCAGTCAGATGGGCTGTTGGGTTCCTGCTGAATCATCCTACCCTCCCATCAGTAAAGCGCCGGGTTACTTTTGAACCGGCTGCCTTGTAGGAGAAAACAAGAAACTAATGCCACTTTCTTCCTGACTCCTCTTTCAAGTTGCCCTTGAAAAGAAAATTACAACAACCGGCTTTGATGCAAGTCTGACATGCTTCGAGATATTCTCGGTAAGTGCAGACACACACTATATTATCATTCCAATGAGTCTGCTCCTGATGTCTTTTAACCGGCCGCATATAAGCACGGGCTGACAGGAAGAAAGCATTTTCAACAGCGTGCAGAGGGACGCGGAAACAGCGGCTCATTACACAAAATGGCAAAAGAAGAAAAATGGTATTTCCTTTGTTGTCCAGTGGTTTGTAACTAAAGTCAATATGGCATTTAGAGACCTGCTGAGACATCTTTTAATTAGAGGATGAGCTAAATAATGAGAAAATACAGGAGCAGTGTACTGAGAAAGATTTCTATGTTTTATTAATTTTACTTTTAGGTCATCTCAGTCCTAGCAAATTAGTTTCTTCACTTCTTATACTTAGTTCTCTGAGCAAAAAATAACTGAGAAAAAAAGAACAATCTGCATCTCTGAACAGTCGGGTTTTTTTCAGTGTATTTTTCATCATTAGATGCTAAATTTTGAGAGCACAAACCATTGTGTTAGTGATTTTTCCACGTATTTTTGTTTCTGGCCAGTGAGGTCTATTGAATATTTTCTGACAGGGTGTTAAACACTAATCCTCTAAAAATACTGCGTTTATAATATTAAGTATGTTTTATATTTTCCCAAACTCTTATATGGAGGCTCATCTCTGCCAATCTGATGGAAAAAAGACTTAGTATTTCAGAATAATGACTTAGTATCTCAAAAACAGTGACCCAGTTTTGCAAAATAATACAAATCTTTCTCAAAATAATGACTCACTTTGTCAAAATAATAACTTAGTATCACAAAATAAAGATTTAATATTTATCATGCATAATAATATAATGATAAACTTTCAGAATAAAGTTTGTTTCACTATCATTCAATAATAAAATACAATAATTTTCATCCAGACGTTTTTTTATCATTACATTGGCAAAAATGGGCTTCCATACTTTGCAAAATTTGGATTTTTCGTAATCTAGACCATTGGTTCCTGACCTGGGGTCCCCAAGACTTTTTCTACTCTGAGGTCCTAAAAATTAGATTTGCTCACGTCGACTAAAATCACAACTTCAAGGTTTGTTCACCTTTTCCAAAGTCAAGTTCAAGCACTTTTCAAGCATTTTAAAGGTTCATTTTCAAGCTTCTCCAGCACATTACAGCTATTAATTATACAAAATGATCATTTCACCGCTTCATCGCATTAAATCAGAAGTTATTGTGCTATTATCAACCAAAATGTGTCTGTAAATAGATTTGGCTTTGAAAGTTTTGTGCATTTTCCTTAACTGATAGTTGAAAATGCTAACAATTGATTACTTAAATATAATAATATATTTTTTCTAATTTTTTTATTGTGTTGTGATTAATCATCAATTAATACATCTTTAATCAGTTAAATTTTTATTCACCAATTAATTGATAAATGATTGATCATTAATGTCCTGTACAATCTGTCTCAGCAAATATCTAAAAAGTTAACTAAGTTAATAAATTCAGTCAGTAATGTGATTACAGTTTCAACCAGTTTCAAGCACTTTATCCAAAACCCAAGTACTTTTCAAACCTGGAAAACACTGCAGTAAAATTTAAGTGTTTTCAAGGATTTCCAGCACCTGTGCAAACGCTGCAGAAGTGTGTGTTTGGGTGGGGGGGCTCAGCTGTCCTTAGATACAAGAAGGGGGGGGGGCTCCAAGGAAAAAAGTCTGCAAACCGCTGATCTAGAGGGTTGTGTTGGAAGCTTTTGTAAAATACATACTGTATTGTTTATCTTCATGTGTTGTTAGTTTGTCTGATAAAGACTGATGATGAAATCTCGCCTTATGAAGTTTTGGACACTTTAATCCGGTGCGCAGATGCTCTCCACCCCCCCTCCTTAGTCTCACAACAACACAGTCATTTATATCACTATCCTTCAGCAGAATGTTTTTGTGAGAGTGAGTCATCTCACCTGTGAGAGGTTGGAGGTACGAGGTCGGAGGTGTCGGGAAGGAAGGAGAGAAATCACTTGTTGCTGATGCAGAGAGCGAAGTCCGGCGTCAACGCCACACTATACCAATCAGTTTCTGGGAGGAAAAACAAAAGGCAGTGTGTTGTTACTCAGTCCAGTTATTTTATAAAGGTTGAACACTTCATTTTCATCACCCCTCATGTACAAATAATTCAATTTTACAAAACTTACACCAACTTAAATCTGTCATGTCCTCTCCATTATTGCTCAATGACACACATCTTGTATTTCTAGATGGTATATGTGGGATTAAGCCTAAATTAAACTAATATAGAAAGATGTCACCCTGTGCAACACTGTGGATTAATTTGAATAGTTTTTGGACAGTGGGGCTCTATGGCGCAGAGGAAGAAGATCTCTCAGGCTTTGATACGCGCAAGTTAGTCGATGCTTTGACTGCTGGTTTTGGGCTTTTTATGGGATTTATTGACAATAAGAAAAATGAAGAATTTCACCAGACAGAAACTTTCCCTCTTAACTGATACATTACAAAGACAACGAAGATAAAAAGCTTCGCAGCAGCAGAGAGGTTTCTAATGATGGGATATAATATCTGCACCAAGTTTGAAGTTGTTGTACTTTAATGTCGTTGCTCAAATTCATAAAAAAAAAAAAAAACGTGAAAATCTTTCACATCCAACACTGCAGTAAGAAATAGGATGGAGAGGTGGAAGGTTAGCTCATAATCCATAACAGATAGTTAAAGCTTGGCCACGCTGGCATCGAATCCTTATGAAAATTGTAACGGGCCTTGGCACCGGCACAGAATCTAACAAATCAAAACTGTGAGGCTTCCACTCATTAGCAGTCAGGCCATGAAGGTTGCTTCTGGATTTTTTTTTTTTTTTTGTCAAAAAATATGGTCAGCTGCTCGGCTCCCACCTGCTGCTTCATTTTGCAGGGGTTTTTCGTAGCATCGTGGCGGTTGCGGCGTTAACGCAGAATGAGAGCGGTTCTTAAAAATAAACACATTTGCCAACACACTGAGCAATTCAAGTAACATTAGATTATATAAATTGTCAGTAATGAGGCACCGGGGACGGCATCTGTGATCCGCAGAGGTCGACCGTAACATTCTGCCTCGCTGCTGATAAAATGCATCCCGAGTGCGATTTAACTGCCTTAACATGAGCAGGTACATGCGAAGAGACAAGCGAGAGGTCCGAGAGGGTGCCTGTTGTGGAGGTCACGCGCATGTGCTCGCATGCAACACAACAATGATACACAAACACTGCTGACAAGGGGAAAATATGAGGACTTCTGAAGCACTGTAAAATGTATGAAGAAACGGATGTGGGGGTCATTTTACTGAGCAGCACCATTAACATCGCTGCCCTTGTCTGAACTGGAGCTCAGATCAGTCACTCACACACACACACACACACATGCAAAACATGTAATGTGTGCACACACACACACACACACACACACACACACACACACCATGCAGTATTTTCTCCTCTTTTTACATTCCCCCCTCTTTTCGCCCTCAGAGAAGGAGAGGTCGACATTTTAACTGCAGCAGCGAGGAGATGGCTTCCTTTCACCTTGACGGGCATATAATGAACATTTTTCATTTTGAGCTTAGCTTCACTTACAGAGTCAGTCAGCTATTTTCTCTTTGAACCTTTTTTTCCCTTTCTGACATTTCCCTCTGTGGTTTTGCCAGGATGATCTTCACAGTAAATTTGTGCCCCTTTTAAAGAAATAGGATACATTTCTGTTGATTTTTTTTTTTCAAAGCGCTCATTTCCATATAGGTCCCCGTATAACACAAACAGGCCTACGGTGCAGCATGAAACACAAACAATATGCTAATCACACCTGTTTCAATTATAGCCCCGGTATCCATGAAATCCATATCATTATTTACTTATTGTTTTGCATTTTGCCTCAGAAAAAAAAACTGCATTGCAACTGCATTGCACTTTAAAGGAATGTGACAAAGTAGTTGCACTCCTTTAACCTCAACCCAGAGCCTGGTCTGTAATTATTGGAGAGTAAATTAAAGAAAAGTTACGTGAAACAACCACAAAGAAACATGAAACAACAGAGAGGCAAAAAATGTGCAAAATGACAACAATGAGATACAAAAGTACCATAAAAAAAACACAAAACAACAGAAACAGAACAATCAGGAAGGTACCACAAAGAGAAAAAACACAAGCACAAAGAAACAAGAAATGACAGCAATGAGACACAAACAAAAAGGAAAAAAGATAAAATAAGACAATAATAGACAAAAATGTGAAAATGTGACTCAAAACTATTGCAAAAAGACACAAAACAACAATGAAGAAATGCAAAACGATAAGAAAGAGACACAAATCAACCACAAAGAGATCCAATACATTTGGGCATTTGCATTTACATTAATTTCCTTGCATGTTACATGTAACATTCACTGTCAGGTACTGAAGATCAAAGTGAGGCTGGCTGAGTTTAGTCCTGTTGGAAACTTTCCCACGACTGGCAGAGAAACCAGTTCATTGTCAGTTTTTGGTCATTCTGAAATGTTTTGAATCATATGCTGCATATAGTTTTCATCGTATTTTACAAATATAGCAGGTAGTGCTGGTTTTTTTGCCATTGGTATTTTTAATATTATTTTTAAGAGTCTATTTTCTATTGATGTGAAGCACTTTTTTTATTTTGTGAAAGGTGCTACACAAATAAACATGTTATTGCTTTCATTTTCCGCTTAAAGTTGGTTGTGATCGAGTACTTTTGTGTGCTGAGAATGTACATTATCATCAAGTGATAAACATAACTTTCATTTCCCGATATGTTAAAGTTTATAGCTTATGCTTATGTAATGCTTTGCCAAACACGCTTGTCATCCTCTCATTCAAAGTGATGGATTAACTTTACTGGAGGAAACGGGGGTGGCTAAAAGAAAAGTGAAAACTCACTTTATGCATCTTATAACCCAAGTTTACAAGAACAAATGATAAAAGAGCAAAGACCTCTGTATCTAACAGAACATGCAGGGACGATTAATTATCCTTAAACTAATCCCTCAACCAAAATGTTAAATGCACAAATATAACGGAGAGAAAATGCAATGAAAAATCCTCTATCCAAAACCTTATAGTCAGAAGGCTAGCAAAAACAGGACCACATACACACACACACACACACTCACACACACACTCGTGCCCACATTTGCCCACACAGGGGGGGCTGGCAGGGTGCGTTCCAAGACAGCTGGTGAAAACCGGGTGTGCTCTGGCTGCGAGAAGGAGCAGATTCAGGTGACATCTGTGCCTCCTGTTGCAGCGCAATAGTAGAAACACTAAAAGTGAATTACAACATTAATGATAGTGCTCTGCAAGCTGTCGTTCCATATTACGCATCCATTATTCCTTGCATGGGTACTCAGAGGCATCGTGAAGGAATAGGGCCCCAGCACCACCTCTACAAAAAAGCCACCTCGCTGTGAAGAGGCGCAGTTGTTGAAAGGATTGTTGGTTTATAGAGTAACACCTTCCACCGCTATACCATGTCACCGCGTGGCACCGTGCTGACTGGATGACTGATTCTTTTTCTCTCCATTTCCATCCCTCACTTCATCTTTCAAGCAAGCAACCTCCCACCCCTGACCCCCCCTCCCTCCTCCTCCTCCTCCTCCCTGCACCGCCGCCGCTATTTCAGACAACATTTGTTTGATCTTGCCGCCCTCTACAGCTGAATGAAATCAATCTGGGAGAGATGTCATGTGTGAGCAGAAATGATTGGCCACAAGAATAACATGTATTTGAGAACATGGAGCCGGTGCCCTCGGTCTCGCCGCCTGCGAGGCTGGACGCACGCATGCCTGCACGTGCACGCACGCAAAAACACAGCGCGGCGCGGCCGGCGCACGCCTGTCGGGCATCACACAGACATCTCCGAGCTGTCACCCATCCCCAGACTTTCAATAACTTCAAATCCCCCGAAAACCTGGAGAATAAAGGCAGAGTCGATCACTCATAGCTCCCTTCACTCTGCTCTTCTCTTCAGGGAAATAACAGCCGAAGGAGAAAAACAAAGTCAGGATCCCATCCTCTCCCGCAGAAAAGCACTAGCATCCCCGGAGGACATGGGGAGAACACTTCTTTCATCATTCTGGTTAACACACAATAAAAAAAAGATTCATTTAAGATGTTGTGACTTGCACGCAGGTATAAACCAACTGTATGGGGGAATCAATGGTAATCAAAGGTGGGTTTTCTGAGAATAAAAAGCTAGATGAGAAAAGAGAAAAAAGCCCAAAAGAAGTGGGCGGTGGTGGCATCACTAACAGCAATGTGGCTTTTACGCCAGCCTACACATTTCTATAGGTGTCTCTGTGTGATTTGGATTCGTGCCATGCAGGATCGAATGGCGGGCGTTCCCTCCACAACGTCTCCCGAGAACACAAACAGATCGTCGGCACATCCAAACCACAGCTCTGTGCCGCTGACTGGCTGTGATTTCTTCATTCAGGAGAGAGTGCCACAAAATGTGTCGTACTTGAAGTGTTTTACAATTACCAGCTGATTATATCAGCCGCATTAGCATATTAAAAGGAAGACTACTTGAACACAGAGATAATGACTGAGTGTTAAAAATAATTTCCCCACTCATTATCGACGACAGACACTGAGATCTGGGAAAGGAAATGTCGATAAATACCCGTAAACCTTTACTGTGTAAATAACAACAATTAGGGAGAAATTAGATCAGGCTGTGTTGGTGAAAAGGGAGATAATTCTAATTAAAAACTTGCAGATATCTGGGGAAGAAAGCATAAAGCTGTGCATCAATCTATCTATGGGAGTGAATTATTATTCACTCAAGTGTGAAAAACTTTTGTGTTGTTTACAAGGTGTCACTAAACCAAATGACTATTCTTTTCAAATTTTAATATCAAGCGGCAGCACTGCTTCAAACTTCTATTCAGACAGCGCAGTGTTCCCGTTGCAGCAAAGCAGTTGGATAAAATGACAGCAATACTTCATTAAAAAAGGACTTTGCAGTGACAAAATAACCAAAGTGTTCTCATCAAAACTCGTCACGTACCAGTGATTTGTCAACACACCTCAGTGTCTGATACTGAACCACAAGTTACCCTTTAGCTGCTGTACCTGACGTGACCAGGAAGCCGTTTTAACACGTCATTAACACTGTGAAACAGTGCTGTGAAACGGTTGCATTTTGGTTTGGTTTAGGCACAAAAACTACTTGGTTAAGTGTGTGCAAAACAACTGCTGCGTTATGTTTCAAACAAGACCATGTTTGGGGTTACAATAACTATGATTGATGATTTATTCTATAAAATGTCCAAAAAATTGTGGCATCATTGAATCTCTTTCTGTTTACCAACCAACAATCCAAAACCCAACTCAATAATGATCATAAATGACAAAGAAAAGCATCAAATTCTTCCATTTAAAAGGCTTGGACCCCATTTTTTTGCTTGAAAAATGACTGAAATGATCGCTTTGATGAATTAGAAATTAATTATTCTGAATTAATAGATTAACTAAATAGCTAATGACAAATTTTCTTTTGATCGACTAATTGATCTTTATATCTCTAGTCCAAAGGCATTAATTACTGACTCTGGAAAAGTAGGAAAAACAGTAAAATTCCCAAACTACTATATCTCAGAATCAAATCAGGCTATTCCAACACGTTCCCATACCAACTCATCACCTACCGATGATTTGTCACCGCCCCTCGGCGTCTGATACCGAAGCGCGAGGTACATTTTAGCGGCTTCAGTTCAGTTATGGCACAAAAACTACTTGGTTAGGTTTATGATCAGACCGTGTTTGGGACTACAAGAACTACATTACCTTACGTACGTCAACAGCCCGGGGCATCTTATGTATCCATGGATGGGTTTCACATTTACACTTGAAAATCCTGGCGTGTCTCTTGCAGCCCATATTAGTTGCAGAGGGGTGGTGACAAACTTTGAAATAACCATGTATATATGATGTATACAGTCCATAATCTCCCTGTTTGTCAGTTTCAACTTTTGATTGCTGTCTCTCTGTATGTGGCGTGTGCTTGTTGTACCCTATTTAATTCTATTGATTGGGACATTAAAAAAAGCAGCAACAATTTTTTGACTTATGTATTTTCAGTCTGGACACGGATGATTTTTCAAGTTGTGCTGCTTTTAAAGCCGCCTCTTTTATACATGAGAAATGCTGCTAATTGGCATCCAACCAGGTCACCTTTCTGTGGTAGTTTGGCTGTGTGATGAGATTATTTAGAGACTAATTATCATTTCCATTATCGAGTGGTCCGTTTTCGGCCCTTGTTTTATCAGACCAACAGTTGCACATTGTCGTGCGTTGCAAGTTAGAACAGTTTAATGACTGGCATCGGCTATTTAAAGGCCCGGGCAGTAATTTGTGTAAAATAAAAAGGAGCTGCGGCTCCAGAAGTGGAGCTGATCGCCTATCAATTGCAGGGTTTCGTGGTTCGATCTCCGTTTCCTTCTGTCCAAGTGTCCTTGGGCAAAACACTGAACCACAGGTTGCTCCCCAGCTACCAGGCATGTAATATCCAGTGCATCCCCAATTGCTGGTCTCACGCCCGGATAAAGGAAATCTGAAGTAAGAAGTCTATGCCAAATCAAATATGTGGATCATAAAATAACTCCCGTGCCAGTTTGGGCGAGCCAGCCAGATGCATACGAACCGCTGTGGCGACCCCTACAGGGAGAAGCTGAAAGACAAAGAAGACGATGAAGTAATCTACAGGTTATCTCAGTGGTTATCTGTCATTGAGATTCCAGCCTTTTCATGTAAAATACAGCAAAAGAACGTTTCTTTGTCATTGCCTGTTTTTGCTTGAAAACAAGCCAAAAGCTTTCATCACTGGAATGTTGCTTGCTCACACAGGCGCTGCGTCCTCCATTGCTGAGCAGCTGTAAATGCGTGTGGATGTGAAGGAGACTGTGAATGTCATGAAATTCATCAGGCTGTGAGGTTTTTTTTTGTTCAGAGTGGAGGCAAACTGAGTTTTCACAGGTGGAAACCTCAGCACCGGGTCGAGAAATCATTAAGTTATTAACATTTATCAACAACTTTCACAGCCTCCCTGCAGATATGTGATGGCCATTTTGTGATTTTTGCCCCTTTGAAGTATTGTGATGCCTTCAAGTGCTGTGAAATTATTTAGTTTGACAACGGTAGGTAGATTTCTACCCACCTCTTTTCCCCTGAATTCCACCACCACCTGCACTGTTAATCAATACACACTTTTCTTGCCCTTTTCCTCCTTCGTACACATATCTCCCTGTCTGACCAAACTGGCAAATTTGTGCTCTTAATCAGCTTGCCAGCCTTGTCTCTTCACTGGAGGCTGGCGACACGCTTCCCTTCCCCCTTAATTCCCCGGCTCTCAACAGACAGGCGCGCTGATTAACATGCACGCCCAGGTAGGAGCTCCCTCCAACACAACCCCGCTGCCCACCAGGTCCACACACCATTATCCCCGCTACTCAATAGCACCCATCTCAATGCACATCTGTCGAGCTGCCGCATCCCCGCTCCTTAATTAGCTTTACAACTTTCCCCCACTTCTGGATGGAAAATAAGGGATAAATTTGTGGACGGTGCGCAGATAGAAAGAGGGAGGGAGAGCAGTGGAGGGAGGAGGACATATGCTGAATGCTGAGATGGAAGATGAAATAGAGTGTGTGTTTATGTGTGTGTGAGGGGGCGGTGGTGGCAGCGGACAAGATTCACATTAATTCCTCTCATGTCCTGGCCCCAGTATCACCAGGAAACCCCGTCCTCCTCGCCTCCACGCTGCCGTCTCTCCACCCGAGGGATACAGCCCCTACCAGCATGTGCCTTATCTTATCAGTCTCCCTCTCACATCGATCCCCCTTTTTGCGCTTTTTAGTTGCTCTTCATAGGCGGCTTCAAAGCCGTCCTGACTGCCTTTTGATTCTCGTCCCTCTCCTCCATCGACGCCCTCGCCGTCGGCCCAGGTGACGGACACGAAGGTGGCATCGCTCGCGGTCGAGCCGCTGCGGTGGCTAATGCTAATCCGCCATGCTCTCCACTGCGCCGTGTTTGTCAGCAGCTCGAAAACAAACCAAAGAAATAGACAGTGAGAACGTGCAGGCATCCAATTAATATGAAATTGTCTCCAGAAGTCAATAAGGTTTTAGTTCCACTTGAGTGTGTCTAAATGCGCAGAGTAAGGCTAATTATAATCCCATGGAGTATTTATACTATTTACGCTTTGCCCCTGTCATTACTACAAGCTGTAATCCTCCGACCCGTGTTGTCTGCATGTGTTGATGAGCCTTATGCCAGTTGCCAAAAATACTTAAGCTCGTTTCCCATTCCTGAAGGCTCCGGCAACTATTTCATGCACAAACAATGTGAAAATAATCACCGTTACTATGGCAATGAGCATCGAACAATATCATAATCAGTGCTGCCATCAAGAATGTAGTTTCAATCCAGAGGGGCAAAGGTTGCGGTGAAAAGAAGAACAATGAGCTATTTTAGTCAATCTGCTATTCTACATATATGGCAGCTTCATTAGAACTACCCACTGCGTGCATAACCTTCTGCAGGCCTCCTACCAACCGTCTCCAGTATTAGAAATACTAATCTCCTATGTGTATTTCACCCTCCATCCTTCCTTCCATCCAGCAATTATGCCCCCCGCCATCAAAAGCCATCAAAACAGTAATTTCACTTTTTCACAGGCAGGCTTTTCACATTTCCTTCCGTGAAAGGCCTGAATCATCCCCTTATCTCCATGGCTATTACACAGTGTGCATGAGAGTGAAAACAATGGGCTCGGCGTGATGAGATCATGGCACTTCATTTCTCCGAGGCCACTCCGGTAGACACAAAGACAATCCGGCGGCAGCAAGGAGGATGGGGACGGCGAGGGACGCAGGATTTCTCGGTCACTGAGCCCGGGGCTGTGAGGCAGGTCATCCCCAGTAATAAGAAAGATTAGAAGAAGAGGAAGAGGAGGAGGGGGAGGATGTAATGCCGGTGAAGGGTCTCACAGCCTCGGTGGAGGCTTTTGAGGCCCTGAAACCGAGGTCGGTGACTGGAACTCAAACTCCAGCCCTTTATTCCTGCTCCGATTCTCGGAGGACGGAGCAATGCTGCTGCTGCTGCAGGACGAGCAGTGGGTTGCTCGTGTGGTGGGTTGGTCGGTGTCTTGCAGAGACAGAGAGAGAAGCGGGGAGTGCTCCACTGAAGAGGATATGGCAGAGTGAAGTGACAGGCCCGTGGAGGGAGGAGGAGGTTGGAGTTGCAGGGAGAGACAGCTCACTAGTGACTAAACCGGCAGGTCTGAGATACAGAGTGTCTTCGCTTGCTCTGTTCGCTTTGCTTTCTTCTGGCTGCAGCTATCTCAATTTCTTCCTCAGAATTCTGGAGTTTATCCTAAAAGCCCTGAAAAAAGGTGTTTTCTTCATCAGCTTCTTCTAATATGACCCTTTAAAACAAACAGGCTGCATACATCAGGCTGTGACCAGTTTAACTGTCCCTCTTTCATCCCTTAAATGGTGGGATTGAGTGGGTGAATCTAGGATTTTGTATGTTCTTGCTGAAAAATAATAAATGCATTTTCACAACTTTGCTTTAAAGGTCTGTATTCTGGATGAGACACTGGCCAGAAAAGGGTATGAAATAACTCAAAGACAAACTTGTGTTTTGAGACCTATACTCTACAGATTATTAATAACATAAACATGTGAATAATTGATAACTGTGTACACATATTTTTGCATTGTTACTGGTAAAAAAAAAAAATTCTTGCTTCCTCAGCTTCCATTGCCGATAGGATGTTGCCAGTGGGGCACAACAGGGAATATGGTAGTATAAAAACAGGAATGTTTCGTTCATAAATGTTAATAGCTTGTTGTTTATTCAAAGATTAGGTTTGTTTCCATCATTCACAGCATGTGAATAAAGTCCAGTTATTTTCACTTTTTAGTTAATGAACTGTTTTTAAGAAGTTGGCACATGAAGTATTATTAAAAGGGAGGAAAGTTACATTTATACCCTAATTGAGCAATATATCTTGGAAGATGTGGGTTCAAATTGGACAATAAAGGTCACATTTTGAAAAAAAAATCATGAAATATTATATTTGCCAAGATACTTCAGAAAATAGCAAAACAGGTTCTTTCCCATGACAGATATCTGTATTTCCACCGATTTGAAGTAGGGATGCACCTGAATTTGAATTCGTTATTCCCGAAAGCAAAAATTACACAAAAATATTCCTTGCTTGTTATTATAACAGGGAAAAAAAAAGTTTTCCTATATCTTAATTAATTGCTGATGCATCATCCAGCAAGCACATCAAGTGATACAAATCAATTCCAGATACACATAAAATCGTGTTCTGTGACACTATACTTCTGCATTGCCTCAGTGTGTGTAAGTGTATGAGGGCTTTCCTCTGAAGCTTGGGCAATATAGCTGACAAGTTCAGCTCTCACCCTTGATACCTGTCCAACTTAAAAAAAAACAAAAAACAACAAAAACCGTGTCCTTTTTATCTGCACACATTTTGCAGGCTGTCTCTGATGTCTCACATGTCACTCCACAGAGCTGCATCTTTTGCTCAGTTCAATTTATGTTTTATCTTGCTGTACGCACTTTACTTCCTTTTTAAAAGCCACTATAAACACCGATACCCCAACAAATAAACCATGAATAAATGAATGTTTACCACGTTCATTGCATCATGTGCTCAAATGTTTTGAATGAGATTAATTATCATAATCACATACTGACATGGTTTACGATCGAGGCCGACCTGGGATTCATATGTGGGTTTAATCAGATGAAGTATACTGATCTTATCAATTTCAGCTATCCTATCAGTTCTGTATGCAATAATATGCAAGTTTTATATCTCTGCTAATAGATGTAAATGGAGAGAAATACACAACATCTAAAACTGTAAAGCAGAAATCTGAAAAATTTATAAAAATGTAAGTATGCAGAGTAATATACAAAAAGCTTAAAAAGTTAGTCATGCAGTTGTATGTTGTAAACTTCACATGCTTAAGAGACAATGTGATTCACTAACATATCTCTCAGCCTGCATTTCCATTACTGAGTCCTGTTTCTGTGTCTTTAACTGTGTATTTGTCTGTCATGTGCAGCACATGTACTGCGCACACACACACAGACACACAACACACATGCACACACTTCCTCTCTATCTCTCACTCCATCTCTCTTCCTCTTTTTCTCATTGGAAAGGGGGAATCGGGTGGGGTGGAATGATCGTGTTAGGGGGTTCACAGAAGACTGACTGTTTATTATTGTCTTCGGCCCACTTAACTCTGACAGTAACAGAATGAGATGGGGAGAGAAGCGAGTGCCATTAATCACGGTGTCGGGAGGGCCTGAGCCGAGTGGAGACGCATCCATATCGCATGTGCCTGGGAGAGGAACACAAAGTGATTTTCAGGCCAGCCGGCCTCGCAGCGCCGCTGTGCAGCCTCCAAGTTCAGGCTGCTGGCGGATGAAGAGTGCAGGGGGAAGAAGTGGGCGGCTTTTCACACTCAATCTTCCTCAAATGTTTCTGACACATTGCACCTACAGCCACCCCCTGTTACCAGCAAACCTCAACAAGGATCAGCACTATTTAAAAAACCCAAAATGCCTCCTGCTGGAGTCGCGCTGAGAGAGGGAAGTCGGTTACTGCTGCTTTTATTCTGAATTTATCATTGTAGCGCGGCGCTAACATCAGATTAACTGGATTAGATCGGCGTGTAGGCAGGCTGAGCTGATGCATTTTTAAAGTGTGGCTAGTGGCAACGTTAGCATTCGCCCGTCTCCGGCAAAAAGTCCATCGGCTCACACGTCAAAGGCAGCCTCAGTCTGTCAGGCGTCAGTCTGCGCGAGCCGGCCCACCATAGCGGGGACGCTATGAAGCCTCGGCGCCCATGCCGCCCGGCTGATTGACAGCTGTGCCTCTTAAGTCTCCCCCCTTCCATAGCAACGCCAGCCGCACACCTTCCTCTGCTATCAGTGACACCCAGATGTGCTATAGCAGCTGTCTCCCAGATTATTCCTCCGCGTCTCCGAGCCGCCATCTACATAGACAGCCGTCTAAATATTTAATCGTGCCAGAAGGCGCTGCTGCATCGCACTCTTTAGCCGGGGAAATACAGTATCTCGGTCTGAGAGGGATCGACTGTGAGAGATGAAAGGCGAGGACGGAGTGAAAAAGAGAGTAGGAGGTGAAAGGCTGGCGGGGTCACGACTGGGCCTGGCTGAGCTGAGTTACAGGTAAAAACTTAAGATGACAGTATATGCCACAATTGTTTGGACAAATGACAGCGGTGCAGGAGAAGATGACAGGCTGTGTTTTTGAATATACCCTGAGGACAACCTCGCCTGACATCAA
The DNA here is from genome assembly GCF_056507025.1 of Lutjanus erythropterus. NCBI lineage: Eukaryota > Metazoa > Chordata > Actinopteri > Lutjaniformes > Lutjanidae > Lutjanus > Lutjanus erythropterus. Next base: position 4,691,403 of record NC_139335.1, read on the forward strand.
ATGTCTAACAAGGCAGACAAGACCATTCTGATTTCCTGCCGTACCTGCAGGGAGAGACACAGGCCCCCTTGAATGTGACATTGCTAAGCATGATGCAAAAATTACATTGTGTGTATGTGGATGTCTGTCTGTCTGTCTCGCTCTTGAGTTGCTTTTGCATGTGCGTGTTCATCTGAGTGTGTCATCACTGACAGCTGATCAGAATACACACAGCGCCTGAGGTACTTTCTGTAATTTTGACTTTTTTTTTTTCTCCCCCGTTTTTTTTTTTCAAGCCTTGGCTCAGTCCCAAGCAACAGATTGCTGCTGTCGCTGGAGTTGCGCCTCACAGATGGAGCAGCATCACTTCCTGAGGAGCCTGACAGGATCAATCCAGGAGCTCATTCGCTCGCAGTCAATTAAGCCATGTTAGTTTTGACAGGAGCCACGGGCAAAATAACAGCCGTCACTGTCTGGGAGGAAAATATTGTGACCAAACAAAAAAAATGCACTTGTTTACTGGAGGGGGGACTGACTCTGCAGAGGAGAGGGCTGCCGGCTGCATCGAGCCGCAGCAGGAGCTCGGGCAGATATGACGGCTGAACCGCAGCAACAGTCAAAGAGTTTAATTTGTTTGAAAACATAAAACGCCCCGGGTGATTTAATGAAGTCCAAAATGAGGACTAATCATGACCTTCATCGATTCTGATGGCATATTCAGTCCATCTGTCCGATGCAGGCCTCTGCCTTTCTCGCCCAGCCAAGATTTTCCCTCTGTATCCCGTATTTTCATTCTTACGCATGTGATATAGGTCATTCGAGTTGCTCATAAAAATGCTCCTAAAAGGCCTCCTCTGATTCCTTAATAAAGCAAATTATTCTGAAGTGAATAATACAATACAGGAAAATGAAACAACCCAGAAATCTCTGTGTACCACCCACTGAGAGAGGAGTTGGAGCTGGTCTCTTTGAACCTATTGGAAGGAGAGTGAAACTCTTTGATTAGGACATGTAGGTAGGTAGCTGTGGGCGATGGACTGAAAACACTTGGCATCTGCTTGCAAGTCTCCACACACCCGAGGTGAGGGACACACACACCAGCACACACACACTTTTCCCTGGCTGAGCTCGGCTTTACCCTGGGCATCATTACAGACACTACACATTCCTCCTTTGAAGGGTTATCAAGGCTCCTCATTAAAGATGTCCCTGGCTTTCTTAGTGATGTGGGCCTCCACAGGGCGTAATATACCCCCTTTAATTAGTTTGCAAACTCATTAGTGTGTGCCGGGCAATTAAATGTCCTTCCTTCAGAATAGTTTACAACAGGACAAAGGGATCCCAGGGGCTGTCAAGGAAGTAGGGCTCATAGCAGAGACAACTGTCCCTTCTGCACGGGACCGTTATTGGGGAGCCACGGTCCCTCTATCAGCCCTCGTCCACTCCGCTGCGCTGAGGGACGAGTTGCTTCTCCTGTCCATTTACGGGCTTGGTGTACTGACAACACAAACAACAACAATACTACCCCTCCTTCACTGTGTGGAAGTGTGAACTAGCGCCGACAAAAGCACCTCAAACGTTGTGTGTACTACAAAAAAGAGCCAGAAGGATAGTAAATAATGTAGGATATTGAAAACACACTAACACGCTGTTCCAAAGGCATAGAATGCAATATTTTCCTAAAAAAAAAACATAACATAAACATAATCCCTTTTAATTATCATTTATGAGCCACTAGAAGTGTGTGGTGGTGTCTGTATCTGCAGAGACCCTGCAAACCCCCTGCCTGTATTTCCTTATTTTCTCATAAATGTTCTGCACTCAGGACGCTCGGGACCAACCCAAAACATCCGTGTTTCATGTCCGGGCATCTCTTAAGATCATTTACGAACAGCCTGGACAAATCCTGCTGCTTCTACCTTTCAAGACTCGTGCTTTGAAGTCGCACAAATAATGTACAAAGCAAGAACTAATTTACTCTCTGGTTTTGACTGAATATTTTGATTTAGTTTTAGTCATAGCCTTTTGACCAAAATTCCATTTAGTTTCAGTGTTAGCCATATTTTAGCCATCTGAATTGTTTTAGTTTTAGTCTCTTAACTCTACAGTAGATTTCACTGACCAAAATGTAATGTAATGCATTATTTAAATGTTTCTGGAGGGTAACATGTTATAATAACCATCTTTAAAAAACAGGAACTTGATTGTTAATTAAACTTAGGTAATCTTTTTTTTAGTATAATAAATAATGTTTACGATGAATTAGTCCCAAGTATTAGCAATGCTATAATGTGTTAGTTTATGATTAGTTTGTTTAATATGAACTCATCTGTATATCTGATAGGAGACAATAACAATTACATTATTGTTGTTGCACATAACAAAAACATCTCAATGTCATTTTATTGTTTGTTAACAGTGAAATAACTAAAGTCTTATTAGCTATTAATTTAGTAGTAGTTTAATTTTGTAGTAGAAGTATGAGTCTGCCTCTCAAGGTGCTATTAATTTAGTAGTAGTTTAATTTTGTAGTAGAAGTATGAGTCTGCCTCTCAAGGTGTTAATGACCTCACAGAGTTTGAATACCTGGAACTCCCAACCAGTCGATGAGAGGCGAAACGTCTTCAAGAAGTCCAGTTGCCTATGACGACCTTTTCTATGAATGCCACGACCTGGACGACTGAGAATCTCCACAGACAACTCATACTACTAACTTTAAGTGTTCTACATTTCTTGAAACCTGCATTCTTCTTTTTGTTTCAGAAATATCAGGGCAAATTGTTAATCTGCGGTTATATTTGTAGGGTCAAATGTTCATATGTTATGTATTATAGACCCACCCTGCACAATGTCCTTTATGCTTATTCTGTGAAAAAACTATAAAACATTATTTTACCAACAAGCCATTTATGCAACACAGTTATTTTTGTTTGTTTTTTTATTCAGGGGCAGTATGTTCACTACAGGCACTATGTCACTTGCAGCAGATATTGGGAAATACTTTGCATTGTGTCAGCTGCTGACATGTTTGCTTGTCTGTTGCATAAAGAAAGTTGTGCATCATGTCTTGTATGTGAACTTGCTGTGAACTCTGATTATTGTGAGTTATAAACTCTGTGTGAAGAAAACTACTTATAGAGAAGCACCAAAGTCATATCAGTCAGATTAAAGGCTCTAAATGTTTAAAAGATTTGGTCGATTTTAAATCAGTGCACGTACATAGCAAAATGTCTGATATTATTAGTATCTAAGAGAGAGTAGGCCAAGGCGAGATGCATGGTTAAAAGGGTAGGCATAAGATGTAGCTGCAGCCCACACCTTTTTTGGACTATTTATGTTATTTATTGAGAACGTGTTATATAAGTTTACTGGTTATTTTTGTTTTGTTTTCTTCTTACTTATAGGCAATATATATTTTGTCTTTTTAACATGTCTGAAATAAACATGCTCATCTATAAATACACGCCCACATATGTAACTAAAGTTCTATGAGTTCTGGATGACATTATATAATATCTGAACTTCTTCATCTGTGCCCGACAAAAACTCTTCACACACAAATGCAGGAGTTGATTTCTGTATTTTTGACAGGGGGAACGTGTCTGAACATCGCTCCACACCCCGGCAGCATATAGATACTGCAATAAAGTGACTATACGTATATTTTAAGCGCCATTTTATTACTGCATCTTCGGGTCACCACATTCCAGGACTATAGCTTGTACTACAGCTTTATTTTTATCATTGCGTCCAAATGACCCAGATAGTAATAGTGTTATTAATATTATTTCTTTGTAGCACCTCTTGTGCAGGGATGCAGCCTAGATTCCCTCAGAAAAGAAGAGGCAACAAAATTAAGAAAATAAAGAATAAGAATGTACTAAGATTAATTTTCAAACACTAAAAGTAATAAACGTAAAAGACGTAATAAAGAGAAAACAGTATAAATTATAGGTAGCATGAAAATGAAGGCCGAGGAGGTGCTCCAATGTGAAAGGCACAATAAAAAGATGGACTCTATTTTAAAGATGGTAAAATGTATTCCTTTTTTTATATATATAGATTCATATTTGGTTTACCATCTGAAGTTCACAGCTCTGTGCTCTCTGTGATACTGGCCCCAGAGGAGCCCAAGGCAGATTCCGATGCACTGTGACTCTCTATAAATCCAGCCGGCATGAAATCTCAAGGAGCTAACGTTGAGGAGAGAGCCAATCTGCCTGTTTACACCATCTCATCTTACACAGAAGCCTTGGCGCCTGCCCTGCAGAAACCCCCCCCACCCCCCCCCAACATGTTTGCAGAAGTGTTCATGCTGAACAAAGTGATTGTATCATCTGGGCCTACTCTTCCATTTGTGTTGCTGCTTCTCCTGAAACCCGTTTCAAGCTGTGTCGCCCCCCAACTCAGGCGAAGTTTGAAAAATGGAAGAAGGGAACCATGCAAAGTGGACATATTCTCCAGCCTGCCGTAAAATAACCGGGGGATGGACCATTAGCCATTTGCTGCTACCGACCGAGTTGCAGATCTCGCATCTGCACAAACAGAAGGTCACAAAAAACTTAACAAAAGAACAGCACAAGGAGGAAATAATATTAAGGACAAACAAAAAGAGAAAAACATCTATTTTGTGATATTTTTTTCCAGACATATAAGCTTCTGAGAGACCAGATAGAAATGATTTTGTTTTATTTAGTCTGAGAGAGCCGTGCAGTAGATAATCCGGCTCATTCTCTGACCTTGCTCGCTGATGACTTGACTAAAATGCCAGCTCCACCTCCCTCTCCCCGATGTTAGCACACCGTTAGTGAGGGGCAGGGTGGACTAGACATGTTCCACCACTTTTCCAAGGCACAAACCAGTCAATTTGTCACCCAGTGAAGAGGTTGAACCTTTAATTAAAGTGGAGAGCTGCCGCCATCAGGGCCCAGCTAAATGTCACATGATAAATAATGGCAGAAGATCTGAAAAGCTCCCTTGGAGTTTCCTTCACTCAAGGCGATAAAAGGCCATGCACATTACAGGGTAACTGCATATCAATATGTTAAATAGGTTCAATTGTATAAATTGATTAAATGACCCAATTGCGAACCAGCCATGCTTCAAAGACCCTGTTGTTTGAGCAGTGAATGTTGACAATGTCACGTAGGATGGGTATTAATGGAAACTAAGCAGAGAGAATGTGGCGGTGAGTGACATTATTAAAGTAGATGATGGGTTTCTGAGCAGATCATTCACTGAATGCAATCGATAGCTCTGTGTCTAAACGCTCAGGCAGAAATTACACTTCAAGGCATACTGCCCGGGGTAAAATGACACTGCCATGAAAATGCATTGCTATGGACACTATTAGAAACGATCGGCTAATTACATCCACGAGAAATCTGGATTCTTTATTGGTCTCTCACATTTACCGTGAAGAAACAGCGGCGTGCAGGAGACCTAATGCAGCCTCGAATATGATCTGTGCATAAATATAGTGCGGCAGGCAGTGAAACTGTCTGACTGTACAATCCAATATTTCCAAAAGCCTGTTGTCTGATACCAAGTCATTTGTGGAAGCACTGACAACCCTCTTTGTCTTCCCTCCCCCCGTCGGTCTACACTGCATCAGCATATATTTTCAAAATTGGTTCATTTCACTCTGCTTATTATCAGGCAGCTTAATCTTGACCCTTCAAATCTCTAAAATTATCGCCCTGTCTCTTGTCTTCTCTTCCTCTCGGAAACCCTTGAATGTGCTGTCAATTCCACTAAATTCCTCTCTCATCTTTCAGCACTTGATCCCCTAATCTTGCTTTTGTGTCACTCACTTGACGGAAACTCTTCCTCTGTAACTCAGTGCTTAAACACAGCTTCACCTCCCTGTTTTAATACCTCGCTGCTTTACACAGCAGCGATCTTGAACCACGGCTCATTGTGCACATTTGATCATTTGACAAACCATTTATTACCAAAATTATCCCTGAATATTATGAGGGATTCTATGAAAAAGTTAATAGAATATACTACAGTGCTTATTGCGAATTACTTCTGAAGGTTTTTTTTAATTTCAGAAATGTAAAATGAAACCATGAGAGCCAAAATTCACTCTGGGCAGCTTCAAAATTTAAACTATCATCCTAAACATGTATATTGACACTTTCACATGAATACATGTACAATACATTCTCTTATTAATTTTAATTTAACTCATTTTTAATAATAATAGTTTTACCGTCTCATCTATTTTTAACCCCGTCTCTGAAAGTAACCCATCCTCACCAAATACAGCTATACAGGTAATCTGTGCAAGCTGCTTATTTCTATTCACACTTCAGTCTATTGTTAGGCCGTGACCTCCAGTGGCTGTAGTAATTATGACTGGAGGAGTATAAAGAGCAAGAACGTCTCTATAGGGAAGAGGCTGGGATGGATGGGGACTGTCACACAATTTCTGTGTCAAAAAGTCAAATCACATCACATAAAATACTTATTTCAACCCAAACCAGATCTTTTCTTAAACCTAACCAAGTAGTTTTGGTGCTTAAACCTAACCAACCATGTTTTTACGCCTGTTGCTGGTACTCCTCACTAGTCATATATGTCATTTTGGGAGTCATTTGCAACTTCACCAACCTATTTCATATACTGCCCAGTATAAACCCCAATTCCAAAAAAAATCATTTTTGACTTGTATGCAATTGAATACAGCACAAAGACAAGACATTTAATGTTCAAACTGATAACCTTTGTTTTTTTCTGGAAATATACGCTCATTCTGAAATTGATGCCTGCAACATAATTCAAAAAAAGTTGAAACTAAGGCAACAAAAGACTGTGAAAGTTGTGCAGTTCCTCCTCCTCATTCTCTCAGACGTTCACAAGCAAGGATGGGGTGAGGTTCACAACGTTGTGAAACACTGCGTGGGCAAATAGTACAACAGTTTAAGAATGTTTTTTCAACACACAACTGCAAGTAATTTAGGAATTTCACCATCTGCAATCCATAATGTCATTAAAAGATTCAGAGAATCTGGACAAAATCTCTGTATGTAAGGAGCAAAGCTGAAAACTCCTTAGGGGCACTTTGGAAAACTGCTATTGGTCGGCTGCTGCAGACCATCCAGACTGTTACAAGTGCAAAGTTCAAAAGCCAGCATCAGTGATGGTATGAGGGTGTGTTAGCAACCATGGCATCATGGGTAACTGTCACACCTGTGAAGGCACAATTGATGCTGAAAGGTACATAAAGGTTTTGGAACAACATACAACACACGCGCTGCTTATATCAGCGAGACAACGCCGAGACACATCGTGCACGTCTGCCAACAGCGTGTCTTCATAGTAAAAGTGTTCAGGTACTAGACTGACCTGCCTGCAGTCCAGACCTGTCTCCCATTGAACATGTGGTGCATTATGAAGCACAAAATACGACAACAGAGACCCCGAACTGTTGAGCAGCTGAAGTCGTGCATCAAGCAAGAAGGAGAGAGAATTTCACTTTCAAAACTTCGACAATTAGTGTCCTCAGTTCCCAAACACTGACTGTCGTTAAAAGGTGAGGTATCACAGTGGTAAACTTTTTTGGAAGATGTTACAGGCAGGAATGAGCGTATATGTACAATCAAGTCAGCAATTGAATATCTTGTCTTTGTACTGTATTCAATGGAATATAGGTCAAACAGTATTTGCCAATCATTGCATTCTGTTATTTTAACTTTTACACAGCGCCACAACTTTTTAGGATTGGGGTTTATAGTACAGTTTATACCACTACAACAGCAAATACATTTCAAATGAAATGAAATGCCCTGCAAAAACAAAAAAAAACTTCACTGATAACATGCTTTAAATTGTTTTTTTTCTCTTCAACAATCTGCTCATTCCAACTAGAACAGTGGATCCCAACCTCTTTTGTAAGATGTACGCCCACAGCGCAGATGAACTCAAGCACCTCTTCATCAACAACACCATTTACGTTCCAAATCTGTTCATTTGAGTTTAAACTGGAAGTTATTTAACTATTAATCATACAAAAATGGATATAATAGTGGATGTTAGAATATTTATAACTTGTTTTGTGCAAGTTTGCATTCACCCACATGGAGTGTCATGTGCAGGATGTTCCAAGCATTCATCCATTAGTTTTACTGACCTATTTAAACAGTTTATCCATTACTTTTAGCTGATTATTGCATCTCCTCTGCTCTGCTTTTCATGCACTTTTAATTTCAATTCACACCTAAATTAATTGGTATAGCTGACTCAATGTGTGGATGTATTTTTTTTTATTCAAGTCATTAGTTCAGGTTTTTTTTTTTTTTTCAAATTAGTTGAGCTACTCTACAAGCTCTCCACACCCCCCTGGTAACAGCAAAAGTGTCCCCTGAAGTAAAACCACCCCTGGTTGGGAATCACTGACGCATGATGGACACTTTTATGGTGTCGTGTTTGTGCATTTAGGAAAATCAAAGTGCTCTGTTAAGGTTTGGGGAAGATTGTAATCTTGGTTAAATACTGCAAGTGACACAAGACAGTTTGAAGATTAAAAAACATGTATGCTTATTACCTAACCTTAGTCAAAGTGTTAGAATACATACACATGTAGTGCAGTATGAGAATTAACTCAGACTGAAATGAAATGTTGCCTGTTAACATGATCCAGGCTGCAATGACATTTCATCCAAAATATTTAGTGGCAGGTAGATAAAGTTGCTTTTGGTGTACTTGACTTTCACTGGCACAGGATGTTCCTCTCTGACCCTGTAACGCTCTCTTAGCCCTAAAATACTGCTGTGAAATTGTCTTCCTCCACAATAACTCTATTAGATATCCTCCTAGCCATGTTAGATGCCTTTTAACTACAGTAAGTCATCTACAGTATTAAACAAATGCAAAGAGAAGCTTCAGATTTGTTTGTCTGTGAGAGGGCTGTATGAATATTTTAAGAACATATCTAAAACCTCTTTTGGATTTCCGTCAAGCTCGACATTTGTTACACACTCAGCAAATGGGGAAACTCTCCCTCTGTGTTTTTATTTTTAGCCGATTTCTTATGGGAGCAGAGAAAGAAGCTGGCTTGAGAACAGTTACTGTGCGCTTCGTGGCATCCAAGTGGCTCAGCTGAAGGCTCCTTGCTGTAGTACTTGTGTTTCATCTCTTCCCATGCTGCTTGGTAACTGGACGACAACCTGATCCACCTTCTCAGCCAATCGCAGTGCGACAAGCGGCCTGTTCCCTTCTTTTTCCACCATCCTATCACATCTACACATCCATTATTTTCTTATGTTTATAACAAACAATAGAGTATACGTACATTCTGCTCTTACGTGCATGTATTTTTCTATAATATGAAATGTTCAGAACTCTCTTATAAAGGTTTTAAATTATATTAATTTTAATAGTGATGCAGGGAATACATCAGTTTTAGTGCTTTTACATTCCCAATATACTTTTATTTAATTAGGAAAACTGATCATGCTTAGAGGACGGGGATTAAATTGTCACTATTGAAAATAATAATTCTAAACGTGCATGCTCGCACTTGGCCACATCGTTCAGAACAACAACCTCGCTTATCACAGTTACACTGATGACACCCAAATTTACTTTGCTCTCTTATCAAGTCCTATTGAGTCATCATGCAAATGCATCGTGCAAATAAATAACTGGATGGCTCGAAATTTCCTTGAATTAAGCAAGACGAAAACAGCTATTTAGCAGCAGAGATGAAACGCTCAGGTTGCTGCACAGCTAAAGGACAAAGCACTAAAGACAATAGAGCAGGTTGAAAACCTCGGTGTTTTAAGGACTCTGACCTAAGTTTGAACATGCAACATGTCGTGTAAAAGCAATAATAAAAGACACATTTTTTCACCTTAAAAACATCTGGAACATCTGGAAAAAAAATGATTCATTCTTCTATCGCCAGCAAACTTGATCACAGCAGGGGACTTACTAAAAGACCATCAACTTTCAAAAATTCAGCTGCAAAAAGTTCTAACCAAAACTAAAAAGACAGCCCACATCACCCCAGTTTCATAAATCCCTGCACTGGTTGCCAGTGAGCCAAAGAATTGATTTTAAAGTTTTAATGCTTATTTATAAATCCTTATGTGGAGCTGGCCCTACATATATAGCTGGCGTGTTTGATCAATATAACCCTGGGAGACCCCACAGATCACTGGGGAGTGGACTGCTGGTGGTGCCCAGGGCAAAAACTACACAAGGAGACGTGGTTTCGAGTTGTTATGCAGCACAGAGCTGGAACCAACTGCCTGATTGTGATTCTTAGAAATGTCTCAAGTGCTTTTTACTACATATTTTTAAAACCTATGGTCTTATTATCATTGTACTTTTATTTTAAATTTTTTACTATTTGTTTATGTTCCTTTTTTTACTGTTTGTCTTATTTTATCTAGATTTATCTCATTTACCTTGCTCTTTGTGCTGCCTTAACTGTGTTGTATAGGGTTAGGGTTAAAAAATTTGGTGTTAAAAGGAATCTGACCTAAGTTTTAACATGTAACAGGTCATGTAAAACCAATAACAATTATTAATTTAAATCTTTCTTTTACTCTTTTGTCATATTTTTTATAGATATATCCAATTTATCTTGCTCTTGTGTTGTTTTAATTGTGCCATGTCAACTTTCTCTGTATCTACCTGTGTATTATTCTGTAAGCAAAATGATATATGGCTATTTCTTTATCTAATTTTTGGAAAACTGTTATGTATAAACAACAAACCACCATCACAACAGGGAAGACGGGTAACAGCACCGCTATCTCGCAGTTGGGGGTTTAAATACCACAAAATTAATCGCTGCCATAAATCTTTTCATGTATCACAATATCATGATGTTCTGAGAATCGAAAAATACATTATCATGATACTCATGATCATGATACATGACAATTAATGCAAGTTTTCAAGTGTGAGAACTTACAATATGAGAGAAACAATTAATGCAAGAGGCTCAGAATTCATTAGGGTGAGTGCAGCTGTTAATATTTTTTGGAAACTTTGCTCATCTTTGCTTCCCGATGTATAATAAATGTGAAACTCCACCTCTAATTACTTTGTTGCATGTTGGCAGAATGTGCTCTCTTTCTATAACATCTTAATCAACTCATACAAATATTGTTAATAATTCAAGCCTCATTGGTGTACTTAATCTACCTCATTTTCTAATCTTCCTAATAATTCATTTGTTCAGTGATTAATTACGCTCATTTGTGTCATGTGGAAACAACATTTGTTTTTAATTGTGCATGTCAAAAGAATTTTCCAGTCATCCCATTTGTGCTCGCGCTGGGTGTTTGGAGCTGTGGTCACCGCAGGGTTCCCGCGTTTAGTTTTTCTCTTCGACTCCTCTGCATCCGCCAGCGATCACATTTTCCACCATTGCGCCATATGTGGCATCACAGTTAATTACTCAAGAGAAATTGGCTGAAGACGCGGCAGAACAGCAGGTGAGGAGCTCCAGCCCAGAGCTAAACCAACACTAACTGGTCAAGCTCAGCTGCCCTCGCTCCTCCACTGCCTGAGACGCGCAGGATGAGCTCATTCATGCTGTTTGGCCTTCATTACAGATCAGGGAAGGTGCAATTAGTAGCAACCCCCCCACCAGTTTATAATTACCTTAAGACACCCACTTAAACAGGGAACCTTATAAATCAGATCCCGTTGCCTATCACAGCCCTGGACGCTACATTATGCCAACAGATGTCAGCTGCAGCCATGGACAGGCCCCTCGGTGGCAGTGACAGCCAACAACACTGCGAGCTCGTCTAATGAATAAGAATGGCCTTTTGGTTTGGCTTTACAGGGTTTTTCGCTTCAGGTTTATGGCTATATTTCTTGCGAATTGAGAATTAAGAAGAAAAGAAACGAGGGGAGAGAACAAAAGGTCAATTAAGAGCCGGTGAAACGCAACAGATTACAGTTTGTTTGATGTTGTCCCCCGTGTCCGTGACATCTGTGCCATTTTTTGGTGATGTATTATTTCCAATTTACAAATGCAAACGTTAGGTGGGTAGGTGGCAAAGCGATTTGTTGTGTCATCCTTTTCTTTCAGGGTAATTCTAAGATGGAGGCGCCTTTTTTTTTTTTTTTTTTAGGGGGTTTTGGGGACATCTGCATGCATTTGCATCTGGAGAAGTTAACAATGTAGTGACAAAAACATTATTTGCAGATGGAGTATCTTCATTGGACACCCGCTGTTTCTCAATTATGTGAAAGTATTTTGGGTTTAGCGTGGTGGGTGAAATGTAACACAAAGCAAACAAAGTATCATACAGACAAATCCTCCAGAAGACTCCCATAAACAAAGCACAGATTTGGCACGTTTTATAAGGGCGAGGGGGAGCTTTTGTTTATCAATGGCTATTCCAAATGAGCAAAGAAGATCCTCTGCAACTGAAACACTGGCACAGGCTATCTCTCTTCCATTGTCCCAGGTCTTTTGTGTTACATTTTCTTTCCTTTTTGATAAAAACTGTCAATTTGTTCTATAATTTAAAACACAGCTTGACAGTGAAAAATAATGAGATACCAATTAAATTTGATTTAAAAGAATTTGATTGAGTAAATAAAACACAACGAGCGTTTATTTTGAAGTGCTTTGCGAACACAAAGCGACGCCCGACCTTCACACACCTGATGTTGTCGGGGGACCAGGAGAAATCACAGTTGGATGTACGAACGCAGCGGATTTCCTTTAAAGGCCCCTGACAAAAGAATACTAGTCATGCAGCGATAACGTTCCTGTCCCTGGACCTGAATTTTTAAGAGCGCTGAAATCCACTATTGAGGAGATCACCTCCAACCTCATCTCTTTCGTGTTTGCTCCGAGGAAACATATTGCCGGAGTACCTGCAGTAACAGAATAAAACCCACTAGACTGTGTAGAAAATCAACACCGCTATAACGATGAATATCTCTCTAAAAATAAACCTGAATGATTCTCGGAGGTTTAATGAACAAAGTTTGTGTAGAGGGAATTTATCTTATTGGAAAGATGAATACACTTTCAAGGGAGGCATACTGACAAGATATAAATGTATTTTCAAACCGTAAAGAGGCTTCATGTCTTCCATTGAGAGAGATTCTTTCAGAAAAAAAAAATGCTTTGGTGTCTCTTTTTAAAGTCCCACTGCAAGAAACACGTGAGGGAAAGAAGAACAACGCCTGCATAAAACGTTGGGCACATTTCTTTTAAAATACTTCTTTAAATTGTTTTTTTTTCAAAAACAAGAAAACAACATCAAATAATGAGAGCAAAGGAATGACATTGAAGGGGATTTATGAAAGGAAAAAATGAAATAAAAACAACAATAAATAAAATACTTTGTATACACTGGTGATGATTCTTAGATGAGGTGAAGGGATTCAAATAAAGGTTCAGACCAGACAAAGATCTCACAAAGTTCAGACAAAGTTTGGTAAAAGATGCCCTCCTTAGTTTAGTTGCTAATATTGCTGTTTGACATAAGTTTAAGAATCAGCGCCCATCGACGATGAGCTGAATCCTTCGCCTTCGGAGTTGAATTAAGGAATTGATTCGACCAAACCAGAGCTGATGACTGTTTGAAGAGTGGAGAGCCTGGTTCGACATGTTTCTCTGTTGAATTCACTCATCTGAGTTTTACGAGCAGGTCTTAGTTCGGTAAATGTGGTTGTGGCATTTAACACACTTTTTGTCAGACTATGATCCTCAACAGGGGACCCAAGACCCCTATGGGGTCCTCAGAGTTAGTACACGGGGTCCTACAAATTACAAACAACACTGGCAATTTGTGCAATCATGTGAGTTAGCTAACCTGCTAAATCACTGTGTCACCTGTCCATAACAGTAAGCTAGTTAGCTACATGTTATAGAAACATATGGGCCAATTCTGTATGATTATCTCAAGTGTACTGAAACTCTGTATAAATCATTTTGTAACTTCATGAGGATAATAAGGATGGGGAATGAGTGTAAGGATGAATGTAAGCTGTGTTAGAATAATCAAGTGTATAACCACTCGACTGAAAAATGTGTAACCACACGCAGCACAGGCGTGGACGTAAACCTGCAAGCAGAGCAGGTGCTGCTAGCACGGCTAGCATTAGCCACACTGTGTGGCAGGCTGGCAGCTCCTGGTGAAATATGTTTACCTGCACAAAAATGCTCAATGTTCATATTGTACGGTGCAAAGTGCCACACATGTCAGACGCATTCATGATAAGATTTTGTCATTGAAGAATGTGATGAACAGCTTCTTAATCCGCACTGTATTTTTGTCTAACAATGTTTAATATAATCAATTAATAAATAGTGCTCAATTTACAGGTTGCCCGCCGCAAGCGTACGTCTTCATCCCATTCTCACCACTGCTTAAATGTTTTAACTCGAGCAGATAATTATGTTATTGTCAGAAAATGTTTAACGAACATTTGAGATTTCTACCTATTGACATGGAGTTTTTCCTCACCACTGTTGCCTGGTTCTTGCTCATGGTGGAAACAGAGTGAGATCCAGACCTGCTCTACTTGAAAAGCGTCCTGAGAGATCTTTTATTTTGATTTGTAGTTATATATTTAAAAAAAAAATAACATGACTCATCAAAATAGACTCAGAAAATGACTCAGAAAAATATGAAATATCATAAAAATGTCAAAATACACTGGAGTGAGGCTTTAAGAAAAACATCTGTGACATCTTTCACTGTCAACACTTGTCTCAGCTTGTCAAAGAAAAGTTATTAACCATAACTTAATTTCACCTTCCTGTCATCAGAGAAACATCCATCAGGTTATCAGGGTGGAAAGAGAACGCCGCCCTGTCATTTGTTTAAAAGTTTGAAGTTTACTATCCTGCCCGGATGCGTTTCTGATTCCGACACCTTTTCTCTTCTTTGAGAGGCTGCGGCTGAGATTGCTTTCAAAACCACTGCTATTCTCCCCGAAAGTAATGACACAGAGAGAGACATAAACAGAGAGTGTTTTCTATTCATGGTCTTACCTGCCCGTATAGCTTTTTATTTGGCCTTGGCGACAAATATCACAAGGATGAGAAAAGCTTCGACACGAGGACGTCTGGTCAGCTCAGTTCTGCCGCTGAGCGAACACGAACTCAGAAACTCAGTTTGTGTCAATCTCCTTCACTTACATTTACATGACTGGACAATTTAAGTGATTATAGCTTTACTTTTTTCTAAACTCATAATGAATGTATTGTCTTGTATATATCATTCAGATTATAATCCACATTCTTGAATATCAGTATCACTTATTGCAAAAGTTAATATTTGGCTGTAATTATGTCTATTAAGCTTAATTTTGTTGATAACAGGTAAAAGATTCTGCTTGTGTTGTAACTAACCATTTTTTATTGCAAATTAACTTGTTTCAATTGATAAAACACTCTTTCCATTTAGTAGCATTTCTGGAACTTCAGATCATATCACATGATCTTAATCAGCAACACAATTGTCACTGAATTTTAAGCCTTCAAATTTACATTTCCTATTTATTTTTGGCTTTCCATCTGAGTTGATTTAAAAAGCTACAGCGCAGCTACTCAATCAACCCTGTGCTACAGAAAAATTATTGTCTCAGCTGCTGTTTCCAAGGTCAAAAAGGAATTTTGAACCGCAGCTTTTTACGCCAACATCGACAAGAAAGTCCTTTAAGTGGCCAGAAAAATGGAAATTTACAATTGTACTGCCACCATCTGCCGATGAAGATAATATTATGTAATTGAAAGCTGCTGAACGGCTACTAAATCGACCTTGTGGTGACATTGTTCTCTCAGCTGCTGCCTGTGAGGTCAAGAATAAATGATGAGCTTCAGTTTCTTCCGAAGTCAAAATTAAGTTTCCGTTTTTCTCAATTTGTATGCAGGAACCTGTTATTTTGTTTCTTGCTTCAAGACGCAGACAATTTATTGGTCTGTGTAGTGGCAGCGTTTTCACTTGTTTTAAGAAAATAAGTCTTTTAGGACTCAATTATAGACTAAAAAATGGATATCATAAGCTGGTCTTTTTTTTGGAATTGATTGATTTGTTTGGCTTCTTGGAGATATTCTCAATCTGTATCTACTGAAAGTAAAAAAATATTCAGCTGAATAAAACAAAATGAAAATACTCCCTTATACTTTTGTTTTCCAGGTTCAATACACAAATTCATATGCATGCATGAGAAAGAGGCAGATACTTAAAGCAGTGGTTCTCAACCTGGGGACTGGGACCACCAAGAGGGTCATGAAATGATAACTGGGGGTTGTCGGATGGTAGTGGAAAATGAGAGCCAGGAAGTATTTCTCAGTGACATCAGCCCTTTAAGGATGTTAAAAATAAGGGACGAAACTCGTGAAAAACTTAAAAGGCAGTTTGCATTCTGGGTTACTGTAGAAACATCATTGTGACTCTGTGGAAGAGACCTGCACCCTCTAGAGGCTCATTCTCAGGCAACTAAAACGCAAAAATCTTATTTTCAGGTGGTTATACACTAATAAAAAACATACTTATGAATATTTCATTCCATTTCTGTCACATTCCGCTAATAAATCCGTGTAAATCTCACACGCTGGACCTTTAAAACAACACAATAAAGCAACTGAAAGATTTCTGAGGTCTGAATAAAGTGTAGGCTGAAGCTACAGCTTGTAACGTCTGCCCTTTTAACAACACATGTTTAACCTCGAAGAGTGACATCAAACAGCAAACTACGTTGTACAGACTTTACAATCTGTACAACATATGTTCTTGTCCTCAGACTCAGCTCACACAAGGGAAAACTGTCCATCAGGACCAAGTGTTATTTATACAGCGTAGTCACTGAGAAAAAACAATTATTAGGTATAAAATACACAATACTATATGAGTAATTAGAAAGTGTTAGAGGAGTTTCGGTCAAAGCGAACTTGCAGCTTTCTCTTTTTGAAACTTTCTATGTCTGGATATTTGTCTCTCTGTGACTCTTTCCGTGTGTGTCGGTGTGTGTCGGTGTGTGTGTTATGATTGTGGCCGGTTCATCTGTCACAGTTACTACAGCTGGACACTTCACATTTGGAGGTCAGTGAGAGGTAAAGGCTTTACCCTCTCGTTGATTCCCGGTGACACTCGGTGCCGCGCTCCGCGTCCCTCTGACAGAGGCTAAAGCAATCTATTTTAGACACGTCCTCGGCCCCTTTGTCCAAACTGTTGTCCTGAAATACCAATTTACTCATTCCCCCCAATCAGCTGTCATTGTTTAATTATTTAGGGCTGACATGACATGCTCACCTTCCATTACCAGACATTACAGAGATGTTTGGGGGGTTTTTTTTGGATGGAGAAAAACCTGACAGATCAAATGATAGCTTTTAGCGGCGTGACCTGTCAGACTTAACAACCTCTCAACCTTTTATTAAGCCTCACCGTTTGCTCCTGATCTGAAACCTCCAATATTTTTATGTGTTTTTTTCTTGCCTCCAAGAAATGAGTTCAGCTTTAGTCAAGCCTCACTTGCACACCATATCAACATCATTTGTCATTTCTCTGTTTTTTTTTAATAACTCGCTCAATATTAGCAAATTAAATGAGCTTTTTTTCTCTGCCTTTTCCTCGCAAAGTTTTGTGAGAAATTATAGGTTTCTATGGTTGACAAGACAAAGCAGGACAAATAAATCAATACAAAGCAAATGAAAGCAAATTGAATCTATTAAAACAAAATTACTGGGAGAAAAAAAAAAAAAAAGTCAGCCAAACGCAACGTAACCCACAGAGTCATGGCCGCAGACAATTAATGACAGAGGGAGCAAAAAGGTGCTGGCTCATTAAGCCTGGCCGGGGCCCGTGCATGCAGACAAGGCCACCAGCCAGACCAAAGCAGACCAGCGCAAACCAGTCTGCTCGGCTAAAGCGACGCCACGGCCCTGCAGGCCCGCAGGGACGTAGCCTTCTACCTGCAGCTACCGGAGGCTAAACACCGGGGATGGGTTTGATTTAGCAAAAAATGTTACCCAAAATAAAGGTAATTTAGCAAAGATGAGCTTCCCTGTAGCCTCCTCCGTCCCCTCAGCACCTCCCACGTCCCTGCACCTCCTCCCGTACCTGAGGAATGCCAAGCAGCGGGGTGCCACAGAGGACCTTCAGATCAGTGCGAGCCAGCGAGGGGGGCTCTCCCGGGCAGCGATGAGTAATTAGCACTAATTAGTGGCAGTGATTAACCGCACTGGGGAACGTGGGGGCCGGAAGGGAGCAGATTGATAGAGCTGGCCCTCCTAACCCATGGAGGCTCCACTGCATCTTAAGCAGGAGGGGGGGTGGGGGTGGGGTGGGAGGCGGCCGGCTGTGGCTGCCAGCCAGATGCTACTACGGCCATAAATAAAGGTGGAACATGCATCGAGCATCCGGAACGCCAGTCCAACAACAGGGAGGTGAGAGCTGATGTGCAGCTACTGAAGCAAAAGTCTCAAATCAGAGGTTGTCAATTCATTACACCCTGAGGCAGGGTTATTCAAATGGTGGTCCTTGGGTCGAATCGGGCCCTGAAGTCATTCCAGAAAAGGTCCTTTGAGCGATTCTGCTAATTGAAAACAGTATCGACTCATTTATCCGATAAAATGTGTTTGTCTATGTAAATTTCCACCAATAAGAGAATAAATTATTGGGTATTAGTAATCAGTCCTGTCCAAGTGGAAATCAGACACATCACAGTCACTGTGTTTACACAAGAAATCAAGTGGGTGGGAGAAAGCAGGCTGCAGAATGTTTACCTGCACCGGAGTAACCTGCTTACTGTAAAATCCATGTTTACATGCAGCAGGTCAGAAATCATTTCTCACCTACCATCAATCATATTTTGGAAAGATGCTTTACTTATTTTAAGCACTGGGGGAACAGGATAGGCATGTTTTATCACAGGATGAATATGTCGAAATTTGCCTCATTTAGGCCTTAAGGATCTATTTAACGTCAGTTTCGGTTGAAGTCACACCTTGAATTATTTTGAATACAAAGCTGCATCGCTTGATGTGGCGATCGTCCCTCTTATCTCACCACTTCGCTGTCACAGCACGTGCGTCCCCCGTCAGAAATCACGCACATCCGCAGAAGCAAAAAGCAGAAAAGACTATCCCTCAACCCAATTATTGAAACGGGTTTGTCTTAACATGACGTCAGACAGCAGACAGGAAACAAGTTACTACAAGCTGCACCAATCGCCATTTTTATATTAACAATGGAGGACTATGTGTAATATTAAAGAAGTCGCTGGTAGTGATAAAACCAAACAGAGGCATCAACTAGCTCTGCAGTTTTCTGTTGACTTTCTTCACCAGCAGTATATTTTAAAAATCCGCCCAAAAAAAAAAACAACTCACATTTTTTGGGATTTTTATCACTCACGATTCCGTTGTCACAACAGTAGGTGAGTGGCATGTGGGGGAGGCTTGTTGTTAATGATGTAGCCTATCGAAACAACTGAGACAACTGTGGTACCAAAACTTTCACAAAACAACGGCACAAGTTTTCTCTGAGGAGTGTGTGTGTTCTCGTGTTGTTCTCCAGTACGCATGGTAAATAGACTGGGATGGATTTGCATTTCTACTCTTACGATACACGTCAACTTCACCCATTCGCTCACGGAAATGCAGAGGCTGACCAAACTCATTCACACAAGCAATTTGGAGTCCAGTGCTTTGCCCCAAGGACACTTTAACACGCAGACACGAGGAAGCCGCCAATCCTTCAATTAGTGGCTCAGCTGCAAGACAACAAAAATAAAATAAAGAATAAACTAGGAACATGTGTTGGGATCACAATAGTCACGATGCCTGTCAAAATGTTGACATTCTTGGATGTTCTTGGACTTAGTTAGCAAGATAAAATAAGTCAGCGGGTGTGTTTGACCCGTCCATCACCCTCCTCTACTCCCTATGTGAACTCTGTTGCTCTTTACACCACCTCACCTGACGTCCTCCCTTTGCTCCAATCATAATTACCACGGTCATTGGAGGTCACCACCTAACAACATAAGCAAATATGGGTCATAATAAGCTGCTTGCACGGGCGACAGCAATGCAAAATGTAAAAGGTACATTGAGTAGAGCCCTGGGTTCAATCAGGACTAAGGTTTTATTATTTAGCATGAAAGCTAAGGACAAGTGAAGCAACAACATTCAGACTAAATTTTCACAATCTGCTGGAACATCAAGAATTTGACTTGGTGTATCACTTAGTATTTCAAGTAATGCATAAAATGTCACCACAGTCAGCTGAGAGGGAAGGAAGATACCTTATAAATAGTCTTTGCCATTTTTCATTTTGCTCCATTGTAATAAAAACTAGATTAAACACTGACTCAGTGAGCTATAGTATTACACCTTGTGAAAGCAAATGAATACCCCTGCAAAAATTAAAATGTAAATATCTCAAGCAGAGCTCTCCCTTATCTTGAGGTGTCTGTTTTTTTTTAATGAAGTGACACACACATGCTAAGTTTCTCCACATGGCTTGAAAACAAATGACATGATAACTACACGACGGGCCCAGGTTGAGAAGCTATCTGAGCTTTTGTGACAAAACAAGCGGGACGTACGGCGCTTGATTTTAAACATCAATGACTTTAATTAGTGTCATTCTACGATCACCAATAATAGTCCTGAAAAGCGCGGGCCCTGCCTCTGACAGCCGCGCGGATCTGTGGCGAAGCAGGGGGCTCTTAACAAGATAAGCCCTGAAATCAGCGAGCCTGAAGGAACATTACCTGAACAAGAGTGCTGATGAAAATGACTGTAGTGTCGGCCTGCTTGGAAACAACTGAAGTGTTGTTCACACGTCTTATGGTGAAACAAGCCAACAACACAAGTAGCACTACACCGGATAATTCCCATCACTCGTAGCGCTGAGAAAGAGGGATCATCCCTTTGTATGTAAATGATCCGTTTGAATCTTTGGATCTCTGGTAAAGAAAGGGAGAAGATAAACGTATTTGCCATTTAACAAGGAAACAGATTAAACATGTGACTCAAATCCTGTCTGAGAAAGGAAAATGTCTGCTTGGAAATGTTTTTTTTAAATTGTGCTCAGGAAATACAGGACTCCTTAACAATTTCTACCCACCGTTTAAACAAACAAGAGATAGTTTAAAACAATCTCACCCCAAGGGCTCAGTACCAAATATCGATACAGTTATGGTAGCAATCAAACTATTTCAATACTACTGAATATCAAAAATGCCTTGTCATTCACCTCCAGATTTTGACAATAATTTTCATACAGAAAGAAGAATGTCCCAATAAAAAAAAGCTATCAGGTGTAAAGGGCGATAGCGAGAATCAGTGCTGCTGCCAGAGGAGTGCTGACTAAGATTACAGCATGGGAAAAATAATAGATTTCTGTATATTTCTCATTTTCTCCCAAATGGTCTGAATAACTTTGCTGAGAGTTCCTTAATTTATATATGAAATATTTTGCCCGTTAAAATAGACCTTGGATTGTATTGAAGTCTGTGATTAGCACAGGTGCTTTGTCACAATACTGAATCTCATGAACTAACACTGACTAGATCAAAATTGTTGCTATTGCAATTCAGTAATCCCTGGATATTGGTAAGGAAATGTTTTTGCTCAGAGTAAAAACAGCTTCTCCTGCGGGTTTCAGGTCTTTTACAAGCTTCAGTGAGTAATTGCACCATAATTTTTTGTCATTCTTTTTGTTAAAATTTATACAAGTGGTATCAAAAAAGTATTTTTCAGGAATCGGTGTTGAGTATTAGACGTTTTCAACAATCACCACCCTGTGGTTCATACATGTATTCATGCTGTCCTTGAGCTTTTGAGACGATCACATTATTTGTCATGGGAACAACATTTTTCTCCCGTTCTTTTTCTAAAGGATGTTGACTCAAAAGTCGAGTTTCAAAGGACATTCTCAACCTTGCAGTGGGCCAAACGCTCTGACCTCAAGGTCCATTTGGTCACGGCTGCGAAGCTCTGGATTAATTCTCAACATGTACATTTCCATGACAGCTGACGAAAAACATGCGATGATCGAAAGCAAAAGAACCGTCACTAAATGGACACTGAGAAAATACCGCTTTGTCGACATTTCTGAATACTCTTAGCTCTCCTGTCCTGTCCGATAGTTCATGTCAGAGACCCTGAAAGAAACGGGACTGAGTCAGTTGTGCTGAGAAATACAGTATTTTGTTTGTGTTCCTACATTCAGAATTGTTACGATCAATAAGTTTTGTGTGTTTGGTTATGCAAAGGTTAATCATTATGGTTTGTTGTCTTACACAGCCTTCTATCTTGTGCAGGTTTTAGGGATATGAAGCATTTTAAGATAATATAGAAAATGACAACACAATAACAAAAAAATATCCGATGCAGGCACTGGAGAAATGTTTCTATCGCAGATGAAACTAACAAACATCTTTGTGTGTTTATTTATGCAAATTTTATGAAGACATTTTTTTTAATTTATGACACAGTTTTAATAATTTGATAAGTCATTACGGTTTATTGATGTACACAACCTTTTATCTATAGGGCTATGAAGCATTTTAAGACAACATTACAAAACATAATCGATGTAGGCACTGGGGAAACTATCAAAGATCTTTGCACTCTGCTCAAACAACATAAGCCTCCCAAACTAAAAATGTACATATGGAACATTTAGAAATATTTTGTTTATGTTTCTACATTCAGTATTGTTTTGTATCGGCATGTTTTGTGTGATTATTGGATTTCATATAACTTGTAAAGTGACTTTTATTGATTATTATGGTTTACTGACATACACAGCCTTTTAGCTTTGGCTGTACAGTTTTTGGGATATGAAGCATTTGAAGATCACATAACAACCAACATCACAATAAGGAAGTGGAGGACCATTTCTCTTGCCGAGTTTAGTTTTTGGACAACAGTGGAACTCTGTGGCACAGAGGAAGAAGATATGAGGCTTTGGATAAACGGGTCAATTCATTGTTGCTGCCAGTCTTTTTATATGACATGCTGACAATAAGAAAAATGCAGAATATTGTTAGCCTGCGTCGATTTGCTTGGCTTCATCTGAATGGCCTCGGCTGAAGCTCACTTGTTAATGCTACCTCTTGAGGTGCGTTTCATTCAGTGGAAGGCTGGGAGGGGGGGGGCAGAGCATATTTTATATATGTGTGTGCATAAGGAGGTTTATGTGTGTGTTTGTGTTTTGGGCTTTGACTGCTTTTGAAAGCAGAAGATAGTGTTCTCACAATGCCCGAGATATTGACTGGTTTCAATTTCCTCCATTCTGACAGCCCATTTCATCCGCAACTTTGAATAAAGGCAGCTATTGTGCAGAGGCATTACTGTAAACATCAACACATCACTTTCAGATCAAATGTTCCCCAAAAACCAAGAGGACCTTTAGCAAAAAAAAAAATAACGCAGAATGCAAAAGGTGGGGTGATGTTTCAGCATTATAATTAACTACAATCGCAACCAAAGTGGCCGTGACATGATTTAAACACAACAGAAGTAAACTCGTGCTGGATGGTGCGAGCACCGTTGGCAAAAGAGATGAAGAAAATGTTCAAGCACAGTGGTGACACTCATTGAATTACATGTTGACAGCTCTGTGTTAGTGAAGAGATGAAAGCAAAATGAGATTTTCAAAAGTGAATATGGGGAATGACAGTATTGCTTTCTCCACATTGTCAAACTTGACAGTGCTATTACCATCACTATAACATCAGGTGCCGGCATATGGTATTCAGTTAACAGAAATCAGCTACCTCGTTTGAATATTGATTGCATTCCTGGCGAGACGATGACTTAGTCTTATTACCTTCTTTTAAATTTTTCTGCCATAGAATTACAATAAAATAGGAAAAGAAAGAGAATTAAAATTACTCAACCACAACCAATAATTTAATAATCAGGTGACATGAGATGTGTGTTTATATAAAATATTTGTCTTCGAGGGGGAAAAACAAAGATGCACCCGTAATTTCAGGGAAAGATAACGATAATTATGATTAATTTTGCGATTGCACAAATGTGAGGAGGACAATAAAGGCTAACTTTTGAGAAATACCAGAGGTCCCTCCTGCTGTCAATACAAGTCTTGTGATCAAATTATAGCTGAGATAAGAAAAGGCCGCTTTCACTGGCATTCTTCTTTATCTTTTTTCCTTTTTTAAAGTGCTGACAGGCAATGCAATTAATACGAATTAATCTGCCGCATTATTATACTCGCGGTGTTCATTCAGAGTCACAAAAGAATCACAGCTATTGTAATAAAAAGGAAAAAAGGGTCCACATTGGAGGATAATGCATCAGCCTCAGATATATCGTTCATCACAAAAATCCACTTTGATAGGGCATAAAAAGATAATAATTTGGCGAAAGGGAAAAAAATGCTTAAATTAAAAAGTGTAAGATGTAGAGCAGGAAGCTGATAGTAACAAGCATGTGAGAAAATTAAAGTGTTGTTTCTATCTGTAAACATCAAATCAAAAAACAAGGTCTCCACGTAGCTTAATGGCAGAATAATGATTAGAAAATATAAAGAAGATACTAAATCATCAGTTGAAAATAAATGGAAGCGAATGAGCTTAATGTGCCTTAAAACGGATTAATCTTCTAAAACTAAATGAAATCCAAGGCAAGGGTTCTTCATCATGAAAGTATGCTGAGAATAAAAAAATAAAAAACTTTCTTAACTTGTATTAAAATCTTCCTGAAGCAGTTTCCAAGTGCAATAAGGGAGGTAAAAAACACAGACAAATGACAAAGTAGTTCAGGTTTCTGTGTGGTGATATAAAATCTCTTCATTAAAACATCTGTGTTGGATCTCTGCTCTAATTAGTTAGCCTGCTCGTCTCTTTGCAGTGGGAGTTGTGTCAGTTTCAGGCAGAGCTGTCACTGAGCCCGAACACGCTGGAATGACGGTTTATGGGAGCGAATTTGTCAGTGCATTCAGTTTGACATTCTTCTCTCCGGTCACTGAAAAACCAGGAATACGGCAGCGGCTCCGATGTTTAGGATGCCCAAACTAGTCACAAGCCGTAATGCCTGCCGCTCCGACAAACATCAACCCACTCAGCCAATGAAAAGTACAGCAGAACATCCAGCCTCCCCTGTCATCTTGCTGAGAAATCAGCATACTGAGCATCTCCGGCGCCGTCTTCATCACTCCAGAAAACAGGAAGGCAGTGAAGGACTTCAAAGACAGTCAATGTGTATAATTCCACTCCATCAACCATGCACGTCGCCGTCCTAGCACTGCTTTTAGAAGGCATATTTTCACTCACAAGTCTAGGGAGAAGCAATGTTTGGACCTTCATTTAACTTGTCAGACTGACCTGTTAATATAATTTTACTTGGTTATTCTCTAGTTACTCATTCTCCATCCGGACGGTGCACTTATCGTCTTAAATCTTTGTCTTCTTTTTTATTTGATTGGCAGAAGCAGCTAGTATGTGATTAAACTTCAATTTTGAGTCATCACTATTCAATTCTGGCAACCATCTGCTCAGCACGATGACATTTTCATAGGTTTTGTGGCTTAGTACTCTGAAGTGATGATGGTGTCTGCTCAGAAAGGGTCTATCAGACTGTCTGCACATAACTGCAATATATTGTGTTGTTTCCTAGTAGGAGCAATAGTAGTAGTAGTAGTATGGCTTCCCTTAAAATATGTGGACGCCCAAACCTAGACATCTAATGATTGCATCTACATGTAAAAGCTTGGGAGCTAGGTATGAAGTGCGCCGCCACACAACAGGTTAGGCTGCTAGGTATTATCTCACTTCCTCATACACATTTCCGGCTGGTTCCTGAACGTGAGTTGAACAAACGTGGACCAAATCAAGGAGGGGTTAACCGATGAAGTCCCATCTCCTCAGACATCTCCTCTCTTTTTTTGTGTTTCAGTAAAAGTAGCGGTTGTCAAACGTTTATTAGCTTCAGTTTCAACTTGACCAGCTAAGGTTCAGTCACCATTGTTTGAAGTACACAAAGAAGCCAAAACCAGTAGCATAAAAACTCTCCTGTGAAGTAGCATTTTGGTGGTGTAATTGCAGAGCAAGGGAGACACAAACAGTATAAATGATCATAATGGTGTAGGCTACAGCTTAGGCCTACACACAACTACATACCGGCCTTAAGACCAGCATGCGTAGGAATTGCATTAATCTTGGCCTATTCAGCACTTCATGATTCTGAGAGAGTGTGTAGGTTGGAGTGGTGGATGGGCATGTAGCGTGTCTGGCTTGGGACTTGTGCGTGGGACCACATGCCCGCTCTAATTTTCTTAGTTGCGTAACCTTAAAGATAACTTAAACATTGTTTATCTGCTATAACCACATTATTATCCAACCATACCACATTTTTCATGAGGTATATTGTAAAAAGAAAGAATTCAAAACTCTTGTCAATGAACATAACCCGGGTCTTGCAGAATCCACCAATATCAAATGTATTGTTTGGCGACAGGGTTGGTAATTGTCGAACGATTTCCTTTCAAGCATTATTCTGCTGCTATATCCACCTCCACTCTTCTGGTTTCAGCCTTTCCACCAGATGTTTGATCCAGGCTGCTCAGATTTGCTCCCGTTCAGCCACAAGAGCATTCATGAGGTTCGACACTGATGTTGGGTGGTGACGGCTGGCTCACAGTCAGTGTTCCAGTTCATCCCAGAGGTGCTGGATGGCATTGAGGCCAGGGTTTCTGTGGAGGCCAGTCAAGTACTTTCACACCAAACTGGGAAAAAACAGTTCTTTATGGACCTGGTTTTGTGAGTGTTGAATCAAACTTTTTCCAAAAAGTTGGAAGAACACTTTTGTCTAAAATATCATTGTATGGTGTTGCATTAAGATTTGATTTCATTTGGGACAAAGGAAAGTGAAAAAAGTTTACAGACAGCAGTGTCCACATACTTTTAGTTATATCTAGGCATTCTCTGATGAAATACATCCAATTATAATCAAAGGAAATAGCTGAAAATAACTCACTGTGAAGAGTTTAAGGTTTAATTATATCATTGCTTGATTAACTATAAGGTTTTCTACATTTTGCAGTGGTTTATCAAGGAATCAAGGGATCATATATCATTGCAAAACTCAGGTTTGTACAAAGAAATTAGAATTGTAGTTCCTCCATGCTGCACACAAAATACATAAATAAAATAAAATTCTTAAACAAAAATTAAATAAAACTGGAAAACTACTGCTGCTGCCACCGCTCACCTGCCCAGCTTCTGAAAGAGTCCCTGCAAGAAGTGTTGGTGATTCATGTCTGTAGATACCACCCGAAATCGTCTGTCAACTTTGACTGAGTTTGCGCACGAAGCATCATGGATGTAAACACAGAGACCTCGTCCCCTCGGCCTGCTGGAGTCTTGCACGTTACGTCCTGTCACTTCAGAAATGGTCCTTCCATCAAGTGCAATACCTCGATTTGCGATTTGGGGACCAGGACTCTCTGTGTAGGGACAATAGTCTCTGGTTTCCCCATTACTTGGCCAGTCCCTTTTCGTTTGTTTCTTTTTCCTGTCCCGGTGTTAGCCAGAAGCAGACTTCAGTCCAAACTGTAGCATGAATCTCATCCATGCTCACCTGCTCTCCTCCTGGGGTGTCCATGATGGTCCATTCTGCTGATCTGGCTGGTGGTTTAAAGATGGCAACTGCATTGTTCTTTGTCTGGAGGTCGGCTCCTCTTTAGTCCAAACCCTACGTTTCATCCCTCATTTTCCTTCGCCTACAAGTGTATTTCCTTGCAGTATCTTGAGCATCACATTGCTGTGGCTCAAACACATCATTCTGGACACATCAGCTGATCCCACTTCTGCTGGAAACTTCAGAATGCAGTCTATCTAAGCTGCCATCCCAAGTTTATTTGATATATGCAACTGTCTGTGCCAACACTGGTGGAAATCTTCCATCAACTGACAATAATTAAACTGTGAGTCTCCCTGATTAAGATCTAGCACGGTTGAGTCATCAAGTCAAACTGGTGGTCAACTGAAAGTCAAAACAGATATTTGTCTGCATGCACTTGGGGCTAAAATGGCTTATCTGGCAAGTACTTGGTCAACATCCTCGTGAACAGCACAGACACAGAGTTTTGGACTTGTAGCGAGGCAGTAAGCAATCAAATTGTCTACATTAGTACAATAATATCCGCAACAAATTGCTCCTGGCAACAAACTGAGCCCATTATCTGATCAGATTTGACCACACATTCCTCAGTCCATCCAGCTGACAAAGACAGCACAAGTGGGTAATGTGCCAGCCAGCACTGACCTCCGACTGGAGGGAGAGGTTTTCAGCACTCAGCGACTCTTCTTTCCTCCCACTTTGGAGTTCTTAAATCAGGTCCACAGCGGAGAGACTTCATGAATGGGCCTTAATGTGACAGAGAAATTGGGGATCACTTTCTCTGTCTGGCTCTGCCAACAGTCTGATGATATCGACGACTAGATGGCGTGAACGCGGGAGACTCCAAAGAGAGGATTAGAGAGGGGAGATAAGGCTATCCACTGTAATTAAGCCCTATCTCTGTACAGCCACTGAAGAAAATAAATCACCCTTCAGAGCCTGCCAGTGTTGAAATGCATGAACAATTATTCAATAATTAATCGTTATACATGCAGGCTCCAAACACTAATAGGACATATTTTAACTACAGCATTATAGCACTGTTAAATTAAATTAAGTCTGAATGCATTTAAGATCAATGTAATAGATCACCTATTTAACCTTTTTTAATCACTCTAATGTAATTGTATTAGCTCTGTTATCAAGCTTTTTATGATGTGCCCTATGTTAATTTCCCATTCCAGCCATGTATAATTGAGAATGGAGATATATAGGGTGTGGCAGCAGACATACGAGTGGAGACATTAAGCAGGGCCCTCGAGGAAGGTGCCAGTCGTGCCGCTGTAACAGGCTGAGATAACATGCAGATGAGGTCAAATATGACATTGCAAGGTATTAAAGTTGCTAGTTTACAGAACGTTATCAAGTCTGCATGGCGCCGCTGCTGCCAAACAACTAATTCGCCTCCTTTTCACTGTTTTGAACACCTGTTCAGTCACTTCCTCTGGTGTAAAAGAGGTCATTCCTCATATGTTTTCATTCTGAGTCCCTGAATAAACAGAAAACAGTGGTGGCTAACAGAGCTGACCAGACAGATATCACCTCAATAACAAACACACGCCAGTGAAGACAAAAGCATCGTTATAATTTGGACTTATCAAAGTCATGTCATTATGTTACAAAATGTATGAGGGTCATTTTTAGGTTAATCTGGCATCGCCAAACCAATTTGCAAATGCACATTAGTCTGGAACCTCTCAGTTCATTTTCGGATTTCAAGGGACGTTATCAACAGGCGTAGAACAAAACTCCTGTGGGACGCAGTTTGATAGACCTGCGACCAATTAGATCAACAAAACACGAGCGACAGGAAATTGTAAACAGACTGCAGCGTGCATAGATGAGCTGTGATGGTGTTGCATATATGTGTCCGTAACTAAATGACTAATAGGTGCAAAGAGTTTTGGAACTGGTCCAGTAGATCGCTTCAGCTGGCTACAATGGCGGTAAACCATAGCGTAGCCATGGGTGTGCCTCTGCCACTCAACAAGGCAGATGGCACATCCAAAAATCATATTCAGTATTTTTAATTATTGTCTTAGTAATACATTTTTTTAAAACTTTTTTTTAAATTTACTTACAGGGACCTCAGTGTATAATAGATGATGTAAACATGCCAGAGTTAGCAAGAATGCTAATTTACATCTGTAGTCCCTCGGCAGGTAACAGAAATAAAAAACAACAACAAATGATCAAAAAACAACATTCACCATCATGCACTGCCTGCTCACGGATCAAATTTTTAAAAGCTGATACATACGCAGGTAGCCATTGACCCATGACCCCAGCGAGCATCATGGGAGTTCAGTGGTGTCATAAACAATGCAACACCTGCAGCTGATGCTAAAACACTTTAGCCACTAGTTTATCAAAATGAAATAGAGCTCGCTGTTTAACTTCTTTAAGAAAAATAAAAAACTTGCATTGATGAACAGCCAGACACACGTCCTACTACAGCTGAGGAGTATGTTTTTCTATTACCCTCCCTGTCAACAAGTGCGACTCCTTCAGCACTGACGCCGGCGGAGACAGAATCAGACGATGCAGAAATGATAACTCTACAGATCTCTCAGACAGCCAATTCTGTTGTATTTGATAAGCCTATATAAAGAATGATTGCACTGTAAAGTTAAAAAAAATAACAAAGAATGGACTGTACTATATATTGACTAAAACACTTTTTGTTATGTCTGTTTTCTGGCAAGCAAAAGTCTATCCTGCTTTATGTTGCTGTGAAAATTTGATTTGGCTGCATTATAATCCTTGGGGTCTAATACTTCCATCAAAGCACGTCCACTAAAAGTCCTTGTTTTTGTGACTTGTTTTGTTACTGACAACATTTTGGAAGGGATACCTACAAAGATAGACCTTTTTGTTAAACAGTAAGCCCTTTTGACCCAAAATGGTCGCTAATATCGTAGTTCTCAAAGCCACTGGACTCCACTGACAAAAACAGTAATTTCTCGTAGATCATCATAAACCACAACTTGACTGAAAGAAACTAAAACTCACCAATACCATCTTTGTTCACCTTCCCAATGTTCCAACAAACACAGACTCTGGTTGTTGGGTTTTTGAATAAACCCTTAAATCACTGAGATGTTGAGATATTCTGGCTCTACATGCTGATATTCTTGTTTGTTTCATATCAAACCCACTCCATACCAGATAAACGCTTGTGACTGGCCTGAACCAGATCCAGGTCGACTGGAAATCTGTCTGAGCGGGAGGGGAGCCAGACGCATCTGCCAGAGAAAATAAAACAGGAGCTCGCAGATTCGCCTGGTCACCGGGACACTTTCAGGTTACTTTGCTGCCGGCATCATTTGACGACCCTCTCCACCAATGAAATATGGTTACCAGTTTCCCTTCACACATGCTTTCTGAGTACTTTAACAAATAATACTCAGTTTTATTCTGATGTCAACAGACCACAATTTTTTCACACGTAAGTTTACAGCAAATTAGCCGTTTGACAGAGAACTAATCGGCCAAAAAATTGCAAAAATCTCAGTTGTTACTGTGAGAGTTGCTTCTTTTCTTTGTCTTACATGATAGTGAGGAAAATATCTTTTTGTTTTGGAGTGTTGGTCTGGAAAAACAAGCAGCCTGATGAAGTCACCTGGCTATTCTTCACTATTTTTTGACATTTTACAGATTATATTGTTCACCAATTAACTGTAGAAACAAGGCAGATTAATGATAATGACAATGAAAATAATTAGCTTGGTTGCAGCCCTAGATAAATTATTGTAATTAACTACACACTTTGCCCTAATTGCTTATAGATATTTTGCTTGAATACAGAAACTAATTACAGTGTCATCAGCATTATTAATAAAGAAAAATATAAATGTTTAATTTTATGAGAACAGAAATTGAAATCAGCATGGTTACAGTATACCATCCAGACATGTTCCTGTCTGATGACAAATATTCTTTTTCTTCAAACAGAACCTCGTAACATCTGTTAAAATAACAAATCTTGTGTGATAGAAAGAAAGAGGCAAAAGCTATCAAATGTGTTCTGCTTCTAAATATGAGCAGATATATATTTCTTTTCCCCTCAGAAAAGGTTACTTCATCCTGACCAATTTCGCACTCACCTGATCATCACTTCAAACTGTGAGGCATCAATGCAGCGAAAATCTAACAATAATTGCCTTAAAGCAGGAAAAGAAGAATCTGCTTTAGAATCTGTGCAGAAAATCCCTCTGTACAGAAAAGGCTAATATTATCTCCTCAGAAGTATTTACAAATCCCACATTTTTTTTTTTTTTTTTTTGCAGCACAACAATTGCATGTACAGCGCACTGTACCTCCTACAGCAAAGCTTCTTTTGCTTCATAGCATTGCTTCGAGCTCCTCCAGGTCCGTGTTAGGCAGTCAGAAGTAAAGGGATATTAGACATGAATAAAACAGAAGTTCTCTTTGAAATGATGTGACATTTCCATATCAACTGGAATAAAAACATTGTGCTACCCTTGATCTGTTTATGTGAAACTGAGCCAAGCAGTGAGATACTGTGATGTTTGATGTTCTGCTGAGGGTTTGAGTCAGCCGGCCAGCTGGTGGTTAGACGGACAAACGTCTGAAATTCCCTTAAACACCGCGGTCAACAACATGCAGAGACATCAGAGGCAGCACACATGGGTGGATGAGATGCCAACGCAGTGAAACGCAAATCAACGTAATGTGTTAAAGGGAATGTGCGTCTCCATTTTGACCGTTAACATACAGTATCATGTCAAATTTGGGTCCTCATCAGTATGATCTCATCCGTAAAATACACGGTATATAAATGCAAGTCAGTGAAAGATGTGGATGTTTTTGCATCTAAATTAATGTTAATGGTTGGGTTGTCTCAGACTAAAAGTCGAATCAGATTTGGCTGTACAGTGCAAATATATCAGCCTTTACGAGTATGTTTTACCAGTAAGACTCTTTTTTCATCATATGTGATGTGAAAACATCAGATTTTCACACGGTCAGAGAAACTACAAGTGTGCATCCTCCCATAATTCAGTCATCAAATCAGCGCACCACAGAGCTTCTCTCCCCAGCCTGCAGCACTGCAGCAGCCAGCCAATCCAGTGTCACCTGCCACTTTTTCACGCCATAAATTAAGGGTTTATTTCCATCAAATCGCAGCTGGTGATTCTTGGATTAGCGATACGATGAACCAAAACATTTTTGGTGAGTTTTATTTTGTTTCTGTCAAGTTTGTTCTGTGAATTTGCAATAAAACAGCTTTCTCTGGTTTAAAAAAAACATATCTTACTGGTTAAAAAAGAAACTCGCAAGAACAATCTGAGCCTGTCAGTGGCAAAAACAAGCACAAGCAAACAAGCAAGCGTCACCTACTCTGTGCGCTCCACTGGTGCGCCCTGGTGAGGTGGCTGACAGCGCATCACCTGCAGAGTCCACAGCCTGTATTCAATTATGCAGCTAAAAAGCAAGAGCTGAAAGTTGCATGTTGTCATGTGGATGCTAAGCTAATATATATTTATGATTCACCTTAGTTAAAGTTCCTCATTGAAATGTTCTCCCTGTGTGTTTTTGTAACCTTCAATCAGTTTTATCCTGTTATTGTAACACGCACTGAGAAAGAAAGAAAAAAAATCACGGCTCAACTGAAAGAATCCATCTCTGACTGACGATTCGAACCTTCCACTGTCATGGGGCATCCCTAATTAATTTAAATATGTGCACGTTTACTGGTGTTTACTCTTGACCACAAACTTCAAACAGCATCAGGAAACATTAATAACTTGATTGTGCTGTTATCTAGTGTCTGCATATTAAATAGTTGGCAGTGACTGAGAGTCTGGCCTCAGGTTTGGTGATTTCTAACAGGCTACAACTAAGTGTTTTGAAATTTGATTAAGAAGTGACTGCTGTGTTTAGATTTGGATCACAGATTCTGCCTTTCAGGAGTGATACATTTGGTGCACAGCACCTTTAAGGCTACACAAGAATGAATTCTCATATTGGCCTATAGTTTGTTCCCTACTTGTGTAATTATTTGGTCAAATTAAAAAAGAAAAAGCAGAAGAAAAATAAACTGAAAAACGTTATTTATTTTACTGCTAGTGGGTGGGTGTTGTTGGTACCAACTGACGATGTTGGTACTGCATCACGGCTGGTGCGATATCTGTGTGGGCACTAAATAGTTTGGGATATACTTCATTTCCAACAGCCTAACAGCCGGAGAGCTAACGTTGTTTGCCATTTCTTAGTCCAATCTGTGACCTCAGCGCTGTGTGTGTTACTCCATGATTCAAACACCGGAGTGCTGAGGCCAGAGGAGAACCCGCTGCTGTGAGATTTGACAGCGTGGTCACAGAGTACACTTACATCATAAAAGACTCTCTTTTATAAGGTTGTAGATATTATACAAGTCCTTCCTTACTTTATATTCTGATGTAGAGGTAGTTTTGTAGTGACTATTTATGCTTTGAATATATGAAGAAATTTGAAGTCTAATGGATGGTGCTCACATTTTTTGCAGTGAACTAGTTTCCTCCTTGCACCAACGCTGCATGCTCTTTGATTGTTACTGTGGCTGGTTGCCAATTACTTTAAATAGACTACCTGTGTGTTGTTGTTTTTTTTATTTAACCTTTATTTAACCAGAAGAGTCCCACAGAGATTAAGAATCTCTTTTTTCACAGCTTGACCAAGACAGTCAGCAGCCAAAGCACAAAGTTGCAAACAGAGACACAAATTGAGACAAAGTACAATTAGCAAGCATTGAAACAGAGTCAGTTGTGTAACAGGTGTTTGAGCTTTAAGTAATTCTGCACCATATTCCAGGCCGAGGGGGCAGAATACCCTCAAGCCCTTTTTCCAATTTCTGTCCGGGCATTTGGAGCAGAGAGCGTAAAGAAGTCCTGAGAGCGCAATGAATACTGCCTGGCACTTTTTTTGCGTGATAAAGACACATAGGTAGCGTGGGAGCAGACCAAGGATTGCCTTATATATAAAAATGTGTAAGAGTGCACAGGTGGCCGGAGCTGGCCATTCTGCCCGAGAGGATAACCCACAGTGAGTCAGAGCTTTACAATTTGAAATGACTCTCAAGGACACATGGTAAGCTGTTCTGGCCATATGAAAACATTGAGCAGAGGCGTGCATATACAAAAGAGAGAAGAGAGGTGTCTGGCAGAGGTGAGGGACTTCAGCCACATGACTTGACTTGAGTCATACATTTGAGGACTTGAGACTTGCTTTACAAACACTGATAAAAGACAGATGACTCAAAAGGACTGAGGAATGAGAAATTATCTGGCTGTGAATACAAAAAGAGGAGACTATCAAAGCAAGCACTCCAAAAACCAGAGGGATTTGTTGGTAAAACATTATGAGTGTTAGCAAGGAAGAGTCAAGTTCACCACCAAACCGAAAGACCATCAGCGTTAGCACAGCTACCAGTCTTGCTCCAGAAGGAGCAGCAGCAGGTGTTAGCGCTGTTAGCAGATAGATGATGCAGTTAAGACCTTTGCTGTGATGACGGTGCACCAAGTAAACTTCTGACAGGTAAGATGTGCTCTTGTTGATCATGGATTATTTGGAAAAGAGCTGCTGTCAGGACTCTACTGTAAAGAATTCTGAACCAGGTTATTGGAGTTATTACGTAGCCACGTTATTTGTATATGGATCCGTAAAATGTCTGCAGATTGTGTAATGCACACTTTCTGCACTCTTGCCTGCACAATTACCTGTATGACATATTTATGTTTCTGTGTTGTTGCTGGTGTGGTATGTTTCAAGGGAGGGGGTGGTGTAATTGTTTTTTTGCCTGGAGCGTCAGAAGCGCATGCGGCGGTCATGACCAGGGCAGCGATGTGGCGTAAATCCTCCATTCTTGTTCATTTAGGAGGCTTGTTATTGATCGCCACAAAATGTCAAATATCAGTAAGATTTATAATGTGTAATCAGGCTGTTTTTCGTTCATGTTGACAATAAAACAAGTTTTAGTGCGACTTTAACAGCAGATGTGTCAACACATTTTATTCTTCGCCACTACAGTTTGACAGAAAAGGTTAAAAGTCTCTTAAAGGTCAGAGTGTTACTTTAAAAAAAATAACTATTTAACCATCTACTGGCGTTGATTAAATTCTGTAACCATCCAAACGCTGTTCTAAAACTTTTTTTATTTTATTCACCTTCTTTCCACCTTACCCCGAGGCGGTCGCTGAGTTCGGTAGAAAGAAGGACAGAGAAGCATTTTGCCAGGAGCATAGAATCACTAGATTTAAGTCAGTGGCTGCTTGACTCCTCTGGAGAATGACAACCACAAAGAAACAAAGACGGCATGATGGTTTGACTGACAGCCTTTTATGTCTGTTCACTACAAGGTCAGATGTAGCCTAAATAGAAAATAGACGTGAGTGATCCTGAATTTCCTGAAGAACGCCCTTCGTGTAGGATTCCACACTGTATGTTTTGGTAAAACGAAGACTATGAATTATTAGTGGCAGCAGAAAGGACTCCTCTAAAGTGTCGACATCAAACGAGGAAGCCAAATAGCAGCAGAGTAGAATAATCTAAATATAATTGTGGGACTGCTGGCATGTCAACTTCAACCTTGTCTCATAAATGCCATAAGGAAGAAATGTTCTCCGAGGTTAATTTCACTATATTATCAAGAGAATTAAGGCAATTACCAACAAATGACAAAAAGGGCTATTCAGAACCAATTCTGAGGATAACTGACCGTGCTATGTCCTCTCAGCAGGTGGTTATTCATAATACAGCAGGTGATTCATATGAATTATTTCCTACCTGTCATTCACTTTGCTCCGCCGCCTCAGTCTGTCCAAGTAATTGTAGTCCTGTAGATTTCACTTTGGCACCTACGGCGGGATACTTGGCTGACCTTCCTGGGCGCTTCCTTCAAGCAATTATCTGTGGACATTTTGAAGACAGGAATGGCGTAAATATTCCGGAGGGAATCCCGGAACAGATAGCGTTCGGTAGCAAAAGCAGGTAGAACCACAGGAAGCAAAATATGGTTACATAAAACAACCAGCGTTTTCATGTCTGCTCACTAATCTGAAGAAATGCTCTGCTGTCAAATGTGTTGTATTAAAGGGGCAAGG
Source organism: Lutjanus erythropterus (assembly GCF_056507025.1). Lineage (NCBI taxonomy): Eukaryota > Metazoa > Chordata > Actinopteri > Lutjaniformes > Lutjanidae > Lutjanus > Lutjanus erythropterus. The sequence continues at coordinate 4,728,087 of NC_139335.1, forward strand.
ATATTAAAGAGTCAAATACACCCTGTTTCCACCTGATAAAATAGTGCAGCACCCCTGGCATTACACATGTTGTTATCCCCCAGCCCCTAAGAAGCAGAGAAATATATCATAATCTGTTTTCAAATAATGTGTTACAGTACCACGCTTTGGTATTTTCCACATATGCTTATTCAATATCCCGGCGATAAAACCAGCGGGACCTCAATTTGCCTTCGAACGTTTAATCTCCAAAAGAAAACACTTCCACACAAAGCAGCGAGAAGCTAAGTAACAGTACAGGGTCATTTGGCTCCAATGAAGTATTGGTAAAATGAGTTTCCATGGAGACTAATATGCTCGCAACTAAAGACACATAGAGTGGCATTTTGGAACGAGTGAAGCAAACTGTGGTGCACAAAGATAACAAGCTTAGACAAAGAGACATAATGTCAACACAGTCTTGCCACAGAGGGCTCAACCTCGAATCAACATGTACAGTAGCTGCAAAGGCTGGTAGAAATTTAAGTGCCCTGTGAATCAAATCATTAAACTCTCACACTGAATTTGAATATGGCCACTCCAAAAGCTGGACTGGAGGCAGAACACATCCTGGTCTCTATGAACAACCTCTGAATGCTGAACACTATTAGCAGTTTAACATGATTGATTACTTTCTTATTTTTGTGTCATGCACACAAAATGCCACGCCCTCTTTACAAGACACCAAAACATTTCATTACCCTGAACACAACTGTGCACACTGGGACCTTCAGTGTCTTTTGTTTAAATTATACTTCACATGTTGCACAGTGTAGCTATTCTTTATGAGAGGATAAGTTTATCATTTTTGCTTATGTCTTTTGTTTTTAATCTCCTGAATATCACAAAGTAACCTGTTCTGGAAAACTAAGGATAAATGGTTCTATGCAAAATAAAATTAAATGTCAAGTTAAATCATTTATGAGGTCATAAATTATGGTGTTTCTCACATGCACAACATAAATTCATGCAACACAACCCTGATTGTCAGAATACTTGCCCTTCTGCAACAACTGCTTTTGTATAAAGACTTTTCATAGCTGAGAAACTGAACAAACTAAAATAAAGTTAAAAGTGTTCTGAATTCTCTTATGCTGTGTTCTGGACAATACGGTACATTAAATTTAGGATCAAGGTTAGATTGGAATTAAGCATTTGATTTGGCAGCTATCATATTTTCAAGAGATTCTTCTGCTACTGATTTGTTGGTTAGGATGCTGATTTTCTCAGATTTTTTTTCTTTTCACTGTCAGTGTTTTGAGTCAGTCTAGTCTCTGTTGGAGTACAGGATCTACTGACTGTATACTCCAACTTATAATGCATTTGCCCTTTACATCATGGGTTAGGGTTCCCTATGTCTCATACCAACAGTCATTAGCCGTGTTTCCATCCAAATGTATTGCAAATTTTAGCCAATTGTTGAGTAAATCTGCAAAATAAAGACCACAGAGAGAAAAATCAGTAGGGTGGCACAAATTCTCCAGTGCAGACAAAGAGGGCACAACAAGATGACGTCAATAAATATAACTGGTCTGTTACATCTGTGTATTAATGTGAGGAAGGTCCTTTCCTCAAAAATATGTGCAAGTGTAAACCTTTTTTGTGAAATTTGCCATTTCCATCCACCACTTCTGATTCATTGTTTTAAAATTTGCAAAAAAAAAAAAGTCAAAACGCTGCTAATGTAGTTCTTTTTTCAAAATATTTAAAGCTACTACAACCATAATAACCACAAAATATAACATAAAAAATAAAATTATGTAATTAAAAACCTCATCCTGCCTCTTTTTAACTGGATAATGAACTACTCGCTGTAACTTTGCCGGGGAAAATGTAAACACAGGCCTGTTTCATCCAATTTCACGTGACAGTCTTAGGAAGGCTGACATGTCAAAACCTTCGTAAAATAAAGGATATTGTCTTTTGCATCGTGGCTACGAGTGTCCAATTATTTCCTCGCACAGCCTGTGAATTTCCGTGCTCTGCACCTCTCAGATATTAGTGTGCATTCCTCCCTCCTACCAATCCTGAGAGTAGCTTTAATCATAACTGCGATCTTTCCAGAACATTACCAAGACGTTTTAGTTGCCTAAATTTTCAGATTGCAGTTGCTGCTAACATTGTACAAATAATTACCGAATAACTAAGGTCAGTGAAGGTTTAGGTTAAGTGTTGATGACAGTGAGTTTGAATAGATCCAGTTGAAAGAAAGTAGTTCCAGTAGATTTTGCTGCAGAACTGAAGTTGTTCCGACATGAAACTGCTCACAACAAAGCCTTTTCAATTTGAAGCTTTCTAATGTATTATTTTTGTACTTTGAGCACCACAAGCTGAATGCTATTAAGTCCCATTATACTGGAAAGAGGGCAGACATCTCTGCGGATGATTTCTTCAAAACTCTGCAAATCACACCAAAACAGTATGGATGGATAAACAGCACTACAGACCAGGGGAAAAATATATATCTCTAATTAAGGGTGAAGTGTCCCTTTAACTCCATGTGTGATTATACTTGGAGTTGAAACAAAGTGTCTGTATGAAGGTAAAGAACATACGAAGGTGATTCAGATTCTGATAATGTACAGTGGTGAATCTGCACGGTTGCCTATAAAATGGATATAAAGCCATAAAGTGCTGCTCAGAGGTGACCTTTATTTTGAAGAGCTGCTGTGTGACACGCTGTGAATTAGCCAACATCAACGCTCCAGAAATTTATGCCTTTGCGCGGCTTGACCTCTAAGTCAACAGTATGTCGAGAACAACCGGAACGATTGTAAGGAAAACAGACGCTGCACACACAGCAATAAATGTATGACAATGCACGCTCGCCTGAAAACCACTGATGTCTATCTGCCAGCGAGACACTGCGGACACTGTCATTGGTTACAAGGTGAGCCACCTACGTGCACCCGGGAAACTTATTGATGTGATCGAGTTGGGATTTTTGCTTATCACTACAATATCAAGTCACCTTGTTCTTTTATTTTTTTCTAATCAAAAGTCAACAACGGTGCTATCTAACCCTGATATGGAGCCAATTAAATCCTTGTCTCAATCTTTGGCGCTGCGGAGCGCATTCTAATGTGTTGTCAATTCAACCTTTAACACCTCCAGCTCTTGTGTTCTGGCTTTGAGTTTGCTGAAGTAAAAGTTTGGACGCTTTTGATCGTGTGATCAGAGGAATTAGCTGCAGATGAAGTACAAAGAAGGTGAAAATCCAGTCATTCTAGACAACTGGGACAAAACCGGATTTCAAGGGGTTGTGGTTTTTACTTAGAGAATATATTCTAAACCGTGGTGAACAGTAATGAAGTACATTTACTTGAGTACTTATTTAAATACATTTGACTACCTGTACTTTACTTGAGTATTTGAGTTTGTTTTTTTCTTGGAAATGTATGACTTTGACTCCACTACATTTCTAGGAAGGTTGTTGTTACTTGTTACTTTTAGGTTAAGCATAGTTTTGAAGTCAGCTGTTGGCCTCTCAACTGGGATTGATGTAAAAGCAGAAATACGTCACGCAGGTGTCCTCTGTAACAAGAGAAAGCACGCTCCCAGTTTCAGTCAAACAAAACTCGTAATGGTGACAGCAGGAGAAAGACAAAATTAAATCTCAAGAAGTTATTATGATTAGAAAAAGAGAACTAATTCCAGGTAGCTTTTAATGTTGTTAACGTTTTTTATCAGGGTGAAAATAGCATATAATTAAAGTATATTCTGCCCCTGAAGAAAGAAAGAAATCTCAGTTATTTTACAGACTTGAAGAACTCCTTACAGTTGGCTTCAATCTGATTTTATGCAGTGATTTTAATACAGGTACATCAGAAAATGACAATAATGGTGCTTTTTGTTTGTGATTGCATTTCTATTTTGAAGTTTTTATAGGTGTTTCTATGGGCTTTGTGTAACAGAGTGGATCTACAAGCAGGTCAGTGCATCAACCGGTGGTTTCAGAGTTACAAGCTTCTGTAAATACACTGTGAAAACTAGGGATGCACCGATATCGATACCAGCACCGTCCTCACGTACTTGTACTCATAAAACTACGCCACAACCCGAATCCACGTCACGTCACGTCTCGATACAAGCAAACATCTGTGATCCCCAACCCTGGTCCTCAGGAACACCTGTCCTGCTCCAACACACCTGACTGAAATGATCAGCTCGTCATCAAGCCTCTGCAGGAGCCTGACAACAACCTGACTGGGAGACTCTGATCTAACGAACCGCCATGACGCAGAGTTCAAAGCGTTTCCTGATGCTTACCGTCTTTTTTGGACGCGTCGTCATCGTCAGCGACTCGTTGTCCTCAACGTCATCCACTAAAGACCGCAGAGACTTTGCAAACTGTCCGTATAACTGAAATGCATGAGTCCACCTGCAGCCCGCAGCCAGCCGCTGTCCAATAAGTCCCGGCGGCTGTAAACTAGTTGATGCGTCGGTAAATTAATCCGAAGACGAAGAGAAAACACCGCAGCCATCAGTCTGTAACCGTCTTTTCTTCGTAAAAAGCTTCTACAACTTCTCTTTGTGTATTTATTCTTCACCAAAACGTCCTCACAGCACAGGACACGAAACTTCACTCACATGGTTCACAGCAGGGTCAACAAAACTGCTGCACACCTGGCCCCACACTCATACCTGTCCCCCCCCAAACAATGACAGGTAGGAACTAATTAGCTCTTAGACAAGAGGGACGTGAAGAAGAAACTTCAATACTACACATGTAAATGTGTCATTAAAATACTAGTTAAAATGCTGTAAATGATACTGAAATAATTATCATATTTAACACCATTTATAATAGTTAATTGTGCAAGTCCATAATAATGTTGTGAAATTATTATACTGAAATATATCATGTACACAGTAAACTGCACAGTTTAATAAGGAACACAAAATCAGTAAAGTAACTTACTATAAATGACCTAAAAATGTCATGTGTACAGTAACCATGGTTACACTCGTAGCAGGAAACAGCAACAATGATTTGTTACATTTAGAAAGTGAGCATCTAATGAAAATAAAACATGTTTTAAAAGTTATTGTAAAATTTTGATGGCATTATTAAGTACTCGTACTCGGTCTGAAAAAAGTGAAAACAAAACTATGTATGTATTGATATTAGAAAATATACATTTTAATTTGTACTTTCGAATACTTATGTATTTTCAAAAGCATGTACTTTTGACTAAGTATTTTAAAAACAAGTATTCTAGTACTTTAACTTGAGTAAAATTTTGACTGAGCAACTTTCACTCGGAGTTGAGTGATATTTGATCAGAAGTATCTATAAATTGTTTTTGTAAAAATCTGAAATGTGGGACAAAACTTTAAATGGTCAACATTTTCATTAAAAACATTTTTAACATAAAGATGGTTATAAGAGCAGATGTTACACTGTTAGTTTTAGATTTTGAAGGCTTTTAACAAAATAAAAAAAATTGTTGTTTTGAAGTTGTTAATTCTTATCTGAGATGTGGGTGTTTTCTGGCAGAGAGCAAAACATTTCACAAACTACATAGATTTAATTTCTTAAAGAATAAATTTTCACCCCAAAGAATATTGATATTAGTTAAGTTCCACTTGAATATCAGTAATCACGTTATGACCTTGTTACATTTCTATTTTAATAAAAATACAAAATTTTATGCTCTCATTGTTGAGTGAATTTTTCCCTGTGGCATTAAAAATCAATATTTAGAGGAATTGTATTGAATTTAGAAATTCTAGTATCGTGGCAACACTAGTTGCTAACAATTTTTAACACATGATTTCTTGCAGTTGTCAAGAATGGCTACAGGCAGTTTCACAGGTGCAGACCGACTTTAGAACCATGAGCCTCTATTTTATCACAAGGTTGAGGGAGAGGGGGAAGCTATTGACACACAGAGGTACGGCTAAGCCACTTCACATCCCAATCGATCACGGGTCCACTCCACTACAAGTGGCATTACGATTATAAAGTAAGATTTTCCTGCCCGCGCTGACTTTCGAGATCCAGACACCCCGGCTGGACTTTTTTGGTCCCGCGGTATCTTCAGTCACAGTTCGGCGCAGCACTTTCGTCCTCCTCTTTTGTTCCTCGCTCGAGACTCAAGTCAGCTTGAGAATGTTTCTAACTCAGTTTTTTTTTTTTTTTTTTTTTGGCTGGTGCAAAAGCAGGAAACAGATGGCTGGCTATTTCTAGATGGTACTACTGAGTGTCCAGCTCAAATAAAGTGTACTTTCACAGGATCTTAGTGTTTTTTAATGCCTGCGTTGGGAACTTCATAAAGCCTTGGACCAAGATCTTGCAAATGGCCCGTGACAATGAGATTACAAAAGAGAGATTTTTAGGGTATTTGACATTATTAAAGTGAATTCAAATGCCTCCCTCCTTACTTTCTTTAACTCCAGCTAATCCTTCCCCGGAGGAAGCCTATTAACCTGGACCAACACTCTGCCCCTCCTGATGAGGCTGAGGACAGGCCTGCTCTATTTGCTTCCCTGATCTCTGTCACTCAAACGGTCACATAATTATTGCGTGTCTTCACAGGTTACATAGTGGATATTAGCTGCATTGTAAGCAGACATTAATTACATGAGCAGGAGGACTGAGCTAATAAGGCGGTTTAAAACACTTCTGAGGATGCACCTCTGTGGACGGTTACCATGGAGTCATGTTTATGGATAAGACACGAATTTGCAGGGCTGTTTATGTTCTTGGATGTAAATAAAATCACGGCACAATGATAAGCTCATTCATGACATGCCATCTGGCAGGCGCTGACAGGTTGAAATTACATTAATCCTTATCTATTCATTATGAAATTTGCGAGTATAGGTGTAGCAACGCCTTATCGAGGTTACAGAGCCTCAGCTGAATTTGAATTGATTTCTATCTATCTGGAATCCATTGCAAATTCCTCTCATGGCCGGCAATGCAGGAGGCGGTGACTGCTGCTCACAGGTCAAGTCAGATTCATCTCGGGCTATCTGATCAGCCCATCCCAGAGCTGCGCCATGTGTGAGAAATAGCACATTTTAGATTACAGCACTCCCTCTAAAAGCCTTCAGCTGTAGTGCACGTCTTTCAATAGTTTGGTACAGAGCATTCATTTCATCTCTGGGCGCTTCTTTTAAAGGCTATCCCACAAGGTCCTATCACTAGGAGGTTCAAGGGCAAAATAAATCAGCGATGACACGTCCCATCGTTGTTATGTAGGGCACAGAGGTCCCCTGTCTGCAGCAGGAGCTCAGGTTGAGAGATCCCCTTTGTGTCTGAAGCGGGATCACATTAACAGCCTGACTCATTACATTAATAGCGGTGCCATCGCCGCAACATGAATAATGCCATTCCTTCTGTGAAGGGGTTACAAACCAGTCTGACAGCGGAAAAAGCATCAGGCTATTATTAACCATAAATCCATAAATGACACGCGCTGTCCATACAGGGGGACAGATATATTTAGACCTGAGCCGTGGCACTTTGTTGAATCCATTAACGGTGGATACGAGATGATATGAGGAAAACCTATTGTTTATATTTCAATGAAAGACGGATGGAAAGTACCGGCTAATATAAAACGAGGCCGGGACTTCCTGGCAGATCAATCGTCTGAGACGTTGAGAGTTTCTCAAACAGGGCCCCGGGGACATTCAGGGGTCCGTGGCCCTCAGTCTTATTCATTTAAATAATCATGACATTATAAAAAAGTATTTACATTTGTGTTAACAGACTTCATAATTCAACAAATAATATTTAAACTTTTCAATTCAATATAGCTCACAGATTGTTTTAATCTAACAATCTATAATTAATATACAGTGAATAAATATGGTCATGTATTGACAGACAGGTATGCAGAGGTACTGAGAACATTTACTTAAATAAAAGTAGCCTACCAATACAAAATTACGATATGAAAATACTCCAGCCTACGAGTTAGAGCCCTGAATTTAAAGTTTTACAAAATACTTAAAATATCTATAGTGAAAGTATTCATTCTGGCCTCTGTGACTGACATTATATGTGACATTATTGGCTGATGATTCATCATCATCGTCTCAGCAGCATTTTATTGTTGTAGCTTGAGGTGGAGCTCCGTTTAACTTCTGAACATACAGTTAACTTCACTTTTTTGTGAAATAGTGGATAATTTGAGTTGTTTGGCACAAAGACATTTATTTAAATGAAACCATGTGGAAAGTTTAAAGGTGAAATGTCTCTTTGATGGACCTGAAAACAACTCTGACATCTGGGGGGGCCACAACCTGAAAATATTGAGGACCAATGGTTTAATGTATTTTATTATTATTATTTTATCAGATTAAAAGAAAAACCTTAATCTAAAAAGTAATTAGCAGCTAGTAGTGGAGTAAAAAGTACAAGAATTTTCTCTAAACTGCAGTGGTGCGGAAGTACAAAGTAGTTAAAGTAAAAGTACTTGAGTAAACACAGTTACTGTCCACACCTCTGCAACGGTCAGTCAAGGGTCAGTGGTAAGCAGCGCCCCCTACCCCTCTCACTCCCCCTCAGAACAAATCTCAGAACAAAAAGTAAATATCTTCCTCCCACCAGTTAAGCATGCATCACCTAATAATGGCAGAAAACAACTCTCTCTATTATTTCAGGTCCCAGACCAGCCTATATTATCATTAAAAAATAATCAGAATCCCTGGTATGTTCTCTGTCTTGTAAGGGGTCTTTGGTGAGAAATATTCAGGACCTCCGGTCTCAGATGCACACTGTGCAGGTGCATCGTGGGTTTGAGTTTGCCCCAGGACCCTTTGCCACATGTCTTTTCCCGTTGTCGTCAAATAAAGCAAAAGTGACAGAAATATAATCTTCAAAAAACGTCTAGGCTGCAGATGTTTAGCAGCTCTGTGCCCTTCATTGTTATGAATTGCAGGAATGCTTGTGGCAGCTCCACCGAATCAGCAGAATTTGGAAATTCTTCAAAAGCTGAATCTCCTCTAACCTTCCCTCCACCTCTCATTGCGCACCTACCCCAGCACCGGGGGATCTGTCACAAATCAAGGATGGGAAGGTCAATAAAAGCAAACCATGCCAGACTCCCTGACTGACACATCAAAAGTTCCCTCGGCGGCGCTCAACACTCTGCCTTCCTTCCCTTCCGACCAATTTAGCGGAGTCCGAGGGGAGCCCCCTAATCCATGCCTCTGAAAGCGCGCTTAATCAACCTCTGATTAAGAGGGAGCACGCCAAGGTGTCCAGCAACATCTTCGCTGCCCCCCATCCGCTCCTCAAGTCAAGCAAAACAGAGGGAAACAGGATTTATTTGTCTTCACAGCCTCCCATCCCCGATGTTCCCTCACAAATGTCTTAAGTCTCCTCGGTCTTGTTGCAGGCCCTTCATTCATTTAACATCCACTGATAGCAAATACAAAGCAAACATTTAGCTCCTTCTCATTTCTATCCCCCTTCTTTCTCCGTGTCTGTCTCTCTCCTTTTGTTTTTTTTCTTTCCTGTTGTTGTTATGAGTGTCCCCCAGGTGTCCGGGAATGAATTAAACATCAGCGTGTTGGTAGGAAGGGCACAGCTCCTCCTGAAAGGATTGAATGCAGAGCGTTGTTTGAGAGGGGAGCAGCAGTGGAGGTGACAGAGGAGGCTTTGCTCAGCACGAGGACGTGGAACCATCAGGGAACCACTTTGACCTCCAACATCTGACTGCCTTCATGAATAGTCATTTTTCAAGTCTCTCCAAGTAAATGGGGTTTTCCAAACTTTTAAAAATGGGAGGCCACGTTTGCCATTTGTTTACCTTGTTAGGCCGGTGTGTAGGGGTGTGTAGCTGCGACCGCGTGTAAAAAAAAAAAAAAAAAAAGCAATAAATTTGTTGCTGGAGGGTTTGTTAACCTCAGTCATTTGAGAAAGACTGCTCTGATTTTCAGCCTTATTGGTATTGATTAAGGCATGTCTACAACGTCCACACTACCTTGAAATGTAGCCAGACTCAGCTGAGTTTACCTCCTCCATCCATCCACATCCAAACATCAGGGCTAGAAGTAGTATTCTGTACCTGGCAGGGAAGGTAATGTCTCACCAAAGCTATATAGTTGCACTATACATCATGTCTGCAGTAATATATATTAATTATTTTGTAAATTTATTCATTTCATCGCCTCACATTTACACATACTCCAGTAAAACTAGTCAGAAGTGTACAAGTATACTGCTTTTACTACAAATTGCTCAAAAAACTCTTTCCTGAAAGCTGAGGCAGAAGCTCTCTGTGCCTCCGACTGCACTAAGGCCAACGTTTTCGCAGGTTTGCACATGCATGGTCGGTTCTCACAGAGAGTCTGTAGGAATACAAGAGGAGCAGCTCACTCTGCTCCATATGGACGCCCATTTCTGCCAGTAAAATAAAAAAAAACCTTACCCTGGCAAGTTGTAATTGTGACATAAAAAGTTTGAATTTTAAGATAAAAAAGTTTAAATTATGAGAGTGAAAATCATAATGAGAAATTAAGTCAAAATTGTGAGATAATATATTGAAATTATGGGTTCAAAAGTCATATTTATGAGAAAAAGTTGAAATTATGAGACAAAAAGTCAGAATTACGAGATAAAAAAGTTGTAGTCAATCTAAACTGTAAAAGCTCAAATTTATGAATTAGAAAAGACAAACTTATTAGATAGAAAGTTAGAATTATGAAGAAATAGAAAAAGTTGCGTGAGACATGCAATGGCTACCAGTCTTTAAAGACCAGTAGAGTCTATTCAAAGAACATATTGACGGCATGTGGATATTATCTACAGTTTTAAAGATTTTCAACATGGTTTTATGAAAGGATGTAACCCAGCAGGAGGGGCAAAAGATTACACAAACTTTTCAGACGCTGTCCACTCTCATATCATCCTGAAAAAGAGTGACTAACGTGGCCCTGAGCACACGCTGGGTCACGGGGGCGTACGTCAGGACAGATGCCAATAAAGCCATTCATTCATTCAGCCTCAGCCATCAATGAGCACAATACCAGGCTCATTTTCATATTATTCACAGAAAAAAAATATGTGAGATGTGATTCAGAGTTCTGGGAACAGGCTAACACTGGCGCCTGAGAGGCCGGCCCAGCTTTGGCCATGACAACAAAATCCAAATTCAGACCTCATTATAAATATAACTGTCATCACAGCTAAATGTGGGTGGATTGCCCCTTTGAGTTGATCAAGTGCATCATAACACAGAAAACACCAACAGAAACTGACAATAAATTTAATGATAAAAAGGTTATCACTTGGAAGAAGAGTTCAATATATTTTTCTGTAACATAATTGTTCTGGTATGATCGCTACAAGTGGCTAGCACAACAGCTTATGGGGATATTAGTGGACATCGGATGTTTAGCTAATTAGCAACAAAGTTGTCCTTAAACAATATTTTGTGCTCAGTGGGTTGTTATTGTGTTAAAACTCAGCATCTGACAAGTGGATAATTTGCATAAAATGGTGTGTGAAGCTAATGCCGGCCCAACACTGGAGGATAATTGGGCAGATTTTGGGTCAAATTTCACTCCCTCTGACAAATGCAGGGCTGTTTCCAGTCCAGGCTGGCCTGAACAGATTATCTAATGATCCTGTGGTGTGAGGGGTCTGCAGACACAATGCATCAAACATCATATTTAACACCTGAATCCTGCAGTGTTAAAGGAACAGAGATTGAATATTAAGCACAAACACCCAACACCCAATAGCAGATGTTGGTAAATTCTCAAATAACTGTAATTAAGTAGTTTTTTGGGGTATTTGTAATTTGATGAGTAGACTTTCAAGTCAGTACTTTTACTCGTACTTAAGTATGCATTGCAAGATAATCTACTTAGTTACTTTTAAAATCATAGTTCAGTACTGAGTACAATTTGAATTAATATCAAAACCTTTATTCTGCATTTTAGCCAATCAGGTGATCTGATCACAAACAGACAGATGAAAACCAGAACATACAAAAGAAAAACAAAACCCTGCAGCACACATCTGGAGTAAGGATGCTAATGATTAATCATTAATCGATTAATTGCTGCTGCTCATTTGACATTGTTTTGTCTGTCTGCAGCCATTCTGTGACTTTAAATGAGAAAAAATTACCAAAAGAAAAGAAAAACCCTGAAAAAAGAGAAAGTGAGGAAAAAAAATTGTATATTATAGATTTTTAATGATTAATTGATTATTAGCATTTTCAACAATTCAGAAAAACACACAAAATTTGCAACCCTACTTTGCAGAGGTGACTGTGACATCATTGGTTAAATGTAACTAATACTCTGAGAAGTTTTTGTGCCTCATACTTTGTACTTTTACTTAAGTAGTTTTCTAACAGCAGTACTTTTACTTGTAATTGGGAAATATTCTAATAACATAACAGTACTTGTACTTGCGTACAGATTTTCAGGACTCTTTCACTGGTAGTAGCTGCTCCTATTTATCAACTTCACCTCCAGTCTGAGCTGCAGACATGCTGATTCCAACTTCTCAGCCACAATTTCACAATTAATCCAAAGTTTTTTCTGGTGTAAAACATTGGACACACAAGTGCAACTAGCTGACGAAGACAGTCCACCTCCTTTTGCTTTTTTTCTGAAGTCATGTTCGATCCTGCAAGTTTATGTGAGATCCCTGGAATCGCCACACAGAACTTGTTAAGTATAAACGCCAAGTGTGTAGTTGACTGAATAGTCTATGTGTGAGTTCTTATGATTAAGATATGTATGATTAATTTGATAACTGATTAACATCATTGTAGCTTGAAGGTAAATGTCTCTTTTGTCAGCTGACAGTTATGTGGTTGCTGCTGTCTACTGACAGATTACACCCCAATAAAAGGGCCAGTTCACCCCAAAAATACATGTTTTTTTCCCTGGCCTGTAGTGCTATTTATCCATGTAGATTTTTTTGTGAGTTGCAGAGTTCTGGAGATTTTGGCCATAAAGATACTTGCCTTCTCTCCAATTTAATGGGACTAAATGGCATTCAGCTTGTGGTCCCCAAAGCACCAAAATATACATTTGGAAATTTCAAACCCAGCGTCTCTTTCCAAAAATCATGACCCAGTTACTGAAGATAATCCACAGACCTTGTTGTGAGCAGCTTCATGTAGGAACTACTTTCCTTCTAGCAGAAATAAAGTAGTCCCAGTAGATTCTAAAGTAGTTCCATTGGGTTCTATTGCCGGGGGGACAATTTATGCGTGAAGTGGCCCTTTAAACAGGTTTCCTGGCCCTCGATTTTATGCATTAAATGACACGCTGAAATGGAGTGCGCCAAAAGAAAGAAGTCTGCACATGAAATTGGTCATAACAAGGTCTGTGGATTACCTTGAGTCATTGATTCATGATGTCTGGAATGAGAAACTGGTTCTGAGTTCTTCAGGCGCTTTGAGCAACACAAATCCTGCTGAGTGTCGAGTGCCATCTGCTTCCATTATATTTGAGAGAAGGCCGACATATCTACAGCTGATATCTCCAAAACTCTGTAACTCTCACAAAAAAAAAACAATCTAGATGGATGAATAGCACCACAGGTAAAAGGAAAAATATATATTTTTGATTTTGGCGTGAACTGTCCCTTTAAGATCTGAAAATCCTCTGGTGTACAAGCAGGCAACACTCAAAGAAATACTGAGACACCTGACATCAGGTGTGATGATGTGAATTTTGTAGTGTTTCCTCCTTTAATGTGCCAAATAAGATTATCTTAAGGATTTCCTTACATAATGTTGTCTGACTTATAAGCTACGAAAAGTAAAGCCACAGCTTAAATGGAGGAGTGAGGTGTGCACTGTACATAGAGAGAGAGAGAGAGAGAGAGAGAGAGAGAGAGAGGCACAGGGCTGTCTCCCAGGCTCTGTGATTGATTGATGATCTTGAAAGTAAATGGTCTGGTAAACAGATCCATGCCTGCCCAGAATTGGCCAAAATACAGTGTTTAGGCCAGAATTTCGCATCTGCTGTCGGCTCTAAAAGTAGAAAAAACTACATTTCAATTAATATGAGCTTTCATGTAGATTTATTCATTTGCTTGTTGGCATGCACAGAGTGGTGTGCATGTGTTAAGAGAAGCTGTGCTGCAGAATCCCAGCTTTTATTTCATTAGTTTTCTTTCAGTCTGGTATAATCAGCCATGAGCATGACGAGTTGAGAATCCCGCAAGCAAGTTATGAAGCATTTCAAGGTGAAATATCTGATTTTTTTTTTCTTTCCTAAGTTGATTATCCAGGAAGGAGAAATGAGTCTCATATTTCAAGGCAGAGTTCAGTGAACTGTGGTCATGTGATTAATACCCTTGTCTGAGACTTTGCCAAAGAGCTAATGCCTGGCTTTTTGGTTTACAATAACAAGAGATTTGTGTTGCGCACACGGTCAAAACAAGAACAAAAAGTCAAAGGCTTTTTCCAGAGCGAGAACAGACTCGGTAGGAGTGTGGGTTAAAAGGAAACATCTATCTCCTCAGCCCAACTCCTCTGTCAAATATCTCCACTATTTCACTGCGACTTTGATCAACAAAGTACTGTGCTTGTCCACGGCAACACCCACATAAAACACACAGCCGAGGTTACGTAATCTCTTTTGCATTACATGCAACACAGCAAGATTCTTCCCCATTTTGAGCACTTAGCAACAGAGAAAGTATCCATTGATGGCACTGACCTGCGGCGATAGAAGAAACTTGCACAAGCTGATCCATGAGATACACCGCTGTTATATTAATTATTGAAGGTATGCAGTAGTATGGGCCATCGGAGGCCCCGCACATCCAACTCAATGTGTGATAAACAAACAAAAGACTCAGTGAGATGTCAATCAACCGCAGTCTGTGCACGCCCACGCAGTCAGAGGAAAAAAGTCTAATTAGCCAAAAAAAAAAAAAAAAAAGTGAGAACACCTGTGTGGCTTGAGCTGTGGAGTGTGAAAGGGTTAGTTCACCCAAATCACTCAAATCTACTCATGCATATTGTTTTATTCTCAGAGGTTTTGAGAAATCTGCTGCTCAGAATTCAGCACAATAAAGGTGATGGAATTTACTTTGAGGTCCTTGACAAATTTGAAAAGAAGTTTTCATTGAATATTCTTTTTTTTTTACATGAAGAGTTTCTACAAAAAACTGTTAAAACTGTTGAGAGGAGAGTGGCACTTTTTTTTTCTGAGGAGCATATCTAAAAATTTTGAGAAATAAAATCAAACTTATCTGCTTGGCTGGATATTTTGTGTGGGGTTAAACTGAATATATTATAGGTGAAGTGACCCTTCAGCAGCTTGCTGTTAGGGTCCATTTTGACCCGTTTTGACATTTTAACAGCATAAAAACTCCTAAATGTAGAGACTATATCAGTATCAGCGTATATGTTGTCTGATATGTGCCGATATGAAAACTTTCTGTTTTTGACAGAACACGATGCAGATTGTGTTTATTTGTTTGCTTTTCTTTTCAGTATTTTGTACATATTTGCTTCTTTTTCTTAATTCACATTTAATATATACATATATTTTGCTCTATTTGTGTTTTTTACTTATAATTATCAAAAAATATTGGTGAGTGTTTACTGTTGAAGTGCTGTGATGTAATTTTGGACAATAAAGTTTATAATTAAACTGTAAAAAATCCATTACATATATTTGTCACAACCATTTCTGAGGTATCGCTGCAAAAAATGTGTGTTTATGTTATATATATGTTATATATTATGTTCTGTATAAAGAATATCAGCTGATATATCGATTTTACTCCCTAATATCAGTATCAGCCCTAGAAATCCAATATTGGTTGGGCCCTACTTCTGATAATTAATTGATCAGTTTGATTAATTTTCTAAGAAAACAGGTCAAAATTCTCTGATTTCAGCTTCTTAAATTTGAATATTTTCTGGTTTCTTCACTCCTTTATGACAGTAAACAGAATATCTTTAAGTTGTGGAGATTTGAGGACATCATCTTGGTTTTTGGGGAAAATCTGATGAACGTTTTTCATCATTCTCTAACATTTTACAGACCAGACAACTGATCGATTAATTTAGAAAATTTGGTGGGTGGTGAAGAGGCTTAAACCTGAATGAAACCTTTATTTAACCTCAACTTGAAAGATTTGCTCACAGTAGGTCAGGAAAGTCTTAAATTCTGATAAATTATCTGCACATTAACTAGAAATACCTCTTTGGACAAATTTGGACAAATAAGGTGAATCAGAGGGGTTTTAATTAATCAGTGTTGGACACTCTTCTGTCCTGCAGCTCTACTTTTTTTTTTAGAAGAAGTGTGTACAGAATTTTAATTTAATATTAAACTTTCACATTATGCAATGTGAAATAAAAGTTGTGGAGGAAGACATCACCTCCCACATCCGCTCAGCCCTCATTCTTTTCAATCCCTCCTTCTCCGCCTTGTATCAATTTGTTTTTTTGCATCATGTCAAGTCAAAAGCAGGTTGTCACAGGAGACAGCTCGCTTGTCTCACGCACATGATTGAGGTAGCAGCGATTTATAACGTACCAGCCGGAGCGACAGACCTCACTTATCTCAGGCCAGCTCCTCTGCCAATGCCCTTTCACTCAGCCAATGAGGATGAAAGTTGCAGGTTGGGTTACTTTGTCAAAAGCAGAGGAACCATTACAAATCTGCACTATCCATCCTTCTGTAGGGCATGGAGCTTTTCCCCTGGTGCAGAGCTGCTGCAGACCCGACTCTCCTCAAAGCTGTCTGTCTATCTCTCACGCCCGGGAAGCTCACAGGGGGGTTGTTATCACAAAGGGCCAATTTGTTATCCTGGTTTCACTCCATCACAGAGGCCATTATTTGGGACTTTTATCTATCAAGAAAAAGCTGTTAATGTGAGCACGAAAGTGTGTACTCTGTCATTATGCCAGTGAAGCTACTGACTTCACCTTACACTGATTCGAGCTGAATGAACCTGAGGCAATTACTCAAGTGAAAAAAGATCACGACTACGCTGATGTGAACTACCTTGAACTTTTAAGTTGCGCCCCAGTGGAAACACCACGTCTGATCCTTATGTTAATATTTTGTGTACTAATTGCACTGCAGCACAAAGCCCTTGATGGAGTAGGCACTTCCACCGTAGGCGGATCCTCCTATTAGTCGCAGCACAGTTTCTGCCTACGTGCTCTGACACCGGCACCTAAAGCCCAGGAACACTGACTGCTAGATAATGCATCCACACCTGCAGGACGGACAATATTTCATAAACCTGAGTGCAAAGCCCTGATTTATCACTTTCACTTATTACTTGAGACACTTGGAATGATCGATTGGTTTATCCTCCAACTTGAAGCTATGTATATATATCAGAAAGGAAAAAAAAAGGAGGGAAAGAGACGATTACCTGCTGAGTACACAGGTAGGAGGAAACACTCTGAGATATAAGGGTTCATCCTGAAGGGCTGAGGTTCTTCTCAGAACCATTTGCTTGCGAAATTAAAGATTTTTTGTCAAAGTTTGTCAAAGGTTATTTGTAAGACTAAGAAATCCATTAAGAACCCTTTTCATCAAAAGAATATTTTTTGTTTGGAAGAAAGAGTTCTTCAAGAATTGGTGAGGTCAAGGGTTCTTTGTACCATAATATAAAAAGGTTCTCAGTAGAACCCAATGTGTAAGTTCTAGATAAATCTCTTGCGACATAAAAGCCCATGTGTGAATTCTAAATAAAACTCTTGGGATATAAAGAGGTTCTCAGCAGAACCCCCTGGGTGGGTTCTAGATAAACTCTTAAAATATAAAAATGTTCTCGCTAGAACCCAATGTGTGTGTTCTGGATAAAACTCTTAAAATATAAAAGAGACAGGGTTTTGGTTGGAACCATTATACCACTGAAGGGTTCTCAGTAGAACCTCTCATAGGGGGTTCTGGGAGAAATATTTCACAGATGGTTCTAGCTATATCCATATATACTGGGTTGCAGGTAGAACTGTCTGACAGAGTTCCAAATGGAACCTTTTAAAAAGTTTTACTAGAAAGCAAAAGGGTTCTCCTACAGGGACAAGCAAAAGAACACCTTATGGATCTATTTAGCGTCTGTATTTCCTGAGAGTCAACTTTCACACGTCGGTCTCGTGGCCGTCACCATCAGACAGACGCTCTCTGTTTGTTCTCCTGCGCGTTCTGGTGGATTCTGTAACAGTAGTGAGTTCAGAAGAGAAGCCAAACACTGTGCAACACTCTGCTTTATTACAATTCTCTCTTCGATACAAGAGAGGGAAAATGTCACAGAGGTCTCAGAGACATTCACCTGAGACGCCGTTACAGGCCTCATCTGGAGAATGAAGAATTAAATTATTTTAATTTGGTTGTAAGAAAGAATTTTAGCTGAAGGAAATGAAACAAATATTTGCCTTCCTACCAAAAACGAGCCCGGCAGATGAAATGCCACTGCCGTTTACAATTAGGAGCTTGGAGCGTTTCTTTTTTTTTTCCTTTTTTCACATCAACCTGTGAAACATCTATTTGGCTTCCTGACATCTGATCCAGAAAGTCTTGACATCCACAAACCATTCTCAGTCCGGCCCGATCACTTGTCACACTCTCGGTGTGGGCTGCGGGGGCCCCCTCTACCCTCATCACAAGTCATCATTACACCACAAGCTGTCAAATTAAAACTTTTAAATTGTGTGAATGCCTCCTCGGAACTTTCCCTTTTTCCCAGCAACATATTGCAGAGATAATTGAGGATATTAGCAGCCAGACTGTTACCAAGAGATGAAAGGCGAGGAGGGAGCGGTGACAGCTCCTCTCGCTCGTGGCGGTAACGAGGGACTGTCAAAAGTCTCTCCGTGTTTATCTCGGATCATCTAGGGGGATTTAAAACCCTTACCTTCACAATTCCATTCTTTATGGCGCGTCCTTTATCCACAGTGATTTACGGAGGCTCAAGCCCCGCGCCGTGTGATGAATGAGCACTCTTCACAAGGTGTCAGGGCCAGGCGGTGACTCTACACCCCCACCCCAGCTCCCCCTCACCCCCCCGCTTCATTTTTCTTTGGCTTTCTGTTTCTCTCCTCGTCTTCCCTTCATTTCAAATTGGACTGATTAGATGTTGACACGCCAAGTGGGTTAGCACGAGAAATTCTGATTTGCGCAGGGCGGTATACAATCGTTTGTACGTAGATGATTGGATTGATAGTTTGGTGACATTTGGACAAATAACCTTTTGACTTTTAAGGAACAATTGTAATTTCACGTTCTTTAGTTTTGCGTACAAATCTTGATACCTGACTTAAATTTCACCTTCAAGGAAAATGCGTTAAGTTTTAGCATTTTAAATGTTAAATTAATTAAAAACAATAAAACTTAAAGCAGCTTACTATCAATATGAACCCTGCGCTCTTAGAAATAAGGGTTCCAAAAGGGTTCTCCCACCAGAGCTGAGGTTCTACCCAGAACCAATTGCCTCTGAACAACCCCTTTTTGAAGAAAGGTTTCATCAAAGGTTCTTTGTAAGACTAAGGGTTCAATTAAGAACTATTTTAGGAAGAAAGATTTTTTCAAGAAAAGTTCTAGATAAAACCCTCGTCATTTAAAGGGTTCTTGGTAGACCCCCTGGATGAATGCTAGATTGAGTTCTTGTTTGCATCCTAGGTAAAAGGTAAAAATGTTCTGGTTAGCACGCCCAGATAGGGTTCTGGGTGCAACCAGTGCACAATAAAAGGATTCCCTGTAGAACCTCTCACAGGGCATTCTCTGTGAAACCCAGAATAATCCTTATGCTGGATTCTCTGTAAAACTCTCTAAAAAGGTTCCAACTGTAACCTTTAGAAAAGACTCTACCAGCAACCAAAAAGGGCTCTCTAATGGGGAGAAGCCAAAGAACTCTAGCACCTTTATTTCTAAGAGTGTAGCACCTGAACAATGCAATCACCATTTTTTCTATTTAATATTTTTGCACCAATTATCACTTCTGAGCCACAGAACTGAGTCCCTGCTTTTGTCCAAGTTAAAGAAGCACTCTTCTGACTTTAAATGTCAAGATCAGTTTACTCATCATGTGGAGTGCTACTCCAGCCTGTGAAAACAATATAATATGGTAACGCAACAACAGCCTGCCTGTGGTTCTGGAAGAGCTTATAAACCCGAATCATGCTGAGACTCCCTAAAAACTTTTTTCCACAACTGAGGGTGAGTTAGTTTGATAAAAATATAATAATGTGGGTTACTACTTATTTTTTGCTTCTAATTTGCACTAATTTGCCCATTTACCCAGTAGTAATTGCACTGAACGAAAATCCTGCATTATTTTGGTTTGATGACAATGACAAGTTGGTTTTAGTGACTCTACTTTTATTTCCAAAATGTGGAAAATAAGGATAACTGGAGTAATATACACATAGATTATGAGATGAGTTGATTTGATGCATGTGAAGAATGAAGGTATATATTATTCAAATTTTCCTATAATTTGTAAATCAGGTCTCAAACCTCTTTGTACTGGACATTGATAGAAGATGCTAATTCATATTGATATGAGAATACAGAACCTCCATCTGAGTAGATTTTTGTTGTTCAACATAATTTAATCCATCTATTTTAGCTTTTTATAAATATTTCCAGGATAACATGATGGTGAATTTTACACCGTGCCGTGCCAGCAGCACATGGATGAAAATTCTTAGTTTATCGGCATGAATCCTAAAAGAAATGATCTCTGTTTGAAGGTAAAATTATTATTAAAAAGTAACACGGCGACTCGTGCATCACACATAAGGCACCATTCTCTGATGAAACACTTAATTTTCAGGGAGTCCCGAATGATGTCATCTGGGTAATCTTGGTTCGTGTTTAAGAAGACCACGGTGTCACAACAGAAGGGCTTCATAACAAACCGGGTCATGGAGTTTGAAGACGTGGGTGTTTACCGTCTGTCAAAGAGACATATTAAGATGCATTATGTGAAGTGTAGGATTGAGTGTTTTTGGATCTTACCCGATAACAAGGACTAAAAGTCTGGATGTCTCAGCCTCGGCTTCATCCATCTGTTGTGAGTTCCCCAACTTTTATGGAAGAGAAATACTGAATCACTAAAGTACCTCTTTAAATTAAAGTAAATCTTTAGCCAGACTTGGCTAAAGAGACGTGCTAAACTGCTGATTCAAGGAAGGCCATTTAATTTGTGTTTTATGCTCCTGTGGCAAAGTTCATGAGTTTGGGGGCAGGATATATGGCCATCTCTGTAAGACTGGGAACTTAGAACCTTGGGAAAACTGGACCCTGGGAACATTGGACCCTGGGTGCACAGGGCATTGGGACCTAGGAATCTGGTAACACGGGACTCTGGGAACACAGGACCTTGGGAAAATAGGAACCTGTGAACATTGGACCCTGGGAATACTGGACTCTGGGAACATAAGACCTTGGGAAAATAGAACATTGAGAATTGAGGACCCTGGGAAATTGGGAGCCTGGGAATATAGAACCTTTGGAATTTAGGGCCCGGGGAACACAGGATCTTGGGAACAGGGCCATGGGAACTAAGGATTCTGGGAGCATTGGACCTTGGCAACATAAGACCTTGGGAACTTTGGAACCTGGGAATTCAGCACCCTAGGAACTTAGGACCCTGGGGACATTGGATCCAGGGAGCACAGGACCCTAAGAACACTGGACCTTGGAAACCTTGGACCTTGCAAACTTAGGGCGTTGGACTTTGGGAACTTAGTACGCCGGGAATTTGGGGCCGTAGGAGTATAAGTACACTCCTGTTTTACTTGAGAGAAATGGTAGCTCATTTCTGTGACTTGCATGTAATAAATAATTGATGCCCAACCCCTCTGCTGTGAACCAGTGCCTGACCACAAGGAACAATGTGATTTTGCAAAATCAGGCTGAGAAATTAAAGGCTATTACGGGCATTTTTGCAGTATTTACCTTGAAATTGGCGCAGTATGTGCTTCAGTTTTTTCGCATCGCACCGTGTCACGGCCCTGAACAACTTATTTGAAATAAAAACAGGTTATCAGTATGCAGGTAATCATTTGTTTATCACCCACTTTCAGCAGTATCACAAATGTGTCGACAACAACATTGACAATATAACCTTACTTAATATGTTAATGTGAAAGTCTGAAATATGAAAATAATTTGCATATCAAGTTTTTCAAAGCCAACATAAAACTAGACTTAAAAGAGTCTAGGTCTCCACTGTCTCCAGCAATTACCAGCTAATACATAACTAAGACACTCAACTCTGTATAAAGAATTTTTCAAAGTTTTATGCAACTTTTATGCCAGAAATTCGCAGATAAAAATAGATTTTTAAATATTAATAAAATATGCCTCTGGGTTTGCCCTACACAGCGTGAACAATGATTACAGCAAACATTTAAACAGAAGAAAACTTTCTGAAATGAGTTGGATGGCATTTGCATTTTCAGTTCATACATTTTAATTTGTTTTAGGGCAGCTGTCAGGCTGATTGTAGAAATTGTGTCACAGATTTAGATAATGTGGAATGCTGGAGGGGAAGGAGGGGGTCTTATTGAAGCTGTTCCTTTTGGGAGAATAAAAAATACCTCACTGACACAGAAAGTGAAGTGTCATTTTATTGACATTGTTATGCTGACAACATGTTAAGATTTGTTTTAAGAGTTTGGAAATCCAGGCTAAGATCCTTTGGGAGTGTGTACGTGACTTTGCATAAACATCACGTATTTAGTATTCAAGGGCGAAAGTAGATTCTGGCTGACAAGTCATGGCTCAATCATTTTAAAAGCAGCGGGTCCTTTGTGTTTGTGCTGCTGTGAGTTTGGCAGGTTAGTCCATTAAGCAGAGTTCAGCTATGTATGAACAGAGAGTATAATACAACACAAACATAATAAAGCACACCATGGCGCAGCAAGGAGAGGAATCACATCAAGGTTACTTTAGTTCCACATTTTCAAATCAGTTCTACTTCCCTTAAGAATTTAGTTTCAGTTCAGTTTTAGTTTCCCTTATTTCAATTACATTTTACTTCTAAAGGCCTGTTTCAGCTTTAGCTTGATTTGGAGGAAAACGGCAACAAGAAACTCCACTGGGAGTTTTTAAATTTGGGTCCATGCATGTCCCAGCACCTTTTGAAGGCTGATTATTTCACATAATCTGGTAAACATCCCTGATTAAACAAACTGCTCTTCTCTCTTGTATTCTGCTGACTGGTGTGACCACAGCAGCTTTACTGAAGCATGATGTTACAGTCTGTTGGCTAACTGCTCTTTGCTAGCTCTGGTATTGTTGACTATATTTTTGGGTATTTCTCTCTTTGAACAGATCTCTGGTTTTTCCACTAAGTTCAAGTCCATGACACACGTGCTACAAAACTTACTTTTGTTACTTTTGGACAGATGGTCCATGATACTACTCTCTCATACTGATAGATGATACAATAAATTTGATAATACACCTAGAATCCAGGCTGTCCTCACCAGAAAAGTCACCTGTGCAAGCAGCTTATTACTACCCATATTTGTGTTTACTGTTAGGTGGTGACCTCTAGTGGATGTAGTAATTATGACGGGAGCAAGCGAGGAAGTCAGGTGACGTAGTACAAAGAGTGGCAAAGTCTGTGTAGTGAGGAGGTTGAGGTGGATAGATGGGTCAAATACACCTAAACTTTCAGCTCGGAGGTTGCCCTTTGCATCTTGTGTGAAACCAAAAGTAAATGTTGACCCATTTTAACTTGCATCCTGTATGTAATGTGACATAAATTTGCTTAACTAACGTAACTAACAATTATTTTAGTGAATCCAGGATCTTTTCTTAAACTTAACGTCTTAGTTTTTGTGCCTTAAACTAACCAAACTGCAAGAGTTTCACAAGATTAACCCTGGAATGATCAGTGTTTGGCAAGTTAACTACTGCATTATAAAAGTAATTAGTTAGTAGGAAAAGTAACTTTTGCGTTACTTTAAAATGTCTGCTTTAAGTCTCTTTTTATTAGCAATATTATTTTGTGTATTCATATTATTTTAGTGTAGCTATATTATTTTGGTGCAATTGCATTAGTTTTACATAGCTATATTATTTTTGCGTGTTTCTATTATTTTAGAGCAAAATTATTTTCATGTTGCTGTATTCTTTTAGAGTAGTTATTTTGTTTCAGTGCTATTACATTACTTTTGTGAAGCTTTATTATTTTAGTATAGTTACATAATTTGATAATTGCACCCATTATTACTAACATTGCTAGTGCTGGCTGTAAGCTACACTTTTATTTAAACAGAAGGATTTAGAAAAAGAGGACCTGCAGGAAGCTGGGTGTGTTAACCAAGTGTTGCTGTAGTTAACAAAAAACATATATATGATGGTAAGTTTATATTACACTAAGAAGAAAAACAAACTCACATTGTCTAAAATGCCTCGCGCCTCCGTAAGGTTGGATTACGCAGATCATACATGAAGGAACAGGCTGCTACCTGCTCTCCTCTGCAGTTTCAGGCAAGACAGAAGTGGCTGGCATTAGCACACGATCCACTCTGTCGATAAGGAATGAGGATGTGATGCTAGAATCACATAAAAGAGCAAATTAAGTTGGTTGACATTACAGGCTGCTTTTAATAATAAATAATAATCATAAAGCAGTGGCACTGACTGTCACAAAGGCAGCTAAGTTGATTTCAGTAGTTCTTCACTTTGTATGCAGCCTGACTGATTACTCTGCCTTTCTGAAGGGCATCCATTCAGAACCAAAATGCGTCGGGCCTCTCTCTCCTCTTTTCTCTTTGGTTGCGGCTCTGTATGATTTTTTCTTGATTAAGTGTAACTTTTTTAGAGCTGAGTAACATTTGTCTTTTAAAGTAAAAGTTTGAACTAACTAGCTTACATTGAAAACTATCAAACTATCACAATCATTTTCAATCGCTGATGGCTGGTGAGTGTGATCATCAGGTAATGACTAATCTTTTCTTTGACTGTAGGCGGTGACGGTGCTGTTGCATGGGCTTAATTGGTCACAATTTAGCAGTGAAGAAGAAGGAAGACAAATCTGTATTTTGGGCAGAACTCAGTCAGGCAACAGTAATGAGCCGGCACAGAAAAGTGGATACTGTTGATCTTAAAGTGACTTAAGTAATTTTGATATCCGATACCATTTTTGATACCTCGAGGAAAACTTGACATCGAGGGCATGCATTTTTGGATTTTTATTTAAAAACAAACTTAACAAGGCTTTAACAAGACAACAGATATTCAAATGAAGCAAATGAGATGAGTCACACAAAGACGAGAGCACTTTAAGTGAGAGGAGGAGAACATTGTGAATTTCAATGGAGAACATCAAGTTAAACCTCACGGAGAACGTTTGGCTGGAAGAGTTTCAGTAGATATTTCATGACACCGGTTCAGACGTCTCATCACTCGGGCTCTTCCAGCTGCTGGAGGAACTCTGGCTTCCATAAAGTGAATCACTACAACTTCTTCTATGTATTTTTGGCATAGGATTTAGACAGAATTAGTGATTTAGTCTGGGAAACATTAAATGCAGCAAACCTCTTTTTGGACTCGCGCTTTCAACAACTATAAGTTTTAAAGCAAAATACTTGTTTGAAATCCTCAGCGTTGCAGCTATATAACTTCCAATTTCCCTGTAATTGTTTAAGACAGAAATCCCATCAACAGAGAACTGCTATAATCTAATTTATGATATATTTATAATGGAAAGACTCACTTTCTCCATGAGGCTTCAGGAAGATAAATTTTAGGAACTTGGAAAATGTACATTTCCTCAAAACGCCCGTCTTTCACTAAATTTGTTTGTGCAATATATAAATGTATATGCTTATGCATGTGTGTATATGTATATGTAGAAGTACGTGCATATGTATATGTGTACTATCTATCTATCTATCTATCTATCTATCTATCTATCTATCTATCTACAGTGGTGGACAAAGTACTCAACCCCAGTACTTGAGTCAAAGTATAGATACTCCTGGTCAAATATTACTCAACTACAAGTAAAAGTTGCTCAGTCAAAATTTTACTTGAGTTAAAGTACTAGGGTTCTTGCTTTTAAAAATACTTAAGTATTCAGAAGTACATGTTTTTAAAGATACTTAAGTATTCAAAAGTACAAATTACAAAGTACATTTTCTAATATCAATACATGCTGTATTGTTTTCATGATGCATTTACAGAAGCTTGTAACTCTCTGAAACCATCTAATGATGCACTGATGCTTGTAGAACCACTCTGCTACACAAAGCCTATAGAAACACCTATAAAACATTTAGCATAGAAATACAATCAAAACCAAAAAGGACAGCTGTTGTCATTTTCTGATGTAACTGTATTAAAATCACCACATAAAATTAGATTGAAGCCAACTGTAAGGAGTTCTCCAAGTCTGTTAAATAACTGAGATTTCTTTCTGTCTTCAGAGGCAGTATATATACATGAATTATGTGGTATTTTTCACCCTGATAAAAAAAAAATCCAACTTTAAAAGCTACCTGGAATAATTAATAATTATAATAACATCTTGAGATTTAATTTTGTCTTTCTCCTGCCGTCACCGTTACCGCTTTTTGTTTGAATGACAGAGGGAGAACTTGCTTGTTCTTGTTACAGAGAGTGTCTGGATGATGTATTTCCACTTTTAAATCAGTCCCATTTGAGAGGAGCTACTGTGATTGGTTTTCTTCTGTGAGGAACACAGCATGTGACCAACTGCATTTTAGAAAAGAAAAAACACCAACAGCTGACTTCAAAGATCAGTCGAAAAGTAACAACAACCTTCCTACAAATGTAGTGGAGTCAAAAGTACAATATTTGACTTTGAAATGTAGTGGAGTGAAAGTCAGAAGTTTCCAAAAAAACAAATACTCAAGTAAAGTACAGATACTCAAAAAATGTACTTAAGTACAGTACTCAAGTAAATGTACTTCACTACTGTCCACCACTGTCTATCTATATGTATAATCATTTGTATATAAGAAAAATAAATAAGTAATAAATAAATAAATAAATGCTGGACAGATGGATCACTCTGTAAAGGCATCTAACAAAAGATGACTGTTTAAACTGCTGTATTTAATTTTTAATATTTAAATTAATAAACTTTAAAGCTGAACATCCAGGTCAGTCAAAACATCTTGTTTCAGACAATTTTATGTGTGTTATATATTTAATTATTTTTGCATATTTTCAGTGTAAGTTCTGTTTGTTTTTTTTAAGAAGCGATTTCAGTATTTTATTTTAATCAACTTTTATACCCTGCTTTGTTTTCAGTTTCAGGTTTTTATGTACGGTAATAAGCATGTAAAACATGACACGAACAGACGATCAGTATTGTACTTTAAAGGTTACTCCACTAAAATGTGCTCCAGACACGCCTGTCCACACCACAGTAACATGACATGATGTTACATGACATGACATGATGTGATGTAACATTACATGATGATGAGGCTTCACTAAATAAACTATGTCATGCTCGATTTTGTTGTTTCCTGTTGACATTGCTGTCCTCCTGTCTATTGCCCATCATTCTCCTCCACCCAGGGAGAGACATATGAGACTCTCTGCCAATCCATCTCCCTCCTTTACTGTTTGTCTTGCTGAGTGTCAGTGTCACATGTTAGGGCATTAGCTGTGAAGACATCAGTGGATGAGGTCAGCGCTGACACTGTGCCTCTATTAAATCAGTGGCCTCTGAAAGTGTGAGAACAAGCCTCGCTGTCACATCGGGCCCGGGCGCGCTCAGAGCCGAGGGTGACGGACGTTTCATCCTCCCGTGCTGAGGGACGCCATCGGATGGGGCAGGCGTGGCGGCCGAGGCTCTGCCGCGGCTCACCTCCACACCTGGCTTCGCCACAAAGCCGACAGCAGCCATATGCCGCTCATCTCATCATCACAAAAATGGAAATAAGGAACCCGACCACACTGTGATCCCTCTAACCTTCAGCTGTTTTTCTTTTTTTTTCTTTTTTTTTTTTCTCCTTGAGCAAGTTTTTCACAGCCAAACCAGCCAGCAGATGGTTAAAGTGACACCAGTCTGGTATCTGGCTGATGAATCGCTCTCCAAAACAGTAAACACACTCAGTAGGACATTATGGCTTAAACTGGGATAACGATGCGAGGAATTAGTGTTATATTAAAATATATGGAAAGAGTCCATTTAACAAAATGAACCAAATGAGCAATGAGAATCACAAAGCCATCTGCCCTTGAGTGGTTAGGTTGGTGCTAAGTTCCTGTCTAAATACGTCTTGCTTAAATGCACGCCGCTCCTATCTCTGTACAATAATCATGCCTTTAGTGCTACAGAGTGTTGCAGTGCATTAAGATAAAAGCGCTAAAACAGTGTTTGTGCTGTATCCCAAATGGAGGCTGCTAAGTGAAGTAGCATGCTGTTATAGGAGTCGAGGGATGATGGTAGCATGAGTGCTTTTCTGAGTGGGAACACTTCACACTGCAGGGGTTTGCACTGATGCCACAGCATAAATTTGTCATATATCTTTTTCCTCTTGCTTATATTTCTCTGCAGCCCGAAATGTATGCTGAGATAATTGATCACATTTGCTCATTTAGCCCATATTTTGGATCCCCTGGCCACATCACTATTCATAACATGAGTCTACATTTTTTAGGCGTCTGCTGATTTTATTTTATTTTTTTCCCCCAGACAAACGACTTTGAAGACTGCGAATCAAAGACTTTTCGGGGGCCTGATGGCACAAAGGAGCGGGATAACTTGTGATGAAGAAATTCACAGTCAGAATGTGTCGATGCGCTCCCGATACAAAAAAAAAAAACTGTATCAAAATAGGCAGGAATATAAAAGCCACATCAGAGAACTTAAGGGGGTTGGAGCAGAAACTACTGTTCCCATAATCCAGTAAGTCACACCCTCAGCTGGAGAGAATGCTGAGAAAGACTATCGGCTTTACACTCTAATTCACCTTCCATAGAGTCTTTTTCTTACTGAGGAGCTTAAAATGGATTTAGCTCATAGGCCCTGAGATGAAAAATAACAGAAAGGTGCATTTCACCATATAGCCATCAATCTTCCTCATGTTAAATGACGGGGCTAATCACCTTGAGAGCTTGTTTTCTGGCTACGCTGAAAGATAAACACCATTCTGTGAAACTGAAGCCGAGGGATGATGGAGGCAGAAGAGTTTGGTTGCACGCCTGTTGCAGATTGAAACCTGAAGACTTTCCTGTGGTCTAACATTGGACCTGCAGTGCACGTGTCACCCGGCGCAGACAGAGGTCCTTAATGCACCGAGGAGCCGTTGGGTTCGGCGGGGTCTTAAAACCTCCCTCCAACTGCTCTCTGACGATTCTGAAAACATTCTTATAAAACTGTGGGGGGATGAGGAAAATAAATTTGTTGTGATGTTTATGAGTCTGCATGGTTGAGGGCATTGGAGCATTGCATAATGTCATCCTACATGAGGGGATGGGAAGGGGACCTTGGCCCTTACTCTTTCACACAAATGCATACATGCACCGAGCCCGATAATGAGAATCCACCTCACCAAATCTTTCAATTCAAGGACTTGCTTAGATTGACTGTAATGCCTAAGTAATCAGCCTGTTCTGACCCACCTTGTCCTCGGCCAGGATTTATAGCACCCAATTACTGATCTCTATTACCCAGTGTGCCAAGGGGATGGAAATCAGACGAGTGGACAGACGGCCAGCGCTCTGTCTGCCGGTCTGGGTGACCAGGTGATGAGAGGTTGGCCTCCACTCCTCTCTGCTTTCCGCCCATCTTTCATATCACATTACGCGACCGGAGACCGGCTGAGAAATTTTAATATTCTCCCAGGAGACAAAACACTTTTGCCAGTCAGGTCCGGGTGGCAAATATCATTTGTTTCAGAGTCTCATTTCTAGGTATATGCTCCATGTTGTTCAAGCTAAAGAAGCAACGGTTTTAATGAGAAGTAATAAAGGTATTAACGGCGCAGTCTCTCCCTCGAGCAATTCACAATTTTGCGATCACAAAAAAATGATTGCAAGGGCAGATGATACCTGCAATACTGGGAAAATGTTCCACAAAGAAATTATCCAGCTGAAAGGCTTGTTTAGTCCCCGCAGTCTTCTACATAAAAATAATCTAATTCAGAAACCCCTTTTACAAGCCAAAGTCAAATAAAATCCATTCTATAATTTCAACAAACCAACATCCTTGTGACTATAGTGAAGGACTTATTTCCCTAGAACTTAGCCCCAGGCTCTTTATTCCTGCCAACACAGGGAAATCTCTAAACCAATACCCCAAACTAACCGTTTGGTTTATGCTCGCACCACTCAAGTCATGGTAAGAAGAACAGGGCAGTGTTGTCAAGACACTGAAATTTCTAACTTTGATGCAATACTTTGAAAAATATCAATATTCAATACAATTTTTGATAAAACGGGGAAAATCTGACACAACACTTGGGGCATAAAAATTTAGATTGATATGAAAAGATAAACATAACAAGGCTGTAACATGACAATGGATATTCTAATAGAGCAAATGAGACAAGTGACAAGAAGACAGCGCTGTGAATAAGTACGAGGAGGTGGGACTATGTGGGCACTGCAGCGGTGTGTGTGTGTCAACTCGCTGTCAGAGGGAAGAGAGCGTGGGAAAATGCAGCTGGTAACAGAGTATCAGTACTTTGAAAAAATGAGTATTTAATGCATTTCAAATATTCAAAATTAACACATTAAAATAAAATGAGACTCTACAATCAATTATCTTATCAACCTGTGACTGGCTAAAGTCTCGTAGATTTTCTAAAGCCTGAAAACAGAATTAGTTTTGACATTATGTTTAAATTAGTTATTATGGAACTTTTGCCCAAAGAAGCAAAAAATAAACTACTTACTGCAGCTTTAAATTGGTATTTTTTTCCTTCAAGATGCTCTTGTTAATCTTCCAATCAAACATTTTATCCAAATAAAATAAAATATATGCTGTTCACTACAGCCAGATGTATTGATTGCAGTAATATGCACACATCTGCTGCAAATGGATCAAACATTGAGACATTTACTGAATACAAAAATCTCAGCATCTGGCTTGATGAGAAATTTGCATTTAAATATCATAAAGACAATCTTGTTAAAAAAAATAGCATAAAAAATGGCTTGTTTTGCAGACACAGATCCAGATTCCATATAATGTGTAGAAAAAACTGTCAAATGTTGGACACAGTGGGTCATTCGGAGCTCAGAGTTATTACTGGTGATACCTATATATTGTATAACATATAACAAGGTTGATTGGTCTTCTTTGGAAGAGAGGCAAAACAAGCACTGGTATCTGTTTATTTAGGAAGCCCTTGTCAGAAAGCTACCACCCTTCATCTCAGCTACGGATGAGAGCAGCCACGCGTCACATCCCACTACCACACCTCCCCTTGGATGAAAACAAGCACCATGAATGCAGCTGGTCAGTATGTGCGTCTGTGGCAAACACTTGATCACAAGTTAGTTAATGATGCCACTGAGTGAATGATGTGCGCCGGTTGTGTCTGTAGAGCAAAGTGAATCAGAAAAGAGTCTCGGTGACGGTTGAGCAAAAATTTTTACAGTGGAAAAAAATATGCCTCTACCATAAAACGCCTGTTTTTAGAATGAGGTTTGGTTCAACAGCACCAAAACACCAAAATAAAGGGTCTAAGCAATGGGAGGATCTGGGCTCCTAATAGCTAAACAGTACCACCGTTTTCTTATTTTGTACGTTTAAACTGGCAAAGACCTCCGAATTTGTAGTGACCGCCAGTTAGAGGGGTTGTTTTTACCCAGAAACGGGTGGGGGCATGACCCAGGAGCAAAACGCCTGGATGGGATGCTCTCATCTATGCTGGATTGCAACTCCGGACATTATCCAATTTGCTCAAATTATTGGCTTACAGTTGTGGTCCCCTGATTATGGAAAGTGAACCTTTTCTTTTAGTTTGTTTTATTTAATTCTCATCTTTGTTCTGTCATATTTATCTTTAACATTTGTAATCATTGTAAATGAGGGCAACCTCAGTGATTATTTGAGTTTAAATAAAGGTTTGTATGAAAGAAAAGTAGCTCATAGATCTTCTACAATCCGATCAAAGTGATCAAATCATCAAAGTATGAATGTCCCCTTTTCAAGAAGAAGAGCACCACTATTGTTCTATAAAATACAAGTATCAGATTTTCTCCTACAAAATAAGCAATTTCGGTGCATCACAAGTGTAAAAGAATACGGATTGTATACGCTCCTCATCGATTAGTCCTCAGCTGGAATATATGAAACAACAACAACCAGTTGCATTCATGCGTGTAACTGCAGCTCCTCGTCTGTTGTTTCCTCGTGTCCTTTTATTCGCTGAGAGAAGCGCTGTTGATCCTTTTTTGACATGCTTGTTTACGTGTTTATAGTTCACAATGAAAGTGGCAAATAGCCGCCTTCCTGACAACATGTGAAAAATGAGCTTCGACACTCACAATGAGAGAGAGACTCGCAGACAGAAACAGCTGCTGCGACAGAAGCCTTGGTTTTGTTACGACGTCTCATAAATTGTCTTTGGGGGAAAAAAAGTTTGAGGTTGGATTAGAGATTTTGGTTGCACTTTATTTCACAGTACAGTAATAAGATGTAACAAGCTGTACTTTGTATTAAATTAGTAAAAAACTAGAAATAATATGTTCTTTATCAGACACTATGAGACCCTTTATTACTGTACTGTAAACTGAAACTGATAAAATATATTAAACAAATACACTTTAGTCAACCATCAACCAAGGTAGCAACAACTCTTCCTAAGGTGCCACAAAGGTAAACAATAAATCATCAGTCTTAAACTATTAAAAATTGATGTCAAAATGAGAGAAAACAAACAAACAAACAAACAAAAAAGTACAATAAAGAATAACAACAATGTCCTATTTAAAGAGGAGCTGCTGCTCTTTGGCATCAAATATTTGTTTGTAATCATCACCAACTACATGAAAATGGTATTTGACAATTGTCACATCACCAACCGTGAAATTTGAGGGTAGTTTGTAGGTAATTTGTGGGTAATTTCTGATAAATTTCAAATATATTGCTTGGTAATTACCACCTATTTACTATGAAATAAAGGCACGTGGAAAATGAAGTGTTCCCATTAGATCTTTTTAGTATGATGAATTGAACCTGGTGCTGGAAGTTAACATGCCGCCATCGCTGCGGTGGCGTCTCCCTTCGGTAAGAGCATGAATGAATGCGAGTCGTCATACGCAGTTTATAATTTTCTACTCCTACTCTTACTTTTTCTGAAACGTTACTTTTGAAAATAATGTCTAGGAAGTCGGGGAGAACCTGTGCAGTTCCGCTGCTCCAACAGTCGTGTCAAACTTCGACTTTTGGGAAAAAAAAAAAAAAAAAACAGAATGCAAAACTTTCACTCCATGTAGAGAACTGCTGTCTGAGACCAGAGACTCTACAGAGATTCACTGAGTGTACAGAGGACCAACATCAAAAATATAGACAGAAAGGAACTTTGTTACCTGATGAAATGTGTGAATTCGTATAGATTTTTTTAAATATATATCACACAGTACTTAATCACTTAAATGTGGTGGAGGTGGTCTGTTTTTCCTCTTCTTCATTAACCAGTTATTGCTGTTGTCACAACCAACGTCTAACTACTGTGCAACATTTGAATAACGCTAATAAAAGAATCTTCATCATTTACTGAAGGCTGCTGTCAATCCAATTATCCCTGCTGTCACTGTTAGCAGGTGACAGCAGACACGGTGTCTGCACAGGAAGCCCACATCCGCAAGATCTTGTGAGAGCGAACATTTCGACCGAAACCGTGAAAAATCTTGTGAGAGTCTCACTAATTTGGGGTTCCTTTCTAGACCAAGATGGCGGAACACACAACGTGGTCGCCGTATTCGTCTATACTGTAAAGCAGAGCGCGACCTAGAGACCCCTCCCCTCAACCACTGCATGCTGGGAAAGGCTTGAGCACCACAGAGCTCTGAACAGGATATACTTTAATAAAATTAGAATATTCTGACAGCATTTGTGTAAAACCAATCTCAGGGTTTTTTTTGTTTTTTTTTTATGCTTTGACATTGTTTTGACTGGAAACATCAAAGCCAATATTAAGACCTGTAAATAAAGAAACTGCCTGGATTGTATGGCTGCGTGTGCATGCTGCTATTAAAATATTTAAGTACAGATCATGGTTCATTCATGGACGGCATTTGAGTCCAATTTCCGAGATTCTGAAGTCATGAAAAAAACATTTCAGATAGGCCTATGAAAGGCTCGTGTGAAGTTATTTGTCAGTTATGTGGAAGAGAATGGCAGCTCACAGAGATAATTTGGAGGTATGGTGGTGCACAGTTTAGATAAAGTTAAAAAAAAATATTATGAAGCTTTTGAAAATATTCCTCACATACAGTGACTTTCTTTTTGAGTAACTTCAGACGTTTGAACATGAAGTCTCCGTCATAAAGCTGTCATTCATTTAATGGTGACAACTGCAAAAATAAAAGCTTTGTGGGATTTTTTTTTTTTGTTTGATATTTCGCTTCATTTTTGATGAAATTTTTCAAAATATTATTATCTGTAGTGCAACACAGGGAGCCGGAGTAACGTCACATTGTTTAGTTTTTGAAGAGGCTTACTCTCACGATTCAGTGCCTCCAACAGGGGCTGACCTGAAGCATTAATAATTAATTCACAGAATAGGTTTGAAGGAGTGGTGGCTGTGTAACAGGTCTGAAAAGTGAAAGTGCCGCATTTGGACGAGTGCGTTGCATAATACGCTTTTGGACAGCTCCGGCTGGGTCGCTCCAGATAACGCTGAGCACCAGGTAATGCAAATCAGCTCAGAAGTTTCACAGTCCAATTCGTTGGCTCTTGTTCTGCTTAGAAAACTTCAGATAAAGTGACTGAAGCACAAAGACTAACACAAGTGCCACTACTGCGTCTGAGTCTGGTTCAAGGCAACACGATATTATATAACCTCGCCTTGAACTCGCTGACATCTCACAACCTAAACACTGAATCTAGTACAGACTGTGTTTTCTACCCACAGGCAGCTTTCATCCAGTACATTGAAGCTTTGTTGTCGTCTTCTATGGCTTTTGTACAAATTCTTTCCTTTTTTTCACTGTCAAAGTCGGTGAACAGTGGGTTTTTCTCGGGAAAATACTATAATTTTGCTTTCTTTTTAGGTCAAAAGATGCTTGAGCGTTGACTATACAACTAGGATAAAGTCTGTCCTAAGTAATGTTCGTCCAATCGGGCTCACTGTCCACGGTGACCAGGTCCTAATGAACCAAATGTTGGACAAAGAGTGTGGTTGTGTTGGACAATGTGGGACATGTCGCCAAAGCTGAGAGTGAGAAATTAAATCAGTTAGAAATTTTGATATAATGTCCATCTAATATCTCTATACTACAGACAAATCGATTTATAGATCGATATTTTCACAGTATTTGTTCACTGTAAAAATGAAAAAGTAGAGAAAACTCAAAATTTCAAACTTACTGCAATAGATTTTTGAGTTTTGAGCCCAACTCAAACTGTTAAGAGAACGTTTTACCAGCGACTGATCTTTTGTTGAGAGAATTTATTTTCCATCTTTAGACCAACTTGAATCTTTGAGTTTTCAAAAACCCCAACAATTCAATTTAATAAATTATTGAGTAAAAGTAATGAGTAAACCGATTGAAGTGAAAGTGAATGATGGTTAATATTTTAAATTAATACGACTGAATTTTCAGGCACCCAAACGATGGCAAATAGGTTTCACAGCCCAAGGTGACCAATTTTTTTAAAAATACAATTATTTCTGAGTTTCTAAAACTGAAAGATTCAAATTTATCTAAAGAAGAAAAGTTAATTATCGCAACTAAGTTTGTTTTTTTTTTAGTTTATTTCAAAATTCAAGAGTCTGAGTTGGGCTCAAAACTCAAACTTTAACGCAGGAAGTGTCCTTTTCTTTGTGATAGTTTCTACATGTTCCACCTAAATCTGCACAACCTGTGACTTTACGATAACTCACAATTTTCCCCGCTGGGTGTAAGGTAGCTAAAGGTGACTGCACTTGACAGCCTCCTGCTAAATTAACTTCTCAAAACTCTCAATCTCAATATGTGGTCATCAAAAGACGCTGTATGAAGTTACTGCTAATGCAACATTTCCCACTGCTGCAGCTTCACATTAAAAGCATTTCACTTGCAAATCAGGACTTGACTGTTATTTTGAAGCTGTCAAAGGAAATACGACGTCTTCGTCCGTCATGGTAACATGTCAGGGGGTGATGGAACAAGAAGGAGCAGCCACAGTGAGCCGTTGGATGCAGAGATGCAGGCGACAGGCTGCACACCTCCAACCAGCTTCACGGTGAGGTAAAGTTCACCGTGTCCCGCCGACAGCAGCTGCTCACATACTCATGTTGTGTGGAGCAGAAAATCAGATCACAGTTGCTCACAAAACGATAGAAAAAGGCTAATGATTGCCTGACTGCTTTATCAAAACCACAACAGTCTGTTTTGCTGCCCCCAGGATTCTGCGACCTCTAGTATTAAACCACGTCTGCTGTTGCCATCAGGTGTCACACCCACAATAATCCTGCAACTGCATAGTAATGACAGAACTGGTTAAAGTTTATTAATATTTCCTGCCTCTCACAGATTTTACCCATCACTCCTCAGTAACCTGCCTCCTCGGCGCAGCTCTGAGAACATTTTAAATATCTAATTATCATTATGGATTCTCCATATTATGTTTGTGTGTTCACACTGATAAAGGCTAATAAAAATAACAATAATTATGTAAGAAAGTGAACATATCAAACAATAATAGACTAATTAGGTGTAAAGTGTCTGCTCAAAAAAATTTCTGGCCCTTGGACAAATGTAGTTGATGACCCTGCTCTCTGTAATTTTTGTGTTTGCCTGTGACTTGATCTCATGATTTAAAGCCTCGCAGTAATTTCTTTAGACTTTATTGGAGGGCATTTTTCTCTCCATGATTGGTTGAAAGGTAAAAGAAGAAATATGACTGTCACAGCCTCATTTGAAAGAAGAAGTCATTTTTATGTGTTTTGAAATAAATGACTTGACCTTTTGTGCTTTATAATCGTAATGAGTATATGCATCCAAAGCGGAGCGTGACCTGGATGGGTCTATAGCGCCGGATTTGGAAATGGCTGTTAGAGACTCCATCTGTGTCACCGCTAATGGCCAAGAGCTTACTTGAAATTGCCCATGTTGGTATTAGAGCTGAGGACGGGTCAGTGGCGGTGGTGTTGGAGTGGGTGTGGATGGCGGGGGGCAATTTGTAAATTTTGTCCCTCATCCATAATTCTTAACGGCTGCCCAGCATCCAATTAAAGTTTTTAGGCATCTTGGTTATGTATATGTGTTATTTACACCACATTTAAATATTCCAATATGGCAGGTTCTAATTACACGTAGAAACATATCATTAAAATGCTGCTGACATAACCGGTCTGATGAATCTTCATGAGGTGTCAACTTTGCAGCCTCGAGGTGTGTTTAGACCGAACGTGACTCAAAAATTAGAGTTGGCGCAAATGTGTACGGAGTCAATGGAAAGATGCAAAAAGGATGAAAACAGCTGAAGATTGCTGTAGGCGAGCTGACAGCTAAAATTTTCATCCCGAGCTGTCGAATAACTCCATTCTATGAACGTACTGAAGCAGCGAGGGGCGGGAGGAAGGCGAGAAGCTGGAGGAACGTGAGAGAGAAAGACAGGAGCAGTCGGGGTGTGTTGTAACGTCACCTCCAGTAGCTGGTTTGTGGCTAAAAAGAAATGACTCAACAGTCAAATATGTGCAAATTATACAAGGTTTTAACTGCATCATTTTTACTACATCAATGGAAAATAGTCGTTTCACTTGACTTAAAGAGATTGCCACAAACAGCTCACAACTGGTACATCTGAGTAATTATTTTTATTTATTTATGAATTGTTTTAGCACTTATATTGTATTAAAATATAACATTTTAGAACCTGAGCTTCTCTGTCCTTTGTTTTGGTAGCTGGTTCGACAGCGTGTGCATGTGAGCTGACTTTGAGGAGAGCGATATAACAGCAGTTTCTTTCCACGTCAAACTCAGAATTAAGGATTTATATCGGCCAACGCAGACCTGTTGCTTGTTGTAGTAATGTAAGGACTAAAAAGGATGGTTTCGATGAGTTTTATTATTTGAAGGAGGCAGAGACGGCCTTTTTAACAGTGTTTTATGATGATCTGCAAGGTAAAATAATTGTGTTTTTCGATGGAGTCTGTAGCTTTGTGCACGGCAATATAACGGCTGTTTCTGGATAAACAAAAAGGTTAATCTGTGTAGGGATCCTTTCCATAATGTCAACAATGAACAACAATCTGAGCCTGCCAGTGGCAAAACAAACACTTTTGAGTGGGTGTATTTGACGGGTGCAGATTTCACGGCTGCCAGCAGAGGCGTAGAGACGGAATATTTTCATATCTAACTCGATGAATTAAAGGTAAAGGTCAACTTCATTGTGATCATATAATCATGAAGAGGACAGTGATGCAGGGTTTATTCAGATCTTATCTTTGTTGGAAAGTGGGAAGATGAACCAAAATGGTTTTGGTGAGTTTAGATTTGGTGAATGAAGAGTGTAGAAGTAGAAGAGCGTGAGGTAAGGTTAATGTTACTGTCAGTTAGTTTTGTTTAAACCCTTATTCGCAAAACAGCAGTGATGTCATCTATGTTCTGACTGCATAAAAAAGTTAGATTTTATGTGTATGGTGGTGTGTTATTTATACTAACTTCCTAAAATTAGTTTTAAAAAACAATATATGGCCTTGATTATATTGCAATATATTGTATTGTAATCTGTAGTGTGAAACGTATTGTGTCACCAGATTTTTGCCAATAAACAACCCTAATATCAATATATGAGATGCCATTCTTTATGTAGAGTATAATATTCAATGTATAGAATAGAAAAATAAACACACATTTTTTTCTAAAAGTGGTTAACACTGTGATATAATGAAAGCAGGATATTTAGCAGGTTAACAATCAATAATATGAATAATATGTTAAACAAAATAATATGAGGGGACTTAAACTGTAAACTTTCACCAGTTTAAATAATTTTAAATAACTGTACATAAAAAAACACAAATAGAGAAATATATATTTTATTATACTATTAAACCTGAGTTCAGTAAAAAGATCAAATTTACCTAAAGCTAACAATAATATCAGTTGACCTTTATTTGACCTTCATTTCTGTCAAAACAAAGTATTTGCTGTTAAAAATGATTTGTCTGAGGCTTAAAAGTCTTCAGGCTTCAGGCTTTGTGTCTGTGCTGAAATTCTTCCCATTTTAAGAATAAATACATTACAGACACTAACTGGGTATAATAATGCCATAATATTATTCATTGAAAAATGTGACAACAGAAGCAAGGTATTTGATTGGATAAGACACTGATGGTAAAGGACACCAAGTGAAGTATTTTTATTCTGCCAAGAAAGCTCTTGAGAGGAAACATATTGACTCAACAGGAGACCTGAATCGTCTCTGCCAGACACTGCAGAGTTGTTATAAGAAAAGTCTCGCTTGGAAGACTAAACTCATAAGAACCGTTTCATAATTCCTTTCATAAACTCAACACTAAGCTAAAGGAGCTTTTTGTGCTCCATTGATCTTGTCGACAACAACAACACGATGCTATCTGGAGTTCTGAGGTAAGGTTAATGTTGTGAGGCGAGGACTCCCACCTGGTGGAGGACGGCGGCGGGAGCGCCCGTGTAAAAAAAAATACGAGTCTGGAAGAAGAACTGACTGCCTGCGCTGTCCTAACAAAGGCAGGGGTCAGCGCCATGGCTGCCACTGTCATCCCCCAGTGCACGAACCAAACAACATCAGCCGCTGTGTGGCAGGACTGCCAAGCCTGAACACACACATTCAGACAAATTTTACATTACACACCTGAACACACACTATCAAATCTTGCATGCAAACACTCTGCTTCTCTTTTCACAACAATCTGAATTCTGCTGTTGACTCTTAATGCATCCGTTGGGGTAATAACACTGAAATTACTTCTTCCACTGACTGTATTCAAGACACTGATTCAAATAAACACGCTTGATACTCAAGTGTGGATTATTTCTTCAGTTGAAAGTATTACCACTGAAAACTGTTCACAGTGAGGTCTGTGGATTAGTTTGTTTCTAGAAGGAGACGTCGTCCTTTTTATTTTCAAATGTCATTATTTCATGCTTTCCGCACAAAGGTAGGATAAAAGGTGCGCAGCCACAAAACTGATCCAAAGACTCCTGATACCTTCGACGTTTTTATTAGCCTACACTCTTAGAAATTAGGGTTCCGAAATGGTTCTTCCTGAAGGTTCTACCCAGAGCTATTTGCTTCCGAAGAACCCTTTGTTAATGGAAGAGTTCATCCAGAAAACCATTTATGAAAGAAAGAGTTCTTTGAGGATTGTTGACATCCTTGAAGGACTTTTTCATGACAGGTTTGTCAAAGGTTCTTTGTACCATAATATAAAAAGGTTCTCAGTAGAATCCCCTGAGTAGGTTCCTGAGAAAACCTTTGGAATACAAAGAGTTTCTCGGTAGAACCATCTGGATGGGTTCTAGATAAAGCCTGAGGAATATAATATAGTTCACAGTAGAACTTCCTGTGTGGGTTCTAGATAAAGCCTGAGGAATATAATATAGTTCACAGTAGAACTTCCTGTGTGGGTTCTAGATAAAGCATTTAGAATATTAAAGGTTTTTGGTAGAACTCCCTGAATGGGTTCTAGATAAACCTTTGGAATATCAACGGCTTCTTGTAGAACCCCCTGGATAGGTTTTAGATAAAACCTTTGGAATATTAAAGGGATTTGGGTAGAACCTCCTGGGTGGGTTCCGGATAGATCCTTTGGAAGCTAAAAGGTTCTTGTAGAACCCCCTGGGTGAGTTCTGGGTAAAACCTTTGTAATAAAAAAGGGTTCTCAGTAGAAACCCCCTGGATAGGTTCTAGATAATAATAATTTGGAGTGTGAAAAAGTTCTCAGAAGGAACTCCTGGATGGGTTTTGGAATATTAAAGGGTTCTTAGTCGAATCCTCTGGGTGGGTTCTAGATAAAACCTCTGGAATGAGAAAAGGATTCTCTGCAGAAACCACCAACAGGTTCTAGATAAATCCTATGGAATTAAAAAAAAAAGGTTTTCAGTAAAACCCTTGGAATACAAAGCGATTCTCAATAGAACTCCCAGGGTAGTTTTTGTTAGCACCCGGAAGACAAAAGGGTTCTTAATAGAACCACCAGAGAGGGTTCTGGGTAAAGCCATTACACCATAGAAAGGTTCTCTGTAGAACCTCTCATAAGAGGTTTTGTGGGAAACCTTTCTCAGATGGTTGTAGGAATGGTTGAGTTCTAGGTGGAAGCTTTTATAAAATATTTTAAGAGAAACCAAAAAAGTGTTCTCCTATGAGGACAAACAGAAGAACCCTTTATGTTTCTAGTAAGCAGCTTTATTTCTGAGAGTGTATAAGTTCCTCTGTCTTTGTATTGGGATAGTTGACCACACACACCATTTAACAGCCTCAGGCCCTCGATGTTTGCCTGATTCAATTAGATAATAGAAAAGTTCCGACCAGTCAGATCTATTAGGATCTCCTACGACATTAGACAAGTCATCATAAATGTAGAACCACAGACAAAGTGCTCGTTCATCCAGCGAAGCAAACCATCAAATTGAATCTAAAGTCCATCGCAGACCAACAGATGATGCTGTATAAACTGAGCCCGACGATCAGACTGAATTGCCATTTTGTTCCACTTCATTATTCAGCCTGACATTATGTTCGTGCAGGCTGTTTTCTGTGTGGGAGGGATTGTTATTCTGCCCTGACCAATCAGCAGTGTGTGATGCATCCGTCCTGTCAACGTCATTTATAGCAGACAAAGTAGCTGCAACAGTGGGGTGAAAGGAAATTTAACATTTTTAAGATCTCGGCCAGACAACAGATGGAGCAGCATCTATAATGCACAGTAGTGTGGTATGATAGAGTATAATATAGCTTAAGTGTTTTTTAATAGTCTCAAGATGCAGAGCAGTGTTATATTATTGTGACCAAGCTCCTGGGTTCACCTGACTGTATAAACTTATTAAGCAAAAAGTAAACAGGACGAAAAGGCCAATACTTCTACATTTAAACTGTTATTTATTTAGAACATTAGAAGCAACCAGACAGCTTCACAACAATATAATAGAACTATGATGACCCTCAGCTTCTGATGCTTTGAAAAACTCAACTTTTCATAAATTATGAGCTGGTTTCTCAAGATAGTCCACAGACTTTGTTGTGAGCAAACTCTTAAAAAATGTTCTGGCTCAATAAATAAATAAATAAATAAATAAATAAAATGAATGCAGTAAAAAAAAGACAAAAAAACCCACTAACCTTTAAAATTAAGTAACTACAACTTGAATTTAGTCCTAAATCAATTAATGCAGTAGTTTGAGTTTAAATTACAGAAGCTAATGTAATTATCAACATTATTAAGTCAACACAACTCATCAAAATAAGGATTGCAACTTAAAAGGTGTGTATCAATAGATAAATTAGAAATTTTACCTTTCTACCATACATTTAATTAAGTGGTAGTGATAGGCCAGTGTGGTTTCAGGGTGGAACTACTTTCTATGGTAGAATCTACCGGAACTACTTTCTTTTTGTGGCAGAATCAGAGTTATTCAAGAGAGGGCAGACATCTCCACTGCTGATATCTCAGAAACTCACACCAAACCTTATCTAGATTGATAAATAGCACTAAAGGTAAGAGGGAAAATATGTAGTTTTGATTTGGGGGGCTGAAGCATCCCTTTAAGATTCGATTCATAAAAAATACTAAGGATAAAAACTTACACACCTGTGATCTAAATTCAAGTATAAATCTGAGACATTGTGACAAATGAAGCCCCAGAAATATCTGCATTGCTGACCAACCAATTCTAAAACTGTATACTTCTGTCTGAAAGTAGCTGCACAGATTATATGTAAATAACCTTTTTGGACACTGCAGAATTCCATTCACCTCCATTGTATCGGGGTTGGGACAGAAATCTTCAGTGAAGAAAACCCTAATGATCTGCATGACTAGATACCACCAGGGATAAATGGGTAATTCAATCACGTGGCTTTAGAGTTGTTGTTTTGATAACAGGGATCCAACAGCATTATTCCATTATCAGCTCGAGCGTGAAGGGAAAAAGTTCATGCTATTAATTGCAACCCATTAGATGTTCTTACAGTTTGCAGTGTAAAAGAGAGCAAACACACCTGCTCCTCTAACAAGCCTTTCTGATAAGGTTGAAGCGTCTGTGTTTATGCAGTAGGAGAAATATTATGAATAATTGGGGAGTTGAGGCACTGAATTCCTCCAGCATTAATCGAGCCTCTGAAATCTCTGATATTAGCTTCGCATGAATCATTGTTAATTCCCATGAATCCATTACTGTTCCATGTGCAACTAAAAATAGAGTCCTGATAAATCAATGGGGACACTCAGGAGTGAAGACGGGGGTTGACGCCGCTTTCTTCTGAAGCTTCCTTTTTTTTTTCCTTTACAGCACAATGCCCTTGCCTCTCATCAATAATTATTCTCCATAATTCACTCATAGATTTCTGTGTTACAACCACTGGGGGAGGTACAACAGACCTTGAACAGCTTCAGTGCAGTCGCTCTAAAATGAATGCATGTTCGTCACATTTGGACTTCGTCAAGGCTCTTTGATATTTCACAAAACACAGCTTTTTTATTCTTTTTTTTACCGGCAGTATCCTTGACTTGAATATTTCTGTAATGACAGCGACCTTTTCTGTGTTTATGCTAACAATGACGGGAGGTTTTTGCCAATTTCCCTCTGCGTTGAAAGGAAGCATAATCCATTCGAAATGGTGTGGCGATCTTCTCTAGCGATTGCATTGGTCACAGCTCAGCAAGCGTGCCGCCTTGTGTGGAGACAGTGACCCCCCAGACCTGCCCTCTTCTCCACCGCACTGAGAGCCTTCGCAGACGATGAGCATTGCACGGCCTCGCTCATGCACGGGGTGCAAGGGCAGACAGGTTCATCTGCACACAATCACAACGGACGGCCGCATCCCATTCCAATTGCATTTCCGCTCACGAGAGGGGGGGGGGGGGTCCCACGGTGCATATTACTGTGGCTGAGGCAAATTTAGCTGAAATGGAAGGAGAGATGGAAAAGGCTCACCTCTTACACTAATCTGGGCAAACAACACCGCGCCGGCTCCCGATGAACAGCCCCTCCGAAAAATGGTTTCTAGACGACAGAGCCACCCTGCCTGTCTCTGACGGAAGACAGTGAATTAATTAAGATAATAAATTGCACATGTCATATTTGTAATCTTTTCAATCTTTACTTAATGAGCTGGAACACGTGCAAGGGTGTGTTTCTGAGTGAAAGTTGTCTTGGGTAAAGATGATACACCTAAAAAAAAAAAAAGAAATGCTCAATATTAAAAACTGAGTGATACTCGCTGCTGACTGATATTTAATATATGTCATGTATACA
Organism: Lutjanus erythropterus; assembly: GCF_056507025.1. Lineage (NCBI taxonomy): Eukaryota > Metazoa > Chordata > Actinopteri > Lutjaniformes > Lutjanidae > Lutjanus > Lutjanus erythropterus. The sequence goes on from NC_139335.1 coordinate 4,772,637, forward strand.
TTCATGTTTTCCAGTCCTGTGTGGATTCACAGACAGGCATGAATGCAAATGAGGTGGAGAAGAAGGAACGAGAGCCAGAGACTCAGAAGTCTGCATATCTGATAGCAAAGCGCCCTGATTAGAATTTTGTCATGCCACAATTTACAAATTAAAATGAATTAGATCTTCCATGCCCTGACCTCCATTAAAAACACTTCATTGTTGATGGGCCATGATAGCATCTGCTATTGATTGGAGGAGCATCAGTATGGCCAATCCTGTCTCTTCACGAGGAGGTCATCTAAAGCAATTTAGGCATATTGAGAGATTGATCAGGGCTACGGAGCTGCCACTTGGGCCCACTCAAGGCAAAAAAAAAAAAAAAGTCTGAGGTGTGACGCAACCCGCTCCCTGCAGCTCTGTGGGGGGAGCATCTCAAATCTAAATGCTAATGGTTTCTTTAAGAGCCTGGCTGCCCTTTAACCACTACAGTCAGACGTGAAGGATGGCTCTCAGTGTTTCGACAGCTCCGTCTTGTTTTTTGGCCCCTCCCCAGTCTCCTCCAACACCGCCAACACCAAGACCCCATTCTCTGGTTTCGACATCGAATCCGAGGAAATTCACTGTGCACCGTCAACAGTGATGCAAGAGATTCTATTTGATACGTTGCCATCCTATGTGCTCGCTGACTGATGGTTAAGTCTTAGCTCCTCCTGGTTTAATACAGTTACTTGTGGACTCTACTTATTCTCTTGTGCTAAAAACTGATTCTAATACTTGTGCACGTGGCATTTTTGTATTTGTTTTGAGCATGCACTAATTCCAAATACCTAAAATATCAAAAAGCCCAGGTTAAAGGTGTGGTGAGGCAAAAAAAAAAACTGTAATAATCTTTCTGCTATTGTAATTCAAGTGGTCTGAAAGAAAAATATACTCCTGCACCTCGAAAGGCCCTCTCTAGAGCCAGTGTTTGTCTGTTCTAGGTTACTGTAGAAACATGGTGGTGCAACGTGGCGTCCTCTGCAGATGTAAAGGGTTCATTCTGAGGTAATGACAACACGATTCTTTTTTCAGGTGATTATACACTCATGAGAACATGAACATGATCTATTTCTGTCACCCTGAATCTTACACACTGGACCTTTAATTTCTACCTTTCCTTATTTTTTTGTTTGCTGACACTGAAGCCCCAAATGAAACAATTTCCATAAGTGACGCAGCTAATTGCTCACTAACATCCTGCATTCCTGGTTAGATATATTTAAGGGGAGTTTTATGACTACTGATGAATGTATCATTTACAAGATCATTAACGAAACTCTTAAACATTTGCAACATTTTATAGCCACTGAATATTGGCCCCATCCTGGAGATGGTTTGTTAACTGTAAGAAGACTGAAATGCTCCGGCTTCATTTGTCCAAAACCTTTACTGCAGGCTAACCGTGTTCAGATCTTTGGACGACTATAATTTAACTTCAAATACCATCATCAGTCACAAATGGAACATGTCAGACAGAATCTGTAAAGAATAGGAATCGAAATGATATGGTTACCTGTGCAAATTTGGTCTTCGAAGCATAGCTCAAAGGTTATACGCCTTTTATTGCACACTATTAAGGACATGCACGAGCAACAATAGCGATTGTTCAGCTACAATAACTATGTGGATTCAGCTATTTTTTTTGCAATTTGGTCCAATTTGGAAATATATGTATGGTGGTGAAAGATGTAAATTTTTTTTAAAATGACATTTTAAGAGAAGGAAAGGAGGACAAAATCCCTTTAACAGCAGACACGAGGTTTAACTGGAGCTCATGTGTTTTTGTACGTCACTTACACATTCTTTTCTTGTAGCTCAGTATACAAATTAGCAGCACACAAAAAACAACAATCATGATTGGTATTTGTTTTAGTAACATCTTGTGAACACCATATCATTGCAGGTAAGTCATCATTTTATTATCACTGTAAACTTGAAATGATGAAATTGTACTCAGTATTAAGTCTGCATGATATAGTATAAAAGTTATATTGTGATTATTTTGACTGAAAGTACCATATGTGATAGGATTAGTGGGAATGATCATTTTTTTCATCACAATTTTACTGGAAAAACTAGTAAGTTGGGGTGTGTACCAAACAAACATGTTTCCTTTCATCTATAGAGCAATATTTAAAGACCAGAGCATCTCTGCTGCACTACAGTACTTCATTATAAATACTGTTTTATCATTATTCCTTTTTCAAAAAAAATGTGATTTGGTTCTGCAACTAGGATATTGCACTTTGCCCTACTGTGATTAACTATGAGTAAAATTACAGACTTGAAAAAATACTCATAAAAGTACAAGTACCCCCCTGCAGCCTTCGTCACGCTGCAGATGTAACTGGCAGTGATATATTTAGTGTGCACTTTGTCATAGTATTGCTACTTTACTTTTGCACCCCTAGTGGTCAGAGGAGGATAATACTAACTCATGACATACTTTTGTGTGTCAAGAGGGACCTTGAAAATCTGACATATGAACCTACAGTTTACACAAAATTGTCGATTTGCAGAGATTAACTCATTTGTCAACTGTCTTTCTCTTCTAACCTCTATCTTAACCGCCATTATACTTCTGCTTTACCTGCTGGATGTACATCAAAGGCACACTGTGCTACTGTATCATATGTCTATTGTGCCTGAATTCACAACATTGTGGGCTTCACCATGGTAACAGAGATCAGAAGGCAAAGGTCACGCAAAGCGTTGGTAGAGGTGTCGCTCGGCAAGGGCAGGGTGGGGGCGGAAAAACCTCCACATGGGCCTTTTTCCATACACTGAGCACGCTCATCATCTCCTGTCCTCCAGCAGCTCCCTGCAAGGTTAGTGAGAGTCAATAAGCCTTCCGCAAAGGTTAAGGAGACCTATAAGAAAGATATTATGCAAACAGTGATCTCTCTGGATCGAGCAGAACCACAAATAGAGTGGCATAACCGTCTTTGTTCATTTTCCATCTGAAAGTGAATCACAGAAAGCTGCTCCGTTTTCCTGCATGACTGGCTTATGAATTCAATATGAGCCATCTATACACTTCGACAGAGTACTTTGTGAATACAAAAACTGAAAGACAGCATATCAGATGGCATCAGGCGGCCTCTCACCGAGAACAATCGTTATTTGTTAATCCCTCTTCAAGGAAATTTGGATAATTTTTATCTGGATTTTAAAATGCGGAGAGCTGATGGATTCCTTAATCAATAACCGCTGACACACCGACGAATCGAGCAGGTTCTGACAGTCCTGGCTTCAAAACTCACTTCGAGGACTTTAAACCTGCAGTGGAGAACTTTTGTCTCCCACTTCTGGAACTGAGAGTAATTACAGAAACACTGTTGATGTATACTGATGACATACGCCTCGTGGGTCAGCTCACCCCACGTGCCCTGGAAAGTCCCAGGCTCATGTTCTAAAATATTTACAAAAATATAGAAAAAATTCCACAAATACTAAGGTTCTGACTGAAATTACCCAGTACCAAATAGCGTCAAAATTTCTCTAGTCAAGCAATACCTGCAATGAAACCTTTTTGTACCACAGATCCAAAAAAATGTACCATTTTGCTTTGCTTTTGCTGGTAGCCAATCACCACAAGTGTTCTTCAATTTAATGCAACATGTGATTGTCCAGCTACCACAGCAGCTCTAGCTAGTAAGTACATATATTCTGAGGTGGTGAAGTCGAGCACTATTTGTAGCTGAGTAGCAGTTAAGAGTACTAAGATGCCACTAAAACTAAAGAAAAGGTATCAAATTAAATTCTTGTTATCTGTATCACTTTAATGGTACTGGTTTCTATTGTTCTCTATTGGCAGTGAGCTCCTAATGCAACCCAGACTCCTAATGTTTTAGCAAGAGGCTTCAACTTCAACTCGAAGCAAAAAACTACCCAACATCACTCACATTTTATTTTTCCCATTGTCCAATTGGATTATTAATTGGGAGACAAGCCTTGTGTGGTGGTGAGAACAAAGTTTACAATCATGGAGGACAAACTAGCGGTGGCTGTTGCAGGACATCTGAAGCTATGTGATTTTACCAGCCGTGACTTGAACAGAAAACAGGAGCCCGGAGACAAATGCAGTACTTGAGATTTTGGGTGAGTTGTTTTCATTCACTTAAACTGAACTAATACAGTTCACGGTTTGTGTTAAGCTAACGTTTGCTCACTGGGCACGTTGCCTGTAATTTCTCCTCTGTCTGAGGGCTTCACATGGATCTCTGTTCACCCTCAATCAGAGCCTCACGTTTGCGCCTCATGTTTTGCAACCTGCCAGACATGCTCTGTACAATTGAGGCCTGAATCTAGTATCTACTGTACATGGACTACTTCATATATTTTATACGAATACCAGAAAAATCCAGTACTCCAGCTTTTATTTACCAAGCATGAAGAGATCATCTTAACTTCTCACATGTAAAGAACAATGACAACCTGGTTATTTATACATACAGAGAGGAGGACAAATAGGACAGCGTCCTCCAACTGAGATTTACCGTCCTGTAAATGTCAGAGGATTAATTACCACATTTTAAGACTTTAAGTCATTGCAAAGATGATGATGATGATTATAAACACCGCTCAGGGAAAACCTCAAAACCAGCAGGAGTCATTCACGCCAAACCCAGACTGACAAAAACTCCATCAACCTTTCGTCCCCCGATCTCAAGTTAAGCTACAATAAAGAATCACAATCGATGTTCTCACTTCAAAACTCACTCAGCCTCAGTATTCAGCCCGTGAAGGGTGATTGATCAGCAAAAGTGGTTTAAATAAAGAGGGCCACAAGGTGTACAAGGTCTGAGCCGTAACGACAATATCAGCACCGTACGCATCGTAGAATGACGTTTGATATTTTCTGTCTTTCTCTGCTCCGTTTCTGTCAACACCACCAGCTCTGATTGGCTTGCTTATGTGCTGAATTAATTTCTGTCCATTACAGGATGCTGTTCCCTTAAGGGGACAGAAGAGGCTCAAAGAAAGTGTCACAGATTTGACTGAGGGAGGAAAAATTCTGTCCATGTTGCTTGTTTAGAATTAGACCCCCAGAGCCTCATTATGGAAACTTCCTGAGTCTGAAATCTTATCTTATCTCAGTTTAGGATGACATTTAGGAGTTTTGCTGTTGCAGAAACATGTTTCCTAAATGCATGAGGAGAAAAACCTGTCTTAACGTACGATGGGAATTTAGCTAATAGTGAAGTGTCCTCACAGATGAATTTCCTAAATCTAAATTAGGATAGCATAGCAGGTTCAACTATAAGGATTGAAAGCTGGATAAAATGTCATGTCAGGAAAGTAAATCTAGCAGCTCACTTGCCCAACCATGCAAACTATAAAAGATAACTAAAATATTAAATTAAGTAAGTAAGTGAAAGTAAAATCAATTAATCTTTTAAGTCATGTTTCATGCAAAAACTGACAGACAAAAGAAGACATTTAAAGACAACACTTTGGACTTTGAAAAACTGTGATGCGCATATTTGCAGCCCCAGATCAAACAAGTAATTAACAATAAACACTTATCTTTAATCATTCTTAACTGATAACCACTAATACATAAAAAAAATTTCTATAGGGGCATAAAAAGAGTAAAATTTGAACTGGGGGAAGTAGATTTCGGACACATTACCACTGGAGCCTGTCCTACAGTCAAAATAACTGTGGAGAGCTGCAACTAATGATTATTTATCATTTATCATTTATCAATCTAACTGTCGATTATTTTCTAGATTCCCTGATTAGTTGTTTGGTCTGTAAATTGTTAGAAAATGACGATAAATGTTGATCAGAGTTTCCCAAAACCAAAACACCCTCAACCAAAAGATATTCAGTTCACTGTCACAAAGGAGAAAAGAAACCAGAAAATATTCACATTTAGGAAGCTGTAATCAGAGAATTTTGCTTTCTTTTTTCCCGTAAACCATTTAATTGATTATCAAAATAGTTAATTTAATAATCAAATAACCATTTTATCTCCAGGTACGTTGATCATATTGGTGGGGTTTCCTGTTCTCCATCAACTTGATTAATCCCTCTGACTCAACATATTTTCATGCCCAAGCTAGGTAGCAAGTGACAAATGAAGTGAGGCAGCCGTTGTCATCGAAACAGGCAGTCTCGATACTGATTAAAGCACAGATTAAAGTTAGGATTTCTTAAACTAGATAGATAAGAGGTCTGTGATAGGGCAGGACACAGGCATGGATTTAGGAATTGATGCAAAAGATATGGTTTCTCTCATCTTTCTCTCATATTTTGTTGACTTTTGAGGCCCCTGGGGACAAAAGCGGTAGCATTTCCATCGCGATAACCACATAATATGACATCCAAAGTAAAACTTTTAACCAGCTCACTGTAACTTTGTCTGGGAAGATGTAAACACAGGCTGGTTTAATGTGATTTCACAGAGAATCCAGCAGGCATTAAGAACGACTGTAAAGAAACAGCCAGTCTTCTTGTAGGATATGTAGGGCATGTAAAGGCATCAGTATTAAATTGAGACTCTTACATAACCAGATAAAAACTCCTTATAGTAACTTTAAAATATGACAAGCAATCATACTTTTTTTCTTCAATGAGGCTTATTCCCACCTTTATTGGCTGGTGCCTCTTTCAGCTGTCATTCCGTCAGATTTATTTCATGATCCCTCAGGTTCTCCCGACCTTCAGGTTGGGAGCCACTGTCCCGGAACACACCATGTCCCTTTTAACCACATAAAAACACACAACATGCAAATGTCAATTCGCTGAAAATAGACAAATTATGCGTACAATTGGATTTAATGACTTCAAATGTCAGCTGTACAGAGCATAGCTCAGTAATTCTATGAAATCTCCAACAAGCACGTGGAATACAAAGATCTCTCACAGTTTTTGCACAGATTACACATGTACTTCAGCTGCCGAGACACTGGAGGTAATCCAGGGAAACTTTGTGAGTGGAAAAGCTTTTTTGGTCTCCATATCTCTGTGATGGAATTATGTGTACCGAAATTAGAGTGCAAATTTGAATCAAACCTCTAAGCGAGATCTGTGGGTTCTTGGCAGTGAAGGGGGAACACAACAGGATTCTCGCACATATGCCATGCACATCCGCGAGAAGCTCTGCAGGCTGCCAACACCAAAGTGTTCATCACTCTCCACCCACTCCTTTTCATAATACAGAACAGGAAAAAAAAAATCCCCGCAGCGTCGGAGTGAGACCGACCAATCGGTGTCGAGGATCAAAAAGCAGACGTTCAAGGAGAATGAAATGCCCCCATTGATTGGCCGCACCGCTTTAGTCCCCCCTGCACAGTCCTCCAATCGATAACTGAGAGATAAGCAGCCGTCAGCCACTGATATTGGTGATATATAACCGCCGCGGCTGCACGGCGACTGATGACTTCTTGTCGTCTTGGTCAAGATTCACTGGAGCAACTCAGGCCAGTACACCAAGGGCACACTCTGAGAAATGAGGGTTCCACAAGGGTTCTTCATAAAGGAATGAGGTTCTACCCAGAACCATGTCCTCCTGAAGAACACTTTTTTGAAGAAAGGGGCTGTCGAGGGTTCTTTGTGCCATAATATAAAAGGGTTCTCAGTAGACCCCCCTGGGGTGGGTTCTTGATAAAACCCTCGGAATATTTAATGGTACTCTGTAGAACCCACTGAATATGTTGTAGGTAAAACCCTTGGAATATAAAAGGGTTCTTGGAGGAATCCCCAGTTGAGTTCCAGATAAAGGCATTGGAATATAAGAAGGTTACCGGTAGAACCCCCATGGTGGATTCTCGATAAAAGCCTTGGAATATAAATGTGTTCTCGGAAGAACTTCCTAGTTGGGTTCTAGATGAAGCTATTGGAATATAAAAAGGTTCCCAGCAGAACCCCCCCCCCCCCCACGAGTTCCAGATAAAATCCTTGGATTATAGAAGGATTCTCAGTAGGACCATCTGAATGTGTTCTAGACATTACTCTTGAATGCGGAACCGTTCTGAATAGAACCCCCAGAGTGGGTTCTGGGTGGAACCATTACACAGTCGAAGGGTTCTCTGGGGTTCTGGGTGAAAGCTGTTACAGTTGGTTGCAGATACAACCCTTAATGTTGGGTTTTAGACAGGACTCTCTGAAAGGGTGCCGAGTGGAACCTTTATGAAAGGTTCTAGCAGGAACACGAAAGCGTTCTACTGTGGGGGTAAGCAGAAGAACCCTTTACGGTTTAATTTAGCATCTTTGTTTCTAAGAGTGCAGATCCAGATCAGCCAACACCTCCACCCAGATCCCAGTCATCAAAAAGCAGCAGCTGTTAAACCAAACTGGCCTTTATTCATGTTAATTATCTCCTACATAATATGACCTCTCCTCTTTTGATTGGGTGACACCCGACCTGTGCACCGGCTAATCAGCCGGGGTTAAAGCTGTGCAAGGTGAGAGTAAAACACAACGCAGGCAACAAGGATGAATTACCTGAAAAGGAACCACTGTTATCGCTCTGTTTGTTTTTCAAAAGACAATGAAATAAATAAATGAAAAAAAAAAAGGTTCAGAGAAAATGAAATGATGGCGTGGCGGTGTTTTGTGAAATTGTGCTGTCAAACGTTTCTCCTTTCTAATTTCCTGGAGCGCAGATGATGGAGCATGTGTGCTGACAGCTGAATCTGATAAAAAAAAAAAAGGAAAAAAGACTTCTCCTCTTTTTCCACCTCACGAGCATTTTTAAGCAACATTTATAAATATAATAATAAAACAATTAGTCTGTGGCAAATGACAATTGACAGATACGATGTCCTTGTGTGCTCTGTAAATTTTTTACTACGGTCATTTATTAAAGTGTCAGCGCTGACAGGAGCAGACATAAATACAAAACACTGTGATTGAGGCACAAAAGAAACTAACTCAGTCTATAGGAACATGTTATTTAAATGCTGCTTACTTACACTTATACAGGTGCGCTCTTGGGAACAAAGGTTCTCACTGGAACCATTTAGCATTCATAAGCTTGTCCCCATAGGAGAACCCTTCTTGTCTCCTGGTAGAATGTTTTACAAACAGTTTTAGAGGGTTCTATCCAGAGCCTGAAACAAAGGGTTATAACTCTAACCAGCCGTGAAACTGTGAGAGGTTCTACAGAGAACCCTGCTATGGTGTAAGTAGTTCTGCCTCGAACCCTCTCTTGGAGTTGTATCCAGAACCTCCCCACCTTCTAAGGGTGCTAACGAGAACCCACCCAGGAGTTCTCCCAAGAATCTGTTTATATCACAAGGCTATTGTAGAACTCACCAATGTTATTCTATCAAGAACCCTTTTATATTCTAACGATTTTATCAAAAACCCACCCAAAGGTTATCTAGAACCTACCCAGGGCAATCTACTGAGAACGCTTTTATATTTCAATGATGTCATCCAGAACCCACCCACGTTGTTCTACCAAGAACCTGATTACATACGAAGACTTCATAGAACCCACTCAGGTTGTTCTATCGAGAACCATTTATATTTCAACATTATCATCTAGAACACACCTATGTTATTCAATCAAAAACCCTTTTATATTCAAAGGGTTTCATCTAGAACCCACTCAGGAGGTTCTACCGGGAACCTTTTTTATATTCCAATATCATCTAGAACCCACACAATTTGTTCTATTGAGAATCCTTTTATATTCCAAGCATTTTATCTAGAACCCACCCAGGTTGTTCTGTCAAGAACCCATTTATATTCCAACGATATCATCCAGAACCCACCCAGGTTGTTTTATCGAGAACCCATTTATGTTTCAAGGGTATCATCTAGAACCCTGTCCTGAACCCTTTTATATTCCAAAGGTTTGATCTAGAACCCACCCAGGACGTTCCTCCTAGAACCCTTTTATTATCCTAAAGATTTCATGCAGAAACCACCCAGAGGAAGCTTATATCAACATATTTCATAAGGGTTTCACCTATAACCCTCTTGTTGTCTAAGGGTTCTATGAAGAACCATATTGTGTTCTCTAGATTCTAAACCGTCATCATCCATCATTTTGACAGTCTATGTTACAGTTATTGTTTAAATTGAGAGAACACATTTTAACACCCTTGCTTTCAACAATCACAGAAGAACTCATTATTCAAAAAAGGGTTCTTTAGAGGCAAATGCTTCTGTGTAGAACCTCAGCCCTTCAGAGGGAACCCTTTTGAAACACATTTCTAAGGGTGAGTAATCTTCTAAAGATATTCAAATCGACTTGTAGCCCAGAAATCTATTACATTTCTTATGATGTATTGACTTTTTAATAAGTGTGGAAGCTGCTGTTCTGTTTAGAAACTCACAAAAGGTCTCAGAGCAAGCAATCCTCTGTGTGTGTCTGTGTGTGTCTGTGTGTGTCTGTGTGTGTCTGTGTGTTTGATGGGACCGTCCCAGCACAACTGTCACTTCGCTCCCCTGTTACAGGTGCTCCACACAGGGGAGCTGGCAGCTCTGACGGACGCCTCCTCCTAGGGATTTATGGGAAATGACAGCTCCCGCTAAATAAAGCCGAAGTGGCCGGGGAAGGGAAGACAACGGAAGTTCCAAACCACGAGCGCACAGGGCTGACACCAGCTGAAATTTATTTCCTCCGCTCTGCCTGGCAATTTAGTTGGAAATGTGCTATTCATACTTTTAGGCCTGGAGAGTGAGAGAGAGACAGAAAGAGAGAGAGACCCGCCCTTAATCTACTTCCTCTGTTTGGGGTAATGGTCTACGGGCTTTTTCTGCCAGCGAAAATCACATTTCTTACATGGCTGACTCTTGATGAATTATTTCACATTTCACTTACTTACCTTTTTAAAAGTTAATCTACATCAATAACGTTAAAGGAAATTTTCACAGCTACAAATGAACAGTTCCCCTTATTCAAACTCGAAAGGTGTGGAGCGTTCGGCTGCTTAAAAAGTCCATTTCAAACTTCATCATTTAACCGTTCGACAGCATATCTGAATGCACACGGGCCGGGCCGCCGCTCTGATTTTCTACGTATTTAAATATGGACCATCTTTAATTGAGCAGAAACTGCTGTGGAGAACAGTGCTGAACTAATACTGAGGCTGAAATATCATTACGCTGATGGAAGCCGGGCTCTCTGACTTTTATTGGCAGCTCCCGAGCTAAATGTGTGGTTCAATTCAGAGGCGGCCATAGCTGCAGAGGCAAAGTAATCGACTTTGGGACAAAATGGTGTGGAAAATGACGTGTAGGCCCTTGCCTAAAGCCAACCTGGTGCGGGCAGAAATCTATCAGTCAGGTGCACAGCAACATTGGCATTTTCACAAATGTGATTTAGTCGACGATACTGGAGAGCTGATGTGCTGGACCAGTGCGTCTGCTGAAAGAAAACTACTATTTCAAGCCATGCAATCTGCTGCTCCTGCTGCTGAAAATGTCTGTGCATTTGGTTCAGTTTGAACTCTGTCGTGTTCAGATAAAACAATGTTTTACATATGAAACCCTGCAGCGTATCACAGCATATTTAGGTCAAAGTAACCTGAACCTTGTGCGCATTTGACTCTGAATTTTAAATCTCTAACCCCATTCAAGTCGTTTCTTTCTCCGCCTGTAGAAAATCATCCCTTTGTTTTGAGATGAACACAAGATCCACTGCTGTTCCACACTACTGTGCAGAGTATTTTTGGCTCAGTGCTGCCAAAGTTTGGACACAGCCATTTATAATTCTCTCACAAGGAAAGCAGCTTGCTTCTTTTCCCAAACAGACTCCATGGGATACAGACTGGTCCATGCTGTCATGTGGTCTGCTCGCAGAATCACATTATTTTTTAAGCAGCTCAAGCTTTAGCGAGCACCAAAACGGCCTCGACCAGCAAACCGAACATTAATCATCACAATAAGGCACAATTAAACAGCAATTATGTAAAAGACCTTTTTGCTTTGGGAGTGTCTCAACTCTTACATCAGCTTCTAAACCTCACATTCAGAGTGTGTCTCTCCCAGCAGTGAGCCTGGAGGAGCAACAGTCACACCCACACACTTGTGCACACACACAAATACACTTGCAGAGCCACAGAGCAGATCAAGTGTGCCTGGAGAGCTCTATAGAGAGGCCAGTTTTCCTCATTAGACCGCGTGTGCACCACTCTCCAAAAAACCCCTCACTCTAATCACTGTCACCAGACCTCGGCTGAAAAACAGATAATTAATGTTGGGCCCTGCCTCAATCGGCTTCCATGCTAAACAGCTCCGCGTACATATGTGTGCGCATGTGTGTGGGTGTCTGCGTGTTCGTCTATTTGGAGTCTGTCGATGTAGGAGGCCCCCCGGGGACCGCGGATGCTCAAGCCATCCACAACAACGATTTCTCTCAAGCTCGCATAAGCTCTCAGAAGAACAATTGCACAGCAGATAATGAAGAAATTTACAGAGGAAATATCCCACCGTACCACAAAAGCTGTCTGCCGCTCCCGCTTTGTGGCGTCTCCGGCTTTAGTCGCTGGGTTTTGCAACGTCTCGTCCCCTTTTGCTCTGGGACTGCCCTTTTATTTCTCCTTCACCCATTTATTAAATAGAATGGGCTCCTTAATCGTGTGCTTTGCAGAGCAGATTTATTTATGTTCCTTTTTTCCTTCCTAAAGGCAGTTATTAATATCATAAATATTTGATGATACTTTGCATGACCCTGCAGAGAATGACACAAAGAGGTAATGAAGGTTAACGCTGGGGGTACAGACTGATTAAATAGCGACTGAGTGGCAAAAGCCCACCCACGGCCGCCATAAACTTTATAATGAAATGGACTAAATAAACACTTGGTTTACAATTTAGGTATAGGACAACTTTAACAAGGTAATTTGCGCATTTCCACACATATTCACGCTCCTCCCAGTGATGTCTAACCATGACATCTAACCACCATACCTCCACCCTAAAACAGAGCTTGATCGATACACCGATCAATCGATATAGCGACCTGATATCGGCCTGATATGAAGCTCCCCAGAAGGTGTAAATACTGACAAGCTGCTTCTTGTTTTACAACCTGCCCCTGATTGACTTACATATTAAAATATTCAGCAATTGGCCAAAATGAAAAATTCTGTGTTGAAATTTAGTGAAATGTGGGGTAGCTTCTTTAAATTTATCAAAGGTGGGGATCATCGAGGATTATATGACAATTTTGGTTGTGACGTTGCAGGACGTTTGTGAGGAAAAAGTACTGATACTGGACAGTATTGATAATTATTCAGCTATTCGTAATTATTCTTTATTATCTCACTATTCTTCTCTACAATTCACTGACAATTTAAATATTTCATTATTATATATTTAATTATATTTAATATTTGCAACTTTCTTAGTACCTTTGCATCAACATATCATCACAAAATCGGTGCACAATCCCCATAGAAAATGTCTGTTTTTTATTCCAGCTCTCATCAAACTATTTTGATCATCAATTAATTGTTAAAGTAACTCTTCATGCAAAATGGCCTCTAAAATATGGAGATGTTTCGCTTTCTTCATTTATTATCTTTTAAACATCTTTGAGGTTTAGACTGACAAACCCAAGACATTTAAAGAAATCACTTTAGAAAGAAACTTTTTACTATTTTCTGACATTTTATTGATGTTGCATCTCTAGATTAGACATGACAATTAACTTTAGTCTTTGTTATCAGTTAACTGCCGATAAATAAAACAATTTGTACAGGGGCAAGACTATACTATTAAAAAAAAACTACCCCTGCTATACTTCCTCAAACAGGTCTTTATTTACCTCAACTGCAGAAGTCTTAAGCTGAAAGAGACATGTACTACAGGCATTTATTTCTGATTCATAAGTTTAGTTCATCATATTGTTGCAGGCAGCACGAAATTAGCAACAGGAAGCAGCTCTTAGCAACGTTAACCCCAGTGCCAATCAGCACAGGGTACAAGTGCTCTAAACACGTTAGCTGTCATTAATAAATCTGACAGCCACCTCACTAATGGTTAAAACTATGAACCAACGCAAAACAACAATCAGGCTACCAACATAAACCAACATATTCTGAAAAGACACATTACAAACACTAAAAAAACTGGGCATGATGGGAAATGTAGGCTATCACTACAGTAAGAAGTGTTGCCTCGTTTGAACCTACTCCTATTAACACTTCTAACTCCTATTACACTGTCAATACAAAACTTCCTGTATCCTTTTCAAATTAAAAGCCCTCTTGTGTTTCACTGGACAGCATAAGTTTGTTCTGAGGTGGTGAGAAACTTAACAGTCATTTAATCTGATTATAATGGAATGAATACATTTCATATACGTTTATTTTGCAATCACTGATCTGGATAATCATCAGATATTACTGGTGATAGTATTTATTGCAACTAAACTGATTAATCGATTAATTGAATGGTCAATTTGCCAAAACAACACCTGAAACTATTTTAATGAAACATGATAAAACTGCACTGGTTCCTGCTATTCAAATGTGAATTTATTTAGATTTTCCCAGTCTAATATGACAGCAGAAATGATGCGACATTTAAGATGTAACCATTTGTTTACATGTTAAAGACCAAATGATTGATTGATTTATCGTACAAACAAATAAATAAATCAGTACGTCAACCTGCTGTTATTTGCAGCCCATTTGTCATATGAACTGACGCTGCATCCTTTAAGAAACGGTGTTGAGTTCATAAATGGGATTTTTCAATGTTTCTAGCAGCACAAACAGAATTCCATTTCCCTCCATTGTATTGTCCTGGTGGCAGAAACGTTAAAGACACGTATCTCAAACTTGAGACAAATAAAACCCAAACTATCTGCATGGATAGATAGCACTACGGGTAAATGACAAAAATGTGCTGTGAGCTGACCCTCAAAACATGTTGGAAGTGTAGAAGCTACTTTGTGAGATGAAACTAGTGTTTTTGTTGATATGCATATCTTTCAAAACCTTGCAATTGGAGTCATATGGTAATCCTCCTGTATTTTGTCAGCAGCACTTTGCCCTGCAATTACCATCTTTCTCACAAAGGGTTTTTGAGGAGAGGCTATCCTTCCCAGGCTCACTCAACAAATCAATTCTGCTTTTTGGCTCTCCACCAACAGAAAAAAAAAAAAAAAAAAGTACCTTCAATATTTGCTACACATGTCCTTCATCATTGAATTGTGGTATTCATGAGTGTTTGAATAGGCTGTGTATGCCATTGTCTACGAATAACCAGCAAGAGTAAACAGCCCCACAAAGTACCAATTACGGCATCAACTTTTCCACAAGTAGCACTGCATTTCTGTCAAGACTGGAAAACATATGATGGGATTTCAATTGTAATCAGCATCGTTTAAATGGTAACTAGTTGGCAAATTAGTAAATTCCGTCACTCATTTATTCAAGATGTGCAATTACTGGCTTCCAATACCCCAAAGTCAGGTGGAGATTTTCTGAGAATAAATGAAAAACACCCAGGAGGAGCTCAAACCGTCTCTTCCAGTAGACATAATTTAATAAGCAAAGTAGCTGAATATTTAAAGAGCTCCGGCATACAACATTTATTGACTCTCCAAATGTGTCTTTCTTTATACATTCAGATGTGGCCGAATACCTCAACAGAATGATTTGAGGCTGACATGTATAATTTGACCTTGTCAGAAGCTGAACTCCTTCCCCCCGCATTTCCTTGTGCACGCCGTGTAATTGAGCCTTCAGGGAGAGTGGAGAGACTATCTGGCCCTCGCCTTGTAAGGATCTCTATTGATGATCAGGACTGGTTACCAACCATCTAATCAATAAGTGCAGATACACGAGCAGATAGTAATAAATATGGGATGACGGTAACTTATCTGGCCTTCACAAACGCTTTAATAACTGCGAGGATCACAGACTTACATTAACAGCACCTCTGGGGTAAACGCTCCGCGGAGAAAGATATATGTAATTAAATATGTTTCCGAGCATAAAAGGCTATTAACTTGCCTTGAATATATTCCTCAACAATGAAACACACAACGTGGAGGAGATAAATTTAAATTGACGGTCAGTGACCAAGTCAGAAGCAGACAGGCTTTTCCGCATTTAAATTACAGGAATTTCCAATGAAAGCCACAGGCAAGTCCAAAAATGAAAGTTGCGTTAATCGAGAGAGTTTAAATTACTTTTTGTGATGTGGCTTTTGTAATTTTCCTGTGCCACGGATACCACAGCTTTGATGGTGGTTATAGGCGATGCGGCATGGTCAGAGGAGTTTCTTATGTAGGACACTAAGTCGGTTTGCCTTTTAACTCTAACTAATCAGTCTTTTCCAATAATCCTTGCATGGGAAAAAGAGGGGCAACCACAGAGCAGGGAAGGATAGATAATTGTCTTGTTTACCTTGATTTAACGTTGTGTGTCTGTGTGTGTGTGTGTGTGTGTGTGTGTGTGTGTGTGCGTGTGCGTGCGTGTGCGTTGAACCACAAGGGTTCTGTAAATTTGCCAAGGCCAGGCCGAGGAGGAAGTGAGTCTCAGGCTTTTCATTCACTTTTGCTGACACATGGGCGACCGGGGGCTTGTCGGGGGCCTCGAGAGCCACTGATGTGTCACTTCACATTTCTTACAGTCAAAATCGATCCCGCATATAGATTCAGCAACGCGGAAAACATAAAATATTAGGGCTGCGGCTAATGATTACTTTCACTGTCGATCAATCTGTTGATTATTTTCTTGATCAATCAAATACTTGAAAAATAAATCCGAACATGTGGATCACATGCATCACATTCCGATTGGACCAATTCTTTTCTGTATGGATTATTTTCACTGTTGATCATTTCCTGTGTTAATCAGTTAGTTGTTTGGTCTATAAAATGTCAGAAAACTGTAAAAAATGTCGGTCAGTGTTTCCCAAAGACCAAGATGTCGTCCACAAAATGTCTTCTTTTGTCCACAACCCAACGATATTCAGTTTACTGACAGAGAGGAGGAAAGAAACCAAAAAAATTTCACATTTGAGAAGCTGAAGTCCAGAGTAGCTTTTATCTATTTGCATCACCTATAGCAGCTAAATGTGCCAGAAAATCAAAGAAATAAAAAGGACATGAAATACAACTAAAATGAGGAGTAATGTAAATTCAGTTTGAAGCATAAACAGGTGCTGTGGAGCATGTGATCCATGTTAAACCTCATCATAAAAATGCAAATACTGTAGTTCTCACTCTAGGAGTTTACAGTCCGACAAGAAATCTAATATACTAGGGGATGTTTAACATATATATCTTTTCATTTTCCACATTTGCTCATCAGATTGTCAGTGCAAAGTGAGGCGCTGCACAATATCCTCGGCCTCACAAATGTAATATAACCTGGATTGCAACGGGCCAGTGTGATGCAGCTGTGGCATTAGGGCCAATGGGAGCTCTTTAAATGAGAGAGTGGCGGTAAACACCACGTCTACTTTCTCCCCTCGCCGGCATTACTAGCGGAGCTGATGACAAGTGCCGAGCAGCCCTCTAGTGCCTTTAATACAGCGAGAGCATTCTCCAGGGGAAATGCAATCTGTGTCCTCTGTACGGATCCACTGTCTGCACTTCCCCGCATGTGAGCCGCTATCATATTATACTCCCCGCTCTCGAAATGGGAGAAGGAAATAGGAAATCGCCTCGGCCAGAGATGAACCAGGAACATAATCAAAAAATAGTGTGGCGCAAACGGTGCAGATCAGCCCGGCATGCAGACCTCCCCTGGCTGAGCGCTAAACAATAAGCAGTGGGGATTGCTCGGGATTCTTGTGCCGTTGAGAAGAAAGTACGCCCCCTTTTTTCACCCCGCAGGCATCTATTGGCTTATAGCAGCTTATACGTTTAAGATGGGAGATAAGAACAGGGACGCTTGTCCTCATGTGGTGATCCAGCATGACTATATTGCCAATAAAAACAGCAGAAGTGCACAGACAAAAGAAGCTCACAACATGAGGCGCAGTGTGTGGAACATTATTCAGTTGACCTTGCATATTGCTGGGGTGATTTTTCATCTGAGCCAAACAAAGAAACATCAAAATGCACTGTTGACTTTTGGCAAAAAGCACAGAAGTGAATCCATTAAAGTGGGGGAAAATGTCACACACGTATTGCAAAGTCTGGAAAACACTTTTGCTGGGTTGTTTTTGTTTGCATTCTGTGTGCACTGCAATAAACACATCACAAAGCTCAATGCAAACAGCAGACATAAAGGAACACAGTGCACATGTTGGACAGAAACACAATCAAACTGCCTGAAAGAGACAAAGACACTTGAGCAATGGATTGATGGTGAGTACGCAGAGTCAAGTCACTGTGTGTTTGAAGTAAATGTGCCGGACACGTGTGTGTGTGTTTGTGTGTGTGTGTGTGTGAGAGAGAGAGACGAGGTGTGTGTGTGTGTGACAGCGTTAAGCCTGAGTGAGAGGTGAAAGGACTGCTGTACTCACAGTTGTGCTCTTGTTTCCCTGTGGTCTGTCGGCGTGTCAGAGTTTCATCCTCTCAGCGTCTCTCCCTGGGCTGGGCTTCCTCTTCCTCTTCTGACCAAAAGGTGTGAGAAGGAGGAGGAGGAGGAGGAGGAGGCGGAGGGGATGCACGGATTGAACGCAAAGGAATGAAAACCAGAGTGAGAGAGAGAGAGAGAGAGAAAGAAGAAGAGGAGGAGGAGGGAGTGTGAGTGAGGGAGAGAGAGAGCGTCGTGGATGGAGGGAGGGCGAGCGGTGGCCTGCGATTGGCCTGTCAGTCCGGGAGAGGGAGCGTCGGTCTCGGTGGTGTCAGGGTGGCGGGCTGCCTGCACCCCAGTCGGTCGGCCGGCGTCTCCGATTTGAACGCCTCAAGAGCCGGTCGCGCGGATTCCTATGGCGCACACACGCTCCTGGCTGGCTCACGACTCACACACTCTGCATCCACATCACACAGAGAGGGAGAGACGGAGGGAGAGATGGAGGGAGGAGGAGGAGGAGGAGGAGGAGGGATGGATGATAGAGTGAGGCAGACAGATTCAGAGGGCCGATGACAGCTTCAAGCTGAAGCTTCTCCTTGGCTCCTCATCAATGACAGGTACTGAGGAACAAGAGACAGAGGGAGCCCCCCCTCTCCTCCCATTCACACGCCTCTACACACACACACACACACACACACACACACACACACACACTCATGTACACACACAAATCACTCCTCCACATCCCCTACCGTCGACCCCCTCTCCTCCCCTCCCCGTCTCAATTACCATGGCCACAGCAGATGTATTGGGCTTGTCAGCTCTCAAGCAAGGCTGCGGAGGAGATGTGGGGCTAACTTATCTCATCTAATTTAACTGAGCTATAATCAGACAACACTGTGGAGCTCATTTATGGGTCGCACAGGATGCACGGTTTTGGAGCTGGGGTGGGGTGGGGGATATGGGGACAGGCAACAAACTCAGGCCTGGACGATAAAACGACAGTGATATCTGTCGGCGACAGACACGTCATTAGTAGCAATGAGAAAGTACCTTGATAAAATGTTGCGAAATACAATGTTCAGTCTCATATGATGTCAGCAAACAACGAATTGCAATGTAAAGATATATATCTTCTCTATTTTGTGTTCTATTAAGTGTACGTCCATGCATGCAAATCTCTCTCGGTCTTCCCTGCGTCTGCTTTCAACACGGCAGCCTGGTGAGTAACTTTCCGATGTTAAAGTTTAACAGTCACTAAAATATGTTTTGGAAAACATTTTAGGCAAGAAATAGACAAAGCAGTTTGACAGTTTGATCTGAATTTCAGGAGTCTCTGTGGGAAACAGTCAGTGAGTCCTAGATTTGTTAAAGTCTTGTGAGATTTGTACGTGTTGGTTCGTAATTGTGCATGTTATCGTTTAATCCTGTTGCCATAAAATATCTTAATCAGTGAGGTCATCCTACCACCTCAGTACACAGCACTTTATATTGAGTTATTCTTTCTCCTAACCTCAAGTACCTGGTGATCTTTTAATGTAGCTTCTATTGTGTCTGTATGTAAATGTATATTTGTTGTGTTCTGCTTGGAAGTGATATGTAGCGTTTGTTAATAGCAGTTTTTCTTCACATGTAAGCAAAGACAAATTTCTGCCTTTTGCACATAAATGGTAGACAATATAGTATTTACTATTTCTATTTCTACACAGACTATTTATGTTTCATAATGTGATGGCACTGGTTAATATCAGGGTCAAACCGAGCACAAAAGGAGTGCAGATTTTCAAAAAAACAAAACAAAACAAAACAAGTCAGGTCACCAGTACCCTTTGTACTGAAAGGAGCCAGCTGAGGTGGAGGAAGTGGAGATATGGACGTCATGCTCGGCCTGCTGCCACACCGACCCAACCCTGGATAAGCATAAGAAAATGGATGGATGGACAACTGTCAAAACAGTGTTGTGTGTAAACTGCAGGAATAGTTGTGTGATCAATACAGGTAACACAAGCAAACTAATTTTATCACCTCAGCTGCTTCCACTGTTTGGAGTACATAACATGTCATCAGTCACAAGCTACATTATTGCTAATTATTGATATCTATTGATATGAAACTTCACTATCATGATAGACTTTCCAGCTATATAACCCAGGCCCCTGGGCGCCCCCCTGCTACTTTGTTGTCTAGGAAGCTTTTATTATGAAGCAAAATGAGAAATGTTGGGTTTTCATTGACTCTTACGCAGCTGAAAGCGAACATGAAATTGTAAAATAAAGCACATACCTGAAAGTACAAACAGCGACGAAGGAGAGAAACTCAACCATAAACCACAGAGATTCGGTTAGAAGCTATAAAAGTACTGAAAGCTCAGTACATAGAAACTTTTAAAACCACTCTCTCTTTGTTCTCTTGCACACACATGAGCATAGTCTCGCCTTTCCAGTGCACACCAGGAGAAAAACAGAAAGACAAACTCATCTACTGGCAATGGAAAAGGAATCAATGGTCTATTCTTAGCAGGTTTATATATGCGCTAATTTGGTGTGATAAAGGTCCAGATGAAAGCAATTTGAACTAGAAAACACAAACCAGGAAAAGAAAAGGAGATTAGACCATCAATAAGCATCGGTGTGCAACCCTGTTACATTTATTTAACTGTGATGCATGATGCTGCCAATACAATTTGACTAATTTCACTGAGCCACCACCCTAAACGTTCCAAAAACTAGATTCAGCCTGAGCAAGAAGCACTGTCAAGTATATTAGGCCTGACGTCTCTGCAGTCAACGCCCAGTCTGCTGCCGAATGTCAAGCTCCGGTATTTTTTCCCTCATTAACCGTCGTGTCCGGTCAACAGAGGACCGACTCCAATCGGCTCCACACAAAGTCCCATGAATCCTATCTCTGCCTCTTCACTCCACCAAATTCAATTAAAAAGAGAAAATTGGCAATTAGATCACTGTTATGATCCTGTAACAATGATCTAATCTGTAATTCATTGGCTGGTGTTCCCCTGGGGTGGGGTTGGGGGGCTGCTTGATGGAGTGGCTCGGAGACTCCTTGGCATTCACCTCGGATCTGGCGGCGCACAAGGGCGCAGGCGGAGCCGTGGGGCCCAGGTGTTACCGGAGGCCTCTGTGGTTCCACCACTGGGGCCTCTGTTGGCCCGCGGCAAGAACACAACCTGTGACACACACCCGTTTGTTTTGTTTTCATATGCATGAGAGCTCATTTCGCAGGTTGCATGTTGTAATATATGTGCGAGCATGCACAGGAACCCACACCCAGTCACAGCTGATGTGCAAACTGCAGAAATCTACACAAACGCCGGCTCCTCTCATGGGAGGGGAAATTTTGCTCCTTAATTGAATCAAGTCAATTCCATTTGTTTAATGAAGGGGTGGGGGGCAGTTTGCCCTTTCAGGGGCATGAGGCTAACAATCACATTGAGACGTGGGGGGTGTGGAGGTGTTTAGAGAAGGGTGGGGTCGTAATCTCTAGACAGGAACCAGTGTATTGTCACCACCTTTGTGGCAGGAGAGCAGCACTGCAGCTCCCCCGCATGTGGACTGTCTGCAGCACTTATCATCACCTGAAACAGCAGCCATCTTTATGTGTTTGTTATTTAAAAGGCTTGTTACCGGGCAACATTTAATACATTAAAGGCTTCTTTATCTCATCATCCATCTCGTGGCACTTATATTTAGTCCGCGGATAAATGCAGTGTCCTTTATAGCAGACACGCACACCTACACAGACAGCGAGCCGGTGGCAACAGGAAAGCAAACTGACTATCATGTATAGGTGTGTGTGGGCTTGCGACACACACGCACGCACGCATGCACAGACGCATACGCACACAGGAACAGTGTGATTGCTCTGCTTCGCTCGTTTAGCACTTCTAAGGCAGAGATCCCCAGAGGCCACCCATCACATCCAGTTACTGTGGCACACAGACACGACCGGGCCCCACCTGGCTGCTCTCACCTCAATCTGTAGGAGGCAGGAGGCACTAGCACCATGTCGCTCTCTTTCTCACTCACTCACACACACGCACATCACTCAGGAAAGATCAAAGATGTGGTCAGACACACACACACACACACACACACACACACACACACACAGATATCTCTTATCAAAGATCACAAGGACTTTCCGCCGTACAGACTTTTACAAACTTGCCGTCACGCACATAAACTTGTTGCGAATCGCCTCCTCATCTTAAATCACAAAAGTACATTCCTATAACGCGTCTGGTGACTGACTGTATCGTAGTCACACTCAGACTTTTCAAGGGAGGTGTGAAGAAGCTCATGAATCGCCAGCCAGCAGTCCTGTAGGAGCAGACAGACTATTATCATTTTCATCCCGGCACCCATTTTAACAAATTTTATGTAATTAACATAAAATGAGTAAACGTGTCAGCTCGAGAGCGCCAGTGAGAATAACAGATGGATTAAATGGAAAATGGCTAAATTAACAGATACTTTTAAAGAGGAGGACTAATGAGACTGAGCTGCTTTGACTGTTGAGTCATGCTGATGGCATCAGGTGCTGAGATAAAGATATAATGGCTTGCTCAGGGGTGCTGCCCCTACAGATGCAAAAAAACAAAGATAGCTGGAGTGTGTTGAGCAGGATGAAAGTGGGCGTAGGTGGGTAACGAGAGGGTAAAGGAGGTGGAGGTCGTCTGGCTGGTGATTAGTGAGCTCCCATGCTGGTTGAGCCCGACTTGTCACAGGTTGACATGGGATGCAATTATAGAGGGGAAGTTTCCCAGCCCCTCAGGCATGTGCCAGCCATGCTGTCAACGCCGGCTGATGTGTGGGCTCTTGGCACTGCCAAAGGTGTCACAGGCGCTTATGTGTGCTCAAAACTGCTACGCTCCCATGAAAATTGGCCTTAGCTTTCCCAGATGCACTGGAAGACGACTGTATGTGAGCATGTGCCTGTGCACACATGCTCGGTTACCTTTGTTTGAGCATTAGTTAAACCCTACTCCACTCGCAGCCTTCTCTCCATCTCACTCTTTCTTATTTCCTCTGAAGCTATGAGGTAAAGCCACAACACTTGTGATTCTGCTGGCTTCTCACGCTGTTCCCACATCTTCTCCTTTTCCCGTATCAGCCTGCATATGACTCTGCCAGCAGTGCGAGTAAGCTCTATAAGACCCAAGGCAAATTACCTCAGCGGGACACTACACTTCTGTTCCCCATGCTTCTTCTTACTCTTCCTCATCGTCTTCTCTTTTCCCCCTTCTCTGCATGTCACAAATCAAAGTGTGTACCTCAGCACTGGCTGCACGTCGTGGGAGTGTAGCTTGAAACAAATTCAATATCCTCCACTAGCAGATTCATGTCTGTCCTACAGTGTGAGAAAAAGTCCATCTCTACACTATGTGGGAAAAAAAAAAAAAAAAAAAAACGAGAACACAGCCTTTTACCAAAGGACACAGATGGTCATCTGGACTTTTGTCCAACCTTTCTTTTTTTATCATAACCCTTTTTTTTTTTTCAGAAAACTGATTTGTACAAAGACTTCCATACTACCATCTAGTGGCTTGAAAGCCATGCTAGTGGGCCATCAGGTGTGATTTTCCACTTCAGACAATTTTTTTAGGGGGGGAAATGGCCTGAAATTGGATCCTCTGGCAGCTTGCAGTTCCTCTAAACTAGCCTTGGGCAACACAATACTTAAATGCACCCCTACCTCTCTGCTATCATTTCCAGAAAGATCCACCCTCCAAAGATGCTGCCACTAATCCGAAGAAACGGGGTGCAGGGAAGGTTCTGGGTCTGATGTTCAGTAACACACTCACCAATACACACGATGTCATACAACAACAGAGATGGGAAGGTTAAAATCTTAGTTACTGTAATTAAGTAGATTTTTCTGGTATCTGTACGCTAGTTGAGTATTTCTTTTTCTGACAAGAAAAAGACAAATATCCACAAATATCTGTACTTTCTACTCTTTACATTTTCAAAACAAGCTTGTCGCTTTAGTTTTAATGCAGGTCTGAAACAATATAAAAAGACATAATGAGACAAAAATCGTAGAGAGGACATAAAAAGACATAAACAACATAACAAGATGAAAAATGACATAAAGGATGTAACAAGACGAAAACAACGTAACAAGACAAAAAGACATAAAATACTATAAAAGATGTAACAAGACGTAAACAACATGACATGATGAAAATGACATAACGAAAAATGAAATAAAAGATTTAGTAAGACTAAAATGATGTTACAAGATGAAAATGACGTAACAAGATGAAAATTGTAGAATATATACCAAGACAAAAATGACATAAGATGAAAATGACATAGCAATCCATAGCAAGATGAAAATGATATAAAAGTCATAACAAGATGTAAACTGTGTAAAAGACTTAACAAGATGAAAATAACATAACAAGACATGTTACAAAGATGTAACAAGAGGAAAACATTAAAGATGTAACAGGATGAAAATGACGTAAAAGATATAACGAAACAAAAATGATGTAACAAGACAGTAAAAGACATAACAAAACAAAAACAAGGTAAAAGACTGTAATAAGAGGAAAATTACATAAAAGACAACATGACACAAAAAAACATAACAAGACGAAAATGACATAACAAGATGTAAAAGATGCAACAAGAGGAAAACGACAGTAAAGACGTAACAAGACTAATACGATGTAAAAGACATAAAACAAAAACAAGGTAATAAGAGGAAAATCATGTAGAAGACAAAACAAGACACAAAAGTCATAAGAAGATGAAAGAGAGGGAGGATCGACTGTGGAGTAAAGGTGAGGTTTATTAAGCTCTGCACAAAAACAGTTGGTAGAAATGTCCTTCACAGGGCAACTCTTTACTTTTATATTTAGAGTTTATTTTAGAGCCTGTACGTTAGTTGAATTAGTACTTCTACTTTTACCACAGTCTTTTTTTTCCACGCATGTATCTGTACTTCTACTTGAGCATGGAAGGTGTGGACTTTTCTCTCCTACAGAGATAATTGTATGACATGTTCAGAGGAGTGTAATTAGAGGGCTAACTAGTAGTAAGTGAAGCCATGAAAGGTGTTAGACGGCAACCTGTTAGCAGGCCTATAGGAGTCACTGAGGTCTGCTGCTGTGCCCTGTTAGTGTTGTTAGCAATAACTGTAGTCAGCCGGCAGGACGTGTCCCCGTGTCCTCTACCTGAGGCCCCGCTGTGATCACACAGCAGGCGAACATATGATGCTTCTTCGCCCCTCACAGTTCATAGCCCAACACCCCAACCAAAAGGGCCTGATTAAATCGGCGGAACAAGGGCTAATTAAATAGGGTCTGATCAGGGAGGAGTAAATTATTTAACACTGCCCACACATACTGATGTCTCCTCTTCAGATCCTGAACCAGAGACTTCTTTTTGTCGCTTTTGTCTCCTCTGTTTCATTCTCTCTCTTTATCTGTCTTGTCTCTTCTGCCGTTTTTTTTTTTTTTTTTTTACGACATTTCCACCAACTGCTCTTTCATCTCTTGAATGGTGCCATTCAGTAGCCACCGTCCTGAAACAGTCACGGAGACAAATGCGGGGCCGGGGCTGGCGGAAGATAACATTGTGTGTTGATTAAAGACACGGAGGGAAACACCTACAACATCCTTTTGAAATCATCACGGAAGGGTTGACAGAAATATCCCCCCTGTGGACAAATACAACAATGGGATAAGTGAAGATGTTAACTGTCGGTTCCTTCTGCTTTCACACTGACATGTTTTATGAGAGGAACACCCTCCTCCTGCTCCTGCCTCACCCCAACCTATGCATTTGAAATAAATAACCCTTCCTGTTTATTATACCCTTTAGAAACCTGTAGACTGTTAAGAGTGCTTTTTGCTGATGCTGTGATCCAAGCAGTACGACCAAAAGTTCACAGAGAAACTCATGTATTCATTCACTCAGCAGGGGATGGCATTTTCCATTTCTTTTCTTCAGTGCTGTGGTCTTTTTCTGACAGCGGTGCTCTCTCCGGGCCAATTTCAGACTTTCTGATCACCCACCGCACCATGCACATCTTTCAACTGCTACAGTGGTGCTAACTACAAAACCTAAAGCCCACAGAAATTCACTGACCCGTGACAGTGTGGACCGGAGGCAAAAAATGTGGTCCATTGCCCTGTAAACATTGCATTTTGCATTTACAATCTCTTGTCATGAGACAATTAACCTTGAGAAAGGATCCAAACTGCCACAGCAAGAAAACATTCAGATGAAGCACTACATACCCCCCCACCCCCACCCCCATCATTACAGGACTTCCACCAAACAAACTGAATGAATCAAGCGGTTCACACGGCACCGGCCCAATTGTAGCTTTAAAAAGGGAAGCCAGGCGTCACTGTGCGAAACTGTGAACACTACACATTTGTTGGTTCTTACAAAGCTGCACGGCATTAAAGAAATGCAATGGGCTGCATGTGGGCGTGTTGTTTAAAGTCCACATGAAACAGAAAGCAGGGTGTTATTTGCTTCTGTATATTCCGTGTTTCCTGTAAAAAAAAGAGGCAGCTAAGGAGGGAGCTTTTTAAGTGCCTCCTTAAAACACACTTTTACAAGACAGCCTACATTTAACAATGTTGTACTTTCCATCACCACATAATTTTTATAGTTTCTAATAATATAAGCTATACAATAAAGTCTTTATACTACTGTTTTATTTTAACTTTATTGTCCTACATTTTCCACTTGTGCTCATTTTATTCTCAGTATTTTAGTGTTTTATATGCACTTTCATATACTTAACACTTAAATGTTCTTTTATTGACATTTAATAGACTAAAAGCGGTTTGCATGCTGGGTTTGGCTCCTGACATCCCGAGGCAGAGTTAAAGCTAAGTTATCTGCATGGCTAACTCAGCTAACAGCAGTTAGCATTTAGCTACTTTAGCAACACGTAAAGCTATCAGTGAGAAACTCCATAAATGACCTGTAAAATGCTTTGCACATGATCTGTTGTCTTGCATACCAGTTTCCTGCACTTGCACGAATGGTGCACTTGTCACTCACACTTTTTACCCAATCATAGTGAGGAGGGGCGGGACAGTCACATTCCTACATGCTGAATAACAACAACAGTGGAGGAGAATTTCATACTGTTGGCTTCTGAGTGTCTATGTCTGTACCAGATGACATCCCCAGACTTCCATAATATAAATATGTAAAATAAGAAAAATAGTACTAAATAAAATAACTACCTTTTTTGTCAGATGACCTGCATGTTTTTGCTGGAGCCCATCGGCAGCCCCACTGCGTCAAAGTATAGTGGCCTGATTGTCTGTCTGAGCACGGCCTTACTGTGCCTATCTTTACTGCCTGTAGTCTCTTGCTGAGAAACTGATGAACAACTATATGAGGACTGGAGGAACATTGAGATGTCAATTTTTTTTTAGAAGATGGCTTTGTTGGCAAACAAAGCCATCTTGTTGGGGATGAAGGGAGTTTGGCATCAGTTACTCTGAGAACTTTGTAATTATTTACTGTAAAGGTACAACATGCATTAAAATGTTTATGAGGACTATACCTGCTATATATTTTGTTGAGTAGTGTATTTACATTTTCCAAAGTGTTTCTGACAATATATATTAAAACCAGAGAAATCCATAACTCTGTTCAAAGTAATGATGCTTTTCCTACTTGCTATAACTTCCAGGGAAACACAGGATACATCAGAGAGTGAGGAAGGACATCGGCAAACGTGACTAAACATTATGAGAATAAAACTTTAATACTTTACGTTGTCCATGATTTCTGCCTGAGTCATGTCAGACAGATTTTCATCTATAATGGTAGTTTTTAATGAAGACAACAAGTCCCACGATCCCACAATACTTTATGATGACATCAAACTGTGCCTTTTGAAATTGTTTAGATTTGAGAGACACCTAGCGGCAGAACTGTGAGACTTATGAAACTTGTTTTGAGAAGGAGATCATTTCCATTTCCTGTCTAATTGTCATTTTCTGACAGACATCCTTTCAGTCTCCAAAATATTAAAGTCCTTTGCAGATCCTACGCTACATCATGAAAGCACTGGCCTTTGGAAATGTCCCACCCACTATAAATCAAAACATTATTGGTTAATTCACCTGTCACTTTCTAAACAGGCTCACGCAGCCTTCTGTCCTGGTCATTAAGTCCTAACCAATGACAGAGCCAGCTCTAACCTGTCTCTGCCTAAAGACAGAGACAAAAAATCTGATTGGCTAATGCTATGTCATTGTTTTCAGGACAGTAACCCGTTCATTTCTGAGGCAAACTTGCTAGAAAATGAGGCAAAAATTAGAATTAGAGAAGAATAATTATTAAAAGAAAGAAATTAAATATAACATTTGAAATGCTGATATGTTTGGCCTTCTCTGAAGGCAGCCCTAAGGCTTCCCCCCGGTGCGTTTAACATAACTCTTTGGTTGTGGCTGGGTCCTGTAGGGTGGGGTTTCTGTCTCTTGAGAAAGAAACTGACTGCCGTCACCATCGCCTGAATGCCACTGGGACTTGGGGCCTTGCCTAATTTGCATGTTTTCAGTTGACAGCGTACATCCTCCTGCCAGGCTGCAGGGCTGTTTGGTCCGAGCAGTTCCTCATACCCGTCGGAACAGTTGAGGGTGCTGAAACATGCATTTTAAGTTTTTATGTCTTCAGGAAAGGTGGCGGGGCAAGTTATGATGGGACAGTTTGTTTTGGGTCATCATTGTTTTAAAATAATACCGTATCTGTAGTTCCTATTTATAGGTTTTCAAAATAGAACAACAATCATGAGGAAACATCACAATCCCAGAAGAGCTGGGGGCTTTGTCTGCGTTTCATTAAGGATGCTGCGGACACATTGGTCTAAAGTAGCACAGAAAGTTGACAAAGTAAAGAGGGCCGGGTACATGAAAAGCATCTTTAAAACAACCTTTGCAGCTCAGCATTACTTTGATTATTAATGGGTTTTATTGCGGCCAAAGGAATAACACAGTTTGCAGTAAAATATCATGACACAAGCCTAAAAAAAGAACTTTGAAGGTTCTTTTAACAAAGGTATGCAATTGCTTTATAATGTGCTTTTGCTCTCTCTGCTTTAATGCGCTGCACCGAGTCTGTATAGGCTGTGTTGTGTCTGTGCATAATCTAGGGCATATTCATTATGAAAACAACACTTTACTCCAGTGGCAAAATGATGTTGACCTTTGCGAAATCGAATACTAGCAAACCGTGTCTCATTGTTCAAAGATAATAGCTGGGCAACATTCCTTGTAAGGCAGATGATGTTGCTGGCATGCTGAGTGCCAGCCTCGCTGCTGGGTGGGTGTTGGACTGCTGATGACTCATTCTTCATCTGCTTCAGAGAGACCTGGGTGACAGGTTTCTGTTTTAGCTGATGTAACAAAGTGTTTCCTGTCGTCGGTGAATTTTACTTGACTTAGATAAGTGATTGAGCAAAATCTTCTTTTGTCTCTGCAACACCTACCTGAGGTTTACTCAGCGTAGCATGTAAAAGAGGAGGAGGAAGCGAGAGAAGGAGAACGAGAGTGAAAAAGAGGGGGAGACGGTGGGCCAGCCACCCTAAAGAAGCCTCGTTTATTCCCCAGGGAAATTGCATCACATATTGATCCATGTTCCCCGCATCTAATGGACACAGAGGGTGGAATTGCTGGTGGCAATTGGGAAATAGCTATGAGAGTAACAAGGAGTCATTAAGGCATAAAAGCCAGGTTAGTCACCTGAGGACCTCTCACCTGCCTTCACACAGTCCTCTCAGTGCAGGCTGCCTCCACAGCTACATATACCGAGGAGTTAGATTACCAAAGCAGCAGGTTCACAGGCTCAGACGAGCATTTGTCTCCATTACAGCCCTTACACTGGCAAATAAACAGGGGAGACAGACAATCATTCTACATTACATCCATGACTATAGCACTTTACATTTTCTATCAGCGTAACAGACTCACTGGGCCATCTCACAATCCTCACATTCATTTTTTACTGCCTCACGCGCATTCTGCTACTCGTGTGCACAGATGGAGCTTTAACCAGGGAGGGATTTCCACCACTGCTATAACATTTATGGCCCTTTTCTCCGACGGCAAGATTCAAAACAAGGTCTGGAGCCTAACCCAGATCTGTCATGCCATCAGTGTGTCGTACCACTTCAAAACAAAAAAGCTGAATGCAAAACATAGCCTTCAGTACCGATCTGCACCTACGTTATTCTCTCTCCTTCAAGCTCAACGTCCGACCCGTCCGCAGAAAAAGGGCAGCGGCTACGCTTCCACCCGCCGTGGCTTAGATTCCCTCAACAACAAATGTATTCAAAAGGGTTTTTCAACAGCGTGCTAAAGCAGCAAAAGCAAAATTGAAGGCTAAAGCAAGAAAAAAGCAAGACCGGCGCAGCCAGTAGAGAGGGAATCTGTGATTATCATTGAAGTAGAAGGAAGTGGGAGGACCAGCTTCACAGTGATTTTAGTTTGTAGGTCTCACAGTCTGATGTAATGCACAACCTTCGGGCTGCACAAAAAGGCGAATCTTCTTTTTTTTTTGTCCACTGTTCTCTGGCTTTTTCACACCTAAACAAGCAAAACTAAATAATACTTTCTAAACTTAATCATGTTCCTTTTAGCCGCAAATGCACAGCAAAAGGACTCACTGCCCCGCACAATTTCAAGTTGATTTTTAATCAATTTATATGGCTCTTTCCAGCTAATAACAACTCTAACCATGTATATTGCAATTCAAATACTTCTCCATTATTCTTAGAGGCGTGTGGACAATTTCACACACATAAAGCACTTACCTGAATGTAAATTATTGATCACCTTTCAGCCACTGAACAAATGAATCGGCCCTGTGCATGTAAATAAGGTGCTGTACTTAGACGAGGTGTTTCACCCCGGTGTCAGACTGGCGCTGATTTTGATTTGGTGCCATTTGGATATTAAGTGCAGTGGATATTGAGTGCTATTACAGCCAGGGACAGGCAGCACATCAATCTCTGTCAAAGAAGTAGAAATCCGTCTGCAGGCAGGAGCAGCCAGGAAGGAGCTACAGTAGCCAACACCAGCTGCATAAAAACTGGATTCCCAGGAGTGATGGGAAGACTAGTTCTGTATAATGAACTGTATACAAGCTTAGATATGGCATCTCATCCTGGCCTTGGACAATGAACTGTATACAACCTCAGCTATAGTAGCTCATAGCCCTTGGGCACCAGCAACATGTCAGTTATGATAGCTGGTGCATACAAACTCAGCTCATTCGAACGCATCACCTGTCACTAACTGGCCTTGTTCACACTGCCATCCCAAATCTTACTTTTGGTAAAAACCAGACTGTATCCAAATTGATTTTAGAAAGTCTGGAAAGGAAAAAAAAAGAAAGAAATTTGACTTTTGCAAATGGGATCCAAGCCATGTTCAGAGGTGGTTTGAAATGCAGTCCCCATTGACTCTTC
This sequence comes from Lutjanus erythropterus, assembly GCF_056507025.1. Lineage (NCBI taxonomy): Eukaryota > Metazoa > Chordata > Actinopteri > Lutjaniformes > Lutjanidae > Lutjanus > Lutjanus erythropterus. The sequence continues at coordinate 4,804,523 of NC_139335.1, forward strand.
CTAAGTCCCGCCCCTTTTTGCTCTCTGCTCCAATAACAGTTGAGCATATTTGTCCTGAGCAGAACCTCAGTCAGCTTGTTCCTTTCCTGTACTTATATATGCTGTTTGCTAGGTTTGTTTTTGTTGAAAATGCCAGCTAACAATTGTTGCAGATCAGAAACGATTAATCAATTCTTAGAGATTATTAAATTAATCAGCAATTTTGAAGATGGATTAATCAGTTTATCATTTTTTTAAAGAATTCTTTCTTTAAAAAAAGGACTCAAACTGATTAATTCATCATCAAAATCACTGATTAATTTAATAATCAATCAAAGTCAAAATTATCTCATTTCAGCTTCTTAAATGTGAATATTTTCTGGTTTCTTTACTCCTCTCTTACAATAATTTGAGGACGTCATCTTGAGCTTTGGTAAACAGTGATCCGCATTTGCTGAAAATTTTATGGACCAGATAACTAATCGATTAGAGGATAAAATGATTGACAGATTGATTGATAATAAATTGGTATGTACCTATCTATAATAATAACACCCATTTTTCAACCAACAAACTGTGACAGGATTAACTAATTGATCAATCGTCACATTTTCTCCACTGAAAGGGAACCATGTTTTGTGCACTGAATCATTTATCATGTTTTATCCACTTTAAGGGCATCCATGTGTACTCAGTGTTCCATGAGAACATTTTCTCATGATTTCTCCACAGGAAAGGGCATCCTCGAGGGCACTTTATCACATTTTCTCCACTGGAGGGGCGACCTAGAAGGATCTGTATCAAGTAGGGTCGCCTGCAAGTCCATCAGTGCTCTGGACGCACAAATCCAATCAGATCACTTGCAAATACCAGTGCAGACAGTCTGTCTTAAACATCTGATGCAAGAAACAAATCTGATTTGCCTGCAGCCTGAACAAAACCTTTAAGATCTCTCAGGATAAGTGTCACGTACACACATTTCAACATCATCGTTTCAAGTTTGCAAGCTGGCTCACTGCCACTGTTGGTCAGCAGAGCTGCAGCATGTGTGGTGAATACTGTTTTGTGCATATTTGTTAAAAATCCACAATGCTCCGTCTCTCCTCTTGCAGTGCTACTTTTGGCTTCGAGCTGCCTCTCACGGGATCCCCTCCCTAAAAAGTTACCTGATGAGCCACCGTCCTCACAGGAAACCGGCGGAGGGGGAGGAGGAGGGGGGGGCAGAAACAGAGACAGAGAGAAAGAGAAAGCTCTCATTATTTCTCCCTAATTGCCCACGAGTGACCCTCCTGATTCCCCCCTCTGCAACCAGGTACGGTGCCTCATTACAGGCAGCCTCCTCAGTTCTCCCAGGAGAAACCCATGAAAAGGCCATGAAAGGCCTCGTCTGACAGGGGCCAGCCAGACTGGACCAATTAACAGGGTTTTTCTGTGCTCTGACTCGCCACACTTGCAGTTTGCAACTCATCTATGGTGTGAGACTTGCAGACGTCCTAGGTCAGGTTGGGATGGTTTGTTCAGAAGGTAGAAGGGATAAGGGCAGTGCCATCTAGCCAGTGGCGCTGTGCCATTTACATGTTTCTCACGCCTCCTTTCACGCCTTTTCTTACTTTTCTGGGAGACTGTAAAAACATTTTTTTAATATATTCACTTTGAGGAGGAAAATTAACTGAGAATTAATTTAAGTTGAGAGCAGAGTCATTTAAAAATGTTGTTTATTAATTCTAGATTGCACTCAAACTGTGACAGGTCATTGAAAGTTTAAAATATAGATGTTTTCGGGTGCCCTGGCATCATTGCTCCATGAAGGCTAAATGCAATTGTCTCTCAGCCTCCCAGTGCCAGGTGACGTAGTGTGTGTCTGAATAAATGACCCAGTCAAGGTGAGTCCCCGTGTCAAGCCAGGAGCATCAAAGACAAACCACGCAACCTTGCCAGAGGGCCTGTTTTCCTTTCACCTGGAGAACTCCATTTTCACTCTCCAAGGCTTGATGCATTCAAGCCCGTCCTGATCTTTGTAATGACTGGTCAAAAAAAAAAGGTAATTCAGACAGCCTCCTGTCTATTAGTGACATGAAAGACAAGACTTTCAAAGAGCGTTCTCTCCTTCCCCTTCAGGTTTTAAAGGCACAGACGTACTCTTCAAGGTCACATCAGTTTCCGCTGGAGTGATTCAAAGCAAAAAATCACCTGAACGTAAACACCGCTGACTGATAGAGTGGAGGACAATGATGGGGCCGGAGACAACGATACCACTCAGCCAAAGAGTCTATGACAGTTGCAGCGACAGTTTATTTGAAAAAAAAAAAAAAAAGGAATGAAGCAAAGAGGAAGGGTTGCGAGGGGTGGGGCTGGGATGGGAGTGGGGTACTGATTGGCTTGCCGTCTCATGGGGTGCGTGTTTGCCTGCAGGGAAAGGTCACGGGAGGGAACAGGAGTAACGAGGTGTGAAGGGAAGGCACTGTCCTCGGCTCCCGGGCCCTAGGAGACATCCCCGGCAAGGTGTTAATGCAGATGCTGCAGCCTCCCAGGTTCTGTTTATTACACCTTTCGAGGGAAGCCAGCCTGGAGTCTCACCATGAGTCAATACAGCTGAAAACATGCTAATCAGAACCACAAACTGGCAGCAAATCCTCGGCCCACAAGCAGATAAACATGATATGTGGAAAAGCTTGGCTGTGTGTGTTTTATTTTTATTTTAGTGTGAACACTTCATACTGTGAACAACATCTTTTCCTGAGATCATGTTTAAAAAAAGATGCAAACATGACGTGTTGTTTTTATTCTTTTCCCTCAGTAAATCTGCTGTCCACTCTTCTGTCAGGGTCTCAACCCCAAACCATGAATGACTGCACAGCTCATATGCAGCCCGTCCCCTTCCTGGCTGCAGCTTATTCCAAATGATATACCTGCTTATTGTTAGCCAACGCCCCCTTGTGGATGTAGTAAGTATGACAGGATGAGGGGCAGCAAAGTCCTCAGTTGGAGGGAGTGCGCATTTAAAAGTTTTGAGCAACTTCCGTCACACATAAGGTAATTATTTCAACCCAGACTATGATCTTTTTGTGTGTAAACCTTACTGAAATGTAACCATTTTACGATGTAAATCACGTGAGTTAGGTCACATTACTTACGTGACATAGTTGATCAGGTTCAGCTGGCCTGCTGCTCTTGTGTAGGTATAAGGATAAGGATATGTAACTTTTTTAAATATCTGCATTACTATTGCTAATTAAATGTTGAATATCTGCAGAAAATAAATGGTGTTGTTTAGGCTCATGTTTCTTAGAATCAGGACTACATTTCCCATGAAATTTACAGCAGAAATGTGTAATATATTTACTGTTCTAAATCATAAAATAATCATGAAACGTCATTAAGGATGAAAGGATCTGATAACAACGCTACAGCCAGCGTGCTCTCCTTTAGAACTGTTCTTGTTCGGCCATTTCATACTTATTGGACTTAAAATTTTAAAAAATGGTTCATTTTTGCATAATGAGTTTGTTTATGAGTCACAAGAAATCATCAGTATTTTTAAGAAGAAGTAGGATAGATGTTTATTACATTACAATCAAAGAAGTTACTCTCTGGAATAACTGTAATGATGAAATGAAAACGTTCTTTGTTAACTCAAACTCCAGTGTGTGTATTTTCAGAACAGTGGGCTTTTGTTTTCAGGATATCAGACTTAGTTTTTATATGCATTATAAATCCGGTATATTCCGGTATAAACCTGGGTTCTATTTTTATATATTGTGGGATCTAAATGAGTTATACGTGCAATACGTTTTTGAATGGGTCTTAATTTTGCCACTGACCTCAGGAGTCCTGTCAAATGATTGTTTTTAGTTAAACCGGTTAAACTAAAAGGAACTCACTCTTTAACAAAAAGGTCTACAAATCCTTTACACAATGTTGTCAGACACTTATAAAATCCATTAGAGTCAGAAACTTTTAGTGGACATCAAATAATCAGACAAACAGGACGTCACTGTGAAACTAATGTCTGCTTTTAAATTTTATGCAATTTCACAATAATTTAACAGAACATCAACCAGAACACTAAACCACACAGGTTTGTGTGTCCAATAATTCATTTGATGATTAATGATGGATGGATGAAGTGGATGATATTTTGTTTTATCTGTGCAAGTCATTATTAACAGAAATATTTTATGAAAATGAAAACTCTTTATTTATTCCTTACAGCGCTGTGTTAATGGTGTTATATTTGTTGCCTCGTTATATTTGCAATGCAAACATGCTTTTGTATTTATCAGATTAATTTGAACTTTGCCCCCTTTCTTTCTATTCTGTCAACGCCGTTGCTTTTGTTTGGTGTTTTAAGACACCTCTGTCTTGTTTTGTGTACACACAGGAATTAAAAACGGATAAAATCTGCTCTTATCTTGCTGCAGGATTGCGTTCTGCATTTGGTGACGATCTGCATCACTAAGGAGGTTCGGTTTCTTTGGGATCGTCCCTGAGTCTAAGCATTTGTTCTGTGTACATGCTGTATGTAGATGGAAATAAAGTGTTGTGATAAAGCATGTAAAAATATTTCCATTGTAGAAATTCATAATGAATTAACAGCTGAGATGACGAGCCTTCAGCTCAGCACAACCATATTTTGACATGATTCTAATTGATTAATAACTAATAAGTAATAAGATAATTTTTTCTGATTTGTTTACATATTGATGTTTTTCTTTTCTCTCACTTTAAGTTTAAGTTGCAGTTTCCACATTCAACAACTGCCTCCAACAGATAAAACACAAATAAGTCAAATCAGGCACAACTACAGGCATTTCTGAACTATTGATGAATTATTGATTAATACACTTTGGCTAAATTCTTAACAGCAATTAATCAATCAATTATTAATCAGTAACATCCTTACATGTTAACATGTTTTTGCTAATACTGACAATTGTTAACATTATCCCAGATGTTTACAACAATGTTCAAACTGGAGAAATATGAAATTTATTCAAGCTAACTGTGTGTTTCCTGCTCCTGTTGCTAGCAAGTCGCTAGTTGCTATAACTTCTGGAAAAAAAAAACATGAGATACATTGGAGAGTGAGGAAGAAAGGCAGCAGACGTGACTAAACATTACGTTAATTTTTTTAAATATTTCTGCCTCCATGAACGATTTCTGCCTGAGTCATATCAGATCGATTTTTATCAGGTTGTTTCAAAGCGAGGATAACAAGTCCCATGATTCCATGCTGCACAGTGTCATCAAACTACGTCTTTTGTTTTAAAGTGAGAGAGACCAGAATTTAGATATTGTGCATTTAAGTTAATAATTGTTAAAATATTGACCTAGTATAAAGAATATTTTTTCATATAACATCCATTCAGCAGTGCACGCCAGAGGCTTATGTCAATGAAAATGTGTGTTTGAAACAGAGAAAGTCATAACAAAATGACCTTAACACAACCTGACACAACCCTTGTTTTGTTTCCAGAATGGTCCCTGCAGCCGCAGCAAAACTGCTGTCTCTCCATGAACTCAACCTGAGAGAGGACCACATGGGAGGCCGACCCTCATTATGTATAAAATATCATTAATTAACTTTATTGAATGAGTCACAGTATGGTTTCCACCGCATGGTTCCCTCAGGGTCCCTTGCCCAAGACCCCACCTTGCCCTGTTCGGAGCCAGTGAGCCAGCATCCTTCACATCAGCCCCGTTCTCTTAGCCGGGGCTGCTTCTAGGTGACTTTCTCCCCTCTTGTCATTGCTTAGAAAGCTGCCAGTAATTTATAATGTTGTGACAGTCAAATAAACAGGGCTGCTGCTTGCTGGAGTGAAAAGTCCTGTATTAAAAGGGAATCAAAACAGCTCCAAATGGTGCCTTGAATGGAAATAATCTTGGTGTAAGATCTGTTCTGGGCTGGCTAATTTAAATTTGTTCAGGGTGACAGCTTACTGGAAGAGGGACATAATGAAGTCCATTATCATCAGTGGTGCAAATTCTAAAGAACGAGAACTCTCATTATCAGCGCTTTCCTGTATACGAAGGAAATATGTTCATCCATTATGAAATGTGCTGAGAATGACAACATGGAGCAAACATAAGACAATGTGAGCTGTGACTCGCCTCTGGAAGGGGAAAAAAAATGGAATGGAGCTCGCTGGAGACTGGACAAGTCGTTTTTTTTTTTTTTTTCCTTTTGTACAATGCCTTTACTTGCTTTATTTATGGATGAGGTGATGGTGATTTTCAGTGCACACAGGAAGGCCATGTATTGGATTTTAGCACAGTCAAGGCTGTAATAGGCTGATCATTTTGATATCTCACAATGTTGTTGTGTACAGTGGTATGCAACAGCATGACAGCCTGTGCTTTTATTTACAGTGCCTTTTCTTGTGGTAATCTGACATCTGCTAGACCATGCCAGACCTTGAACAGTGTCTTCCCGGGCATTATCTCATAAAAACAGAGCCTTGATAATGCCGTTCCATTAGACATGTTGCGGAAATAACAATAAGCCATTTTGGCCGGAATTAACTGATAAACAGGGAAATGAAGGAAGTCTCCAGATCTGTAACCCGCGATAACCACAGCTTCACTAAACACAGGGAGCGAGGACTTCAAGCTGTTTCTAAAATATATTCACTTCAAAGAGTATAAAAATATGTTTGGTGCCAAAATAATCATCAAAAGTCAGTTCAGCGCCAGCAAAATGTGTCGCTGAATGAACTGGAGTGGAGGAAATGGGAAAGCCAGGTGTTGCGGGGAGTCTCACACACACATACTAATGTGCCATTAAAAGTCAAGTGCACACATTCAGAGGACAAGAGACTGAATCAAACACAAAGCAGCGCTCTCGTAATTAAGAAATACTGATTTACAAATATGCATTTATAATATTATTTTGTTTAATCTGAAGCGATGAACATGTTTATTGGCAAACAGTTCAGCGCCACTGCAGTCTATACTTTCCATCCGTGCAGAACAGGAGTGTCAAACTCATTTTAGTTCACAGACAACATGCAGCCCAGTTTGATCCTAAAGAGACAGTTCACCTCAAAATGAAAAAAAAGCAGATTTTCCCCCCTGGCTTGTGGCGCTTTTTATCCATCTAGTTTTGGAGATATCTGCCATAGAGTTGTCTGTGTTCTCTCCAATGAAATGGGACTACGTACAAAATATATGGAAAAAATTGAAAAATTTCCCATAAATTATGACCCAGTTACTCAACATAATCTGCAGACATTGCTGTGAGTAGTTTTATGTGGGAACTACTTTCATTCTACTACAAAGAAAGTAGTTCCTACACAAAACTGCATTATCTTGAGTAATTAGGCCATTGCTGCTGAGTTTTTCTACATGTATTTTTTTTCCCGTAATTCTGCAGTAAATGGTTTCACCACTGATGTGGTCTCTGGAAAATATTTAGCAATATTTGGGGGTAAATGTCAGGGTATTTGGGGGGTAATTTCATATTCATTTCAAATTCTAATACATTACTAGCTAATTACCACTTACTTTGTTGTGGGTTTTGAAAGGAGCTCTGAAGAAGAATATTGTCTTCTGCACTGTGGCTACGAGTGTGCAGCTATTTTCTCACAACCTGTGCTTTTCCATGCCCAGTATCAGTCTGTGTTCCTCCTTCCTACCAATCCTGAAAGAATTACTACCTACTTACTATGAAATTTGGGGTCAATGCGGGTAATTTAAAAAAAAAAAAAAGTCAAATATGTTACTAGCTAATTACTACCTACTTGCCATGAAATTATGGACCTGTAACCCTCTTCCCTAGTTCCATTATATATGAGAGAAGGCAGACATCTCCAAAACTCTGCAACTCACACCAAAACTATCTCAATGGATAAATAGCACTACAGGTAAAGAAGGTAAAGAAAAATAAGTGCAATTTAGTGCAACTACTGTCACAGCAGCACAAAACATTTATGCCTTTTGGACCTGAACAACAATGTAGTATTTCTTTTAACTTGAACAAGATCTAAAAAATCTTTTAATTTTCCAGACATTTACACTCCTGTGTAGTGATGCTGCATCGCCACACATCAACTACTAAAGTGGAAACTAATGAGGAAGAAGGAGAAGTTATCCTCTGCATTAAAAAGCATTTCATTTTGGCAGAGCCTTAACAACAGTATTGTTTTTTGGATAGAAGTCTGATACAGATTATTTTACAATGAAGCCGCACAATTCTGCACAATTGCAATGTTCAATATCCTTACAAATGGCCACAATAAGTAGTCGCCAGTATGTGAAGGGATTGTGACTTAACTTAATAAAATGAGACTACTTTTCACAGAAATGCATGATAAAATAAAAATTTAAACAATGGTCTTGTATTTCTAACACTCACTGGCCGTGCAGCATTTTACAAAAATGTGATACTATCAAATAATGACATTTTCATCACAGCTCATGATGAACACAGGCTGCGTCTGGGTTGATGAACTTACTTTTGATCCATCATCGTTCTGATGTTTTGAGATTGCAAGATTATTTTCATTAAAGCAGTGATTTGGCTTTTTGGGAAATGTGCTTATTTACTCTCTGGTGAAGAGTTGGATGAGAAGATCTTTTTTTTTTTAATTAATTGATTCATTTTTTAGGGACGACCAAAGAGAGACAGGAAAAGGAGCAGAGAGTTAGGGGATGACAAGCAGCAGAAGGCCCCAGCATCAAAAGCAGCAAAACGCTCCAAGCTGGAACCGAACTGACCGAACCTGTCATCCTGCAGAAACCTACATCAGTTTAAAAGGAAGAAAAAGTTTTTAGAAAGGCTTTGGAAAACCTTCACCAACCCTTTAAATATGAGGCTAACACCAGCAGCTGATTAGCTTAGCTTAGTGGATGACTGGGAACAGGATGAAACAAATCTGTAATCTGAGGTGTAAGAGGTGACACACTGAACATTTTAAAGGGGTAATTGCTACTTCTTGGCTGGGAACAGTAAATACCTGGAGTCTCCACTGGTTGCCTGGCAACTGTTCCTAGCCAGGAAATAGTCCAGTCCACAACCTACAGATATATTAGAAGAACTTGATACTGGAGTCAAATATGCCGCCCACTCATTTAAATGAAAATTGCTCGCTGAGCGCATTTAAAAATGATAAAGAAAACAATGAAATGTCTTTTTTTTTCCACTGGTGTTTTTTAAAAAATCCTTACATTCAAACAGAATCAACTCTCATCATCTAATTCTCAGCCAGAAAATTAATAAGCAGAATTTTAAAAGCAGAAAACTGATTATTTGAGGTCCTTCATTAGCGTACAATCAAAACAGACGACCGACACCTAACATGCAGCATTTCTGCATAATTCGTCTAGAAACTACAAATTACGCAACACTATTGGTGACCATTTTGAAAATAATATTTTTACTCCATTCCAAGCCATTAATGAAGGTTTTCACTCGCTGAAGGTTGTGTCATCCATCACACTGAAAATCATGTCTGTATTATGTTTTTTTTTCTTTTTTCAAAGTTCCATTATTGTTATGACATTACCTTGTAATAATATTGAAACTTTGAGGAAAAACCTCTGCAGACTTAACATTCTCTGTGATGGATTACACAACTGAAAGAAGTTTCAGCAGTCTGGTAATTGATTTTCATACCAAAATGAATAGAAATCAACAGCTGCGAAGAAGAAAGAAAAGAAAAACCTTTTCAATGGTGTGAAACACTACAACATGGCTTTCAAAATAGTCAAGCATGCACAATATATTAAGGGACATAACATCCTTGGATACATGAAAAAATGTAATTATTGTTCTGACAATAGAAACTCAGCCAGTTCATTGATAGTGTGAACCTTTTCTTACAAAAGCTCTGGTTTTTCTGTTACTGTGAATGAATACCACACATGTATATATATATATATATATATATATATATATATATTTGTGTCTCTGTGAGCCTCACAAGCCTGTTGAACCTAATGTAACTAAGGCTACAACACATGCTGGGTGCTGTGTAGTACATCAAACAGCATTTAAAGGTATAATGTGTAACATGTCCACATTACAATGTCTAACAATGACTAAACCTTCCACAAATGTTCAAACCCAAATACAGTAGCAACTGTATTATATTGTGTTGGTTCTGCCCTACTATCACAAAGTCCTTGCAGGAATGTAGTTTCAATGTAATATTTGCAACGTGTTGTTATGGCAGTCTGTTGAGTAAAAGTGTTGTCACCAGCACGTTATTTTGAACTTTGCCGGGATATTGCACGCAATGTCTCTATTAAGACAGGGCAGTCAAGAACGTTGCTGCAATTGTAAAGTGTGATGTTGCAGTAACATCGCTGCAATGTAACTTTTAAATGTGAAGTTACAGGAACGTTGCTGCAATATGTTTTAAGGGTAAAGTTGCAGTAATGTTGCTGTATCGTAACATTTTAAGTGCAATGTTGCAGTAACGTTGTTGCAACTAACAACTTTTAAATACAAAGATGGAAGAAGTTGCTGCAACGTAATGTTTTAAGTGTAATGTCGCTACAACCTAATGGTTTAAATATAAAGTTGCAGGAAGTTGCTACGATGTACTGTTTTCAGTGTAATGTTGCAGTAACATTGCTGCAACATAACCCTTTAACTATAATGTTGCAGTAATTTCACTGCAACCTAATGGTTTAAATATAAAGTTGCAGGAAATTGCTGTAATGTAATGTTTTAAGTGTAATCTTGCAGTAACGTTGCTGCAAATTAATGTTTTAAATGCAAAGTTGCAGGAATGTTGCTGCAACTTAACATTTGCTGCAGGAAAATTGCTACATCCTAAATGAATGAATGCCACAATCACAATGTTGCAGCAACATACTGTGCTTTTAGACACCTGGTGATTTGCACTGCAGCAACATCATTATATTAAGTCCAGAAATGCCATGCAGAAGACGGTGACCATAGGTTGCAAAATTACCATGCAATACCTGTTAAGCTGTAACATTTCAGCAACATAACTTATGGTAATGTTGTAACTGCAGTGTGGTAGAAATGTCATTACAATGTCACAAAGAAAATGTCACAGTCATGACGTCGCAGTCACATGCTGTGTGTTAAGTGTGACCACAGTTAATGGTTAGTGGTCACTTATTTTCTGTGCCTCTCTAATCAGCACCAATCCTTTCCTCTGAAATGCACTGTGAGGAACATGGTGCACTTTGGGAAGTGTCAGCTGAACTCGGTGACAGGTTCACGTAAAAACCTCAAAGCGGTGTTGAAAGACCTTAAAGTAGCTACCGTCATCTTCATTATGAAAATCAGATGCCAAACAAAAAGTCTTGGATACGGGTGACTTTCAAGGCAAGAAAGACAAAGGACACATATCAAACACAGTCGTCCTCTAACGATGTTCACTGCATTCAGCCCCTGTTCCACCTCCGAGGGATCTTCATGTCCCACACGTTCCTTTTCACCCACTCCTTCAGGTCAATATTAGCACAAGGAACTCCAGCTACTTGATGTACCCCAGTCAAATTTACCAAACACTGTTTGACTCATGCTATTAAATCTGAAGATGAAAGAATCGCCAAGGGCAAACAGCTCCTCAGGCTATACACCAAATACCCAGACTCTCTACTTTTAACAGTAAGGCACAATTAAGAATTTAAATGGATCCTGCATAAATGTGCTTCTGCTGTGAATCTGACTGACTTTGAAAATATCATAATTAGTGTCAAGCCTTGCTGACATTGTGCAAAGTGTAAAGTCCGGCTATCTTCACTGATGTACTGCAGTGATAAGTCCATCCCTTGTGATTACAGGGTATAAAACCAGGAAATATGACAGAAAATGTACCCAAGAATGAATAATATAATTAAGTCAGGAGCTATAGATGTGTACCCCCTGGGGAAGCCTGGCTGAAACCTACATCTATTTTACCTCAATGCTATTTACTTTCAAAATATAATTCCAGCTCTATTACAGGAGATAGAGAAGGACAAATATGACAGAGCAACAGACAAATGGGAAAGAAGAGTGAGAGAGGTGCAGTGAGAAAAAGAGAAGGGAAAAGGAGAAGTGGGGGGGGGGGGGCTGCACGAGATAGGCAGAGTTTGGGATGATAAGGAATCACAGATAAAGCCTCTAGGGTGCAGACGTGTTCCAGAGAGGAGTGACCAATCAAGATAGAGTGAAAGAGGGGGTAAAATTGTGATAAGAGTGATGACAGAGTGTAAAATGACTCAGTCAGCCCTGGCAATGGCATTGGCTCTGACCTCGCATTCCTCATCCCAGTTCAGTGGAGTCCTGAGGTTCAGGACGGTGCCAGCTGGTTGTAGGACACTGTTTGAACCTGCTGATTTCAACAAAAGCTAAAAAGCTGTAAACCCTCCAACACAAAGACCCCCCCCCAAGGCTCCGACAGCATTTCGCACGCAAAGGATAGATGTCAGCGAGCTGTCTGATCTAAATGACAAAATTGGTTGTTTGTGATCGCCGTCCACAACGATGCGAGGCTGTCTCTGTTTGTCACTGTCCTCTAAAAGTCACATTACCACTGCCTTCATGCTGTACAAAACAAATGTGGCCGAATGAAAAATCAATCTTTCAAATTATGACAACTTCTGATGAAATTAAGTTCAACCACAGAACTACATTGAGTTAGAAGAATTAGGTTTTCCTCTACAGTTGAAGGTAGTTTTAACTACTCTTTTGATTTATCCTTTAAAAAGATTTGTTTTACATTAATTAATGCAGAAATTTGAGTTTAAATTACACACAATGTTTCACTGATGCAATTACCAACATTATTATGTCAACACAACTCATCAAATAATGTTTTTAATTTAAAAAGGTTTATCTAAATCAGTAAATTTGAATGTTTATCATTAAGTGGTGGTAATAACTCCCCTAAATGACTTGTCACTGTTGGGATAAAGCTTCAGTTGAACACAAACGTTTACTCGGTTTGGGTTCGTCAAAAATTGTGGTCACAGTCCAAAGAACTGGCTGCTGGATACATGTCATTGTCTTCCAATATATATGTGTTTCATGATCTTGCTAACCCATTTTTTTTTGCCAGTCCCTTCCATAGCACATGAAAAATCATTGCGGTTGATGATTAAAAGAATCCATCACTGAGTGTAGATCGAGAATGAGATGTGAACATCTGTCGCCCGTGTCAAAGTCACTCACTTTGAGGAAAAATCCAACCCAGACCTCCTCTCCAACCGGTTTTGTCAGTTATTTTAAGTGTGGATGCCTTTGTTTTCCTGATGAGGACGGTATGATTGTGACGAGAGCTAAATGCTCCGGCACAAAGGCCTCTCCAGACACAAAGGATGGATGTCAGCAAGTTGTCTGATCTAAAAGACAAAACCGACAGTTTGTCATTGCTTTCCAAAAGTCATACGGCCATTAAATTCATGCCATATGTTTTCTGATGTGCCTCTGCTAGGACTGAACTTTGGTTAAACATAAACATTTCCCTGGTTTGGAAAATTGTGGTTACAGTTCAAAGAATTGACTGCTGGTAGAAAGTAGGACACGAACATCCATCTCTCATGTCATTGTCCTCCAAAATATGTTTTATGATCTGGCTAACCCATTTTTTCCCCAGTGCCTTCCATAGAAAATGGCCGCCTCAAAAGATCATTGTGGTCATGATTAAAAGAATCCATCCTTGAGTGTAGATTGGGAATGAGATGTGAACATCTGTCCCCCTGTTTCAAAGTCACTCACTTTGATGACCAATCCAACCCAGTCCTCCTCTCTAAAAGGTTTTTGTCAGTCAGTTTAAGTGTTTGAAGAGACAGCCGATGCCTCTGTTTTTCTGGTGAGGACAGTCTGATTTTGACGAAGGCTAAAAAGCTGTAAACGCTCCAACTGAAAGGCCTCTCCACACCTTTGCAGTGTTTTACACTTGGTGATTTGCACGTCAGTAGACATCTAGCTGTCAAGTCCTTCAAACTAAACAACAAAATGTTGTTTATCGTTGCATTTGTTGGCAGGACATTTTCTCTCTCTGCATTCTCTGATATAAGTGTTTATTTGGGTTAGAAAGAAAGAAACTGACTAGTGATTGGAAATGAAAGCAAACAGCAGTCTTCTGTGTCATGGTTACCCACTTTATGGATGCATCCATCAGTGCTTGAAATTAAGGATGCCCTGTTGTCCCAGGGACAATAAAAAATAGCACCTGGGACACAAAGATACAGTCTTTGGGACACTTCTGGGACAACAGAAAAACTTGTGATTACAATTGTAATTTACAAATGTAAAATTATCCTTTAAATGGAGTAAATTGACTTTGACTACAGTTCATATTTTTTCCGAAGCTGGGTCTCGTGGTGGTCCACCAGAAGGGGCATGACTTCGGCTCTATATTGGGGAAGCCCAAATATATATATGTACAAATTTAATTGTTAGGTGTGCAAATTACAAAAATGGACAGTGGCATGAGCTCAAGCTCTACAATACATCACATGTGTGCTCACACTGTGTCATAGTATTTAATATTATCATTGATATAAGTAGTAGCGGTAGTATTTTCATTAAAGTTGTATACAGTATTATTATATCACAATATGTAATATAATTCATAAGATGGTTTATAGTATGATATATAATGCAATTTATAAATAGGCTTATTTAAATATGGAGATGAGATTAAGACATGTAAGTTTTTGAAATATGTAATGAAATATTAAGTGAAATGGTGGCTATAAGGACACTGACAGCTCAGAATGTTTATTGCAGCAGCAGAACATAGTTAGAGTTTGCCGTCTGAGCTCCGACCTCATCACTCCTCGCAGATTATGTTTACATAGAGATACTGAGGAGTGATGAACACATACACTGGACCCCCTGTCGGAGCCTGCAGGTGGACGCTGGGGTGGGAACGTGCAGACGGTGACGGCACTGACAGGCAGATGGACAGATGGGAGGTTTCAGCAGTTTAAACAGACCGCCAGATTGGGGACTAATCACAACTAATGGGGAACCTAGTAAATTAAACTAAACTAAACTGAACTATGAGATATGTTCAAAAAGTGTGTGTGTAAGTTTCCAGTGCCATATGTCAATCATAGACAGTTCTGTATATGCGCTTCAGTTTGCAGTGATGTAGTGATCAAACAAAAATAAAAGAGAAACAGTGACTCAACCAGTGACTAAAAGAATAATGAAAGCTGATTGTGGCCAAACATCCAGGGTGTTTTCAGTCCTTCTATTTCTATGTATAAATGCAGGGGACAAGTAGCAGAACTGCCCTGACAGACCAGACTGAGTCCATGAAGTGATGCAAGTTACTGAAACAAAATTAGTGAAGTAAAGTCCGGGGCAGTTGAAAGCAGAATTCATGACAGTTGCAGGACACCGAGGAAAAACGCTATTTCGAGCCCTGTCATCCGCCCACACCAGCATCCTCTCGAAAAGATTTTGCTGATTGTTTTCAGTTTTTCAGCAAACTAAGAAAGCTTCTTCTGACTTTGACAAAAGCTAAAAATTTTAAAAGAGAGCAAAGGCCTCCGCAGTCCTGGCACAAACAGGGTACACTCGCAAATAAGCATCGGTTTGGATATTTTCAGGTCAAAGACATCTCGGTAACAAATGAGCTATAGCTGAATGTAAAGAAAAAGTTTCGTAGACATCTAGGGTACATATGCATGACCTTTATTTCTTTAACTCCTCACAAGATAAAGTAAGGACCTGCTTCACTTTGAAATATGGTACGTTCCTAAGTGGGTTAGGAGCTCCTTACTGAGGAGGCAGGTTTTATTGCAAGTTTTAGACCCATCCATCACTGCAGCCGTTATGTAAAATCAGATCCTCAGCTGTATCATGTAGACTGAAACTGCAGCAGGACCCTGTCAAATGTTCCTCGCTGCACGGCTCAGAAAGTTGTCAGAAAGTTGTTCATAACAAATGCATGCACAGCGCCGTGAACATTTTCTGGACAGTAACCTTTTCAGATAAACAGCGAGTGTAACAAACAGGACAGGAATGTATGGATGTCACCATAACAAGGAGTGGGTGGAGTTTGAGCAGCTGTCGCCACCTTAGATAGATCTCCGAGAGAAACTGCAAACAACGGTGTCCAAAACATTTCTGCAAAAGGACAGGGGAGACAGAGTTGAAATGAAGCTGACCTGAGGCTACATCTCGTCTAAAGGCCCATCTCTTTTCTTCAGCCTCTCAATCTTCATACTGAAGACATATTTATTTTTTATAATATTTTGTCATTTCTCTGATGCTGTTTATTCTATGCTTCTGTTCATATTATTATTTGTCTGTAGTTTTACTTGATCATTGCTGTGTATTCTGTTAGTTATTCCCCGTGTTTTATTTTTTAATCTCTTTGTAAATCACTTTGGTCAACATTTGCTGTTTTTTTTTTATGTGCTCTACAAATAAACTTGAGCAAAAGCGAGTTTTGACCATCAAAAGAGATGATGTCTCTACCTCTTTATGAACCAGTAGGCACAAAGAAGATAAGTCAGCCACTAAAACGAGATATAGGTTGTTCAGATTTAAATTTACACTCTTCTCGTACGTTGGTCACAATACAGAAAACATATTCATCTAGATAGTTTTGGTGGGAGGTGCCGGTTTTGGAGATATCAGCCATAGAGATGTCTGCCTTCTAACATGTAATGGAACCAGATGGCACTTGGCATCTGGTGCTCAAAACACCAAAAATAAGGTAGAAAAATCTGAAAACTCAAGATAATCTATGATCTTGTTGTGAATAGTTTCATGCAGGAACTATTTACTATTGTATTGTTTGGGGGCTTTGAGCATCGCAAGCTGAGTGCTTTCTAATTCTGGTATACTTCATCTTACAGGTGCTGTTGCAGCTTCATTTCAAATTATGATCAGACAGTTAGACAGAAACCATTTGGAAATAAAGCTGGCATGGTCAGCATTATTTGGGCAGAAACTAGCTGGCATGATCGACAGAAGTTTGACTGCGTCCGTTTGGAAATTAAGCCCGAATGATCAGCAGAGGTCAGACCGAAACCGAAGATATACAAGAGGTCTCTGCGTTAAGTATCACTACTGATGTGATCTCTGGAAAATATATAGAAACTTTGGGGTAAATGTCAGGGTAATTTGGGGGTAATTTCATGGAAAATTCTAACACTTTGTTGTGGGTTTTGACAGGAGCTATACTCTGAAGAAGACTATTGTGTCCATGATCCATCTCCAAACTCTGCAACTCACACCAAAACCATGTTGATGGAAACACTGCCACAGGCCAGATGACAAATATCTATGTTTGACTTTGGGGTGAACTATTCCTTTAAGTGTACAAACTGTACTATAAGCGCCTATAGCTCAAAATGGATTTGTGCCTTTAATTGAAGATTTTAACCGGATTAGCATGAGACAGACACATTTGAACAGATTAAGTATTACGTAAAGCCCCACCTTCAATCTCACCATACCTGCACATAATTTAAAAACAATTCCCATTGTTCAAGCTTAGTGTAAATCTCAGTTAAATATACTGGGAACCCTCTATTTTCTACCTGCATCATAAATTTTCATAAGCAGTTGAAGCGGGGGGCATATTTTGTTTTCTGAATAGTTGACAGTTGCAAAGTGCACACATATTGACAGTGATTAGAATCTGTGAGGGCTCACTGCCAATGAATATTCAAGAGCACCTGTCTGCAGCTGAACCCGCGGTTCAACAATGCGTGGTCGGAGCGTTCAATTGGAGTCTCTAAGATGGAGTCCTGCTACACGCTATGAAATGAGAAATCACAGTGTGTTGGGTTACACACTGGTGCACACCGAACAGAATGCACACTTTATAAATACAGCTGATTTACTGATGTAATTGATAATTGGTTATTCTCTTAACATATTTCATTTGTGGCAATTCTGTTTACATCTCAGTCTGTTGTTTTTAAACATTTTGCTCATTAGTTTATCAGAAAACAGGCATCTTTTCTCACCTGTAAATGCAACATTGTTCTGTTTTACTTGATAAAATTGTATTGTTTATTCATACTCTCAAATTAAATTGTTTTTGCTGTCTACACTGCTGTCAGAAACTAAATGACTTATCTTTATTTTTCATACCGTGGTGTTTTCTTGACTTTTTTGTAATTAGAGCTGCTCTTAAAGACACAAAAAACAATATGTGTTTAAGTAAGTGGACAGCTTGTCGACATAATTTCATGCACTTTTCGTCTAGGGACTCTAATACTAATTGGCAGTAGAGTATTTTCTGATGTGAGCTGGAGAGCCAAGACTGAAGTCGTGCATGCAGGACTGCCAAGAGAAGAGGTTTTTAAAGCTCTCAGCACTTTTGTAGCTTCTACCTGAATCTTTGTGGTTTGAAGTTTAGTTTCTCTCCTACTGCAGAGCCAGTTGACCTGAAGACAGTTGTCAGTAAGGAAATCTTTAAGCTTCAGCAGACACTAATATTTTAGACTAAAGTGGGCTTCCAACTTTGAGGCAACAGTGCATGAAGCCAAGCACAAAAGAAATGGTTCTCCCTGTTTGGTGTGGAACTTGACTGACCTGCAAAGAGCCCTGACCTCAGTCCCATCCAACACTGGAACAGGGATGAGCTGGAACACCAACTGTGAGCCAGACCTTTTCTGAGTTGGACCTCAGGACAGTTTCACCAGGCAGTCCAGTTCATCATGCATTTTCATTGGCAAATTTGTGGACAGAACCAATAGACTCTATTCTGTCCTGCCTTTTGTTATGCCTCTTTACTAAAAGGTGGAGTTAAAACAGCACAGACTGACTGGTTAGAGTGAATTGGACCAACAGTCAGCTTGCTTTCTGCACTCTGATGTAGGATTTCCCAAACTGCTTTTTTCAGCAGTCTTTTGTCTTGTTGCCAGCAGCCTTTTCCCAAACAAAGCGTGTCTCCTTGTTGTAATAAACAACCACATACTGAGAAAAAAAGGACCTGAAATGTGTGTGTGGTTCAGTGAGAGAGCACGAGCAGCAGAAAGATGACTGGTCTGGAGTTGCCTAAGTTGTCAGTCTGGCAGTAAATGTTCAGTGCAGGTTGTGTGTCAGTTGATCAACACTGCAGCCTCTCAAGACCAAGAAAAGTCTGGTCTGGTGTTTCCCAATGACGGTTTTCATACCAAAAAACTTTGTGCTTTGCATCAATTTAAATTTATAAAGGATTGCTATATATTTTGTGGCATAATTTTCCATGACTTGTTTTGAGAGACGCTACAGTAAATGAATGTTTTTGAAGAATATTTTGTTTGATTGAGTTGGTTTATTCATTGAAGTATTTCTTCTTCTTTTAGAACTGAGCTGATTTCAGCTTTATGTTCTTGTAAAGCTACTGAGATTAGATCAGTGACAGGTATCAGAAATATATGATTAAAAGGGAAATTCTGTTAGATGAGATCACATTGTACTCTTTGGGCCTCATGCAAGAACCACTCGTACGAACAGATTTTATACTTTATAAAGTCTCTGTCCAGGTGAACATCCTCGCTTATTCTGTCCTCTGTCTCTATGATAAAAACTTCCCCTTAACCCTCTCCTCTCGCTGCCGTCATCGATCGCCTCTGTGTCTGTGGTGAGAGAGGTTTTTTTTTCCGCTGAAGTCATTTTCATATCGAGACATGTCCTCTATTTCAGTGACAGTCCGACCCTCCGGTGACACAGCATTAACAGCACTCACTTTTCCTGTTTCTTTGCTTTAACAGGTCTTTTAGTTTCACTGCTGATACAGATTTTCCTTTATGGATCTCTGAAAGCAGGACGTTAAACTTCAAACTCTTTAAGCTCTGTTTTTTTTTCTTCTCTTTTCTCATTTTCATGAATGAACACTTCCTGACATATGGAGCAGGAAGCACAGCCATATATGGTATTATTGGGGCATTAATTGCGCTAATTTACAAGTGTCATGCACATGCACTCAAATACACACAGGTGGATAATTTACACATTTATCTGAAGTTATAAGCGTTTGTTGAATCTGATGAGTTCATACGAGCCCTTTGTACAAAAAAAGAGAAATTTAAGAAAAGACACGAAACTGTTTTTGCATGAGGCCCAATATAATTATAAAACAGCACCCATATCTGGTGCACTATTGCCACCTACTGGCCATTCTTGGTATGGCTGGTCGAAAAAACAATAACCTATGCAGGCTAATATACTGATAAGAAAAGTGCTATTTTATTACTACTATTAATACGATTAGTTAAAACATTTGAACATACTGCTATGGCTCTTAATAATTAGTATTAAGGGTTTCCACTATATACATTAATAAAACAGTACTTTGGGCACTTTTGGTGGCCCTTTCAGGAAATGTTTCTCTTGATTGTCATCCCCAACAGTGAAGCTCTATTTTCAGGCATTAAAAAAATCTAGCTCATCACAGGAGCCAATCACAAGTCAGTAATTCCCAAAACATCAGTACTTCATGACTTGAGAATAAGAATCAACCACTTTAAGCCACCAATCCAAAGCGTGACAACTCAGAAATGAGGCTCAGCAATTATCTATCTTTCTCCAGAAACGCTTACTGCCCCCCTTTAAAGTCCCTGATTATGAGATGAGATGTTGCACATTTACAGAACATGTCGGCAACTTGTGGTATAAACAAATGACCTAAACCAAGTAGACAAGCAAGCCACAATCTCTGTTATTCCTGACACCGATCTGTCCTAGTTCTCTACTGCTGACACGCCCCCCTGCTGTGCCTCTCCTCCACCTTTGGCGCAGTCGAGTTTACAATGAGTCACCAAAATACCAAACGAGAACAGGCAATACCGTGCCTGCAAAACAAAAACAACAAAAACCAGCCACCTCACTAGTGAAAATCAAACTCTCATCTCTCACACGCAGGAAGATAATTTTACCTTTTTTTACCCAGATGGAAAAAGAGAGTGGTTCGCCATGTTTCTGCATATTATATGCCTGAGAGACAATGGGGTCTTCTATCATTACACGAGTTTAATTTTATTTTAGTTGACTCATGTACAGTGATATAACCTAGTAAATATAGATCCATGTTTTGGATCCTTGCCTGACAAAGCCAGCTGGTTCAATTAAGTGTGTGATGCTTTCTCTGGCACAGAGAGTGAAATAGGTGGGTGGGCGGCAGTGAAGCAGTTTCAGGGTCTGGAACTGATACCATTGTTTGTGCAATTTAAATGATGATAATATTTGATAAACAAGACACAAAACACCGATGCAAACCATTATCAACGGCGCTGCACCGTCATTTACCACCAAATTCAATTCAGTTTGTCAAAGCAATTGTTAGAGAATTTGATCACAATTTGGGAATTTGAGCTTTCCACTGCTGAGTGCATTAGTGTCCAGCTGCAAAATAAGCAAGCACTTAGAAAACACCGCCCATGAATCAGATCATCATGAGCTGTTTGTGCTATTTAGCTGTTAACCACTATCATCTGTGAAAATGCAGTATTTTGTGTGAAGTGAATGCCGCTATAGATAGGAACTGTAACCCTGCCATTCTGTAACTATGGAAACAATAATGAGGTCACTGTGCTATTTTAGCTGGGTTTACTTGGAGATCATTACTGACATCATCGCACTTTCAGTGGAAGTTTGTGGAAGTTCAGTAAGACAGAACCTCGATGGAAACTGGGGGAACTTGTCACACACCGAGTCACATTAAGATGTGATGCTGCCGGCTATAACCTTGAGTGATCTCACATGGAGCTCATTAGTCACTGCAAACAGTTCAATCCTATTATCTGCCATGTCGAAATCGGTAAAAAAAAAAAAAGTCAAAATATCTTTTTTTTTATTCACAGTAATTACAATTTGTTTGGCCTTCAATCTTGTGAAAAATTCTTCCGTCTCCAATCTAAATTCTTTTCTGAATTAAACATTTGTTCGGTGAAAGACAAGCTGTGCCAGGAATGTGAGAGGTCTCGTTCGCGGAACATATCTGAAGGTATTTTTTAATAAAAGGTTCCCATCACTGACTAATTGAACTGCTTGTGCTGGGACTAAGAAGTCTAAATTGAAGAAAATTCCTGCTTCAGCTTCCACTTGCAGCGGAGGGTTCGGCATCATTTGAGCGCCTTATGATAATACCTCCATCAATTAATAAATACCAATTTAATAAATAACATAATTAAAGGGACACACCGAGACCAGATGAGCAACCCCAGTATTATACTCAAATAACAGACTTGTTCACTCTTCATTCATAGACGTCGGCGTAACCACTGAAATGTGCAAACTGAAGAACGGGCGGTGGATAAAGGATGAAGGTTGGATGTTTTGCTCAGCACGTCATATATCTGCATGTCCCTGAACCTCAAGATGAGTCACAAAGTGAGATGCATACCTTTACCTGATGATAAATACACAAGTGTAGTCCCATACTACCTGCAAATTATTATCATATGTTGCAGAAATAACAGAATGTTCTCATCAGAAAAAAAGGCAGAATCTGTTCTTTGTTGTCTTTGTTTGTCTGTAATGACCTATATTTGTGTTTACCTGATGGGAACTTCTTGTCTTGCCATGAATATTATGATCATACAGGCTGACCAGATGAGAATGTGTGAAATTCAGGAAGGGGGTTGGGGGTGCCAGCGCACATTGTTAGCAGCCTGGCACAGGTGACAGGTGTGTTACAGTCACTTTAAATGCCTTTTTAGTAGCTACAAACACATTTACTTCCCATAATATATTTTTTTTATCACATATTCCTCCTGCAGTGGCATCTGCACTCTTTCATCTGATTTAAAGTGGTCAAATGACATCAGTTTTATATTTATGATGGCCCAGTCAGTGAAAACACAATCATTTTCTTACATGTTTTAAAACAACAAACAGGACATTTTTTACTAACTGAAAGCAGAAATTATAGCCTACATAACTGATTTGATCTGAATATTTTCACAAATTCACATGTTATTAATTATTTATTAGTATAACAGTTTATTTTCAGGACAATAATTTGTAATTCGGGATGTGTGATCATCCTATATATGGAGAACATCTTGGTGAACGGCTGGGCCAACAACGAGTGCCCTGATCGTTTAAGATGGGAGACTGTTGTTCACATTCCAAATAGTTTTTATGAAACCCAACAGAACAATGATCACAGAGTAGGCAGATCGCAAAACAGTCATGTGAATAATTTTTGTTACGTTTGGATGGCAGCGACAAAGACGCATTCATTTGGGTCATTCTGGAAGGCAGTGTATAACTGTTACTGGTCTGAGGACTCTCAGCTGGCCTAAAATAATTACGACAGGTCCCAGTGCAGCCTATGATAAGCATATTTTCTTGTCATGTCACATGATCAAGAAGATACATAACATTGGACAACATCAACATACATATTACCCCACAATAATGGACCCCAGTGCAGCTGCAATGCCTGCACTGTCTATATTTACATATGTTGTTCATATGTCTACGTTCTCTTGATCTTTTTATTTTCTTGAAGCTTTTTTTGAGCGGTGCTGTTCTGAGCATTTGTGTGTTAAATAACACAGCACTTGTACGTTCAGTATAAACCTGCTACTGCTGTGAAACATGTAACACCCTAGTGTTCAGAAATGAGTACTGCAGTCCAAATTCAAAATATTAAGTTGATTCCCCCCATGTAAAACTGAACCATCCCTTCAATGGTAACAGACCTTTTGCTAAAGGTGAAATGTGCAATTGAGTTATAATGGCATATTCACTGATGATTTAGTGCAAAATACATCTCTTAAAGGTTGTTGACACATTTGAGTGCAGTTGTCTCTCTGTTTACACTCCATTCAGACACACCTGTGGCAAAATATGCCAATTCATTCTGAGGGTACCTGTCTGGAGTAACAATCGGTGAAATAAGCAAAGCTTTTTTCTCTGTTAGTAATGATGCAAACCTTTGTATGAAAACGTAATAAAGTGCTTTCAATTTGATCCCTGATCACCATAAACTCAACAACTTCCTCTTCACCTCCTATCAGCACCAAAATAAGTGATATTATTCATAGAAAATGTGTATAAACCTTCGTAATCTCATAAGTGTGTTACAGGTATAAAACAACATCCTTTTAAGCTCCACCTGAATGCATTTGCTCAGATTCTCTAGGACATTTGTTTGGCTACAACTTCACACTATAAAACATTACAAGAAACATATTTAATTTTAATAATAATAAAATAATTGCCTTATTGTAAGTAATTAACTGGAAAATGCATGGTGATATCTAACATATTAAATAAAATTGTTACCCTATTCACCTGTTGTGTCTACCCTTAAAGAACTCAAGTATTTTATTTTGAAAGCTGTAAACACTTGAAATTGGTGGTCAGATAAAAGGGTGGGAGGCAGTGAAGCAGTTTCAGGGTCTGGAATTGATCTAATCATTGGTGCAATTGAAATGAGAATAATATGTGATAAACAAAACAAAAAAAGATCACAGAAAAATTTGCCACAGCAATCATTCGAGAATTTGATCACAGTTTGGGAATTTCAGCTTCACTCTGTTGAGTGATTCGTGTCCAGCAGCTACAAAATAAACAGCATTTAAACAACACAGTTTATAATGAGCTGTTTTAGTAATTTAGCTGTGAATCAATATGAAGCACTAAAGTGAGGAAAACAAATATTCCACTATTGGTTTTGTAAATCGTGCAACCGGACAATTCTGATCAGACGAGTGTCTCTGAAAACGGTGATGATGAGTCTCTGTCTGTTTATTGCTCGACATCGCCCCCCAGTGGACGTTCTAAGTTTGACAGGAGATGTATAAAGAGCGAGGAAGTCTACGTTTGGAGGAGGTTGGGCGGATGGATGCCTCAAAGAACCACAGGACTTCCACTAAGGAGAGGTATCAAACGAAAAGTAAACGTGGAGTTATTTAGTGATTTAAAATTTCTTAATGGATTTAATTGGTTGTGCAAGTGATGTCACTTCCATCGACAGTGAAATACGTAACGTAGCTATTTGAACCCAAACCACAATCTTTTCCTAAAACTAACCAATTAGTTTTTGTGCCTAACCAAACTGTTTCAGAATGTTAATGTTCACGTGTCTAACGTGACATGAGCGTTATGTCATGTGACTTATGTGTTGTAGTTAAGGACTGTAGTTAAGCTGCTCCTCCGGCTGTTTTTGTTTGCCCTTTTCACGTTAATTAGAGTTCAAATTAATGCAGAATATTCACCAAATGAGTCAGTGTCTGTTTATGAGTCATAGGAAGTCATTAATAATCTTCTAGAAGGTGTAGATGTTTCTAACCTTTAAATTGAGCAAAATGTCAATGGAGTCTGGTGGGCAGTGAGACAGGCAGTCACTTAACTCTTTTTTTTCAGGATAACGGGCTTAACTTTACATTGACAGATTATTGATGTTATAAAGAGTTGATCAACTTATAGTTTAGGACTCGTTGGTCTGTCCTGCGCTCCTGCAGTGCTCCTGCAGCCAGCTTTTATATAGGTGGGAGGAAGCTATGAGAAACATCTGTTTCAACCATAGATTGTATATTAAACAGGATTTCAAACTATTTATTACACCTTCTATGGCTCCAACTCTGCTAATTTTTGCATGTGAAATCGCTACGTATTGCTCCTTTAACTGAAACTGAACAGATATACATCACAATCCTCCCGTTTGGAGACCAGATTGTGGCTCAAAGATACCAATGCCGAACAGTTTGCACACGCTCTCTGAGCCTCGGAGTGAATGTTGTCCCCCATGTCTCGGCTCTGTCCTTAACCATTTGTACTCTGGTAATGACTCCAACATGCTGTGTTCACTAGATCGAAAAGGAAGAGAAGATGGGGGGGAGCGGTAAGAGTGGAGGCTTATCGTACAGTTAAGCTGCAGCTGCAGTTTCCATAACAACTACCTGCAAAAACCCTGCTCCCTCGACCATCATTAGAATAACATTTTTACTCGTCAAGTAAGCATTAGCGGAATCTACATGAGCAATGAGAAGGGAGTAACATAAAAAAAAAAGTGCCAGTGTCCGTCTGAGCTATCGTTTGACAGTCATGGCAGGGACCTTTTTCTCTGCAGGAGGATATCTAACAGTGTAATTACAGATGTGAATGAATGAGAATTGCAAGCTGTGTAGTTTCTCTGGAAATGAACACATGATGTGTGAGACTTTGCAGAGGCTTGTCGTGCAGGAGTTTAGCAAAGCAAATTATTTACACTCAGGCTCGGTTTCACATTGAAACGCACCGAAATACAAAAACCTCCTGCGCATAGCTCAGGGCTTAAGAGGCAGGCCCTTGATCATAACCTTTCCTTTTTTTCTCCCAGCAGGAACTCCGGCGACCGACTCAAGGAGAAACGCGTCTTTCCCATTCAGCCTCTCCTCTGATCATGCATTACAATATCAACTTGAAAAGGGGATAATCAAGAGTTTAAAGAAAAAGTAAAGGGAGAGGGAACACATTAAGTGGTGGCTAGTCCAGGGTATCATTTAAAATCAGTCCTGATGGCTTCATCGCTGCCAGGCTGTATGGGCTGTAACCTTGAGCGAGGGCTGGTGGGGCCCTGGTGACCAGGGAGGGGATGGGGAGAGGGATTGGCTCTTTTTGCATTCACATTCTGCTCAGCAGGCACCCGGGGGCTATAACCCTGAGAATCCGTATTAGGTGAGCCAAAGTCACCATTAATATAGAGCACTGGGCCATACTATAACCTTACACTTCACATCTCTGGGGTGTCCTGAACTGAGAAAAAATGGTACTTTCGAACAATCACTTGGGAGGACTTTCAAAAGTGACCTCTTACCAAAGTCAATCCGTTTGCTTTTCTCTTTTTTTTTATTCATTTTATCTGTGTTTGCTGTTCCTGCTCAATCTCTCCATCTCTCTCTGGCTTTGCGCGGCGGCTCTGGCCTCGCGCTCCATGGCCGGTCACGTCAGAGAGGCTGTTCCTCCTTCACTGGATGCAATTACAGATTAGGGCTAAAACACAGGTTGAGGCCATGCTGCTACCACATCTTCAGCCGCTCTGGCCTCCGCCAAGTGTGTGCCAGTGTGAAGAGGACCGAAAATAACACACGCCGAGCAACAGGAATCAAATCTTCTAAGTTAAATAACTAAAAAGGTGCTGCATGTAGACTGAAAACCTCAAAAGCCACATTTCAGAAACTGCACGTTCTCGCAGTGTTAAGGAATGACTCATCACTCATAACTTGTAGAAATACGTTGACAAACAAATGTTGACACCACTGCAGATTCTGACCTTTTTAAAGGTTATTTAATTCTTTACACCACGTAGGAACGGAACTCGTGGTTCTTTTTTTTAATAAACTGTGTTTAAAGTCAAAATGTGTGATTAAAGGCTTGTGTCATTCAAAGAAAAACAAATATTTTTTTTTTACCAGACCAGCCATCAGCAGTGGATGAACATCCCGTCCTTTCAATAATCTTACCATGAATTCACAAACTGAATTTAAGGCTTTTTACTTAAAGCTCCAGTGTGTAAGATTCGTGGGAATTTATTGGCAGAATGTGGCAGAAATGGAGTAGAATATTCTTAAGTATGTTTTCATTTGAGTACAATCACCTGAAAATAAGAATTATTGTGTTTTTGTTTTCTTAGAATGAGCTGTTTATATCCACAGAGGGTGCGGGTCCTCATCCACAGTGGCTGCCATGTTGCACTGCCATGTTTCTACAGTAACCCAGAAGGGACAAACCAAACACTGGCACTAGTGAAGACGTTCCACATTTTGCACAAGTTTTATGTAGGTTCTCCTACACGCTTGGAAGGGGAGGGTGTGGGGAGATGTTTGAAGCTCACCCCTAGCAGATACTAAATCCTACAGACTGGTCCTTTCAGTGCAATTGTGGTATTTTTAAACCTGGGACCCTAATTGTTACATATTTTTGGGAACTAATTGACCAAAAATATCTGGAACTGGTGCAGTCAAAGTACGTCTACTAAGGCTGTGTTTACACTGCAAGCCTTAGTGCTTAATTTTGATTTATTGCTGTGTTTTATTTTTGTTCAAAAGTGGTCAAAATCAGATTCCAGTGTAAACAGGTCACGGTCCTGAAATGACCCATGACCCACAATTACAATAACAAAGAAAAAGTAAATATGGATGCCACTGAAGTCAGTGTTTAGCGTTTCATTTATAAGTTTTTGTAAGAAGTTAATAAATAGCTTCACAGAAACAGATTTCATTCAAGATTTCAGGACGTCATAGGTTACTTTTAACCTCATGTGACGGCTCCTCTCCACAAAACACTTCAGGCATGAGTTGCATGAATTCCAATATTACTGTTCACTGATGTCTATCTGATTTAGGACCACATAAGAAAGTCAGAATTAAAAAAGATCAGTTTCCATGTGATCTGAGCTGTTCACACTGGCATGGAAAAAAAAAATCTGATTAGATTCTGACTAACATTTGACCAAAGAAAAAAGAAAATATCATATTTGGCCAACTTTTGTCTGCAGTGTGAGTGTAGCCTAAAGGTGCTTGTTTTTGTCACTGACAGGCTCAAGTTGTTATTCCAAGTGTCTGACAACATTATAAAAAAGATCCCCAGACAGACAGACCTTTTCAGACTGTACTTCAGTCCAAGCTAATGTGTTAAAATACCAAAGTCACACAATAACACAAAAAAACAGACTGAATGAGGCAGCAGTGGGTCAGCAGCTCCTGTGTTCTGAGAGGTAAATTTGCTGTCCTTCTAATTTCAACAGTAACAATCTGAGACTGTCAGTGGCAATAACAAGCACTTTCAGTGGACATACTGTGACAGGTGCAGATTTGTGCCAAAATATGTAAAAATACCAGAATTACCCTTTAAAGGTAGAATAGTAGCATTATTTGTCAGTTCCTGTTTTAAAACAGACAGAAAGTTATTGAGTCTCATTCCAAGGACATCAGATACCAATGTTTTGGGTTGATACAGCATCCTGAGCTCAGCACCGGGCTCGAAATTTAGTTATAAATTTGCTTTCTTTTAGGCAAAAAGAGGCTCTGCTTTACAGCACATGAGGGGAGACGGCGCTTTACTCCTGGCTGAAAGACAACTAAAGCTTTAAGAGTTTCTGATAATAGCAGATGGTAGAAAGAATGTGTCCCAGGGGAGGGTGGGCAAGGAGGACACTCCCCGTATGTGACGGGAATCAGTGTGGTTTATGGGTAATTCAGTGACTGGGGAAAGACTTGCAGTGTTGTGAGACGGAGGTGATTTTCAGCAATTAAACTAATGTATCACAATGGATCTGACAACATGATCATGAAAGGAAAAACAAAAAATAATTGCAGAAGAAACTATAAAGTGATGAGGAGCCATAGACTATCTGTGCCTCTCTGAAATACTTTTTTTTACACCCACCAAATCCTAACACAAGAAAGAAGGAAATACATGCTCTTTTTTTATAATTGGTTCACTGAATTATTTTCACATTTTCTGTTAGAAAAGACTACACCGAAGGAAAACAATCACTTTGTGACAGAATATAGATTCCTTTCCAATGTTACATGGAGAGTATAAACGTAAACCATATGATGGTCGGCCCTGGGCAGGAATGAATACATGAATAAATAAATGAATAAGCAGTCCTCTGGTGATGTGATGTATTGTAAATTCAGGGTTTTTTTTTAAGAAAACAGAGGAAATACCTGGTCTGGGTTTGTTTGCACGTTATTTTCAGGTGTAACACAGAAAAACAGTTTGTTCTTTTTGTGTTGTGGATGTTTTATATTTGAGTAGCTTCTTTCTTCTTTCGTTTGGCCAAGGCACCATGCTGGTTTTACTTGGTGAGGTTTCGAGATATCATCCACAAGCTGCACGAAGAATTGAAAAAATGATAGTTGCAATGGATTTTCTAAAGCAATGGTCTGGTTTCTTCAAATTTATCATGTGCAGAACAATCACGTTGAAGCAGTCACTGACGATAAAGTTCTTGTTCTCAGGAAAGTCATGCCAGTGAGTGTTCTTTGCAGAGTAATGCACAAACCTTTAGCATTTAATGTGATGTGATTTCATTGTCATTTGTGGTGGTGGGTAGTGTTGGGGGTAACACTGCAAAAGTAATGTTACAAAAGGAAGGTGTAAAACAATGTAAGAAAGACAGGTACATCCCTGAACCTACTGGGTTGGATGCTGGATCAAAAAAGTATCACACATCAAAGAAATTAAACAAATCCACGCACCAAAAGAGCTCTTTGACACTTGAAAAGTGTGTGAAACTGTAGTAAAACACAGCTACCTTACTGGTCAAGACAATAACCCAGCCCAAAACTGCCAATTATTAACAAAAATCACAACTAACACTAACAGGTAGAAACATTTGCACTAACAGTGCACTTAACAAACAATAGGCATGATGGGAAATGTGGGCCATTGCGACCTACATTACAAACCGGAGCAGAGAGCCAGAGAGCAGCACTCTGCTCTGACTAGGTTGCAAATTCAGTGCCTTTATTATTTATTCTGCATCATCCTCACATTTATGCACATATAGACGTAAAGCATACATAAACACGTCAGGTTGAGTTCGGCCTGTCCCAGCCGGCACACGACCGACCTTCAGCATTGAAATGTGATTGAAATTATGTCAGTTGTTCTTTCAACACATACAATTATTTTTCTATTATTCTAGAACTTATATCGACCACCGGCAAATCAATTCTGAAGTATCATATACTCAACAACCAGACATTTTGGTGATTTTGGTGCTGGTAAAACGTTTAATTCAACCTTTGCAGCTGCACCATGGCAGCTTTTCGATGTCGTCGGCTGCAAAAGTGTCTATATATCCTGGATCTATGTTCTCCGGTACAATAGGTGGCAGTATGCACCAAAAAGTTGGTATTGCAATCCACCAGAAAACACAATGGAGAAGAAGCAGAGCATATCACAAGAATACAGTGCGAGAAGAGGACAAGTTTCTGGATGCAAACCATCTTTGAGATCCAACAAAGAAAAAGAATAGAAAACAGGAATGCTATGAAAACACAAAAAAACACATCTAGAATAGGAAAGAACTGCTGTGTGGTTTAACTATGAATAGATTCAAAAAGTAATCAAAGCGACCTTTTTACAAACTGTCAAAAGCTAAAGCAAATGGATCACTGCAATTTACAAAAGCAACTAGAATCCAGGCACTGAAATGTCAATTTGCGGTTGCCATTTTCTTATGGTTTGTTGAATTTTTGGGTAAAAACATACATTAGCATCTTTCATTTATATTCCATGCAACAATCGTGCATCACAACCAACCCTGCTGCAAGCAAACATTTCTCTCCAATAAAAGTCATAAAATAAAAATATCTGCACAGGCCTGTCCACATACGACCAGAATATCCTTTGGTGTCCTTTTTACTTTAATTTTGCCAACAAATCCTGCCTTGACATCACAAAGTGAACACTCTTGTTTGCCTCCTTTGATTTGTGTATTTTCCTGGTGTCAAAAATGTCAGAAAACCTGACACCTGATGACGTGTCAATGTCCATGAACCACTGTGTGTTTAGTAAATTGTAAGGATCCCTCTTGAGTCCAGCTGCCTTTAATTTACACAGATAATGTGTTGTTTTACTCTCTGTTTTGCAGGTTCCCCTCCTAAAGGCAGCCATGTTGCAGGATGTGCATACCCTCTATAGATCCCCCTGAATCTTACAAACCTTCACTGTTGAAACCTACTGATGACACAATGCACAATGATAAGATTACAACAAAATGCTGCGCTAACAACAGACTAAATAGGCGATTTCTCTATTTCTTCTGAAATGCAGCAGCATCAGAAAATGTGAAAAAAAAGAAAAAAGTAGCAGCTATCAGCTGGTCTACAGGTTTTCATTAACGGAGAGGCTGCCTTTGTCGCCTGTTTGCCCTGATTTGATCTTGAGTTCAATTTGATTTCTGTCTTGCTGTCATCGGTTTAACACTGACCAGTCCATTGGGGAGAGCAATAAACTTAGTAATTCATCTCAGAAAAGGGCATACCCAGCCAATCGCTAAATATAATCTGGAAACCAGGCTCACTTTTGACCTTTGGCCTTTTTGAAATGGGTAACCTTTGCCAGGTGACCCGTTCGAATCCCCACGCCAGCTGGGGAAATGTGTCTGGGGTGCATGAGTGGGGAAAAGCTCTGCCTTCCAGAACCATTAGTCATGATGCCCTTGCACATGAGGCAACTGGTCCAGTGTAAGAGCATGCATGCTTAGCAGAAACGTTCAGTGACAGAGCGAGAGAATCTTTTGTTCACAACTGTATTTTGGAGAAAGCTTAGATGGGGAATAAGGCTGCCAACTGGCTTTAGTGAGGGTCAAAGAATATGGCCGGTCTACCAGAACAGGGGGCAGATTAAACTCTCCTCTTCCTCAACACAAGTGCTGTGAAGCCACCATGTGCCCTCAGGGGTTGGGCTGGAGACGGTGTTGGGGCTGAAGGTGGGGGTGAGGGCTTGATTATAATGATTGGCACCTGTGAAAGAGGACTTGGGCAAGTGCACAGACCATATCAAAGAGGATCAGCCGGGGCACAGTGTGACCTGACTGTTATTAGGTGCCAAAATGAAATGGTCGCTCTATAGCCCTTCAAGAAATCATTTAACCAGTCACAGCTGAGAGAAATTCACACATGCATGCACACACTCACGCTCATAAAGTCAGACAAATACACACACACACTGTACACAGTAAAGACCAAAGGTTGCTGGTATACACTAACCATGCGTTGAAAGTTGGAATAATGATGAGAAATCAGCTGTTGGAAATTTGTTTGTCCACAAAGCAGAGAAAAACTGTGTCAATGTGAGTCATGTTAGATGGCGCAAAAATGTGTCTAAGCAGCAAAATAAAATGTCAAAGTCATGATTTACTACAGAGGCTGAGAGACTGACAGTGACCTTATGTGATTTATAGTACAATTTTGAGAGTATATGTTCAACTGACATTGTTCCTTTTGAAAGAACTGGTTTAATTTTGTTGACTGAAGTGATTTAAAAAAAAAAAAATCAGGCTTTTGTTAACATGCAAACAACAGATGTGACTAAATTTATTTATATTATAATACTTGACTAAATAATCTCAACTCAAGGTCCACTAACTGCCAGCTTTTGACCTCAACTCTTGGTTTCTTTCATCGGCAAATGAAGTTTGGTCAGTTGTCATGGAAACCACAGCAACAAAAAGATGACTCTTTCACACTCAACAAGGCTGCTAACTAATAAGCGTATTCACATGCTCCTCAGATTTCAGTGTGTTCACGTGCGTTTAAGTTGTAAAGAAACACCATGGATGCTACGAAGGGTGGAGTAGGAGACTTGTTATGAGGGTTAATGCTGCAATAAATAATGTTTATAATGAATCTAGGTCACTTGAATAGCAACTAATACTATATAACAAATTACATGTGACCAAAAAATACACAGTGGAGCGCATTCAGGGGTTCTTCGGATGATCCCAGTTTCTGAGATGGGAAGTCGTTATTCTGACTTTGGTGTGTTCGTGTGCATTTAAATCAAGTAGAAAGTGCTACTAAGAAGAGAGGGTAATACGGATAGAGTGGGGGGACTTGTTCTCAGGGTTAATACTAATAAATAACTTTTCTAATTAATCTAGGTCACTCTATGTGGACAGCAACTGACAGCAACAACCTAATAGTACGTTAACTCTCATCTGTCATTTCTGCACATATGATGTCAACAAGGAACAATAAACTTTCAGAGTTGTTGTTCCAATTTTTCCGATTATTCCGACACCACATGAATGCACTAATAAGTTAGGGCGTTGGACGTGGCTGTGGTGGAATTTCAAATCATAAAGACAGGCAACCATTCATGCTCACATTCACACTTACAGCTGGTTTTGAGTCACCGGTTAACCTATTAACCTGCATGTCTTTGGACTGTGGAGGGAAGCCGGAGTACCCGGAGAGAACCCATGCGAACAAGGGGAGAACGTGCAAACTCTGCCCAAAAAGGCCCTGCCCCTGCTGCAAACCCCTCCAGCCCCCCCAGCAGGCTGGGAGATTTGAACTCAGAGTCTTCTTGCTGTGAGGCAGCAGTGCT
This sequence comes from Lutjanus erythropterus, assembly GCF_056507025.1. Classification (NCBI taxonomy): domain Eukaryota; kingdom Metazoa; phylum Chordata; class Actinopteri; order Lutjaniformes; family Lutjanidae; genus Lutjanus; species Lutjanus erythropterus. Next base: position 4,838,430 of record NC_139335.1, read on the forward strand.
GCCCTGAAATCAAACTTCGCTTTCCTAAAGATTTCAAAGATGGTGTGTGTGTGTGTTTTCTGGGCTGTTCAAACAAACAAGTGTCCTTGTCACCATATATTCCATTGTGTTCAGTTGAGTGATATTGGCTTGAGACAGCTGTGGAAAGCTGCACTGAATATATACATCGACACTCAACGTGCAACACTGGAGCAATTCTGCATTTGCAGTGATCATTTTTCTGAAAAGGATTATGAAAAACCACAGCAAGGATCCCTTTGCAAAAGCTCCTGTTTCATAGAGTCTTCCTCGTGTCTCCACAGTGAACACCCTCACTCATTTTTATTTTCACTCACTAATTTTTATTTTCTTGCATTTGTTGTCTCTTCCAGAAACCACTGTAAATCTGACCCAAACAGCTGATCTGTGGCATAGTGCGCAACACAGACAGGCGTGCTGATGCGTAGGAATACAGAAGGTTCCAGAAAAAGTAGTGCCAAAATAAAAGGCAGCATCCATGCTGGGACGCTCGTTTTCATATTCACATTTGTATTGTGCACCAATTCACCAAGATCTGGCCGAAAAATGACAAAAAAGTTGTTTTGTAGGTATTCTCAGGTAATGGTATTTCAGAGTTGCTAATTTCCTAAAAAAAACAATTTAAAAAATGCTAATTTTGCTAATGTGCTAATTTTGCATAATGCTTTCTTTCTGATGATGCAACCTGAGCAAAGTGTTTCTCGGGGCTGTGCCTCACTGTACAAAAACACAACAGAATTTGGTGAAACTGGATCACATTTTATAGAGAAAATACTTCTCCTCTGACATCCTCCGGCTGCTCAGCTTCACTTCTCGTGTTTTACACAGTTTCCTAATGGACAGATAGCTTAAACTGCTACTTGTTGCTAAAGTAGCTAAGGGCTAACTGTTAACATGTTAGCTGATGGTAGAAAGCAACCGAACCAGGCTCAGCAAAGGACACGGCCGGACTAGGACCGACCACAGAGACAGACAGGGGAAACAGTACAAAGGTCATATACAGAGTTTGCTGATAGAAAGATTTCTTTAACCAAAAGGACCAAAATGTCACTACAATTAAAAATACCAGAAAAAGTCAGACACTCTACTGTCCTCTTTCTTTCTTTTTTTTTTTTTTTTTTGAGTTGTGAAGGACAAGAAAACGAAGCACTGGAAGAAGAGCAGAAGGATGAAGCATCTAAAAACAACAGTTTTGGTACTACAAGCTAGAACATGTATATTTTTTTTATCCACCAGTGTAAAAATAAGCTCAGTTGGAGCACTTGTATTGCCAAAAGCAGGTTTGGCATCCATCTATATTAACTTCTGTGGTTCATCTCAGATCTCTGTCCTCTAACCTCACAAAGTCGATTCAGAGAGCAGAAGAAGTTGAAGAACAGCTGATAAACGGTTGGACCTTTTGTAAAATAAGCAATAGACTGCATGATTTTATCTTGAAGTGTCACAACTGTCGATGCAAATATTATTTTCACGCTTTTGTTCTCTAATAAAAAAAGCATTAAGGAAGCATTAGAACCACATTCAATGTTCCTTTCTTAGAATAGAATTGGACCAACTTCAACTAGTCAATGCCAGCATATTTCTTTGTATTCTGTCCATTCTCAGTCTGGTAACTGGAAGTCTGGACTTTGTGTTCAAATGGCCTACAGTTTGTTCATAACAAATATTTCCTGTCACTTAGCAGCACCCCCACACTCCCAGCACACCCCCCCTGCTCATCAGCCATATCTCTGTTACCATTTCCTCATTTGTTGTGTCTCCACATTGGCCGGGCCTGCCGTCCCCTTGAGGGACTGCTTCACTCATGACTTCCACTGTTGTGTCTCGGCAGTCCTCTGCCTTTTGCACAAACATATCGATCACTTCCACCTCTCCTCCCTTGTCACCTTTTCTGTCCTGGGCTAAAAATACATTTTCACAACCAATCCGCGTCGCCAGCGACCACCTCCAATCCTCTTCCCTTCATCCTTTGACCCCCTCTCCTTGGGCTTTAATCCTTTTCATATTTCTATCCAAAATGTTTGTTTCATCAAAATCCATCTCGCGACCTCCGCGAGGCTCTGTGACCTTAAGATACGATCGCTGTTATTCCGAGGTCAGAGGCTCTCCTGTGCATTTGGAGACGTGTTTCGCATTAGACTCCTTTGTGAAAACCCACAAACGTGCCGTCTTCAAATAAATGCTGATTGCTGTGTTATTAGGTCCCTTTAGCTCATAAAAACATGACAGCCCCTGGATGTTTACAGAGCCAGGCACTTTACAGGGGTCAATAAAAGGAAATTGCTGCTCAAAGAGGCTGTGGGAGTATGACTTAAGACATACAACTCCAACTATGACCTGATCTGGAGAAAAAATAAATAAAAAAAACACAGGCCTTCAACAGAGAAAGTCCATCGCCATTGTTTAATTGTATAGCCAGGCCCGGTCTCGTGTCCAAAAGTGTGTTTTAACTCTGCCCTCGTTTACCCTCATTGATGAAATCTCACCTGTGATCCTCTTATCTCTTTGACAAGACTGACAATAACAAGCATGAAGGTCACCGCAATGACACTGCTTTACTCTTGAAATAACAAGTTTGGGTTTCATAAGGCTGAAGTAGTGGCAATAATGTTCAGATCAGTGGACCACACGCGTACCCTTGGCAGTACAAGAAAGGTCTCTTTGCGGCGGGCTTCCGGAAGGTCACGGCGGCAAGGCCTCAACTGAAGTGTCTCAATCAGAGGCAGTGCAGAGGCAGGGTCACCTGATGGCCAGCGCCGTCTGTTCCAGAGGGCACTTAACCCTGGATGAGTAGCTAATGGAGGGAGTCATCCAGAGCAGATTCACCTAACCGATTTAAATAGGCATCCACTCACAAATGCATGGATAAGCGTGGAACCGCTGAGTGCTACTAAGCCAAAGGTGCTATTAAGGGGACAAAATAACACTCAACAATGTCCACAGAAGCTGAGCAGAGAGTTTAATATAAAGAACAAACATAGTTGAGCACAAATTGAAAAAACTAAAAATGTAAAAACTTAAAAAGTTTTAGTTGACTGAATTTTTTTTTTAGTTTATTTAATTCATAAAAAGACAGTGTTCAATGACACTGATCACTTACAAGAAATGACAATATGGTTGCACCAGATTTAGCGAGATGCTAATTTCCACCTGTAGTCATGACGAGCATGACAAGCACATGCAATAAATAAAATTTAAAGTGCGATATAGACAAGTTGAGGTGAGGGGGAGGTGGTGTGTCGGTTCACGGCCCTCAGTCTCTTCAAGTTTTCAGCAAGAATTTAGAAGAAAACCTTTGAATTCTCTTTACGCTGACTTTAACTTAAAAAAATTAGCATACGGGTAGCCTTAAAATTTTAAGTTGACGGAATTTGAAAAGTCACATTGACAAACACTGAAAATAAATTTGATTTCCTTTGATATTTTCTCATTATGCTAATCATGTTAGCATAAAACAAAGCAACAGCACAATGGAAAATGACCAAACTAGATCCATATGACAAACAAGATCATTTGTCTGCAAGTTTAAGATGATAGACAGATGATTAACAAATTATTTTGGCAGGTACTTCCTTCTGTTCTCAACAATAATTGTATTTTTACATTAAAATAAAACATGATATTCATCCCCTGATAATTTATCGAGGGTTACACATCACCTGGACATACTTCCTGTTTTCACAAACTAAATACTTTTCAAACTTAAAGTCCTCTTTGAATTCACAGTATAAACCACATGATGAGCTCATAGTGCCATAAAGAAGCATCTACATTTTTTGTGAGAAGTTTGGCGACTGCATGTATAAAGAACAGCCCAACAATGACTTAAACATACTGACAGTAGTCGACGTAAAGAAAAGGGGCAAAAACATGCAGTAAAAAACTCGACAACATATTAACTCTGATCGCGCTGTAACGAAAAGCGAGCAGTGATAATAATAAGCTCTGATGGGGCCCTCTTATGGCCCATCGATTTCCAATAGCTGAGATCATAGAAAGCTGGGTGGGTAATTACACTGTGCAAGCAGAGGTCGTCCTGAGCAAATATCATTATCATCAGATTAGAATGAAAGGCTGGCGCGGGTCGAGCGCACGGGGGTGAAGGAGACCCAGAGGAGAAGCTTCTCAGCACACATTTCTGACCCTTCATCTGTCTCAATGTCCCCCACCTTGCTCCCACCTCCACGGGTCAGCCCTACATCACACTGACACAAACAAGAGGTGGTGGTGGTGGGGGGGGGGGGGGGGGGGGTCACCAAGCCACAACCATTCATCAGTGAGAGACAAGGCATATGATGAGAGTGATACCTCAGAGTAGCAAACAGATAAACAAGGGGACAACACGTTACGCTGGTGCGGGGGAGCTGCACAGGAGGTAAAGTGTTGAAATTGATGGCGGATGAAAGTTTAGAAGTGAATTTTTAAGGCTGGAGAGTTGAAAATGTTTATATTCTTTGGGTAAAATACAGTACATAGGATGGTGAGGTGAAGTTATGAATATATAATGAGCACAAATCATTGTTCATCCAGTCATCACGAACAGACATTATTGATGTCAGGCCCTTTGATGACCACACGAGGAAGCGGTCACTATTCACACATTAAGCAGAAAGATGCTAATCAAAAAGATGAACTGATGCTAATAATGATGGCAATAAACTGATACAAGCTACTGAACCTACGGGGCTTTGAATGAACACATGCACGGTTTGTTGATCCGTACTCAGGTCGATTTGAAAAGGTGGCCTTGAGTAGGTATGAAAGCAAACGGTACCAAAACAAGGACTGCCAGTGGGGTCTTCGGGCACAGAACAATATTACTAATGTGAACTCTGATCGCGGGGGAGGAGTGGGGTACTAAGGCACAATATGAAGTAATTGTACCTGCTGTGAAAATACCTTACAGCTAAATTCCACCAGGCATGGCTGCACTGCGTTATGGCTGCGCCGCGGCAGCCAGAGCTGATCGCCAACTTTCCACCAGCTGCACCTAGGCGTGTCCCAGAAGCAGGTCTCCACTTCAAATACGTGCAGTCTATTTTTGATTGATGCCTTGTCAATTTGCACAGCACAGATCAATGGGCAGGAAGTCAGACACATTAAAAGTACAGAGAAGCTGGTAAATTTTCAAAATAAAAGACCCCATGCAGATTTGCGATCATAATGACGGAGAGACAAGAACCTATTTAACTACGTAATGTACTTTTCCATGGTAGAGCCAAAAAGAGCAAGGAAAGAGGACCAAATCTGAGCAACTTAACACGATCAGGCAAAAACGCTCTGCTGCTGAAACGTTTCTGAAACATTGCTGGTGGGGGCTGCAGACATGTGGAGGACGGATCAAAACCTTAAGTGTTGGATGTCTGTGGTCACTGCGGCACCAGTCGTTGTTGGAGTCTTGTGATTGGTTTGCTCACTCCACATGAAGGCATCTTTCGTCAGACAGACGTCACCCTCTATGTGTTTGTCCCCTGCAGTGTTGCTCATTCACATCACAGCTGTACCAGCATTTTCCCTGAAAACTCACTAGGTCTTGAGGTGGGAAACTGGCAGCACAGATTTCCTTGAACATCGATCTCTGCTCCCAGTTACACAGGACCCCGAGCAGGAAATGTTCCTGAACATTTCAGGGACAGACTGCATATTTGAACAGATGAAAATTAGCTTGTAGCTAACTCAGGTACAGCTACGGAGCTGTGCACCGTCCCTGTCAAATAAACAAATAACTCATATCAGTATACATATCTATTATTCACTGATCAAACTGGCTTTCTCAAATTGCTCATATTTTCCAACCAACAGTCAAAGAACAGTTTATTTTTATGATTTATTACTTAATCATCCAATCATATAATTCTTGTCTTGTGAGTAGCATAAAGGGAAACTTGAATTTCACTGTACAACCCTTTAAATGAAGCTTGTACCTTATAAAAGAGTAATTATTATAATTGTATGAATTATCTTTTGAACAATTAAAATAATTGACTGTTATAATGATAGTTATAGATGCATTATATAGTTATAGTATATAGTTGTATTTTACAGTGTTTTTATTACACCAATATGATGTATGGTGTGTATGATGCTTGGTGAGTCAAATATGGCAGTTTTATGAACAAAACAACATGTGTCGAAAAAGAAAGGCAAAGCCAGCAGTGCATGGCTAGTTTTGATTGTAACTGTCAGGGTCTGACCCTGTCAAAATAAAACAGAATAGAGAAGGAGTCGATATAAAAATGCACATTTTCAAAGGCGCATACATTAAAAGCAGAATCCTCTCCCTCTCCTTTCCTCTCCAAGATGTCATTTGTGGTTTAAACGAAGTGTGGAGAAGTAGATGAACCATCCGCAGATGATTAGGTGGGAGGGAGTCCCAGCAGGCCCACCTCACCTCACCCATCTCCTTCACCCTGGGTACTCCTCCACGGGCCGCCAAAACCCCCAACACGCGAACGCGGAGATCCAGGGCAGCCCGGCGAGAGGTTGCGAGTGCCACTCTGACGAGCCTCTGACGTCTCTATCTGCGCCGCTCAGTGTGGGAGCTGGCCCGGGCCACCTACATTAACATAAACAAGGCGTGCTGCTGGGGTCCGCCTGTCAGGGGCTGTCACCGCCGAGGACAGAGGAGAGATGCCTCTGCATTAACCTCCAGGCTTATCTCACTCTCTGTGCGTCCCACGGAAAAAAGTGGGGATTAGTGCTCAGTCAGGAATTGCTTTTGGGTCCTTGTCACTCCTGCACGATTATTGAACTCCCCCCTCTATACTCAGACTATTATTCTCATCCTACTCTGCCACCTTCCCAAAGGGAGGGAATCCCTGGGGTTTAAAATGGCAACCCACGGGATCTGTTTCTTTGATTTTGGTGACACCTTTGGTGATAAGTGGTTATTGTACTTGCATAAACCAGTGAAATGCTTGTGTCAATTTTTATGAATCATTACAAAATTAAATGCTAATTTAATTTTTTTTTTAAGTCTGTGAGCATAGGGTTCGAACAAACGTCATGAAATTTGATGTAGACTCAGCAAGTTATATTTATCCTTTGTGAGGGACATGACATTGGGGGCTTCATTTCAAACTCCATGCATGTATCTTATTCATCCTCTAAAAAGGAGACATATTTTCCGTCCTGACAGTGGCACATACTTCTTCTCATTTTCAACTGTTTTCCATACTTCAAGAAAATGAAATATTGCAGTTACAAGAACTTTACAAACATGAGGTCACACTGATCTTTGACCGCCAAAATCTAATCAGTCCTTGAGTCAAAATGAAGACTGAGATCGAAGAAATTCACTCAAGGCATTCCTAAGATATTCAGTTCAGAAGAATGTGATGACCAAAAACACAATATCTCTGGTGTGGAGTCATAGAAAAAGGTTTATCAAACTTGTGATTCACAGAGGCCCTTCAGCATATCATCAGCATACCAGAAATGTTAGGCTCACCAGCCATGACGGGTCTGTTGATAACGCACACACAGGCACATACGCAAGCAATCACATGATCCCCTCCAGGTTTAAGCCTGGTGGATATAATTATGTGCCGATATTAAATCAACTTCATGCTTTGAAGGAACAACAATTGTAGGTTAGAAAATAAAGCATTTGCTCGACTTAACACAGCTTCAAAACCACACCGGTCTTCTCTCTGAATACAGATACAGAAACAGATACTTTTCTTGGTTAAACAGATATAGATACAAATAATTAAATACAGATAGAAAAAATGAGATCTCTGTGCACCTCTAGTATTCAGTAGAGGTGGTATAACAAAGTAGTGAGAATGACTATTTCCACGACAGATGTACTTTATGCTGAATGACTGGGGAAAGATTCAGATATACCTTTAAAATGGAATTAAATTTCTCCCAACATAAACCCATTTTTTAATCATTAAGGTGTTCAGCTAAGGCTTTTAAAAAAATCTGACAGTGATTATTCTGAATAGTGGTTGAATAAAGGAGTCTATGAAAACACTCTCTGTGGACAATACAGGTTTGAAAAATAAGGGAACCTTGAGAAGAGATTTTTTTTTTCTCGTTAAATCACAGTTTCCGAGGTCAAGAATTAACTTTCACACTTTTTGTTGTTGAAGTTGAAGTTTTCTTTTCTTGTCTGTTCACCCATGCTGGCTATCACTGCTTTATTCCAAGGAAACCTTTTCATTGAGAGATGTAAGAGCATGATGAGTCACCATAACATATGATTTCTTTCACTCACGGGGCTCTACTGACTTTTACTTATACATTATGCCGGGGAAAGATTTTCACAGCTGCCACAACGGCCATGACCGCTGTGCACCGGCTGATTTAACTGTTTCTCCTCTGTCTCTTTCCTGACAATATGGTTTCTAGAAACCACTATCTCTTGTTGAGATGTTTGACGGTAACATCAAGCAAAATGCTGCACGCATAAACTGCAGCAGGTTCGAGTTGGAGCCTGGGAGGAACCGCTGGAAGACCAGGTTATTTAAGTGCGATGATTCACTGCAGAGACAAAGCGCACAGGATGAGTGCGAGAAAGGGAGCGTGTGAATATGGACATAAGTGTTGAGGTGATATAACCATCTATTCCTTTTCACTCTACAAGTCTGTGGTTTACACTGCAGACTGGAGTCTCTCTCAACAAAGACAAACAGCTAAAACTGTAATAAATACACTTGTTTGCTCTTCATTGCACTATGGAAGGCCACTACCGCTAATGTGATGGGGAAAAACTGGCTTTCAGATCCTGCTTTCCAATGTTCAGTCGAAAAAGATTATTGAATCTGTATTGGATTATGGTGATATAATTTAGAGACATGCAGCTGTTACCACCCTTAAGCCCCTCGATGTAATATACCACTCTGGTCTTAGATTCATCACCAGCGGTACCTACAGTACCCATCATTTTATTCTCTAAAACATTAGCTGGGCCTCTCTGCCTGTGAGATGAGACCAGCACTAGTGTACATTTATCTACAACCTACATTACCTTGCTATGCACGCTTAATGTTGTGTCAGTTCTGAACTTGGCAAGACTGATTTTAGGTTTTGTGCTCTGGACTCAGGGAATAACTTCTAATGCACTTTAAATCTTGAGTCCCTGATAACTGTGTGAGATTTTAAAAAACATGCTCAGAAATTTTAATGTCTTTATTTTCTCTGTTTTGTTGATATTGAATTTGTCTATTGTAATCTCGGCCTCATTGAAAGTGAGGGCCACCCCTCTGTGTATCCCCGAGAAGTAAATAAAGGCGAATGACTGAATGAATTAATCAACAGACTGACCTCTGACTGACTTCCAGTGTCCCTGTACTTGGAGTTAACAAGTTAGGAAAAAAGTGAATAAAAATAAAATCATCCTCAACCCCTGAGTAAAATTCATTGTGATATTTTCATGGACTTAAAATCAATGTTTTATTTGCCGGTCTTGCTGCGTTTGGCCTTTGTGCCCTCAAAAAATTGACAACACCAAAGGGCAAGCGGCCTTGCCCCTAAAATGATGCAATTCAAGGCCTGGAGTATGCAAAATCATTTTCCTCCTCCTCCATCACTGCCAGGCCAAAACTTGTTGACATTCCCGCGTTGGTGAGTTCCATGTCCTCCAGCTCTGGGGAGGCGCACACTCCGGTGTCACCAATAATAAAGTAGCATTAACAGGTAAGTATGCTCCAGCTCCTCTGTGATGACCACAGGCTGAAGGTTGTCTACTTCGCCGACATAAAAAGTAAGCTCTGCTTCCACCCTCCTCTTCCTCAGTCTGTATCTGTACGGCCGTGTGGCTCCCGGCCAACAAAAGACGGCAGCGTTCTGAGGCTGCAGCACTGTGAGAGCCTAATCCATATCTCCAGACCTCAGGCCTAATCAAACAGGCCGAATGTAGGGAAGGAGTCAATAGCTGCTTAATTACTAACGAGAGTAATGACAATAACAATCACGTTCCTTTCCGGCTGACGTAATTAAGGGAGGCATGAAAGGCATACCGAGGGAGAGCTGCCTCCAAGCAAGGCAGCAATTAGGGCAGAAGCTGAGGAGGCAGCTTGTGGCAAAGACATGAGATGAGCTGCAAACACTGTCTCAGCCTTGTCTTTTCGTCTAACACCTTGTCCTCCTTTCAGGCATCAGTCTCATCAGTTGGTGCCATACGCTGACAGCGCTGGGCTTCATTATATCTGTCCTGCCCATCGGTGGTGCGAACACCGTGTTGTTCAACCCGGCTTTCTCCAAGTACGTCGCTGGCGGCTGCCATGTTTAATGACCCTCCTCCTCCTGTATCCAGCACTCAGTAGGCACAGCGTGAGACGTGGGGAAACACTCAATTTCTGTAATGGCTTGAAATGGAGTAAATATCACTCGCCCCCCTGCATTTGTTACTCATTCAAGCCCCGTTATCACTTGCTGCCTAATTTCCTGGTGCACTGACAAAGGCAGAGGGCGTTTCCATGGAGAGGGAACCCTTGCGGTTTTTCGTGCTTCTCTCAACTTGGCACTCTGTTCATTTCACAGCAATTATCCTGAGTCATTCCACACATTCTGCCACAGAACTCAAGGGAAGGACCTTTCAGCTAATTGCTTTCAAATGGAAATAAAAAATAATCACACGGCTACTTTGTCAAAATGACTCCTGTTATGCAGCATTTGGTATGGGAAATTGATGTGGGATTCCTTTTAATGTCCCATTTACAATGCCTCCCGCTCTATTTCCAGATGAAAACCTTTTTTTAAATGCATTTGGGATGAAGTCCTGACACTGCATGCACCATGATTCTTCAGTTTCTCAAAAACCAACATGTTTGTGTGGACAACTTCTTTAAAGTCGAGGTAATTTGTTTTTTTGTTTTTTTCACCCCCAATGTCTGGGTCTATTTTTGCAGGAACAGCCCGCGTCTCTGTAGTGTGAAATTCACTTGTCAACGTATATGAATACCGATTTTTATTTATTATGAAATTAATATTTAATGGTGTGTTTCATAGTTATTGACTTTGCCTTTATGTCCTCCAGCGATCTAGTTTTTCTTTTTTGTTTATGCGACTTCCCCAAAGTCTGTGAAGGAATTTTTCTGCTATCCAGGACAGAGAAAATAAAGATTAGACAGTGTGCTGCGTGCTGTAATTAAAATGAGTAAAGTCCAGCTACAAAGTACCTGTTAGCACATCAATTATGAATGAGCTGGCAATGTGTGTTCAATATCCTTGTAAAACACAAAATATGTCTGCAAAACAACTCGAAACAGTTATTGAAATGCGGCTGCTGAAGAACAGACTGCTTGAAGAGGCCTCCGGTCTGAATCGCTTCCAGCAGGCTGCGATGGAGCCGCATCCATTGTGCAGGGTTAGGCTCAGTCTATGGGCTCCTTAGTTATGTGATGCCAGAGAGTTTCCTTTCTTAATTTATGCTCAGTTAAAACGCAGACCATGAACACAAGTGCAGAGAAACAATCTGGAAAAGCACCTTCCATTTCAAAAGAAAAGAAAAAAAAAGAAACAAGACAAGAGGAGTCTTCAGCCATGATAGCAGCTCTGTAATTTCATGCTCAGGAGCAGTTGTGCTTTTAGCTGAATGCTCCAGTCAGAATGCTAACATGCTCCCAGTAGCTGCAAAGTTTGCATCGCAAATTTGAACCAAATTGAAGTAAATCAGTGAAAGACACAGCGAATGAATCCTTGTTCCCATCCATTACTGTTATGTGATTATTAGGAGTAGAAACTTTTTTGGCACAAGTCTTTTTCACATTTTGTTTTTTTTCACCACACTTTTCTAAAGCGATACTGCCATATAAAGTACAGCTGAAGCTGATGTGAATCAATTAATAATTCCATTATTTGGCAGGTATCTGGTCATAAACCAAAACTTTAATCAAAATGATTTTTTTTATGGCAGTATTTAACTCAAAAACACAAACTTCAATCACATGATGATGCTAAAGGGAAAGTCAGGGGATCCCTAATGTCATAAACCATCTGATGTTTCTCACCCTCACAATTTTTCTTTGCAGTTTTTATTTCCACAATCATTCTTTTCTATTGTAACAGACCCTCCATTTTTTAAAATACAGACCTCTATAAAACGGTTGAGATATCACATCACGATAAAAGTACCAAATACATTTACCAAAGAAAAAAAAAAGTCAAATAAAAAGCTGATTAAATCTGACTTGCTCATCTGTGTGGCCCTGCAGCAGCTCAAATAATTTGGAGCATTAGATTATTTTATAAAAAACTGAAACCTAATTATCTTATCATCACTAAATGACAGCTCATTGGTTGAGCACAGTTGTAGATACTAAAAAATCATGGTTGTGAAATTATTCCAGCCTACATATAAGCAAATAACACTAACTCTACAATAATAGCAACAATGACTAATCAGAAGTTGGTTTTATTTCATAGAAATAATACCATATAATCTTGTATCAAATGTCAGTTTTAATTAGTTTCAATTAGTTTAGGTTCCCTACATTTATCATAAATAACAAATGAAATGTTTGACCCTTATTAAACTCTTTTGTTGTTGTATCAAGTTCCATATTTCTGTCCAGTGAGAGCTCTGAAATGATAATATGTTGAAAAAAATGTGCTTATACCAAAGATAGTCCACGTATCTGGAGCGTCTTGTTTGTTTCCAACTTTTTTTAGGAGGTGAACTGATAACATCATAACATCTAGTGGCTTTTTTGTGCTCTATCAAATGACTGAGCAGAACAATAAAGGGTTATCATCATCTGGGAACCGGGAATTTGTGAAATAACCAATGAATCTAGCTGATGCCGAGGGATATTTCACTAAAAATCAAAACTATCAACCTCATGATGGCACTAGAGGAAATGTCAGACGTGAACGCGAATGTCCGTGCAATTTAATGTTTGTTCAGACATTTGAATCTGGACAGAAGTCTGATGAAGCCATGCCACTACTGTAAGTTCATTTAGACCCTCACCAATACAAGTCCTCCTCCTTTTCTGCCCCCTGCTCCAAAAATAATAATTTTCATACTCACACAAAATCCTGCTCGGCGAGCTCAGTCTAGCTGTAACTGAGGTATCCGCCAGCAAAAATATCTTTGTCAATACATATCAACCATTGTAATATGAGCTGCAGCAGGCTATTCTTTCGGGCTTAGCGAGCCTCATATTTTTTGGTGTTTGAAGGCAGGCAGGCAGGCAGAGTGGTGCTGATGTGTTGACGTATGGTGGGAGGCAGGAAGAGGCAGCTGCTGTTCATCTCCATGAGAGGAAGGCCACTCTGAGAGGATGAGTGGAGAGGGGCCTTTCAGAAGATCTCTGAGTCAGAGCGAGTGGGGAGGCATCAGGATATTATTAGGGAGGTGTGCCTGCTGCCCTGCTATTATGGCTGAAATAAATGGTTCTGCTGCTTTAGACCGAAGATCCACCTGCCCTGCGTTGTTTCATCGGCTTTTACATGTGAGACGTAAAAGTGATCCGACGCAATTAAACCTGTAATTCGTATCAGATTACAGGGTTAATGACACTCCTGACAGCTGGGAGAGAGACAGAGGCCATCGGGATGAAACCTGCTCACCACAGACATACATTAATGTCACTGCTGCGCTCTTACACATAAAGGTGCTAACCAGAACCATACAGGGCCCCTATAGGAGAACCCTTTGTGTAGAAGCTTTTTTAAAGGTTTCATCTGGAACACTTTCAGAGACTTCTGCCCAGAACCCAACATAAAAGGTTATACCTTGAACCATCTGTGAAAGGTTCCACAAAGAACCCTTACATGTCCTAATGGTTCTGTCTGGAACCTTTCCACCCTTGGACAGTGCCACTAAGAACCCATTCGGGGGGTTCTACAAGAACCTTTTTATATTCCAAGGGTTTAATTTAGAACTCACTCAGGGGGCTCTATCAAGAACCATTTTATATTATCATATATTATATTATATACACGCTCTAGGGGTTCTACCAAAAGCCTCTTTATATTCCAAAGGTTTAATGTATAACACACTCAGGAGGTTTACAGAGAACCCTTTTAAATTCTAATGGGTTTCACCCAGAACACACAAAGGGAATTCTTTCAAGAGCATGTTTATATTACAAGGGTTTTATCAAGAACACATTCAGGGATTCTACTGAGAATCTTCTAATATTCCAAGGGTTTTATTCAGGGGGATCTATAAAGAACCTTTTTATATTCCAAAGGTTTCATTTAGAACACACTGCAGGAGTTCTACGGTGGAACTTTTTATTTTTCAATGGTTTTATGTAGTACACACTAAGGAGGTTCTATTGGGAACTTTTTTAGAAACCAAGGATTTCACCTGGAACACATTCATTGGGTTTTACTGGAACCTTTTCATATTCTTAAGGTTTAATCCAGAGCATACTGGTAGGTTCCACCCAAAACTGTTTTATATTCATAGGGTTTTAACATAGAACAGACAGTTCTACTGAGAACCTTTTAATATTTTAAGAGCTTTTTTTCAAGAGGGTTCTAAAGATAACCTTTTTATATTATGGTACAAAAAACCCTTGATGAAAGAGTTCTTCAAAGATTTCAACAATCCTCAAAGAACGCTTTCTTCTGAAAGTGGGTCTCTGGGTGAAAAGTATTTTTCATGGAACCCCGAGTCTTACCAAGAACACTTGACAAACCCTTTCCTCAGTGGTTCTTGGTAGAACTGATTTGGAACCCTTATTTCTAAGAGTGTAGCCAGCGGGGTGAGAATTAAGACAGGGAGGAACGTGTACCTGAATCCTTGTTTGACACTGACTGCAGTTAATTCTGTTATCTCCTCGTCTTCAGGTACAGTTTAGTAACCTGAAACAGTTACAATACAGAACAGAGCCTTCAATAAAAGACACCCGACTGGAGGCCTGTTTTTTTTATTCTCTTGAATTCCCCAGCTGACAGAGGCTCTGCAGACTCTGTATTATCTCAAGTGAAACAGCCACACTGCACTTAATCTCTAGTTTAAATGCACTTAAATAAATGATTGAATGTATAGCGCGGGAACCGAAATGTCACTGATGGGCTCCTTTTTGAAGCTTTGTGTAAAACATAAAGGCAGAAACGAAAATGTTAATGAATTGTCTGAGGAGTAGAAGATCAGAGGAGCCAAACGAATTTCATATCACACCTAAAGACCTGGCATTTAATTAAAGTGGCCTGAAAAATGGCTGCCTGGTTGGCTGACAACAGTTTCTCTTGAAGCAAATTAAAGAAATCAATTACTGCCGTGCGAAAGTGTAATGCCAGCACACTGGAGCCCCACAGCGCCACAATGAGACACCAGGCCAAGGGGGAGAGGAACGAGGAGGAGGGCGCCTCCACTGTGCCACATCTGACTGGCTCGGCTACAGAGTTTATCACGTCAACCTGTTACAGGCAACAGAGCCTGAAAGGGCCCACGCGCTGGAATGAAGCCGCAAATCAGCCTAGCTGCCTCCACAAGCCTGAGCCTCCTCCACTCTGCTCCCAGCTCTTACTCATTCTCTCACCTTCGTTCTCCCTCTCGCTGTCTCTCACACACACATGCACCGCGCACACATACGGTACTCGTGCCACAGTTTGAGATATCTTGGGGCGATAATGGACGTTCACCGCATACTGCACATCGCTCACGTTGGCTCGTCAATGTTGTCCACTACTTAATGCGCTCTTGGAAATAAGGGTTACAAGAGGGTTCTCCCTGCAGGGCTGAGGATCTACCCAGAACCATTTGCTTCTGAAGGATCCTTTTTTTGGGGGTTTTGTCAAGAGTTTTCTGTAAGGAATAAGGACTCAATTGAGAACCAGAAAAAGAATTCTTTAAGGATTCTTGAATACTTTCACCTCAGGCTTATCAAAGGTTCTGGATAAAAACATTAGAATATTTAAAAAAAGGTTCTCAGTAACCCCCCCCCCCCCCCCCCCCCCAAGTGTGTACTAGATAAAACCCTTGAAATATAAAAAGGTTCTCGGAGAACCCCTGAGTGTGAACAAGATAAAACCCTTGAAATATAAAAATGTTCTCTGTAGAACACCCGAGTGTGTATGAGATAAAACCCCTGGAATGTAAAAAGGTTCTCAGTAGAACCCCCATGTGTGTACGAGATAAAACCCTTGGACTGTAAAAAGGTTCTCAGTAGAACCCCCATGTGTGTACGAGATAAAACCCTTGAAATATAAAAATGTTCTTGGTAGAACCCCCTAAGTGTGCATTACATAAAATCCTTGGAATATTAAAGGTTCTGAGCAGAACCCCTGAGTGTGAACTAGATAAAACCCTTACAATATAAAAAAGGTTCTTGGTAGAACCGTCTAGTGTAGGGGCCTGCAACCATCAGGAGCAACTTCCTTCCCAAACTGCATTTTAAATTTTTTTGTATTTAACCTTTATTTAGACGGCTAATCTCATTGGGACACGGAGCGACATTTTCAAACAGTTTTTAACAGCTGTCACTCAAACAGAAGGAAAAGGTGCATTTGTTTGGGACTATTTTCAGCTGCGGATTAATATATGTTCAGTAAGTATATTGAGTATTTGGGGCAGTAGGACTGTGTATGTGGAATTGAGTCAAAATAAACTACAGTGTGTGTGTGTGTGTGTGTGTGTGTGTGTGTGTGTTCATGGTAATGAAGCAACACGTCACCCAGTGCAACAGTGTGACTCATTGATGTATTTTTAATAGTTTTTGGATAACAATGGAGCTCTGTGGCACAGAGGAAGAAATATATCAGCTTTGACACACAGAAAACTGATTGTTGGTTTTGGTCTTTTCATTGAATTTGTTTACAATGAGAAAAATATGAAGCATGGCTCGCCTTATCTTTAAAACATGTTTCTTCTGCATTCAAGGTTTATTCATCCAAAAGCATTGTGTGTATCCTCAATGCCAAACAAACATATTTAATGCATTTCCTAACCTATAAAACATTTGTCAAGCATTTTTTTGTGTTGAAACCAACATTGTTTACATCTGCTTGTGGTTTTCTTTTGTACTGGTACATTGCTTCCTGCTTACGGCACATTACCATCTCCAAAAGTCAATATGCACATAGTCCTCTACACTCAGCAAAGAAGAGTGTCACATTACTCGTTGCATGCATGTGCAATCCTCAAGCACATGCTAATAGACCAGAAGATATACGCATGATAAAGACGTCCGCTCATGAAAACACTGCTCTGCAGTGCCTAACGGGCAAAGACTCCACAAGGTATCTATTTCTTCATTTTACAGTCTCCACAGCTGGAGTTCCACCTGCTAGTGAGCAGGTTTTTAACATTTGTTCAGTTTGGGAAAAGTGATGCCTGTGACAGCAGATTATGCACAAGGCATTTTACAGTGGACAGTTGCACCAGCAACTTACATTAGCTGCATGGAGCGTGGGTTCTTATGGGTTCTCTTTTCTCTAATGTTACTCCTCAAAAGCACAATTTATAACTTGTAATGACTGTATTCACTAATTTAGGTGAAACTGCATCATATTTTTATGGAGAAAATGCTTTCTGGCTTTCCTTCCGATGTTCTCTTGCTGCTCAGCTTCGACTCTGGGTTAGAATTTCTGCTAACTCAGTTGCCGTTAGCGGACAACACAGCCAGGCTCAGAGGCCTCCCGGTGAGCAGGTCTGTACCAGGGCCGACAGACAGAGAATATAGTACCGAGGCCGCTTACGGAGTTTCCTGATGCTTTCCTGAGCATCCTGATAGCTTTATTTGTTGCTAAACTAGCTAACCGCTAACTGCCATGAGCTCTGTTAGCCATGCAGCTAAGTTAGCCAACTCAGTGACAGGATGCCTAACCCCAACCCTAACCCTAACTGCTAATTGGTCTCGGAGGTGGCATTTACTGCCAGTCTGGCCGTAGGAAGTCCCAGTCTGGGAATATGCAGCCAGCGTAATGGATCCCTGTAGCTGCATGGCTCATTCAGTGCTACTGGCTACTGTGTCCATCTCTAGCTGGTTGTACAAGAAACAAGTAAATATCTAGAAGCAAACAGCACTCAGCTTTCAGTTTCATGTCGACTTTAAGAAGCCCTAAAACAGTCTGATTGGGTTGTAATCAAGTTATAGGATCAAAATTGTCGTTCACAGGCACTTTAATCCCAAATAAACGTGTTGAAAAGTGTTCTTTGCATGAAAACAATTAACCAAGTCATTAATAAATGTTGTTTTTCCCTTTACAACATTGGCATTTATGTGACCCAAACTATTCTAGACACTGTCATACGCAGTGAACTTACTATTAATAAAATAAGTTGCACTGCAGCTTAGCAGCAGTAAGATTCAAGACACTGGTGGACTGAAGAGAAAATGATTATATGCTCGTGGTCTGCTGGAGGAAGAGCTACTGTATTATAGGAATATCTGCTGTCATATTCCTGCTGTTCCATTTTAATACAGTATGTTACGTACACTGTGTCATTCAGGCGGAACTGACTGCCACCCACTCTAAATGTTAATCTCATTGTTATCAAATCAACGTCAACACGCATAACAGGAGCAGCATGCACATATAGACTTTGTCCAAGGATACAGACAGACACTCAAGGTCAGTCTGAGTATAAATTCAGGTTGATTAAAGTGCTGATGTGGACATTAGATGGTTAATTTTGCCCGTGGCTAACAACAGTAACAATGGATGTGAATAAAACAGATCACAACAGCTTTTACTGTGCTGCATCTCTGGACCTGCATGGCCTGTGCTGTCATCACATGTTGACCATATGTGGGTGTGTACTGTCCTGGGTGCCAACACCCTCCTCAGCCTTCTTCAGTTTCGGCATGGCTGTCTGACAGGTGTGAAGGAGTCCTCTCCTCGCAGCACTTATTCTGTTGCACCACAAGCTCCCGCTCAGGTCTGTAGCTGCCACCGAAGACACCGAGGTCCTGTCCTCTGTATATTTCCTAAAATGCTAAATTTTAGTGATGAATTGCTAAAACCAATGCGTTGCAGACAGATGAATACCTCTGCATGCTTTCATTTGCACATAAGAATAACAGCTATTTTATTTCTAGTTATAAAGGGCAATAAGTGTTGATATATATTTAGATATAGACACAGAGACATATTAGGCCTCGTATCTTTTCAGCGGTTTTACATGACTCCCTTGAATCTGTGGAACCTGTTAGTCTATTTTTTAACAAAAATATAAGTTTGCATGAATTTAAATAAATGCTGTTTTTTAAAACATATCTTAATCCATGTTTTTTTAAATCTTGCATTTGCATTTTTTTTACCTCGCATTTGTGTTTGGGGTTCTGGCCTCAGCAGTTAGATATCTTTTTTAAGCTAAAGCTTCTCCATTTGTTTTACTATATTTTACACAGTAATTTATCACTGTCACGTCATGTGAAACTTTTAAATTGGCTAATTGTTTGGGTGAGCTTGACTAATGAGTGTTAGAACACCTGTCAGATATTTTAGGGAAAATAACCTGGAAAATACTGCGGCTGTGCTCCTCTGCTCAATTTGTTTGACGGCGAAAGTTATTTCAGTGCAATAAGAAACTGAACTGAAAAACAATGACTTCAACTTAAGTAATTACTGTTGCTCTTACAATGCATTAAAATGCAAAGATTTGTACGATAGTGTAGCATGTCCCCAACCATCCTCAGTTAGCTAGTAACCTGTCAGCTGTGTCTGTCTGCTGTTTGATGCTGAGCAGGTAGCATACAGTAGGTTTTTTGAGATTTTAGCTGAAAGTATGTGCCTGCTGTGACCAAAAATGGCACTATGAGAGCAGTGACTCTTAACCCAGACAGTTAAGATTTGGGCCAAACAGGTATATGTGATGAAACTCACCATAAAGCTTCATAAAACTGAAAAGTTTAAAAGGAGTGAGGAGATGTATGCTTACAGCTGTATGCATACGTTTTGCACAATATTTTGGCACATATTGATAGCAACTGAAGAGTGTTTGTGTTTTTTTCTTTTTGGGTTGTACAGGATTATGATCAATATTTCACATTCAGCCTTGTTCGAGCTCTTTCATCGCCAGAACTGATCAAACAACATTCTGTGTTTCTCCAGTATGACGATAATTAACTATGTTGTAGCATCAAAGAAAAAACATTTGTAGCAGTTATTTAGTGAGAACTATATGTGTGAACACCTCCAGTGGAGTTTTCCTGTGGATTTAAGTTTTACGCTTGGACTTACTTGCATGTAACCTGATAATAAGCCATTCATGCATTAAAAGTTTGTTTGCTCACAATTCAAAACACATCGATCTCGGCACGCTGGCATGAACTTGATGGTCTACTTCCAGTCACAGCAGGGAAAGGAGCAGCTTGCCATTCAAACTCCAAAGTGAGCAGAATACAGATGAAGTAAAGGATTTATTTTCACCTATAAAGAGTGGTTGTGTTCATGTATTTTACATTTAGATCTCACTCCTCTTTCATCAGCAATTCTGATTTAGGAGTAAACATTTTATGTGCACTGTGGAGACACAAATATTAAAGTGTTTACGTGTTTGTGAGATGAGTTAGAGTTAGTGTTTTTTAACCCGACAGTCCTCACAAACACACTCATAAGTGCTTGTTGCCATTTAGTGGACTAGAGTCCAGATGTATAAAAGACCAGTGTGGAGGATTTATTGGCATCTGGTGATGAGTCCAAGCAGAAAGCAAAGAAATACTTAAGTCTTGAGTTGTAGCCCTGCTAGGGGGGTTTGAAGGCAAATTTTGAAGACCATCGTATAAATCCACACATTAGGAAAGAGTGTCAGTCAATCAATCCAACACAAGATCATAAATATGGCCAAAATCTAATCTGCGCCTCATCTCCTGCACATTTTCTCTCTGGAAAGATTCTGATAGATGATGGCATTAGAGAGCAAAAAGAATCAGGAAATCTCCAAAATATTTAGCAGCACAATATCTGAGGAGGCTGACATAGCTTGTCAGCTCTGCTGGCAAGATGATGCCCACCTCTGTTCACAACACACCATGATGCAACTCAGTATTTTTAACAAGTTGTCGCTTTAATTTAATGCTTTAAGGAATATAATGTAGGCCCAATAAAAAATTTAAAAAGGCAGTAGGTAGTTACGGGCCTGCTTCCAAGCATCTAGGAGAACCTGCAACAGCACCAAATCGTGCAAAACACAGAAGGCCCTCTCTAGAGCATTCAGTTTGTCCACTATGGGCTACTGTATAAACATGGCAGCCTCACCTTAAAGAGGACCTGCACCCTCTCAAGATATAAAGGGCTCATTCTAATGTAACAAAAAGCACAATGATTCTTATTATTAGGCGATTATAAACTAATCAAAACAGAATTATGAATATTATGTTTCAGTTTTCATATTCTGACAATAAGTCTCCCTACAGCTTACACACTGAACCTTTAAAATAAATGCTGCATTTAGGTTGAAAAAACAGTTCAAATCTTGTTAAAAATCATAATATATGCAACTCTGGTGACATTGTTGGTCTGTTGTATAAAGATTAGAATAAATCCAGGCATACAGCACTGAAACACCTACTTACATTTTCTCTGGCTGAAACTGAGCAGCTTTATGCTGCATGTTTGTTCAGAGACACTTTTTTTTATAAAACTAAATAGGCTGCAACAGCATCATGACAGAAAAAAGCAAAAACAATTTAGTGTTTGTGTATCTCTGTGCACCAGAATGTGTGACGGGTGTGTGTGAGGACAACACAACTTGAACAAAATTGAAAAAGTGTTGACTGTCTTGATTACTTCTGGTTTCATGTCAAGTCAAACAACCTTCATATATATGAACAAATATGATTCATATGAAGAATTCTGTACATACACATGTATACACATGAACTCTAGTTAAATTATACATATATACTATTACTTTCCTTATTCTTTGGGCAAAGTGAGGTTACCCCACAGAGGGTAAATACATTCAAGAAATTGTGAATGATGCTGGTTGCCGGTTCAGCCTGGGAAATGCCATGTTCTTATATTTCTACTGTACATGCTGTGGCTCAGGATGAAGTTGTTTTGGCTTTCTGTCTGGGGAAGGTATACTGCAGTGGTTGTGTATGGGCAGCAGGGAGTGCTAAAGGCAAAAACCCCTCACTTCTCTTCTTCAAGAAAATGTGAGCATCCCTGTGGAAATTCTGTGCAGGACTGAGAGGGTCAGATAAAGTTTGCTTGCCCCTCAAGTTCAGGGTGTGTGTGTTTGATAAAGTTCTCATAGCAAAGATCTGAGACTAGCAGCAGTCTCAGCAGTCCAAAACACTCCTCCAAATCTTGCTGACAGTGGATGACGAACGGATAGAGTTAATATGGGCAAAGCTAATGAATATGAATGAGGTAAATGAAAGCTGATGAATGTTATCCCTTATCTCCATAAAGATTGGACAATTCCCTTGAACCTCTGCCAAGGACACACACAATAAAGAACAAATTTGAAGAGTTAGCTTGTCGAGCAATTTGATGGACGTTGATAGGGTTACATCACAAAGCAGTGATATATAATATCTGGATGAGAACAGAGTATGATCTGAGCTGAAACACTGAGGAGGGTTGCAGTTCACGTTTTAATAGTTTGTCCATCGTCATGGAAATTGCGAAAAAAAATCAATGTAGATTTTTTTTAACAATATCCTGGGGCTAATATACACATTAGAGTTATTAAAATGAATATGTCTATTAGGGTCTTTTCTTCCCGAGAGACCACTGCCAGCTGACGAAGAGATATATACTCTCATTTTCCTCTTCATTTTCCTGGTGTCAGATCAATCATGCACCATCCCAAGTCAAGGTGAAACCCATCAAAGTGTCATTCCGGCATTGTCAATGATTCACAGGAAACTCCGACACACAGACGGGCAGGCAGACAAACAGAAAGACAGCATCAACAAGCGAGTTAGGGGGAAACAAACAGCCATGATGCCCGGAGAGATTAATCTGCTTTACTGCCAGTCCTCAAGAGCAAAACAGGGGGGAAATTCACTGTGAACACAACTCCCAGCCGTAAAATTGGCTCATAAACATCATCGGGCCGCATGCAGAAAGTGCTGAGATAAAGTCTGTCCAATCTGTAAGATAAGATAAGTTGGTGAAACTTTGCTCTGAAGGTGTTAGCTTCAAAAAGCTCAGGTGAGATGCCAAGAGGTGGATGTTCTTGTAAATGAGTGTTTCAGCTGAAGCACACAGTCAGTCGAGGAAGGATCTGTGTCAAGGAAGCGTTTGCCATGCTGTGGACCGGGAGCGTCTGCGTCCTCCTCTGGGCCTCGTCCGTCCTCGGGGCTCCCGCAAACAAACAGAGACAGAAAGTGCTGCTGATCTCCTTCGACGGCTTCCGTTGGGATTACGACCGCGATGTGGACACGCCGAACCTCGACAAAATGGCCAAGGATGGAGTCAAAGCTCTGTATGTCACACCTCCTTACCTCACTGTCACCAGCCCTTCACACTTCACCCTCTTGACAGGTAAAGTGTTTCATTTTCTACAACAGTGCTTCCAGTTGGCAGGGGATCTGCATATCATGGCGGAATAGGAAACCGCTCAGAGTTTACTTTGGAAGGATTGAAAAAAGCCCCGGGAAAAAGGAATTAGTTGTAATTGAATGTCCCAGGGTCCAACAGCTTTTATAGCTGAGTAAGATAATTATGCTTGGATGACTGAGGGAAGAATTCTGTGCTCCCTTTCTTATTTTGACTCTCAAATCATCAGTGCCAGCTAAAAGAAATTTAACTTCCTTGAAATTAAATTCCTCTAATCTCCGAAGTTGGTCATAAGACCTTGTCCAAAAGCGTCATGCCACTCAGCCCGTTAAGTTGATAGAATTTTTAATGTGAATGTGTCACGCTATGAATAATGAGTGCCAGCAGACTGACAGTGATTCTCTTCTGTAGGCCGCTACATCGAGAATCACGGGGTAATCCACAACATGTGGTTCAACACCACCACCACCGAGAAGGCACCTTACTATCAGACTCAGTTTGTGAATGACTGGTGGGACAATGGCACTCTGCCTATCTGGATCACGGCGCAGAGACAGGTCTGTGCAGCACAATTTCCATCTTATCACTGTGAGAGACTGTTTTGCTGTTTACGGCACTAGAAACCATTTCTCTTGACAAAACACCTCTGAAAGCCTGCTGAATAATTTCAGGTAGATCACCGCAGTTATACTGCAAATCATTTTGTGGGTATAGATGTTAACTGCATACAAATGACAGCTGCTGTAAGGCTGCCTAAATGGTTCAGGAGTAGATGTAAGAAAATTAATGAAAACCCAGCAACTACTGATTTGGCGTCCTTGAATGTTGACCCACAGTATCAACAGAACCTTTGGCATGCTTGTAAATATGTCAAGTGCATGTGTCATATTGTGCGTTAATGTTAATGTATCTTATTTTCCAGGGTCTAAAAGCTGGCTCCCTTCACTTTCCTGGCACGGCTTCCAGTTACCAGGGACAGGTTGCCATGGTGCGGGAAGTGGAGCCACTGCTTTACGACTACAAGGACGAGAACGCTTGGCGAGACAACTCAGATAAGGTGATGGGCTGGTTCAGAGATCAGGATCTAGACTTTGTGTCCCTGTACTTTGGCGAACCAGACGGCACAGGCCACAGATACGGGCCTGACTCCCCGCAGCGTCGGGAGATGGTCCAGCAAGTGGACCGAACCGTGGGCTACATTCGACACTCGGCCGAGCAACACGGGCTGACCGACCGCCTGAACATCATCATCACAGCGGACCATGGCATGACCACGGTGTTACGCAGTGGCCTGGTGGAAGAGATCACCCTGTCCAAGATCCCGGGCTTCTCATTCAGGGACCTGTCCTTCCACCTGGTGGATTACGGCCCTTCTGGGATGCTTCTGCCAAAGCCAGGCAAGCTGGAGAAGGTTTACAACGCCCTGAAGGGAGCTCATCCACACCTCCATGTGTACAAGAAGGAGGATATGCCAGAGCGTTTACACTTCTCCAAAAATGATCGTATCCTCCCCATCATTTTATGGGCCGATACTGGATACCTAATCAACGGGGTGCGTTGACAGATAAAATCAAATTGTCTTTATATCTTTATTGCACAAGATCTGGTTGGCCTGTAAACCAGGAATCTTTGCAGAAATACAGCTGCTCGATGTTATACAACTAGAGTTCAGACATGTCAGATGGTATGTTTGCTCCGACATCACTTACTCGGGTTTGGCCAGAAATGAAACATGCTGGAAAGTTTAAAACCATAAAGAGATGTGCAGCAGCAGTTTTCTGCCCACTGTAAGTCCTATTGATTTACCCTTTAAAGTAAACAGTTACCTCAGGTTGCCCTTTGTGCCCCATCAACGTGCCAAGTTGCCAAGTGCAGCTTTAAACCAGCAGGAAAATGTGAAAACATGACTTTAACGAAAGCGTCTACAGCATTTATTTATACATTTCATGCCTTAATGGCCCTGGTAACTTATTAACAGCTGTCAGAAACACATGTTATCATGCCCCGATTAAGTGGTTATAAGAAAATCAAATGACAAGAGCTGATATACTAATACAGACAAGGCAGGTTAACAACCTTTGCGTGCCATCCAGGTAATTCTAGAAATATCCTTCAGTCTTTGCTGCAATTACTAGTTGCATTGCACTCATAGGAATGAGAATGAAACTGGGCTTTTTTTTCAACCAGAAACAAGGACTTAAATTCTAATCTTAGTACATTACAATTTTAATCAAGTGCATTTGCACATCCTCGGGATAATCCAGGCCTGGCTGATGACATGCAGCGCTCTCAAATGCTTCATGAAGCTATTCATGCCTCGAAATTCAAAAATGAGCGTTTTCATTTGGCTCAGTCACTCCACTGTGCAGTAACTTTCTGCTGAATGTGTCAGTCAGTACTGAGGACCATCGAGCCATAACTTAATTTAAAGGAGAAAACTGTAATATAGTTACTGTAATAAAATGACCATGATATGTCCTCAGTGATCAGGGAAACATGCTAAGATTAAATACTGGCAACACTACAGCTGCTGTTTCCTCCTTTGAAATTTCTGTTCTGGGCTGGAATAACTGTTCTAGTTTGCCTGTTTGACGTTAATCAGAGTTCAAATTAATGCAGAATGTCTATTTATGAGTCGTAAGAAATAATTAATTGTATTGTAGAGGGCACAGATGTTTATAACAGTTAAATTGAGCAATATGTTAATGGTGTATTACAGGAAGTAAGACAGTTAGCCACTTAACTCAAAGTCCAGAGTGTGTGTTTTCAGAGCAGTGGGCTTTTGTTTTCAGGATAACAGGCTGGCAATTATGAACAGCTGATCAACTTGGAGGCAGGAGTCCAAATTACAATATTGCAGCTGTCTTGCACTCCTGCAGTGTTCCTAAACCCTGCCTGAGCTTCCTCCAGTCGTGGGAGGAGAGGGCGAGGGGAAACGTACATATTGCTCCTTTAAAGACTAAAACAAACAAATCATAAAATTCTCTCAAATGCTGGATATGAGGAAAATAATCAGTCCAGTGAGACCACTGATGAAGCAGGTTATCTAGAGTCGATAGTCTATAGTCTTTTTTTCTCTTCTTTTATGGCCACTTTGACTTTAACTCCCTTTAGTTTCATCTGAACAAGGATAAGCTTGCTGAGGATGTTGCATAATTGCTAAAAGATAACCAGGGATTCTACAAACCAACGTTTCCATCACATTTTATTGGTAACGAACATATACTACAACATTATCAAATGTATTTATGTCTTATAAATCTTATAATTTTAGGGATGGAGTTAAATCCTCATTTAGCCACTTTCATGGGTTGATAGTAGTCTCAAAGAGAAAACAGGCTTTCATTCTCCAGCATGGAAACCTCTCTTTCACTTAGCCAATACCTCCCTCTGCTGACTGAGTAAGAGTAGGCCAAGATGTGTGAATTCTGTTGCTGATATACTGCTAAAATCACTGGCTTATATAAGATACAGTCACACTTTATTTTACAGTGCACTAATAAGACATTGTGCTTTGTACCAAATTAGACAAAAGCTAGAAATGATGTGTTCTTTATTAGACAGTATTAGACCCTTTATTAGACCCTTATTAGAGGGTAATAAGGGACACATTAGAATCGAACTGTACTGTCAACTATTTTTTTGTTTCCCATTGTTAGACCTTAATTAAACTTTAGAAGAGGGTGATTTAGGACAAATAACAACAAAATTTGACTGTAAACTAAACTGAAGGATCTAATAACAGGACTAATACTCTAATAAAAGCAATATAATTTCTTGTTTTTGTCTAATTTGATTAAAAAAACTCCTTGTTACGGTGTAGCTGTGTTTGTTTACTGACTAATACAGATCATGGTATGTCTAGCTTTTGTCTAATTATATAGAAAATACAGCTTGTAATGTT
Source organism: Lutjanus erythropterus (assembly GCF_056507025.1). Taxonomy (NCBI): domain Eukaryota; kingdom Metazoa; phylum Chordata; class Actinopteri; order Lutjaniformes; family Lutjanidae; genus Lutjanus; species Lutjanus erythropterus. Next base: position 4,865,719 of record NC_139335.1, read on the forward strand.
TTATTAGAGTACTGTAAAATAAAGTTACAGTCTAATTGAATCTAACAAACTGTGTCACACAAGTCATGTTCTCCATCTCTGCATGTCCCCGCAGTATTTCCCCGTCCAGTTCAACAGGGGCGAGCACGGCTTTGACAACCAAGACATGGACATGAAGGCCTTCTTCAGGGCAGTGGGTCCAGCGTTCCGCAAGAACCTGGAGGTCGGGCCCTTCGAGTCGGTCAACGTCTACGCCTTGATGTGTCACATCCTGGGCATCGAGCCGGAGGTCAACGACGGCCACCTGAATGCCACCAAACACATGCTGGTTACGAGCGCCACGACTCGGGGTGAGTTTGTTTCAGACTAATGAGTCTCTCCCTGTGGCCTCGAAAGTGTGTCGCTCCAACACCTGCTCCCTGCATTACTAGGCCATTCATCCATCATTTCCGACTTCACATATGTCCAAATCAGTCGTCGAGCTGCTGTAGGTTGAAACTAGTGAGTACATCTGGCGTTGCTTAAGGTAAGTTTGGAAAGATTTTTGGAAAGGAGGTCTCGAGATCTGCAGCCGTCTGACATTAAAGCCTCTGGAAATTTGGCTTGAAATAGTAGAAATGCACATATGATATCAAAAGCTGAGTAACTTATTAAAGGATAGATCTGTAATATATTTACTGCAATAAATCGTGTCATCACAGATTGAGGAAACATGCCAAGCTGAATTACTGGCTTCTCTGACAACAACGCTACAGAACCATCCTTTGAAATTTGACGTTAATTAGAGCTCAAATTAATGCTGAAGTTTGCCAAAGGAGTAAATGTCTGTTTATGAGTCATAAGAAATCACTTATAATGTTTCAGAAGGAGCAGATGTTTATAACGGTTAAATCGAGCAAAATGTTAATGGAGTCTGGCAGGCAGTAAGGCATGCAGTCACTCAACTCCAACTCCAGAGTGTGTATTTTTAGAGCAGTGGGTTTTTGTTTTTGGGATAATGAGCTTAACTTTACTTTGACAGACAACTGACAGTTATAAACAGCTGATCAGCTTACAGAGGAGGTACTTGTCATCATTTGTTATTGTCGAATTATGATGTTAAACTTGTCTTGCGTTCCTTCGGCGTTCCTGTGCCTGCCTGAGCTTCCTCGTGTCTGGGGAGGAGGAGGCGGGGGAAACAACTCGCTTCAACCATAGATCATGTATTAAATATGATTTCAACCTGTTTAATATACAGTCTGTGGCTCCAACTTGCTATTTGAACTGTAGTACTCACTTTTAGATGCACAATTATTGCTCCTTTAAGCGTCCACAAAAAAAACCAAACAGTTCAAAAAACAGCTCATGAAATTAAAATAAAAAATAAATTGTTATTAACTACATTCACAAGATGAGCTCTGCTGATGTGAAGTGGACAATGGCTGCAAATTCAGGGGAGCGTGCTGGGTGGTTTCAGCCTGTTGTTATTGCGCCATCATGTGGTTCGCTGATGCAACATGGTGCCTGAGTAGAAGCAGTACTTTGGTTACTGCAGGTTTCACAGTTCCTGAAGATCCAGTTACTTCTCTTAGAAAAAAACAGAAGAAAATAAAATAACAAAATTCGTAAAAAATGTCAGCTCAAAAAACTACATTAAACAATTGTTCAAATGTGAATCTATTTTCTGTTTAGTTTCAGCTGTAGATGTGAATAATCACCAAAATGTCTTCATCGGACTGGCTGCAGTGGCTGGATTCCTTGCTGTAGTTTTTGCAGTGATGACGTCCTACAAAGTACTCAAGAGGACACGCAAGAATAAACGGTAACGACCGAGTAATTTAAAAAATAGTTTTATTTGTCTTAATTGTTTGTCTGCTGTGTGGGGCTGGTTGATAAGTGTCAAAACTATTCGAAAAATACTTTTAATGTTAATATTCATTCAAAATCGCTGTAATCATCACATCAGACGAAACTCTTCTCAACAAAAACTGGTCACACTTTATTTGAAGGGGTGTGCATAAGACTGTCAATACACTGTCATAATCATGCCATGCACCTGATATGAACATGAAGGAGTCTTTAAGCTGTCATTAGGTGCCATTCTGTCAGTTATGTCATTTTTAATGTACAGTTGACACTGCTTTATATCAAAATGTCAAAAATGTCCTTGGTATGACATCAGCCCAGACAATGTCTTTGTCATGACATCAGAAAATAAATAAATAAAGTGTTTAGCTTTATGTTTTAAAATTACATTAAAGTCTGACCATTATAAGTGAGCCATGAATTTTCCTTGACCTCAGGTAAAGTGGTACTTTTTGGACCTGTCATAAAGATGTCATTAAGTTTTATCACACAGTGAAAAGCTTTTATAACAGTGTCATGAATAATGTCCTGGCTGGACTTCTAATAAAGTGCTATCATTTGGACATGTCATGATTAAATGATATAGATAAAGTACAGTTGTACCTGATGGACAGATAACATGTAGCTAGTTTATTTGTTTTTCGGTCCACAGTCCTCTGAGGTCACTGGGATTAAGTTTTTTATATCGTTGGTTGTATTGTGTTTTTATTATACTTTTAAAAATGTATCTCCCTCCCTGCCTTTTAATTACTTTTTTTGTATTTTTCACTTTCATTTAAAAATATTTATTATATGAATGGACCTTTTAATCTGTATGAAGCACGCTGTGTCTGATATGTGCAACATAAACAAACAGACTGCAACCAGAGTTAAAAGGCTTAATCATAGTTGGCAAATATGTGCACAACAAAGACGTGTGCAAATGGTGGCCAGTTTGACAGGTTGGCTCTCGGCACTCCAGAGCTGTGTCAGCTAATTAGACAGCTAGCTACACGGCTAACGGAGCCAACTCGGTAGCACCAGATACACATAACAACAGACAGCAGTTAGCCTACTTTAACAAAAAGTAATTTGGTCATGACTAACTCTGTCAGCTAAATCAGCTTCATACTGTACTTTGTTGCCAAAGTGGCCTTATTATGTTTAATGACCTCTCTATGACAAGGCCAAATGGTAGTACTTCATAATGTCAGTTTGTCATAACAAAGAAATCTCAAACAATGTCAATTTTGGATTAAAAATGACATAACTCACAGAAGAGCGCTAAATGACGACAGTCATAAACACACTGTTCATGACACGTCTTCCCCAAAAACCTTAACTATTCACAATTATTCACTATTATTTAATAATCATGAAATAACAATTAATAATTATTTTTTCAACTTGTCAAATCATCATCAAATGTTGTAAAACAAAATATATTTCTACCACTTTTATACAACTCTGCTGAAAGTTTATCAACAATAATATATTAATATTTCAGCTGTATTGTTTTTCTTTTTCAGATCGGGAAGTTCAAAACATCTTCCAGACAAAGAAAACACAAAACAAACTTCATTTTGATCACCATGCAGCAAAAACGCACCACAGTCAAAGTTGAGAAGCGGACAGTCATTTTATTCCACGTGAGGAAATAATCTGTGAAATGCTCCAGGAACCAAAGAGCGGAATTGGGGGAACAGAATTAAAGTAATAAAATAATTTATTTTGTTGTCCTGCGTAATTTGTCGAAATGTCTGATGCAGTGTGTGAGTGAAAAAAGGTTTATGTGCATTACTATCAGTCTGTTTCAAGTCATTCAATGATTAAATGTTTGAATGAATACGTTTAATTTAAATATCATGCATTTACTTGTCTTAAAATTGTGCACAACTGTTACTTGCCTTCAATGAGAGCATTTTTGCCCCTGAACATAAAGCAGCTAGACTATCTGCTGATCGCTGAGGCTTAAATTATTTTAAATTCTTAACATTTATTTTTAGATATGATTTGAGAAGGGTGATCAATATTTTACGTTCTCTACTTTCACTTACAACAAGTGAACATGTTACGGTCAGAGGACGGTGGCTGCCAAGGGACATATTTAAGGAACCACATTCTCATTTGCCCGCCTCTCTTCGCATAATAGCGTGAAGTTAACCGCGACAGCACCACACGTCCGGTTATGACTTTCAAAATAAGACTATGTGTGACATTAAATCAGATATTAGCATTGCAGAGTTTCTGATGCACGTTTGATGGAAACTTTGATTCTAGGGTGATTGGTTGTATTCTTATTTTTTATTAAGAAAATAATGCATTATGAATAGACCAATGTTTTGTAGCAATGGCCAATAGTGAAAAACTCACTTTCATTAACTGAACATTTTAATCAGCTTACTATCCATTATATTTACACGTTAAATTTTGAAGGATTTTTTTTTATTATTATTGCTTAAATCAGTTTACTAAATGTGCATGACAAAACTCATATTAATATAAGTTTTTAATTAATTAATTATGGGCTAGTTTACTGACTTTTTTAAGTTAAAAGCGTGTCTAGTGCTCGGCTGAGATGCACGCACACATCTCCACAATCACAAAACACCTTTCATTTACGTTAAACAGCATGAGAGCATGTGTGTCTAAAATTCTCCTCATTAATAATGAATAAGGATTTATTGTATAAAGCCTAATATATATCAACAGACCTCCAAAGTGCGCACAGGACGGGATCACAGCTGTCAGATCAGTCAACATGACAGCTGGAGCAGCTGTAGTGTTTGTGTCTGTGTGTGCATTGGGATCCACAAAACAGAGATTAAACAATTATGATCTATAACATACAAACTGAACAAGATGTTATATATGACCTTGAGAGAAAAAAGTCTGTGTACTTCTTTCAGAGTCTGATGCTGGCTATATGTGTGTAATTTTGCACACAGGCAATCAAACTTCAGAAACACTTTCTGATTGTATTTCCTCCACCCACATTAGTGTTAGTGGGGACAGAGGAGCTAGAATGGGAGGAGGAGATGAGGATGCGAGGGAAGAGGAGAAGAAGGAGGAGCCGCCATAAGAGTGCACCTCAAACCGGCTCAGATGAACGTCCAGTTGGATTGAGCTTCGTCTGGGTCGGCTCGCCTCTCCTCTCCACCGTACCGTCTCTCTCCCCAACTCCTCACTCCTCTCCCCGACTCCTCAGCCAGCAGAGCTGCATAATAATAATAATAATGATGATAATAATAATTTAGAAAATACAACACAGTTTCAAAGTTTTTGAAGCTTCTTAAATGTGAATATTTTCAGGCTTCTCTGACAGTAAACTGAATATATTGGGCTTTGGGAAACACTAATTGACATTTTTCACAATTTTCTGACATTTTAAAACAAACTATAAATTGCTACTGTTTTGTTCACAAAATATGTTTTACACTTGGTGTATAGGCAATTAAAGAAACTATTTAGTGCTGCCACAATTATTAACACAAATTATCAGTCTCCTCTACTTGAGTACAGACTTTTCCCACCACTGGTAAAAACACTGTTTGAAAAAAAAAAACTATAACAACCTCGAGTCAATGAAGAACTTTATTTTGAAGGCAGAACGATAAGCATCCGGTCCTGCGCGAGCGTAATCGTGATTGGCTGGACGCGCCTCTGGTCTTTTGATAAAGGATTCTTATTCGGGGCGAAGGCAGACATGGAGGAGCTCAGCGCCGTGGGAGAGCAGGTTTTTGATGCGGAATGCATTTTAAACAAACGACTCAGAAAGGTCCGAGCTGGGAAGCGTTATAACTGTTGTCCGACTGGTTTGTGGCGGCTGTTCTCAAACGTTCCTCGTGTATTTGGTTCTCTTGCAGGGAAAGTTGGAGTTTCTGGTGAAGTGGAGGGGGTGGTCATCCAAGTAAGTACAAGTGGAGCTGCTGCTCAGCCCGAAACAATGAAAACAACAACAACGTGTCGCTTGTTGCTTTTAGTCAAACCCGTCTTTTTTTCCGTCAAATTTCCGGGTCTAAAATGTAATATATTACTCGATATCATCACATTTTGTTCGTAGCCGCAGTTTGTTCAAATACAGCTCACAAATACTGCCTTTTCATTTGCTTTCTTTTGTTCATAACATCTAAAATTTGGGAAGTTAGCGGAAAGCCGAAGGATTTTTGGTAATTTATCAATTTTTATGCGTTTTAATCGCTCTATTTATTCAGATAATCGTGTTTAATTAATTTTATTCCTGACTTTTGGTAAGTTTTTTGTGTGCAACTCGAAACAAAATTGCTAGGATTATTTAATATTTGTCTTACACTACCTTCCATAATGTTGGAATCGTTACAAAACCCCGATTTTAAGGTAGTTCTCATTTTTTTCATGTGCATTTATGTTGCTGCTTGTAAGGCTCCACTGTGCCTGCATTTCTTGTCACTTGCCCTTTCTGTTCACTCCACATTGTTGCTGTAATCCACCATCAATGCACACTGTTGCCTGCCAGCTCCATGGCTTTCTGTTAGAACCACATCCTTTGTGTGTGTGTGTGTGTGTGTGTGTGTGTGTGTGTGTGTGTGGAGAGGGAGGGTGGGGGATGATTATTTCACTGGTGACTGCTGATCAGAATAGGCTATTCAACAACAAGTGATGAGGAGAGAAAGGTCATTACTCATGCATGTAGTTCAGATCACTTCGAGAATAAAACAAAGAACGTGTCAGTTTTCAGTTTGTTTCTGCAGCTAGACAAGTTTCTATCCTCCCAAATTTGTGCAAATAATCCAGTTATATTAGACACCCCTGATACTGCTCATCATGGGCACATAGATACTTAAAAGTGGGGAAATTTGTACCATTTCTTGCAATATAGAGCCCTCAATCATGACCAATAAAGCCGCTCTTTCACTATAAAACTCAGTTTATAATGTACTATTCGTTTTTCATCATGTTCTGTACTTTCAGCAGTGAGTGGCAGATAAACGCACACAAAGAGCAACCATTTACTGCACACTGCTGTTAGAAACAGAGTACAGTTAGCCTGGTCGGCCACACATACACACATTATTGTACCATTAATCACACCGACGACAGCAGTCAATGTTGGATGGCCGTATAATATTTTAGCAGCGACCCAGTGTTTCTGTAGTCGTGACAAAATGTAAAAAATATATATATACTTGCAGTTTTAATCAAACTAAAGCTTTCTGTGCTCTGCGTGGGAAATATTACACCAAACTCCCTTTTAAAAATATGAAATATTAACAATTTCTTGCACGTACATAAAAACGTGTAACTTTATAAACTGAAAATAAAAGGGGTCATATGTCGACAGTCTTCTTGTCAATTCGGCTTCTGTTAAATCCATGAAGGTAAACTGTACTTCTGGACAAAATTAAGATTTTGGATGTTGTCGCCTCAACCTTTTACCAGCCCCTCTGTTGGTCAGCTGCCCTATTTTAGTCAAAGATAACCATGAGAACTGTAATTTCTCACTAAAATACTTGTTGTTTGGTGAATCAGCTGACAGATGCTTGGACAGATGCAGTACAGTTCAGCTAAAACAAAGCAAATGGTACACTTGATTAGTTAAGAAATTAAACAGCAGTGGTTCTTGCAACAGTGTACAGGTGCATCTGAAAATCAGCGTTATTTTTGCTATCTGAAACACATCCCATGCTGTGCCGTCACAAGCACAGCAACGTTGTCGTTCTCATGACTTCCCATAAATGGCAGAGCTCTTCCATGACCTAAAAATGTTCTTCCTTCCTGGTGCGTTTGGTGCAGTTGGGTTTTTACCACAGCTGTGCTCGCGGTGGAAAGAACAATAACTCAAAACTGAATCTGATTTGGTTTCGGTGGGAGGCAAATTTTAAATTACCTTCTGCACTGAAAAAAGCAAAACTTTCCCGTATATTTCTGTATAACTACCCCAGAAAATGCATCTAATACTTAACTTTACACTTTACCCTGCATTCCCATTTTTATCCTCAGCAAACTGATATGAGATGAGATGAAACTGAAATTTCTTATCCTGATTAGAGTTACCACAGGTATCAGTGTTATTATCATGATATTGTTAAAATGTGCTCAAATTGATCAGAAAGAACTGAAATCATTTCACCAAATTGTATATTGAAAACCTGTTTTTAAAGCGCGTCGATCAAAAAGTTTTAATTACAAGTAAATTTTGAAACAGTAATTGCTGGGAATTTTATCACGGTCTATCGTGAAACCGTATTCGAATATTCAAAACCTGCCCACTTTCTCACCTCTGTACAGCTAGTCAGTTGCTGCATAACACGGGTGTGATCGGAAACGCAGCCAGTTTCAGTCAAAGATTCACATCGTTCAAGTCGTTGACTCTGCATGTAAAGCTTTCACATTAAGACTGACATGGATATTTCATAATCAGTTGTTGAATTAGACGGTACAGACCTGTGGACACAAGCGGTTGATAATAAACTGACATGCAATGAAAAAAATGAGAATTAACAGGTTTGTCTCGATTTCAATATCGAATCGATCAAACTGAGCTTTCAATTTCAGAATCGGTGATGTTCCCACTACTTTTTTCCCTCTACACTCCCACCTACTTGCGGTGTCTGGCACACGTACGATACCAGCATTTGATAACACTGAAAGTACTGAAGCTATAAAAATGAAATGGCATGCAGCGAAACCACACAGTGTGAAGCGACTTCCTCTGTACAGGCAGTTTGTGCAGGTTGTTGATTAAGAAAAAAAAGAAAATTATCCTGTTTGGTCTGTGTAGGACTTTTTCTTTTAGCCGTGGTATTGAAAGGTATAGAGTATAGTTTTTATTCTAGTATTGTATCAAAGTTTAAATTCTGGTATTGTGACAATCCTCGGCGATAACTTACCAGCCGTTATATCACACTTGATACAAAATAGACTTGATACAGAAAGTTTTGGGAACGTAAATGACGTTGAAATTGTCCGAAGATATTTAAATTTCAACCAGTTTCAATTTCAACTGGTGTATTTGTCTATTTAAAAGAAAGCTGTCCTAATTTAAGGTATCATTTTCTTCATTACTGTGAAATAAAAGATTTTAGTTCCTGCTCTGTTTTGAGCTAACTGTCTTCCTCAGCCGATACTTAAATAATTTGATTAGACAGATTGGATATAGTGTGTTCACAGCTGCTGGAACAACAGACCCCTGTTTCCAAATGAAGAAACTCAGTTGAGAGGTCGTGTTCTGTATTTGGGGTCACTGCTGAGGCCTGGAGGACACATTTAACCTTCCCAGGCCACCTTGACGTGACGTGTGACTGTCTTCATGTCCATTTATTTCAGACACAACAGCTGGGAGCCCCAAGAAAACATCCTTGACCCGAGACTGTTGGCTGCGTTCAACAAGAAGTGAGTGTCCTAATGGAGACATTAAACACATCATGAGTGGTTTATCTATCACCTTTAAAGTTAGCCGTGTAACACTCAGACACACATTAAGTGATATGCGTGCAATCTTAGAGATAAATTTAATTTTTATCTATGATCTTGATTTCTTATAACCCCAGAAAGTAAAGTTGAAATCTGAAGCCCTAGATGTAGTCGTGAGTCATGTGATATTCCAGGCTACTGATTGACCACATATCACAGTTTTTATTTAAATTTGTTGGCTATCTTCTTCTATTCTCTCTGTTGTAATCACTGACAATTAAGTCAAAAACAGTCTACAAAAATGTGTTTTTTACAAGGAAATTTTGGAGTTATTGCATTAGTTAATGAATAAATATTCATCCCTCACTGATCATTTGATGAAATCTGGTTTTTTTTTTATGTAGAGAGCAAGAAAAGGAGCTTCTGATACGGAAGAAAGGGAAAAGGCCGAGGGGACGACCTCGGAAAATCCTAGTAAGTACACGTTAAAGCAGAATATGATTCTTTGATGGCGTAGTATCGTACACAGTATCTAATTTTTGCTCTTGCATTTAGGAAAATGTGCCTGAAGCGCCAAAGTCAAGCAGCTCTTCATCTGGCTCATCATCCTCATCCTCTGATTCCTCATCCTCGTGCTCCTCCTCTTCATCCTCATCAGACGACGACGATGACGACAACAGCCACGTCAAACAGCCAAACCCGGGCGTCAGAACGCGAGACCTCCATCCCGTCCCCCAGAAGAAGGCGCAGATCGTCGTGGCGAAGCAGGAGCCCCCAAAGAAACGGAGCAGGAAACCTCTGCCCTCCGACGTGAAGGACTTCCAGCAGAACAAGGGCCCTCGCAAGATCCTGAAGACATCCAAAGATGCGGATCTTCCGGGCGCGATCAAGAAGCCGGTTCACCCAGCGAGCTTCACCTTCATGGGTTTCCATCGGGGCTCAGCGAGGGATGCAGTGGGTGGTCAGAACAGGAGCTCTCTGACCCAGGGTGGGGCTGTTGGCAGGGCAGTCCAAGCGGCCTCCCCCGCCCTGAACAAATCCAGTCAGAGCCGGAATGTCACTGAGGGTAAACTGTCCATCTCCAGTATGAACAGCGGGACAAGTCTGGATTTGAAAGCAGCTGCTAGTAAATCAAAAGGGGTGGCAGCGTTGAATTTGAATACATCCAAACACCCCATTCAAGGAACCACTCAGCATACACTAAGTTCCCCCAATGGACAAAAGAAACCCCAAGCCCCTGTGTCAACACTGCAACGGATACCCAATACTAAAGCCGTGGCGTCCTTACCGTCCAAGAACGCCTCCTCCAATCAAGGTTCTGGTCCTCAGCCTCTCAACCTTCAGAACAAACTGGTGCAAAGCAGTGATGCTCCTGGAAATGGCACTACCCCGGTATCAGGCCTGAGAAATGCAACAAACCCAGCGAGGAAAACTAACGTCACGCAAAATCAGGAGTATAATCCTCCCAAGAGTCCGGCGACCCCTGGAAGACTGCAGGCCAGGAAGAACCAGCCTGGGGCGGACAGCGTCAAGGAAGCAAGTGAAATCCAGACCCCCAGAGTCCAAGGCAGGCTGGAGAAGAGCGGCGTGCAGAAGTCCTCCGCAGAGGTCCAGAGCCAGCAGGACAGGTCAGCCTCCAAAGACGGCAAGAAAGCCAAAATGAACGACATGAGCACGGGTGAAGACGAGACCAGCTCAGACTCTGATCAGGACTACGCCGGAGAGAATCGCTCGGTGGCGGTCCAGAACCAGGACTGGAAGCCCACGCGGAGTCTGATAGAGCATGTGTTCGTAACGGATGTCACTGCTAATCTAGTTACTGTCACGGTCAAGGAGTCGCCAACCAGCGTTGGCTTCTTCAGCATTCGCAACTACTGACAGGACTCCGGACTCTGCAAACCAGATGGTTTTTAAAGCTAACAGTTCATGGGGAGTTCATGGGGAGTTAGATAAACCTTTGGCTGGAGAATCCCTGAAGAATCCATCGCGGAAGGACGTTGGAGGTTCATTTGCTCTTTGTTTTCTTTTAGGAGAAGTTTAAGTTTTAGATTTAAAGAAAAAGAAAAACAAGTTATTGTTTGTGATTATTTATTTGCTCATGTCTACAAATTGTTCAAGAAGAAACTGGAAGAAGGGTAATGTCTGGAGATGCAAGAGGCTGCGTTTTGAGTTAAACATTGTGTTGTTACAGTCCTGAAGAAAATAACGTAAATCGCATTCATCTTTTAAGGGGACAATTCCCCCCAAAAACAAATCTACATATTTTTCCCCCGCCTGTTGTGCTCTTTATCTGTGAGTTGCAGAGGTTTGAGGATATCAGCTCTAGAGATGTCTGCCTTCTCTCCAATGTAATGAGACTAAATGGCACCCGCCTTGTGGTGCTCGAAGCACTAGAAAAAAAAGCATTTGAAAAATTCAAAACCAATCCACAAACGACGACCTGGTTCCACAAGATAATCCACAGACCTTGTTGTGAGCAGTTTTGTGTAGGAACTACTTTCTTTCTAGTAGAAATGAAAATAGTCCTGGTAGATTCTAAAGTAGTTTTGATAGATTCTCCTGAGGAGAGAAGTCAGTTCCTACATGAAACTGCTCACTACAAGTCCCATTTGCACCAAAAAAATCTAGATGGATAAATAGCACTTTAGGCCAGGAAGCAAATATGTATTTGTTGATTTTGAGGTGAAGTGTCCCATAAGTGTCAAAAACAGAAACGTCATTTAAGTTGGTGAGTCTGTGAAATATCAACATTTATACATTTATATTGGTCCCTGCAGGATTTCATTAGTTCAGTGTTTCCCAAAATGTGTCTGCTTTCATACAGGAGGAAATAAACCAGAAAATATTCTTTTTTAAGAAGTTGGAATCTGAGACTTTTGACTTTTTTTGTAAAAAATATTACTCTGATCGATTATCAGAGTAGTTGGTGATTGACTTAATGCTCGACTTTTAATCGTTTGTAGCCCCAAACAAATGCAGCTTGTTCCAGGGACAGTTGATAAATTTCAATAACAGTGACAAACCTTGTATCCATTTCAGTATTCATGACAAAAATAGAACAAAAAAAAAACTTCAATGGGGGGCACTGCTATGATTGGTGAAGCTACACAGATCAGTCAAATTTGCTGAGAAGTTGCGGTGATCGAACAAAACTGCAGGGTCCTGCAGAATTCACCGGGATTAGTTGCATTTTTATTGATCACAACTTCCTGATTAATCTTGCTCTCCTCTGTGTTCGTTGAGATTATCTGTGTTGAACAACATTTTAGAGGAATGTCTCGGGTAAAGAAGTTTTGAAAGGGTAGACATGAGCAGGAGGGGTAGCTAGCTTCTTTTATGGGTAGCAGACATTTAGTTCATAATGTGTCAAGTGTTGTGAATCCATATCAAACAATAGCTAATGTAAACCAGTTTTTAATTCTTAGTATATAGTATTATTTGTTTTACTGTATCATAAATTAGCTACCTCCTTTTCTTTTTATGTTTGCTGCATATGTATATTCATTTCTCGTGGGACAAGAGAACCTGTCCCTCCAGGGTATACCATCATTCTGTCCATTTAATTGTTTTTTATATAGCTCTAAATGTATTGGACTTTAATGCTGTATAAAGTTGTGGTAGAGCCTTTAAGCAGCAGACAACAGCCCTAATTTCTGCGTGATGAAAAACTCCAACAGAGCAGCCTCTGACTTCCACGCTGTGTTGAACTGTGCACACCGTCATCGCCTTGAAAAGAAGTTTCATTCCACAGCGCAGCCAGTTTATCAGTGCGGTTTTCCAAATGGGCTGAAGCATGTGGGGAGTCAGATACAGTATCTGTGCTCCTCCCTGGGGTTCAGATAAGACTCGGTCCTGGCGGAGGTTTGTCACGTCTGTCCTTCGAGGTTTTAACCAGCAGCTTTGAATCTTCTCAGACTTTTCAAAAAAAACAGAGGATAAGTGCTCGTGTTGACACGGCCGGGCGATCGTGGAAGCTACACCTGACGATGCTTCTTATTTCGGTCTGTCAGAGCTGCTCATGAGCCTTTGAGGTCGATAAAGGCTTTGAAACCGCTGTGGGAAAGGTTGGGTGTGGATAACGCCTGACAATAAACCGCTCAGCATTGTTTGTCGCTGACCACAAAACAGATTTCATTCTGTCTGTTGCTACTGGTGTTTCAAATCGTCAAGTACTGAAATACCAGATTTGTTTTTTGTTTTTTTTAAACTTGCAGCTGCAGACGTTTCATTTCACCCGCCTGCATGGGTTCAGGAGCTGCAGGCCCGGCCTCCCAGAGTTAAAAAAAAAAAAAGGGTTTTTTATCTTCTGTAACGGAAAAGAAACCACAACAATGTGCGCTACTTTCTGCTCCCTTGAGAGGAGTTCAGCAACCAAGCACTTCGACTGAACTCTTCTGTCTAATCCTGCTCTGCAGACTGTGCCTTTCTTTCTCTCAAAGACTAAACACAAAAGGCATTACCCCAAAGATAGCTAGAATTTCAGGTTGTTCAATAAAGGAGTACCCCTAGAGCATAGCATGGAGACTGGACCAGTTTTATTGTCTTGTCTGTGTTGTTTTGAAAAAAAAAATCTGCTGGAAGATTTCTCACAAATGCATAGAACAGATAAATACTTGATGCCTTATTGAAACATTAAGAGCTGTTTAGACTAAAGTTAGAGGAGTAGTTTACATTCAGGATCAGCTGAAAAACAAAAGTGCACTCTCATATTACATGTTGCAGGTGAATTTGGTGACTTGCCAATAGAGCTCCAGTATAACTCCTTCAAAGTGCACCAGGCCGTAGATACAGATTAGTTTAGGCGCAATCAGAATGTCATTCATGACCACCATGTGATAGGCTATGGGGTTACGCAACGTGTTTATATGAACTTTTCTTTTTATTGCATCTGATTTCTTAATTGATGAAAAGAACAGATTTGGTATAAATATGTTTCCAGTTGTGGACTTTTTTTCTATACTAACCATCTCAATGAAATGTTTTCTTTACAATCTATTTATTTCAAATCAAGAGCCTTTCAGGGTAGGACAGTGTCATCAATCCTTGTATTGAGCCACTTGTCAAATCGACTAATAAATGGTACAACCTTACGTCTGACTTGGGTGTTTTATTAAGCAATTTAAAACATTTGTTGGTTCCTTAATCTTAAATTAGAGGATTTGCTGCTTTTTTCTGTTTTACATTGAACACGTTTGGACAAAACAAGCAGTTTGCAGGCTCTAACCATGGCTCCTGTTATTAGTGTTTTTCAGTAGCATTGAGGAGCAGTTCAACCTAAAATGAAAAAACAGAATTTTCCTCCCACATGTAGTGGTGTTTATCAAGCTAGATAGAGTTTTGGAGATATCTGCTTTCTCTCATATATAATGGGACTGTACTGCACTCGACTTGTGCTCAATGCACCAAAAAAATACATTTAGAAAACACAACAGCAGTGTCTCTTTCCAGAAATCACGACCCACTTAATCAAGATAGTTCACAGACCTTGTTGTGATCTGTTTCATGCAGGAGCTGCTTTCTTTGCACCGTAGAAACAAAGTACTGTAGCTCCTCATCAATCCTCAATTGATCAAACTGAGTGCCATCTGGTTCCATTATGTTCGAGAGAAGACAGAGATCTCTGCAGCAGATATCTCCGAAACTGCAACGTACACCAAAACCATCTAGATGGATAAATAGCACTACAGGCCAGGGGATAACTAAGGGTGTTTAACTTTGGGGAGAACAGTGTCAGAAAATTCACAGACACTTAAGATGTTAAGACTTGATACCTCTGAAGTAGTGTATTTGTAGTGTTTACATTTACAATTACTTATATTTCAAGGATCAGGCAATTTTTCTCTGCCATGAATCTGGAAACTGTCAGTCATGCCTCTGTAACCAGTGGTTTAGATTACTGTAATCCGCTGCTCTCCGTTCTGCAGCTCATCCAAAGTTCTGCTTCCCAGATTCTGACTCGATTGAAGAAACGCGACCATCTTCACCTCACACGTCCCGGCTTCCCTTCTCCGGTTATCTGTTGCTGTTAGACTGAGTTTTAAGATAATAATGTTATATAATAATAAAGTTTTCAGTTTCCAGCTGTGTCTTTCCTGACGTGCAGCATGTTGCCACCATTTGTTGTGTTGCTGTCTCACTGTTTATGATTTATGATATTTATGATATTACATTGGCTGAACTGTATGTAAACTGAAATACACAATACCAAAAAATGTTGTGGTGGGAATCCATAATGGTACGGTGTTACTTCAAGGCAATTATCCATTACTTAATTGTCAAATAAAGTACATTAAACAGTTGTCTTTTCTGTTTAGTTTAGTTTCATTTCGTTTTACAAACACAGAAAAAGTGCATTTTCTGACCATTTTTGTGGAGAGAGATGATGGAGCTGAACCATGTGCGGAAGACTGCAAAAACGGGGATCCAACATGGCCTCCAGAGAGTCATGTGACAAATTAAAACACCACTCTTAATTTCCTTAGACCTCAGCCTCTTTTTATAAAAGCACTGCACCATAATTGAGGAGGTATTGTGTGGGGGGTTAGGGTTAGGGCCAAAAGAAGCTTAAATGTCTTGTTTTTACTGTAAAGCACTTTATAAATGTGCATTGACAGGTGCTGTATAAGTTTATCATTCTTATTATTATTTGTTAGCACCACTGATAAATAAGTTGCATCCATTAAGAAGGAAACAATATGACAGAAACACAGTCAATAAGACTTACTATCTTATTTCCACTGCAACTCTCTAGTATGACTCATGGAAACTTGCACTGTAACAGCCACTAGATGGTGCTGTTGCACTTGAAGGTAAAGACACCAAAGAGTGCTCCAGTTTCTTAATTAACCATAATTACATAATCAGTTAGGCACACACTGGAGATTTAAATCCTTAAACTCAATGTATCTTATATGCAGCAAACATAAAATGACATTTTTCTGACTTATTGACATGAAAGTCTCTCAGTCCAGCACCACATTAGTGTTCTCTCTTTAATAGTACACCTATAAACCACACAGGGTTCTTTCCTCAACAATGGCTCCAGTTCTGAGTTATCTATGACCACCGTTTCTAATTTCAAGTGCTTGCCAAGAGAAATGTAGATGTCCTCTGTTTCCACTTCATCCTCATCTGATGATCTTGATAATGGTGAAAACCCGTACATGCCTCTGACATGCCAACACGTCCACTGTATGGCGAGTGATTAAATTTCAGCCACTCGTTCCATTTGATTTGCCTCGGCCCCCGTGTAGGTATTGGGTGTGTGTATGGCTTGGCTGTGCGCAACGCGTTGTGTCTCTAACCCACAAACTTTGACTCTGCAGAGAGCGGTGGAGTTCTGGACTGAAGGCGACCGCAGAATAACTCGGCTTTTGATTTGGCACTTAGTCGCTCAAATCAAATAATCTCTCAGGAACAGCAGAGTCGGTCTCTGACAGGACAGAGGACAATACAGCCAGTCTGTCTGACTGTTTCAACAGTTCCCCAGCTGCAGACAGCCTCCAGCACTGGCTATTTTGTTTAATTAAAGGGATAGTTTAGATTTTTTCCAAGTGGAGTTGTACAAGGTTATAAGGTGGTGGTGGTGTAAGTTCGGCGGCCATTACTTCATTAAAAGTTATTATCCATGAAATAAAAAATGGGAGGCAATTTCAGTTTCATGTACTGATAAAATTGGGTATTAAGTATCTCATGTTTGCACTACCACAGTCCTCTTCTTCCTCTCCAAACTTTAATAATAAATAGGACACTATTAAATAAAATAGTCGGTTTAACAACTCTATTTCCTTAACTCTTCTTTCTGTTCAGTCTTCTTGAAAACAAGGACGAATCAGACAGGCCACCAAAAACTGGGACTGTCCCCCTGAAAACAAAGACATCTGATCACTCTAACCAGACTCCTTTGACAAAAAGCTGTTCTTTTCCAACTTTCATCATTTCATCATTTGACTGAAGATCGTTTTTTTAACTGTATAGAAAAAAAAAGTGCAAATTGAAGATGTCACCTCCAAAACACATCTTATATAAAAACTGCAACGAAGCAATGAAGCAGTAGCCAGGTGGGACCAAGTCATGGTTTTACAGGTCACGTTTTGTCTCAAGTCTTTGCACTCAAACCCCAAGTCAATTTAGAAAGTCTTGCGTTCTGCTGTCAAACTAATGTTACATAACCATTAGCTCACTAACTATGTTAATGTTAGCCTCGACTTCAAACGTCGAACAGAGTTGAAAGTTGTTGTAATTCTGATCTACTGCAATTTGTTTTTGTTGACCATTTTCGTAGTTTTTGTACACAAACAAAACTATATTTGGCTGACATTCTTTTCAGCGGGTGCTCAGCAGTTATTAGCGTTCGTTCTTCGTGGTTCTTGCAACTTGATTGGATTCTGTTGGATCAGTTTAAACAAAGTGGATCTGAGGAATTAAGTGTGAGTTTGTTAGGAATAAATATTGTTCACAGCTGATTTAGGAAATGAATTACAAATTTTAATCTTTGGCTTTGTGGGAAGGTATCAGGTATTTTCAAGTCAAAAGGCTCAAGTCCAAGTGGAGCTGCAAGCCTCTTCTTGATCAAGTCTAAAGTTATCAAATGTGTGACTTGAGTCCAAGTCATGAGACTTGAGTGCACAACTCTGGTAACAACTTTCTTACAGAGGTAGCAGAATAACTAAAGTATTTCCCACTGAAATTTTGATCTATTTATTTAGAATACTGCGCAGTTCTTTTCCTTGGTTGTGACATTTTGTTTGTTTGAGCAAAGTCTGCATAAAATACCAAGCAAGACAGCAGCTTCCAGTCAGTGAGGCAGCCATGGTTAGCTAGCATGCTCACCAGCATCATGTTTCAAGTCTGTATTCCAGAATCGGTGTCACAGCCAGGAAGTGGCCAAAGCAAAATATATCAAATCAGTTGTCTCTGGCAAAAATACTGAAAAAGAAAACTGAGTATGAAAGGCACCAAAACAACACAGACACAGTCACACGACAATCCAGAACCAGTCGAAGTGTGAAGTAGCATTAAGTAGTAAATGTATCAACTAAAGTGCAAATATCTCAAAAAATTGTTCTGCTGAGGAGACTAAATTAACAAGACAGTCTGCAGCTCTGGCTAGACTAGCGTGTCGTAAAAAAGGGAAAAATGTCCATCGCAGTTTGTCAAAGATCAGAGTGATTTCTTAATATGTCTTATTTTGTCAAAACTCCTAAAGATATTCTGTTTAATATGCTAATAAACAACGCAAATCTAGAAATACCCATACTTCAGAGGCTGTAAACAGCACTGTCTGCCATTTATGCATGAAAAATTACTTTAACAAGTAAGCTATTATTATTTATTAATTGTTGTTGAGCCCTGCAGGCGCCCTCAGTCATAACACAGACTACAATTATATTGCATTAAGTGGAAATATTACCTGTGCAAATATCTCAAATTGTACTTAAGCAATACACACAGTCACAGTACGTTCCAGGTCTGGTTCTCTGTGAGTTAACGTGGTGTAAGAAGCTCATTTGAAAGCATTGTTATTGTTCTGCTGAGGAGACTAAATGAACAAGAAAGTCTGCAGCACCTTTCAACACGCAGACACCCCTCTCCCTCTTTCACCACCCCTGTATTTACACACTCTTAAAAACACTGTCACACAGCCTGACTAACTGACAGAAGTTATCATTACACAAAGCGCTCGATTCCATAATTTATAGAGATCCCCGTCCCAGTCATGTGGAATTCTCCCAAAATAAATTCAAGTAAACACTTACGCGACAAAGAGGCACTCACAGTGGCCTGGTATGCATAAACAGTATGAACAGTGTGACAGTGTAATCCCAACCCCACCACCCCCCACCCACCCCAGCCCTACACACACACACACACACACACACACACACACACACACACACATACCCAACAACCCAGCCCAGCACTGACTTCAGGCAGGGGTTGGAAAAGAGCCTAAACCCCCACCTCACCCCCAGCGCCGATGCACCAACCCCGATCCCCCCCACCTCCGCCGCCCCAACCCCACACCTGACTCCTGGCAAAATAAGCCAGACTCCAATCCATCTTCCATCGCAATAACACACACCCCAAACCATGTTGTTTTGAAGAGCATTCAGCAAGTTCATCTCCGGGGATGTTTTTGTTTTTTTCCCCAGGACCTCTTATTGTTTTAGCAACACACAATACCATAAATCAATCAGCTCTTTGCTTAACTCTGGCCCTTGTTTGAAAGCCAGAAATAAGCTTTTTCCATGATGCATTGTTGAAAGTAAGCAATTGATACAAAAGATGCAACCAAAGACGTGAGTAGCTGCTCAGGGGAACTTATTTTACTGACATTTTGATTCGCAGAAAACATTTTACTTACCTTTGCAGGCAACAATCTTTCTAACACAGATCGGGGGCGTCAAACTCATTTTATTTCAGGCAACATCAGAATTCTGGTCGCCCTCAAAGGTCCGGTTCTAAATATAAGACTAGATAAACATATCTGCTTGTTATCATGTTACATAATTGCCTCTGAATTTGATTATTATTGGTTTTAAATGAATAATTCAACTTAAATAAGTCTGAAAGCAGAAGTCTAAGAATAATAAAGGCAAGCAGACATGCAAGTGTACAACTATTATACTTTTTTAAATGTACTCAAGCAGAAGTACAGATATTTGTGTTGTATTTGGTTCGTCTTGTTACGCCTTTTTTGCTCAATACATCTGTTTTTTCTTATGTCATCTTTTTTCCTCATGTTACATTGTTTTTAGTCTTGTTACATATTTTTCGTTTTGTTACATCGTTTTCATCTTATGTCTTTTTCATCTCTTTGTCTTATTACATCATTTTTCTTTTTGTTGCATCATTTTTCATCTTGCTATGTCATGTATTAATTTAACAATTAATTGACTATCAAAATAGTTCAATAGTTAAACTTTTTTTTTTCACCACTCACCCAGTCAGGCAAATAAGCTGCCAGACTTTCTTGCTTGACATTGCAATTTAATTGCCTTGTGCAATCAGGTAAGCCTTATTGCTGAGCCCTGTAGGCGCCTTCAGTGCACAAACAGCAAAATCAGGATGCATTCTGGGACACTGTACCTTCATAACACAGCATGCTGCTGTATTACACAATATATTATTCAAAAGGCCACATAAAATGAGGGATTCAGCCTGCAGGCCTTGAGTTTGACACGTCGGATAGGTGAATCCTAAAAGTTGATAGAATATGGCCAAAAAAACATCTGTTTATTCACATTTTTGTTTTATGATGGCTCCATACCAAACTGGTACCAATAATCTACCCACTTTTTTTTTTATTTTCTGCTTCATCACTGGCCAGAATCCAGGTTGCATGTTGACTAATATGAGTATTTAAAGGCCAATACCGATACTGATGTTTAATTTTCTCTGTTTGTATTTGTGTTTGGACTCCCCTCTACCTTGAGGATTGTAACCAAGCGGGGCTGGTTGAGTTTAAAACGCCTGGGATGGTTGCTATTCGATTTCAAAGGGAATGTTTAGAAACCTGATCCGGCCCTCCAGCGAGCATACCTTCTACACCCACGTCTCCCTCGCCCCTCATTCTAAATCACTCCACTGGAGCAGTGTAAACAAACTTCAGTTTGCTCTCTGATATTGAGAGGTTAAGACAAGCGGCAATCCTCCACTATGACAACACGGCCTCAGACAGACGATGTCATCTGTCTTACCTCACTCTCCATCCATCACTACGCCGGAGTCGACATGTCTGACAGTCCCACTCTCGCTTTTCTCGCTGGCACAGGCCTCCACATCTGTCACATTTTCCTCCAAGCTTACTTTTATTACACCAGATGAACTCCGCCTCCTTCCCTCTGAATTCACGGACACCTGAAGGGCAAGCAGGCGGAGAGAAAACCTATCGATTAGTCATGGTATCTGATGTCATCCTGGCTCCATAAACACGTTTTCAATTGCTGCTCAGCTACCTGTAAAACATGAGAGAGCAACGTCAGAGCCAGACTGTACAAAAACAATTATTTGAAGCTTCTACTTGGACTGCGAACTTGTACATTCCTCCTCAAATATTTTGCACTCCTCCACAAAACTGTACATCTCCTTCTTCTATTTGAAGTCACACTTGGACAAATTGTTTCTACTGTCTTCATATTTTGTTTTTTTTATATATATAATTGGATATTTTTCTTATGTTTTATTTATGCTGTCTTGTCTCAAGCCCCTCTTGATGCTTAACTGCAAAGCTTTTTTGGTTTCGCTGAATGGCGTGACCGTGGCGTTGAATTCCCATGTTTTGCCAGGAAACAGGAAGTTGCAACTCGAACATGAAGCAGCCTTCATAGTGCGTTTCACCGAGATGTATGAAAATCAGTAGGCAGATGTATCTTGTCCAGACTTTTAAAAAAGCCTCTTGGAGTCTTACCATTAACCCAACAGGAAGGGGTTTTTTTGCCAATAAAGCTCTGCTATACTTCGTGCTTAGTGCTAATAGCATGCTAATACACTAAACTAAGATTGTGAACATAATAAATATTCTATATGCCAAACATTAGCAAGCTGGCATCCCCGCATTAGCATTTTAGCATCAACACTGTGCAGCCCACATCAATTCAGTGACACCTCCTGTTTTCCTCACAATTCTTCTATATTTCTCACAATTTATGACAAATTTTCACACCTTTTTTTTTCTTTTCGATATTACAACCCACCTCTGGCACTGTACAGCAACTAAGCTCTATGACTACAAAATACAGCTACACCAAATGTTGTGGCATGCAATTGACACCGAACAGAGGTGGTTGCAACCGCTGCTGGGAGAAGTTTGCCTTCAAGGATTTCTGCCAGAAAGCCCTCCTTGGTTGGCTTTAGGGAGGAAAAAGTTAACCCAATTTGGGTTAAAATAGCAAGATTTCTGCAAGAAGGCTAACTTCTAAGTGCCTGGTGTATCCAGTTCTTTCTTTCTTACTGAGAGTTTTAAAGGGAAGGAGCACATTTTTTCAAAGATCAGCCTAACTAACATACTCTTAGAAAAAACATCTGTAAAATATTAATTTTCTGTGTTACAGTAATCAAACTTAAACTTGGACTAGGTAAGGCTATATGCTGTGGTGTGCAGACATTTGTTTGCAAAAATGTGTAATTATTATTTTGTTTCTTCCAAGTCTGTGGAACTTTTTTTTTTTTCTTAGGGACGCCAGACCAGGCCTCAAGGTTGCCGAGTGTTGTGCAGCCTCGCAAAACAACTAGCTTCGGTGTAGAGTCTGGTTCAACAACTAATGACTGAGTAATAATACAACCTGATGAAGCACTGTTATGTGAGAGCGAGAGGGAACAGGAGAAAGTCAAATAAAAAGCATGAAAGAAGGTAGCACGGCAGAGAGTCTGACAAGCGCTTGTACAAAAGCAGTTTTAGACATGAAAATCTGCTTCTCTTCCAGCGAGCAGTTTCTTTTAACACCCACAGGGCAGGAATAAGGAGGAATCTCCCTCTGCTGTGAAACTGAGGTAACAAAGTCAAACTGTATCTAGCAGACAGAAGGTGCCAGCGGGAAGTTTGCCCTTCTGATCTTTGTATAATCTACTCTGGGGAAGACACAGCTACTCTCCTTACCACCTTCAAAGATGCCTCTCCTTAACTTTCAGCCTCACATCCTAATCTGATTGAGGAGGAGAGAAAATATTGACTGTTTCACAGGAGAAAGCAGTGTAAATATTTGAAACCATTGCTATGATACAGTGGTGGAAATGGAGCTCAAATATTGACAATTAAACCAAATAATCTAGAAACCTAAAATGTAGCTTTTTAAAGCATTTCACCAGCAGGTTATTCAGTGTCAGTTTCAGGAGTTTAATGTCAAGTTGTGCTGCTAGAATATCATATGTATATATACAGGCCTTTCCAAGCTTTGCCATTCACGAACACTGCATTAATTTTCCCCAAACTGGGGTCCTCTGGTCAACCCACATAAAACTCCATAAAGCCAATGGCACCAGAAGGGGCGCGCTGATAAATCAGCGGCAGGCCGCGAACAAGGCCCGGTGCCGGCGGACCTGTGTGCAACAGGACAAGTCTATCGGTGAATTTCACAGGTCATTACTCTGGCTCCAGCCATCGCAGCCTCCAGTGGCTCTGGAGACGGCCAGCTTTTTCTCAGAGACAACAGCTTACTGGGCTTTGTGCTAGCTAAACAAGCGTGTCTGTCTCACAGCAGTAGATTAATGTCTAGATAGAGGGTTTGCTCCTCGGGGAGACCTGTAGAGGAGCCATCCTTCAACCTTTGGAGGCCATTACACAATAACAAAATAACAAAATCTGAAAGAGGGGCTCATTGACTGAACCCTGCTCCTCTGGGGCTGCACAGGGAGAGAGCTTACTCAATTAAGTCTCACCAAAGAGAGGAGGGATGAATTTCCTGAAAAACAGAAAAAAAACTTTTTCTTTTTTTTTTTATTGCTCTGCAGGATCAAACAGAGCTGGTAGCTGATGGATGTAATTAATCAGAAACAGTGAAAGAAAAGTATAAAAGGAGAGCCAGCGGGCAGAGCTGCAACTGATTGATGAATCTTTCCAATTTTTTCTTTCGATTTAGAGCAGCAATGATTCCTCAATTAATTAACAAGTATTCTGGTAACATTTTTAAGCAAAAATGCCAAATTCTCAGATTTCAGCCTCTCAAATGTGAATATTTTCTTATTTCTTTAGTCCTCTGTGACACTGTTAACTGAATATCTTCTGTTTGTAGACAAAAACATTTGAGGGCAACACTTTATGAACCAAACAACTAATCAATTAATTATGAAAATGATCAATAGATTAAGTGATAATTAAAATAATCATGAGTTGCGATCCCATCTCGATTAATCAATTGTCTTTCATCAATAAATTGCTCGAAACCCAGTTTACTATTCAGTCCTTTCAGGATTTCACTGGCATGTTTTGGGATTGTTGCAGCAGCTTTTCTAAAAAAAAAAAAAAAGTGTTGCAAAAATAGTGGGAGCCAGTGAAAATCGCAAAAGAAGTTGTCTTTTCTTTTTTGCATAATTCATTCAAAATAAAAGCCAGCTTGTTCTAGGGAAAATAAAACCACTCTCCATTCTGACTGTTCTAAGTAACCATAACAAAAAGCCTCCAGATTACAAAAATTGTAATAAAATATGGTTCATTTGAAGAAGTGCATCTGGGGGGTATTCCACAAAAAAGCAAAATCATTTTGCTGAACTCAGTTAGAATAGCAAGCACACAATTATAAAATATGAAAGAGGACAAGAGAGGAGTATTGATAAATGTCAATAACACCAGTGGTGGACAAAGTACTCAACCCCAGTACTTGAGTCAAAGTACAGATACTCCTGGTCAAATGTTACTCAACTACAAGTGAAAGTTGCTCAGTCAAAATTTTACTTGAGTTAAAGTACTAGAGTTCTTGCTTTTAAAAATACTTAAGTATTCAAAAGTACATGTTTTTAAAAATACTTAAGTATTCAAAAGTACAAATTACAAAGTACATTTTCTAATATCAATACAAGCTGTATTGTTTTCATGATGCATTTACAGAAGCTTGTAACTCTCTGAAACCATCTAATGATGCACTGATGCTTGTAGAATCACTCTGCTACACAAAGTTTATAGAAACACCTATAAAAACTTTATCATAGAAATACAATCAAAAACTAAAAGGACAGTTATTGTCATTTTCTGATGTAACTGTATTAAAATCACATCATAACATTAGATTGAAGATAACTGTAAGATGAGTTCTCCAAGTCTGTTAAATAACTGAGATTTCTTTCTGTCTTCAGAAGCAGTATATATACATGAATTATGTGGTATTTTTCATCCCGACAAAAACAATCCAACTTTAAAAGCTACCTGGAATAATGAATAATTATAATAACATCTTGAGATTTAATTTTGTCTTTCTCCTGCCATCACCATTACCACTTTTTGTTTGAATTAAAGAGGGAGAACATCCTTGTTCTTGTTACAATGAGCGCCTGGATGATCTATTTCCACTTTTACATCAGTCCCATATGAGAGGAGCTACTGTGATTGGTTTCCTTTTGTGAGGAACACAGCATGTGACAACTGCATTTTAGAAAGAAAAAACACCAACAGTAACAACAACCTTCCTAGAAATGTAGTGGAGTCAAAAGTACAATATTTGTCTTTGAAATGTAGTGGAGTGAAAGTAATAAGTTTCCAAAAAAACAAATACTCAAGTAAAGTACAGATACTCAAAAAATGTACTTAAGTACAGTACTCAAGTAAATGCACTTCACTACTGTCCACCACTGAATAACACTGACAAACCTTGTGTTCTTTTCAGTCCCCATGACTTAATGAAAAAAAAAGTAAATAATGCAAACAGTGAGTCAGTTCATTGAGACATACATGCATGGCATTTGCATGGGGGACTTAAATTTGCAGAAAAGTTGTGGGGATTGGACAAAATTACAAGGTCATGTAGAATTCATGAAGATTAGTTAAATTAGCGTGACTTACACAACTTCCTGGAG
The DNA here is from genome assembly GCF_056507025.1 of Lutjanus erythropterus. NCBI lineage: Eukaryota > Metazoa > Chordata > Actinopteri > Lutjaniformes > Lutjanidae > Lutjanus > Lutjanus erythropterus. The sequence continues at coordinate 4,891,420 of NC_139335.1, forward strand.
GGGCTGGCTGTTCTATATGACAGAGAAAAGCAGCAGATTCTCATGTTGGAGACGCTGAGACTGTTTGGAAAATGAACAAAAGAATTAATTGATTATCAAACTTGCATCTCTGTCGCTTCACTGTTGGGCGAGCCTCTGTGAGGACTTGTGTGTGGTAAACACACAACCTCTCTGCTCTTCACATGAATGACAGTAAACAACTCAGGATCTCTGGCTGCAGCCCCCCCACAACCCCCCAGAGGGGTCACACAAACACAGCATCTGACCGGCTCTTAATTTGTTTAAAGCAGCCCATTCAAACAGGGCCATCGACAGAGAGAAAATCTCGTTTCCAAGGCTGTCGCCACGGCTCGAGCCGCGTTGTTTAAGAAGGAGATCAGGATGCCGCTGACGACTCAGCTGACTTCCAGCACACACAGCTTCACAGAGGCGCCAGGTTGTAATTAACACTTTGCAGATTACGTTTACAGGACCAACATGGTCTGCCTGAGTTTTATTACCGCCTGGGTTGTACTTCTGCCCTCCGGGGATACAAAACACTCTCTGTTTGACGTTGGCCTGTCCTGTGTGAGAACGTTTGACAGGTTTTGACCGTGGTGAGAGTCTTCTGGCTGTTCACTGTTCCTCGGAGATAATGAGAATCTCCCCTCGCTTCTGCCAGTTTTCCAGCTACGACTGGATGAAGACACACGCCACAGTCTGACAGTATTAATCTATTTCTGTCCCCCTATCTGCAGCTTTCATTCATTTATTTGGGCTCATGCTGTTGGTCTAACAGTCTTATTAGAGGAGCAGTGAAACTAATCTATTTCTTGGCAGCAGGCAGCAGACAGCTGGGCAGTGAGGAGTCGCAACAAAGTGGCTGATATAATTGCGGTGTAATCATTTTCATGCAGCTCCTCGGTTTCTTCTTAGACGGCAAGCAGTGCTTCGGGTTAACATGCTATGGTAATAAAGCAGCCATTAATGTGCCAATGACCTCAGAATATGAGGGCCAAGTCACTCAGCTTTCATCAAACATGCCATTTAGTGGAGATTTCTCAGAGCTAACGCAAAGAAATTCTTCACACACAAAGACATTTCAAAGATGCAAATCTTAGGTGTTAAAAAAGCCTCTGTCTGAAGTTACAAAAGCTTTTTTTAATTGAATATTTGCAGAAATATCCTGATTTACCATGTCAAAACAGATTCCTTCATGTTAAACTTAGACCTAAATATATCAGATAAAAGCTTAGCTAATGTCCAGTGCTAATATTAGCCCCGGTTAACATGCTGAACACTTGCGCTTTTTAATCATGGACCGCAGCAGAGTGGCAGTTTGCACGCTGCGTCCATCATCACTGAGACAAGCAGAATGGGAACTGAACAAGTTCTGGAAAACATCTGCACACATCTGTACCACTAGATGGCGGATATCCCCTGGAATACTCTGCAGTGCGGTTCAAAACAAAGCAGCTGTCATTAATATTCCCCTCATTGAGAATTCAGAACTGATGGCTTCCAGTCGTGTCACAACAAAAGTAGAAATGTTCGCCGGCTAAACATAAATTTGGACATTTATCTGGAGTTCAACCCCAAAACAAGACATGCTTGAAATACTGAACCAACATGCAGCAAATTACCAGTGAAGCCTGTCAACAACTAACTGGCAAATACTACTGAGAGAGTTCAGGATACAGAGAGATGTCAGTCTCAACGGAAAAAGCCTGGGTTTCCCATTTATCTCCCCAAACCACACTCGTGTGTCTTAAACACTTCACACTGAATTAAAGTGAAGTGGAAACCCGCTCTCCAGACTAGCAGCACTTCTTTCCACTCCATGCCTGGGTGATAAATCTGTAGTCTTCCATCCTCTGCCGCCTGCCTCCCTTGTTCCTCTCTTTTATAAGCTTTTCTTCTGCCTTCGCTCTGGTCAGGCTGCTTTGCTCACAAAATAGGTTGAGGAAGAGGGGTTTGTGAGTTTGCATCTGCATAACAAGGGAAGGGAAGGGAACCGGCACAAGAAAATGTCCTTGAGCGAGGCACAGCTCCAGTCAGTAGCGGACTCAGGCTGTCTGAGGGGCAGGGTCGAAAAAAATAAGGGCACCAGCTGTATGAGGTGAAGCACCCGTACAATGAAAGTTGTGATGCAATTAATCATATTTTGGTGACTGAAAGGGCACCTTGGGAGGCACTTTGCAATATTCTGTCCACTGGAAGGGCACTCTAGTGGGCACTTTACTACATTTTGTTGACCTTAGAAGACACTTTACCATATTTTGTCTACTGAAGGACACCCTGGAGGACACTTTATCATGTTTTGGCCACTGGAAGAACACATTATAAGGCACTTTATTGCATTTTGTCCAATAAAAGGGCCTCTTAGAGGGCACCTTATCATGTTTTGTCCACTAGAAGGGCACCTAGGAAGACACTTTACCATATTTTGTCCACTGTAGGTCACTCTTTAGGGCACTTCAATAACATTTATTCCACTGTAAGGCCTCTGGGAAAGAAATTTACCACATTTTGTCCACCAGAAGGGCACCCTAGAGGTCACTTTATCATGTTTTATCCACCTTAGGGGCAACCAAGAGGGCACTTTTGTGGCATTTTTTCAGACACAATGTGACCAGACACCTCCACACCCCTTCTTAGTCCACCAGTGGCTCCAGTGAAGACGCTTAGGGGCAAACAAGGGAAACCTCGCATTTGGTATGGCATGCCATTCTCTGGTTTTGGGACTCTTTAATGAAAGGTAATGTGATTGACAGACTTTATATCCAGGAAATCTGTCTAATAGTTCAACATGCTGAGAAATGAACCCTTTTGCTTTCTTTCCAGGAGCTGGGTGACAAAACTGATACCACTCCCAAGTCTGTGTGTCGAGTAGGAGTTGGAGCTGTACAGAGATTAGCTTAGCACAAAGACTGGAAGAATGGGAAAACAGTTAACCTGGCTTTTGTTTTCTGAGTGCCAGTGGTTTTATTAAGTTTTCCCTAATGAGGAGAGAGCCAACCAAGCCAGCACATGTGTATGCAAAAGGGCAATTTGAGAGCAAGCATCCTCTGGTCGGTGCTCATAGTTTAAAAGTGTCAAACAAATAGATACAAATAGATAATACATACCAAAGGGGCGATACAAACAACAGCGGTCATAACAATTTTCAGGATATTGTAGTCATAGAAACAAAACCCACGTGCAGATTCTTTTTTTTAACCGCACAGATGCTTCATCGCAGCATCGCCCTGCCAGCACCTTTCTGCCAGAGAAAACACGATGTGGACACTGGGCCTAAAGCTCACTAATTAACACGTTGTATCTTGTTTGTTTAGCTCGTACACAAACAGAAATGTAAAAACACCAATTTGTGGTTTTAGGAGGAGTTACATGCTGGAACTATTTTATAACAAACAATAACTACGGAAATGCCTCTGCAACCAAATCTATGTTCTGTGAGTATTAGACCCTCCAGGTCAAATGTGAGATACCTGTCAGTCAGGTTTTCCTTTTCAATAAGTGAGAAACACAATGAAGAAATGCATCTTTGTGACATGCATGCTCGCTTAAATCTCACTGCTGAAATCTGGGATTAAACCTGAAGTAGGGACACGTCCTGCCCATAAAACATACAGTGACATGTTTGTGCAGCACCTTGACAGAAAGCAATTATATCAGCAACCCACAGGCGTGTTAATGATGGTTCTCTGTCATCAGGATGGAGACATGAAGTTGGTTTAGTCTCAGTTTCTGCTGCTGGAGGGCTTCTGCTCCTGATAACCTTTATGTTTTATGAACTTTTGGTATTTTCGGCAAGGCTGCCAAAACTGTCACTCTCAGATAATCCGAGTTTGTCACATGAATTCACCTTCTCTTTCTCACTCTGACAACCACATGGTGAACATTCCTGGTCAACTTAGGACAATATCCTTTTGACCTTCTTTTCACTTTTTGTTGGAACATTACCTCCTGTGCCTGCAGCAAAGCAGCACTGAGCCGGGCCCGTTTTCCCTCATCGGTCAACAGCAGACTGTCAGCATCATGAGGTATGCCAGCAAGCTGAGATAATCTGAATCTGAAATTCTACTTAAAGTTCCAGTGGTCAAGATCTAAGATCTTAACAGAAAACATGATATATGATAACATGATATGCCAAAAAAGCTGCAAGCTGACTATCTACGTCAGCCAGTAGGCTTCTGGCTGCAGACTTTTAAACATGGCGGCTGAAAGAAAATGCAAATGAAACTGCAAGCACTCAACCAATCAGAAATGTTCAGCAAAGTTCCTGACCCTTTGGAAAGTTCCTCTAAAGGTTCCTAGTTCCAAGACATTACAAGATGTTTCACAAGGAGGAATCCCCAACAAATCTGTCTCCAAAACATGCAATAAGTGATACATTAAAATAACAAGACCATGTCTATTGTTGGCCGATGTTCTGTTGCAGGTGTTACAACCCAATATTTCCCTCGGCTTGTATCCTGCACTCTCATTGGCTTCAGGTCATTGCCGCCGTCATTGCCAGTATAAACAAACAGACATTACAGGACTTGGAACTGCTGACAGGTCCACATATTTAACCTGCTAGATATCACTCAGGCATCTGCAACACATCAGCGCATCTCTCAAATTGCATATTTGAAAGGTTCACCTGTAGCAATCACCGCTAATGGGAGCGAGCGCCGATTTGCCTCTGATCCGGGGCTTTTGTCGGCGATCTTTAAAAACTGTTGTCAAGTGGAAAATCAGGGATAAAATAATGTTATGCGAACCAAAGAGTGATATGCAAGCTAGCAAAAGGTCAATACCACCAAGCAAGCACCGTTAATACCCCGTCTCAAAGTTCACATGAGTCAAAGATGCAGAATCTTGCAGCAAACATAGCTGTCAACACACAGCGTTCACCTGTAGTGATGCTTCTCAAGCGCCACCATATTAATCATACTAAATCCCTGTAGAACCAAGGTGAACAACAACAGCATCTATGTAATGCTCAGCCTTTGGAGAAAAGACAGAAACACAGACAATCCAGCTGAGAACGTCCAGGAAAGAAGCCACACACACCCCAACTTCCCAAACTCGACATTTGCCAAATATTGTTAAACCATCCTGAACCAAAACATCTGACCGTGGAAGATCTTAAAACAAGAGTCCAGTTACAAAACAAATGATTCCAGCTGATGCTTCTTCCTGGTTATTTGGTTGCTTCTCAGTTTTCTTTATTACTAATATTTTTCTGGGGGTCTTTGTTAGTTTTTTTTGGCTTTTACGACCAACGGTAGAGAATGAAAGAAGCTTGGCTGACAATAAGTTATTTCTGGCTGCATTCAAATCAATGCTGTGTTTACATGCTGGAACTAAATGACAGAAAATACCTTTATATAAACAGGTATCTGCATATGAATAAGAATTTGCAGGCGAGGGACAAGATTTTGCCATCAGAAGCGTTCTGGTTTCCATTTGTAGTCCGAGTAGGATTGACCAATCATGTTTGAGCTGGCTTTGGATGCGTGCCAGTCCCAGTTAACATCTCTTTGGTGGCAAATCAAAATATGTTACTGTGACTTTAGTGAATAACACGTTTCGCCTGTGGCTTCCTCAGTTTCGCTAAACAAATAAACAAATAGTTGTTACGTATACATTTGACTTCCCAAACTTTCAACGAAGAAAATGTCAGAGGACTTCGACATAGGAGAGGAACATCATTTCTTTGCTGCAGCTGCAGACTACAGAGCGAGAGCGTTGGAAACCTGGTGATGGTGCACGTGGATCAGGTCTGAGAGGCTACAGTTGACATTTAGACAAAAAAATGGTGTAAATGGTGTCTTACTTCACTTGGATTACACCACACGAGCAGTGTTTTGTGAACTGGAGATCTTCACCCATCCTCACATCAGCACAGGGGTGAGATATTTAGTGAATTTTCATTTTTGGGCGAACTATCGCTTTAATGTGTTCCAGTGGGTGGCCAGTGGGTTCCAAGACTGACCACTGAGTGACTGAATACCAGTGTAATTACACATCATACTAAATTACATTTACAAATCTAAAAAAAAATACCACTATCCAACCGTATGCAGTGAGCAATGTGACCATCACTGAATCATGAATCATAAAATCTAAATGTGGTCAAACAGCTACATCCTCTCTGGTTTTTATCACTCTGCACCTCCTTTGCACCTCAAGTTTTTTCCACTGTCTTGTTGTTGTTGCTGGTATGAAGTGAATACTGACTGGTATTATAGGAATCAGAAAAGATATCAAGAGAGCAGGAGTCCTTGATATCACTTTCTGAAGTTATTCTAGGTGAGAGGCTGAATCAGAAAGAGGTAGACCTGGAAACAATTTGCAGAGGTCCTGCAGCACGAGAATCTGACAGACCTCCAGAAATGATTTCTGTAGATACTTAACATCTGATCAAAGCACAGCCAAGTGTGAAGAGAGTGAATTAATAAATATCCTCGGGCAGCTTGTTTAGTTGTGCGAGATGACAGAATGATAGGAAAGACTTGGCATGCACTCGGGAACGGGTAAACCTGCCAGCGGAGGGGTGGTGGGGTGGGGGTGCTTGGGAGAAACAGGGAGACACGGGAGGGGAATGATGGACGGCTCACACGCCAGCCATTGTGAGAAAATTATAGCTAGGTGCCGCCAACTGAGGCAGTGTGGCGGCCAGCCAAAGCCCCGGGAGAACAAAGGCCCAGGATCCCTGTGTGAGTGAGTGCCGGCCTGCCCGTGGAGCCCCAAACCTTCATATTTACATGCGACGCTCAAGAGTTAATTGCAGTGAATTCCTGCGCTGGGTGCAAAGTGGGGGCTGTTGTTGCTTTATTTTACATAACAAACACGCCGTTTCTACTCATTCTTCCCTGTTTCTAAGGAACTTGAACCAAACATGCAAAAAGTTTTTGAGTTCTTGCAAATCGATGGCGCTTATCAGAAAAAGCCCCTCACCCAAAATTAACAAAAGATAAATTATTGCTCATTTTTTGTTGTTATGTGGTGCGGGGATGACAGAAGTAAAAGGAAAAGCTCAAGTTTGACCATAAAGACGATTCTGGTGAGTCTTTAAAAAACAAATTGAAGCAGCAGGTTAACACCCGCTAATAATTCATTTATATGTTCAGGGTTATCACAGAGATTTCTTCTTATAAACTGCAGTGGTCGTTCCCTGAGGAAAACATACAAGTTCCACACATTCCTCCAATTACCCTGTGTGTTTGGGAAGAGATTTGTATTTGATTCAGCTTCTCAGGAAACGTTCATGTGTGCGCTTTCAGCTGCAGTGGAGCTAAGAGGCCCCTTTAACAAACCAGACCTCATCCTCACAGTAGTTGGTGGACAAAAGCCAAAATGTGTCAGGGTTGCTACAGTTCCTGATCTTTCGTAAACGAACAGTGCCCTGTCGACTCTCTAGACTTGGCAGAGCCGGCCCGTGCACATCAAAGTAGGGTCTGACCTTGCATACCAGATGAGGTTTGGATTAACGAGCTCTGGACATCAAACAGCAGGATCACCCCCCACAAGTCATCAAACCCAGCTCGCTGAAATTTACGGCAGACAAAAATGCTGGAAAAATCAACATCAACCTTGCCACGCATCCCAGTTTGAACATCGTGACCAGGACGGGGAGTAGCAGCAGCAGAGAGGATATTTCAAAAGCCTCCAATTATCTGATGTGTGGGAGAGCACAATGAACTGGGCCGCATGCCAAACAGCATCCTTTACCAAACAAATAAAAACTTTTGACAGGACGTGTCTGCCTTTCAGAGGACTGCACACCAACAAACTGCTCATGCGGGGCAGCGACAAATGCTTCTCATATTCAGCGCTCACTGATTTCTGTAACTTAATTTAAGAAATAACATTCATACTGTTATTAAAAAAAAAAAACTGAAGATGAAATTCTGGTTGACGCCAAACTTTATCTTTTACAAAATTACACACAGTCTGTACTCAAGCAGAAGTACAGACACTCGTATAAAAGTAGAAATGCGGTTTCAACTTCTTTACTCAAGTAAGAGGTTCTGAAATATGTATAAGTAAAAAGTCGCCCTCTTAAAGACATTTCTACCACTTGTTTCTGTGCAAAGCTACCTGAGCCTCACATTTGAGGCTCCCTCTCTCTGTTTACACTTGTTCTCTTTTTCATCTTTAAAAGTTGATTTTATTTCATAACTTTTACATAGTTTTTAGTGGTGTTGCATCCTTTTCTTCTTGATAGATTGTCTTCACCCTCTTATGTCTTTTACGAAGATTTTTGTCTTGTTATATGTTTTTCATCTTGTTAAATTGTTTTTGTCTTGTTATGTCATTTTCATCTTATTATGTCTGTCATGTGTGATATGCACTGATGGAAAAACCAAGGAATTGTCTTTTCTGTTTTCTGTTGTTAATTGTCCCATCCTTTTAGGTTGCAATCAGTCTAAATTGGCCATTTGAAACCTTTTTCCAGATATCAATGGGATGGATCAAGGAGCCAAACTGCCCAAATGGTTCGTGGTTAGTTTTTGTTGCCGATCATGAAATGAAGAGGATTTCTTAAGGCCTGCATTCTTGATACAAAGTTTGTAAAATGTACCGTCAGACCACGTCTGATGTGAGATCTGATAATCTTTCACATCGGGTTATCCGTGCACATCTTTAGACAGTTCTCTTTGAGGATGCTCATGCTGATGCACTCATTTGGACATTTGAAGTTCAAATCCTTCCTATTTTCTCATCTCCGCACACCTGGCCAGTCGATGCATGTGCAATCTTTTCTCTTTCTTTCTCTCTGAACAGGGAAAAAAAATCACACTGTTTTCTGGTTACAGCTCCTTTCTTCACTTCAAAACTCAGTTTGGAAAGATAGAGCTGGCAGCAGCAGCTCCACAGCCAAAAAGCTGCCTGTGTGGACGCTGCAGGCAGGTGGGCTCAGCCACGCAGCCGTCACGCCACACAGGTACGAACAGTCAGCCAGTGCAGCAGTGACTTCTACTGGCAACAGAAGACCAGAGGTCATACGAGCATAAAAATGTTCTATATGACAAACAAAAAAAGATGGACAGAAACAAGGCTTTAATTTAGCGACAGGTTGATATCTGAGCTGTATGAACACCAGGAACAGCTGTTCCCTGTTCCACTGGGAGTGAACACCTGCCTTCATTCAGCGACAGCCACAGCTGGACAGTGAATGAAAGCAACTCCTTTATATTTGATCATATTGACAGATGTACTCAGACAAATCACTCAGGTCATTAAAGCAGCTCCTGTCTTCACCAACAAGCTGTGAAATACTGATGAAATATAAGTTAAAACAGGTCAGAGCTCAATTTACAGATTTAAAACTAAATCAAAATCTTCCACTTTTCATCTTTCTCAATTATGTCAATGTGGGAACACAGCAGGCAGTTTCTAAAGTGTGCTTCATCTGAAGCCAAGAATATTTTGGAAATGTATAAAGACTTAAGTCCACAATTTTATAGACCAACTAAGGACATCAATAAACCACTCAAGAAAAACTGTCAAGACAATAAGGCAATAAATATTAATATACTGGCTTTATAAGTAAATTCTGGCTCTTTGTTGCGAAGTTTAATGACATCATGAGAAATAAAAACTGTTATTTGTTCTGCAGTTTTAGAACTTTAAGACAAAAACATAAATCAAGATAATTAAATTTTGTTAACATTGTTTATTTTCTTATTGTTTCCCCCTGGGGTTTCTTGATATGTATCCATTTATACATTATATACCTCTAAAAAACAAAATTATGGAGAAAATGTTTTCTGGTTCTGGTTTTCAGCTTCAGCTCTTGGTGATTTAATTACAGGGATCTACAGGGAATACATCAGGGTGGCCATACCATAGTGGTATTCTTGCTGGGTTTGGCTCCCAGCACTCTGGGGCTAACCAAGCTAACCGCAGTTAGCGGTTAGCTAATTTACTGAAGCTTGGTTAGCTCCAGGGTGCCGGGGGCCAAATCCAGCAAGAACACCACCTCAGTAATGTAGTCTTTTTCCCTGTCGTCAAACTGGCCTCTGTTGGCCTCCAGGCTGTTTTGGTCAGGATTGGTCATTTATGCACAAATGAACTCTTCTTGAAATTTATTGATGAGGTGTATTGTGACGTGGGTTGCTGCGGTTTGTCATTTTTAAAAAGTGGGTCCCTGGGAGCTGCCGTAGTGTTCAGTCTGCCCTCAGTCTGACTACACCGGGGTGGTTTGCTTACAGATTTCGCTCCTGACACACAGGGATGCCCATGGGCACTTACTGATACTCGACCTCCTTCTCACTTTTCTCCTGCTTCCTGCTTCTCCTGTCCCCTCCTGTTGTCTATCTGGTCTCTAACTGTCTCAGAGGTGGTGTTCTGACTGATCTATCCATGTTCACTGGGAGGCTGCTGAGCCCGGTTCCACTGTCCGCTCAACCAGCTCCAGATCTGATTCCCATTCCACCGCCACTCCCTGCCAGCGTTCCCCGGGGAGTCCACCTCACCTTGCCTGATCTTGTGAATCCAGCTGCCCTGTGAGGTAAGGTATCCCACAAAGAAGCAAAATAATTTGGGAACTCAAACCCTTTATAATACACACATACAAACTGAGATACACAAATTAAAGATGAACGTGACCTTGGAAACAGTACAAAAAGATCATGAGATGACAACTTGACAACAGAATTGTCACCAGGACCAAAACCCATTGGACTGGAAGCCCATTCTTCAGCCTGTTATCCCAAAAATAAATACCCATTGCTCCAAAAATACACACTCTTCCTGTTAGGGTTAGTATGTTACTGAAGGGAAAGTGTGCGTTTTCAGAGCAATAGGCCTTTGGAGCAACGGACATTTGTTTTCGGGATCACTGCCAGCTTTCAGTCCAATGGTAGACTTTTCTGACTATTTGGGTTTTGAAATAACGGGCCATCAGAACAATCTCAAAGCACTGACAACTGAGCAAACAAGCAAGCATGGGAAAAAAGCTAGGAAGTGGACCGTAAGTTAAAGATTTTTTAGGGTCAAATCAAACCAAAGGTGTTTTTTTTATATATATATATCTGTGATTTCATCATAAGGAAACTTTCTCTGGATTAGTTTGTTACTGATTCAATACACATTCCCCACAAATGGACAACATGAGCTTGTAAACAGTCATTTTTGGGGATAATAAATTATTTTACTTCGAACATTTAGACTTTTAAAGACTTAAAACAAAAGGAAAAGGTTCATTCTCTCCAAGTTTTTGACAATAAAAATACATCTCTGAGATAGTAAATCAGTTGGATTTGAACTCACTGAACAATTTCTCTCTCTAGACAAACCCCTCTGCGGCGTTCTGGAGATCAAAAGGTATTTTTCAGCTTTCATCACTGCGTAAAAAACCTTGTGTATCATTTTATTATAGAGTTGTGGTCCGAGCACAGCGGTGAACACGTATTCAGAGCTTTCAAACGTCATCATTACAGCACATCCTTTCATGTGCTCCACTGTTTAACAGCATTATTTGAAATTTGTCATTTTCATTGAATAAACAGTCTGACTCTTACAAACCAAGCTGGCCCACTCGCCTTGTTATTGCGTTCATAATGAAGGTGCCACAGAGGCTACCTTTGGCCTATTAATGAGGCAGTCAAAGTTATTAAAACCAATTTTATCATCTGTAATGAAAAATGAACGACTCGTGTTTGATATTGTTGGCAAAACTTTAAGAGAAGTTTGCTTTGATCAGGAAAATATCTGAACCCCGTAGCAGAATTTAATCAGCAGCAAGGTTTTGGCTTCAGAATATCTCCACAGAAAAAAAAAGAAAAAGAAAGTTGATTAGGTTAAAGGGGGAGGGAGTAGAGAAGCAATAAAAATGAGCCCATACCCAAAGATATCATTAAGTTAATGGATTACTGGTGGCTAAAAGCATTACGCTGCTGGGTATCTGAGACTGCAGAGATCTGCGGACAGCCGAGGCCGACGAGCGGCACGCTGAGCCAGCTCAGGAGTGACGAAGGGCATTAGCAGCCCTGCATCCTCCAGTCTGCAGCTGGTATTAGCAGGCACCGAGAGCTCTGTCAACACGTATTACTCCACACACAAATCATCTGACCGGCGTCAGCACTTTGCCCGCACTACAACAGCAACAGTGAGGGAAAGAAAGATAGAAACTTGAAGAGGAGGAACTGGTGTTTCTCAGATATGGATCTGGAATATATGGCTGCAAAACTAATCATAGAAAGGATATTTAAAGGTCCACAGTGAGCTGAACACACGAGGAAACAGAAATACACTGAGCAGGACACCTCTTTGTTAAAGGCATTATCGGTAACATTTCCACACAGAAATTTGTAATATATGCAGCGTTATAAAACATAAAATGGCTTTGATAAATCATGAGAAATTAGAAAACATGCTCGGTGGAAATATTCCATCTATTCTGTTATTTCTGTTTGCCTGTTTCACGTTAATTGGAGTTCAAATTAATGCCGAATGTTTGCCAAATGTCCAAGTGTCTGTTTATGAGATGTAAAAAATCATTACTAATCTCTTAGAAGGAATAGATGTTTATAACAGTTAAATTGAGCAAAATGTTAATGGAGTCTGACAGGCAGTCACTGAACTGTATTTTCAGAGCAGTGGGCTTTTGCTTTCAGGATAACAGGCTTAACTTTCCGTCGACAAACAACTGACAGTTATAAAGAGCTGATCAGCTGACAGTGGGGAACTTGTCACTTGTTATTGTTAAATTGCAATGTTGCAATGTTGTCTTGCATTCCTGCAGCGTTCCTGCAGCCTGCCTGAGCCTCCTCGAGTCTGGCGAGCTTCAACCATGTATCATGTATAGAATAGGACTTAAACCTATTTAATACACCATCAATAGCTCCAACTTGCTATTTGGATGCTGTACTCATTTCTGGATGCGCACTTGCTACATTTTGTTCCCTTGAAATATCTTACAACGACTCTGCTATATATTTTGTTGAGCTGTGTACTTAAATTATTTCAAAAAATTATGTTCAAGCACAGAAAAACACATCATTTTGTTCAGTATAACTGTGTGTCATTTGCCCAGCCATCAGTGGCGTCATGTCCTCTTTATCACCTCTAATTGCTGATAAACATCTGGGAAACACAAGATGATACATCGGAGAGTGAGGAAGGAAGTTGGTGAACAAAAGCGCTAGCCACTGTATTGTTTAATATTGTTTATATTGTACAGTAATGTTATAACTTTGCAACAACTAACAACCTGCTCATGAAGTCATTTTTACTATGATTGTTTTGACCACAGATCACAAATTGAATTTGAACCACAGTTGGTGGTCTCCAACTTTTTGTTTCAAATAACCAAATCATTTTGTGTCACAGCATCCGAAGAAGCTAACCACAAGTTTTTCTCTATGTGATGATGTGTTGTGATCACAGAATAGAATTTTTTATACAACCACTTGCCTCTGCGGCCCTTAAAGGCCCACCAGTGGGCCGTGACCCAGTGGTTGAGGGTGGCTGGTATAAGTCACAACAGATGGTTGACTGTTTAACACTGACAACGACTACTTCCATTACCTTCGCCAGGCTACTTCAGGACATCATAATAGACAAAATCAGGCTGAAATATTAAGTATTAGAGACAAGCATAAGGGAAAAAATGCTAGGAGGAAGATGTTTTTCATTTTGCATTTGAAGAATTATGTCAAAACATCAAGAAAACAGTTGAAATAACATTTTGAAAATAATTTGATTTCTGACCGTTGATCCGCTGTAATGAGTGAATTCTGACTGTGTGGGATCAAGAAAGTGTATCTTGTCTTTTCTTAATTCAGTTTTATGCTTGACACTTGACTTTACTCCCAACATTTCAAATTTATACTCGAAATGCCAGTTTAAAAAAAATCCTCCTCCTCTTGTTTTTTTCCTTATGTCTGGCTCTAAAACTGCTCTATAAAATATAGCGGACAGTAGAAGTTATAAGAAACTATTCTAAGATTTTTGTGGGGCAGCTGTTAACCGTCCAGCCTTTAAACCCTCTGGGAGCTTTAACGCCCAACTGTGACACACAAAACCTGAAATAGGTGGACATCCACAGAGCTTGTCAGCTTTACGCAACAGGACAAACAGTATCATGGAGAAGACAAGAGGATCACTGTCAAACACCGAGGATCCAACACACACACATACATCAAAGGCTATTTATTGTGTTTGTTTAAGCTGCATAGTGGAGATCTTCGCCCTTAACGTTGCTATCCGGTGACAAGTACAGGGATTTGTCTGCTGCATGTGTACGTGCAGAGCTGGCTCTGAGGCTAAGGAGCATCATTACGGACTAAACACAACTAAAACAAAACACAGGCTTTCTGGTGCCCCACAGTCTGCCCAACTGAGGCTCTGGTGGAACAGAGGGAGGGGGAGCTGTCTTTAGTCAGCGAGAGAGGGAAGCAGCTAAACACAAGTCAGGCGATTAGAGCAACTAATTTATTAAAAACGATTATTTTTGCTTCTTAAATCCTGCATGACCCACCGGCGGCTCCGTCTTTATAAACTCATGTCGGTCGGCCAACTTTGTTCAAACCCACAGGACTTTAACTTCAGATTCTGGGGAAGATCCCAAAGTTTCCAAAAATACAAAAATGTCAGTTTGAATTTTGAGGGAAACTATTAATAAAATAACACACAAGACACGTACAATATCTCCTTTTGATGTAACGGTGCTGTCGTTAAAAAATATAGCATCGTGTGTCTTTGATGAAGTGCTGGAACAAGCCGACACAGAATATACAGTATGTGTGACGCTGTGGAAACCTTTTTTTTTCTACATTTAAAAGAAACTTGAGGGAAGAGTTGAAGGGTTGAAGAGATTAATCATTAATCATCAGGTTCAGAGTGAGTAGAAATGGCTATTATGTGGTGGTGGTGAAATGAGAGGGAGGAACCTGACTGCCAAGATGTGAAGCAGAAGGGATGTGTGTTAGAAGATGCATTCAGAGCTCTTACTTCTACAGTGGAAGAACAGAACTACAAGTCCTGCATTCAAATTTGTATTCAACAGTCAGTTGTGTTATGTTAAGTTTCTTGCCCTTTGTGGAGAACCCCAAAACCTCTGAAGAAGCAGAATTTCAGGGAAAACGTGTCTATAATTATGCACAAAACATGCTAATATTTCTGTTTGATGGACTGGTGCAGCCATAAAATCATGTAGGCTGGAATTTGATTGTTTCACTCTAACATCATGTAGCTTCAATAAAAAAAAACGTGATGCATGCAACCTTAAAGCTCCTGTAGCTCAGTGGGTGAAACGTGCGTCCCATGGTACTGTGGCTGTCAGTCCTCTGCAGCGGCCGCTCGTTGGCTTCCTGTATGTGGCCCTTTACTGCGTCTCGTCCTCTCTCTCTACCACCTTTCCTGTCTGCTCTTCAGCTCTCACTATCCAATAAAAGCAAAAAGCACAAAAAATATATTTTTTTAAAAAGCTACTTAAGTGGCATTTAAAGTGGGGAAACTGGATGTTGTATTATTTGCAAAATGTATTTACATATCAAAAATAATATGCAGAACAGAAAGGCGTTATTACACAAGATAACACTGGAAAGTTATCATTGAGTTATTACTGTGTTAATAGCATTTTAATCTTACAGCTGGAGCTAATTTAATTACCCTTTCCCTTAATCGATTAATCCCCATTAAGAATTTGACAGATGAAAAATGTATTAATCAATAATTCATATATAGTCTAGAAATGGCTGTAATTCCTCCTCATTTGACTTTTTTTTGCAGAACTGTTTGTTGAATAAGAAAACTTAAAATCAAATGTAAAATGATGAAAAAAAGAGGAAAAAATGAAAATGAGACTAAAACGTGCATTTTGCATCTTATTAATTATTAATAGTTAATCTATTTTTTGCATTTACAACTATTGGTTAAAGAAAATGCACAAGATTTGCAACCTTGTTTTATACAGGCTATTATAGGTACTTAAATCAGTGGTGGGAAGTAACTAAACAAGTACATTTACTCAGTTACTGCACAGTTTTGAGGTACTTTACTTGAATATTTCTATTTTTCTGCAGAGAAATACTGCGCTTTTTACTCCACTATATTTATTTGACAGTTTGTTACAGATTAATATTTCAAACACTGAAAACATGTGATCAGCTCATAAAAATATGATGCATTTTCTTACCCAACTATAAATAAAATGGTTAATATTAGCTCCACCTCCACCAGCGACAACATTAAAATGCTGCTTACATGTTTATTCAACATTACAATAATTCAGTAAAATTCAGGACTATTTCTGTTACTGTTCTTGATTTGAGTTGATATTTTGTATCTAAAATATTAATTTGCAAAGTGATATTAACTGTCCAATAAAAGCAGTGGTGTAAAAGTTATTGCTTCATTATGATTGTTTGTGTCTTCTTGTGCTGATTGTCCTGTAAATGTCACTCTTGTCATTTTCCCTCAGAAGACACCGTCCACACGCCAAACATACTTTAGCATTAATGAACACCCTGCTGTTTGTCAGTCTGACACTGATTTATATAAAAGAACAGTAATTCAAATAGGCTCTAATGGTTTCACAGACTCGGTCAGAGTGACATGTGGAGCATCAGCCTCTACACTTCTTCCACCGGAGCAGAAACCCGGCTCCTCTCCTCACCTCGGCTCCTGCTGAGCTGCAAATGGGGAGGAGGAGTTGTTCAGATGAAAGAGTGAGAACTGTTAGCAGCTGCTGATTCCTTCAATCAGCGAATCTCTGCTGCTTCCTTTATCAGCACGTAGTGGGTCTGATGTATGACTGACAGCTTCACGGTGATAAGATAGTGGCGGTTAACTGGAGGCCAGGAGAGAACGACTGACCGCGTGCACTGCAAAAAAAAAAAAAATCTCTGCAATATTATTTCCTCTGATTGATATCTGCAGACTCAGCATGCGAGATTTAGTTTGGTTGCTTAGAGTTTAATGAGTATTTAGCATAATGAGGTAATTATTTGCCAAAAATGGAAATAACTATAATTTTTCATTTAGTTAACTTAGGTGATCCAAGAGTTGAAGACCATGTTTGTGGTGTCCAGAAATCCCAAAGCCCCGAATGTCTCATAACATGTTTCTATGAGCAATGATGTATGATGATTGCAACTGCAAGCATCATGTGTAAGGTTTTTGTTCATTTATTACTATTAGTTAGTTATTAAATTCTCAAACAATGGTCTTTTATTAATTAAATATGATGTAGTTCAGGATTGATATGCTAATAAGTGCATGACAATGGAGCTACAGATGTTTTTCTTAGATTTTATACACACTCTGAGGTTCATTACTATTCAAATAAACTTACTCCAGGAAGACTGTGATACATGCAACATGCAACTCTTGGTAACTAAGCTGAACTCCATCCACTAGGCCTACAGATGACAGTCATAAAAGTTTATAGCAAACACCATCACTGGGTCAAAAACATTTGCAGTAGGCTATTATACAACACAGGCTATTCTGACTTGAAGTCTTTGGACTTGAAATGAAGTTTCTAAAGAAACATGCTTAGCATCTGAGCAGACTTCCCAGCATGCATTGTTTGATTGTCAAAACTCCCCATCCTTTTTTATAGTTTGAAGCAATGATGGAAACTTGCTGTGTGTCTTTAACACACTTTAAGGTAAGTCATGGTTGCTTGTTCCCACAATAATGACAACACTGCGAACCGTGATGAAGGACGTATGGAACCTCTTACACTTACAATTTAATAGATTTATAATACATATTAAACTTTATAAATGTGTGACTGAGGAGTTGTTGGTTCGACCTTATATCTTACTGAACATGTATTTTCAAGTACAACTGAAGTAATATCAAGTTTATATGACAATAGAAGAAGTGAATCATTACAAAATTACCTCAACTTGTCTTTTCAAATCCAGTCAACTTAAACATTTAAGGCAGCCAGGACACTTTATTTTTGACTGATCACATAAAATCTAATTGATCTTCTGTAAAATAAAGGGCTGCAAAGAGGCAAGTATTATTTTTAGGAGCAGGAGTTGCATGTTAGCTGATATTCACTTGCATTATGTTTCAGGTTATGTAATGCTGTTAGAGAATATTCAGTGTTTTGCTGTTTGGGGGTGTTTGTTTGGGGGGGGGGGCACATTTGGTAATGTCTGGTTTGTCTAAATCTTTTAAGTTTTTTAATTGCGATTAAGTGTTACCAAAGTGCAACCCTATAAATATACATAAATCCAATATCTGCCTCTAAATCCTCTTTTGTTTCTATAATTTCATGGTCTTAGAACATAAACTGTATTATGGAGTAAACCAGTCATCATATGGTGCTGCATATAAATGCATGATTGTAAGAAGTATGTGATGCGTAAAATGGTGTTAGCGTGAGAACTACACACTGTGCGCACTATGGCAGGTGACTTAAAGGTATCCAATCGCTCATTGATGAAAGGAAGGAAAAGGAAAAAGCATTTAAAATCATTTCAGTGTCGTTTTATTGTACGAATATAAAGAATAAATAGCACGTTTCCTTAATTTACAGGATAAAACAAGTCACAGATACACGGCTGTATCGATTATCCACGTTTAACTCTGAGGTCGATCTGCTTCATCCAAATATGGAAAACAGCAAGTCCTTACGTGGCTCTATGCGCCATATCTCCATAAATACAAAATATATAACCAATATTCTCCACAAATAAAGTAGACTCTGGTTACAAATAATACTGACTTTGTACAGGGAGCTATATATAACTGCATGGCACCGCATATACAGAAAATACATTCCTACACTCGGTAGTGCACGTGAAAAAAGAATCACAAAAATAATGAGCTTATAATTTATCTTCAGAGTCTTTTATTTTTTAACTTGAACAGGAGCATTTGCAGTCTGTGATGATCGGATACTGCACCGGTATCCACGCGCATTTGAGTCCCCCTTTCCTCTGCACGCATCTCCATCTCAGTATCGTCAGGTGGGTCGAGTTCGCGGGTTTACACACCATCCCCTCCGGAACCGAACACGACCTCTTGCTGAGGCAGCTGCCCACCCGCACGAACCGCGGCCAGAACCTGTTCCCCAGGTCGGTCCACGTGTACACGACCGGGCAGAACGAGTACGCCCACAGCCACTGCTGCAGCCGGCGCTTCAGTTTCTTACTCGGCTTGTGCTTCTTGCCGAACTGCACGTCGAAATCCACCGCTCGGATCTCCTTCGGCAGTACTCCACCGGGTTTCTGGATATCGAAGTCATCCAGCTCGTCGTTCCCGGTGTATTTGTCCTCCACGGGCGGTAAAACGGACAAAAACCGGCTGTCAAAGTCCCCCAGGATGCTCTTGAGCTCGGTCTCGTTAAGGTCCCGCTCCCTGGGGTCGAAGACCGGGTCGGGGTCCTCTCTTAATTCCACAAGCGGCAGGCTGTCACTCGGGATGGGGCGGAGGAGGAAGTAGTGCTGACAGATCCCCCTGTCGATCAGAAGTCCGAGGGAGAGCACCAGCAGATACATGGCCACACACTGCTGGGACTGATCCATGCCAGACGCTCCGGTGGTGAGATCAGTGCGCGCACGGGAGCTGCTCGAGGGCCACTTTCTTGTGCGCAATTACGCGTGAGCCGTATCCAAACGTGCGTCTGACCTGAGTGTCCCTTAAAACTCAGTTTCCCATGATGAAAATCCGTGACAGGAATAAAAAGTTCATCCGCAGCAGCATCAGTGGAAACTATTCTTTCATGACAAACTGCGTGACAAAGCTCAGATCTCTCCTCGGGCTCCGTGCGCGCCGGCTCGGCATGATGCTCCCGGTGTCTCCTCCACAGAAAAGCGCTGAGCTTCACCCGCCACCCTCCGTTATATTCTCCACACGGAGCGTGACGTAATTCGTGTGCCCCTCTTTGAATGTGGGTTTGTTGTCTAGGAGGAGATCCCCAATACCTCCTTCTTCCACCGCACTGGAGAGGGCTGGTGGTGGTGGAGGGGGAGGAGGGGGAGGAGGAGGAGGGGGTATGCAGCGAGAGGAGACGCCCCCTGTCGGTTTGCCAGACGTCCTTAAATCAGTCTCATAGTGGGAATGACTGTTGAAGTCTTTCATCTGGAGAATCCTTCAGCTGGAGCTTCAGTATAAAGCAGGGGTCTCAGACTTTAACTGGCTTGGGGCCACTGATGGTATTGTAATCTCATAGAGGGGCCACAGCAACGTTAAAATACTGCAAGAAAGTGCAACATTTCTGGAAATTTACTTTTTTGTTTTCATTACCAACATATTTTCACCATATTTAAAGGAGCAATCTGTAACAATTGCATGCCCAAAAATAAGTACTGCAGTCCAGAAAGCAAGTTGGAGCCATGGACTGTATATTAAATAGGTTGTAATCCTAAAATCCTAATTTACAATCTATGGCTGAAGTGAGTTGTTTTCCCCCACCCCTTCTTCCCAGACGCAAGGAAGCTTTGGCAGGCCGCAGGAATACTGCAGGAGCACAAGATGGGCACAACATTGTAATTTGATAATAACAAGCTATGACCAGTCCTCCACTGCAAGTTGATCTTTAACTGTCATTTGTCTGTCAATGTAAAGTTAAGTCCTGAAAACAAAAGCTTGCTGCTCTGAAAATACACACTCTGGAGTTGGAGATGAGTGACTGCCTGCCAGACTCCATTAACATATCGCTCAGTGTCACTGTTATAAACATCTACTCCTTCTAAAAGATTATTAATGATTTGTTACAACTCATAAACAAACACTAACTCATTCGGCATCAATTTGAACTCTAATCAACGTGAAACAGACAAACAATACAAGTTTTTCCGACCTGGAATCAGCATTTCAGCTGCAAGTAATTCAACATTACGTTTCACTCTTAACTTTTTCTGAATGTTTCCTTAGTTTCTGACACATCACAATCATTTTATTGTTCATTACAGTCAATACATTACATATTACATATTCCTGATGAAAATAGTGAGTTCTGTTTTGTCTGTGCTTTTGTCATATGAAAAGCATAACATGCAACAGTTTCCTATAAAACAATGCATTGATTCATGTAGACATAATCCCTCTCAATCATCACTTATGACCCACTAGAAGTGTGTGCCGGTGGCTGTATCTGCAGAGACCTGCCCTCTGCCTGTATTACTCATTATTTTGCTGTGTCAGCACTGCTTCTCCAGTGCAAAATGTTGGTATTTGATGTCCTGGGAATGAGAGTGAACCAACAACTATCTTTCCGGTACGTTTGCAAACAGCTGTACAAGTTTTTTTAAGCTGTAAACTAAATGTTCCCACTGTTTTCAATTTTCCTGAGATTTGCAAGGCCAATGTTCAGATAGAGACAGTTTGGGACTGGTCTATGTCATGAAATTCATATTCTAAAAATGTTAACACCTTCTAATCAGAGTTGGTTGGTCCACAAATATATATATTTTGTTCAAATATGTGTCGCACAAGACTCGTCACACACAGGAGTTGACACAATTTTACCACAAACCACAAAACTAACTGTGGTGGAAGCAGAGAAGAGTGAAATGGAGTGCAGATGATGCTCTGTCAGCTGCTTCAGCTCAGGGCACCTGAGTGAGCAAGACAGATGACGCTTGCATGTTTTTGTCACTGACGGGTTCAGATTATTATTCTAACAGTCTTAGAGCATTATAGAAATTATTGCTGCAGTGAGAGACCTTTCTTTAAAGCATAAGAAAAGTTTTCTTTAACCAGAAACAGCTGTTTTCTCCTTTTGTAAAAAAAAATTTAAAAAATTTACAACTCAACAGAAACAAAATAAAACTCAACCTGTTTTTTTGTCATTGCACTGTTTGATCTGGTTTGGTCGAAATTAACCCTTAAAGGAATAGTTCGCCCTCATGCCGATTGATGATTGGGTTTATTTTGTTAGTCTGCAAAACACTGCTGGAGTTTCACAGGAAAACAGCGTTGCAGAATCTCCCAGTGAGAGAGAATGGTGACCAGTTTTCTAGCGTAAAAAAGAACTGGGAAAAAATCATGAAATGCCTCCATACTGCTCATCTGGCGTACTCCAACTCTCATAAAGTCCCGCCATGCCGTGTGCACACTGTCACAACACACGCACAGTTCAGACGGTGTGCATGTGCACGTAAACGAGGGTCCAAGCAAAGGATTTGCAGTGAAGATTTGGGCCAAAAACACGGTGTAAACAACATTTCTTTGGTCAACTTGGAAAGTTCAGGCTTTTTGAGACTTGGATTATAACAGACGAGCAGTATGGAGGCATTTTACGTTTTTATTCTGTTATTTCTTTACGTTTGAAAACTGGTCACCATTCACCTCCACTGTTTTCCTGTTCAACTCCATCAGTGTTTTGCGGACTAAAAAACTCAACCCAAACTTCAATCAGCTTCAGGGTGAGCAGATAATGACCAAATTGTCATTTTTGGGTGAACTATACTTTTAATTCACAGCGTGAAGGAGTGCAGAGCACGCACAGCATGCTCTGATTTTATAACTGAACTACAGGAGAAAGCACACTTTTACTTTTTCTGACTGTATGAAAATCTGAGGTTTTCACATCACAGATGACGAAGACAGGCTGATTAATACACTCAGGTACAATATTGTTAATAAGCAGCAACCAGCCAGTGGGTCAGTCATTAGAAAACTCAGGCTGTGCAGCCAAACATCCTTCAAACCATCTAAACTTTATCCTCAATTCTTGTGGAAATCCAAAAGTTTCCAAATATGTCAGATTGAATTTTGTGGAAAATCTATAAAATGATTTACGAGACATCAAAAAGAAATTTCCATTTGAGCATAAATAAGCTGATACAGAATATACTGTATGTGACGCTGTCACACAGTGAAGGATAAGATCATATTAATAACCTGAATACAACAGGACATAAGTGGAAACACAAAAATAAATTTCCAATTAGTTCGCAAATTTGTGCGGTCATGCGCCTTTATTAAAAATGATCCCAAACACTCAAACGAGTCACACTGCACATCAAACAAGTGAAATAATATCATCCAGTTAGCAGAACCTTTCACTAATGTGAAGAGAAGCAGGATTTACAGCCTGAATATGAGATGAAATGGCCTGTTAAGTACACTTTTTGCAGTGTATTTACTACCCGTGTCCAACTCAAGTGGGACAATATTTCTGCCTGTAACGGTGCCACAGCAAGCCTCTCAATAAAGCCGGACAAATTAGCTCCCAAATAAACAACGCTCGCTAAGCGGCAGCCATGGAAAGTATCACAATTTGCGAACCTGTCTAAACTCATGCTCAGAGAATCATTCTTTGAAAAATAATTTAATGGAAGAACTTAGCCAGCTGCTACATCAGCCATAAACCATCGCGCTTTAGATAAATGCATCTCTGTTTCAATTTGAATGAGCTAATTCACACAAGCACTTGAGCACACGACTCATTTAGTTTACGGTCAAATGATGGTGAAAAAGTCTGGAAAATGTCACCCTTATATTTTTCATCTGACCTGCACGTATCATAAACTATCGCCCCCCCCCTCCAAAAAAAAGCTTGACAGATAGGCTCAATCCAGTGCATTCACTGCTCACACATACAGATACACACAAACCTGATGTAAGCCTCTTAAAAACAAGAAATCTCTGCAATTAAACATTAAGACCAATCTCTTATTTTCTCCATTACAATTTAAATGAAGTACTTGAAGTGCTCAGTCGCAAATAATATAACAGATTCAAACTTATATCAGCCTGAAACCTGAAAATCAACTGACTGTCTGTTTGTAAGTACGGAGCCCATTTCCTCCAATGTGACTGGAAAAAAGATCCATCATTCTGAGAGTCAGTAATTTCAAATATTCACTGTTTTTATATACTAACTTTTTATTTTGAGATACCAAGTCATTATTTTCGTAATTTAAGTCATTATTTTAGGTATTAAGTCATTATTTTCAGATTTAAAGTCATTTTTTCAGATTAAAAGTCATTTTTTCAGATTAAAAGTCATTATTTTCAGATTCAAAAGTCATTATTTTCAAACACTAAGTCGATTCGTAGAGTTTAGTTTCCGGTTGAATGATGGTGAGAAAGTCTGGCAAACGTCACCCTTATACTTTTCATCTGACCTGCATGTATCATAAACTATCAATCCCCCCTAGAAAACACTTGACACATCAATCCAGCACTTTCACACGTGGGACTGTGCAGAGTAATCCATATAAAGCTAATGTCAGCCTCTTAAAAACACGAGAAATCACTGCAATTAAAGATTAAGACCACTTCTTTTCCTCTCGACAATTTAAATGAAGTGCTTGTCGTGCTTAATCGCACACTTGAGGAACTTTCAAAGTGAAACTGGCATGTTAAATAATATTTCACACACTGGAATATTTCATCTTCTAATGTGGCTGCATGGGTGAAGTCCAAATATGGTTCTCATTAAGTGTCAGGCTCATTTAACGCTGAGTTGTTTTTGTTTCTTCTAATCCCTTCCTACTGTTTTACCACAGGAACATTTTGATAGTGAAATATTCCTCCTTAAAAAGACAGGCTACTTGAGACAGACGCCTGCTTAATGGAGGAGTTTTTTTTTTTATTCTCGAGTTAACCAAACACAGTTCCCTTTGGCTAATAAACCAACCGATGTAATGACCTTTTTTTTTTTTTTCGTGGGGTCTGGCTCTTGAGAAGACTTTTAAACCTGCGCTTAAGGATATGCGTTCAAAATGAATCTCCTTGTTTGAGCCGTGCACAGGTCATTGTAGCCTTCCCTGCTGATTTCTCATTTAGTGAGGGAAAGCAGACTTCTCTCTTGGCAGACACCTTCAGCGCCGCTACCAAGAGAAGGCACGCTCAGGTAGAAACACACACACACACACACACAACGGCAGAAAGAACTCAATGATTCCGATAGCTTTCATCCCTGCAAGAGCAAACCACAAAGATATTTTTAAAATCTGCTTTAGGAGTCCTTCTTTGAAACAAAATCATTCACGTGGACCGTTATAAGGCTTCGTATCTGCAGGGGACCCCGTGCAGAAGGTTATCAATGACACACAAAGCACCTTTCACACGCTTTATCTCCCTCGGTACGCCGTTTCACACCTCGTGCTAATTGAGGCCACATTGCCAAGCTGAATACACACAGACATGAAGTGGGTGCTATTCTGTTTACTCTGGCACTCGGGAGGTGTGCAATTTGCTAGTTTGTTTAGCACTTTTTTCCATCCCTCTGCAATCCAAGAGCACACAATCACAATAACCACTCATGCTGGGAGCTTAATTAAAATTAATTGCTACTTCGGACCACTGACCATGAGTCGCATGGCAGATTTGCATTCTTGAAAGTCACACTTTTTTTTTTTGAATCAAGAACTTTGTTACAAGAAGTCACTTTTTGTCCACCTTGTGTCTCATAAAGCATTTAATAGAACAATTTCAGGCTTGCATCAACCTGAAACATGAAAATTTACTAAGATTTTTATGTCTGAGTCATTATTTTGAGATATTAACTCAATATTTCAAGAAAGTGTCTCTCATCTAATGACTTATGGGATCTTTATTTTTCATTACATTGGCAGAAATGGGCTTCCATAGATAAGTCTTTCAGTCCATAAAGGTTTAATTTTATTCACATTTCTAATATTTATAAGGAGAGACAGTAGGAATATTTTATTCAAATACTTTGATACACACATTGAACCCTGAGCCTCACAGGTCAGTACATTAGATAATATGTTATTCAAATGAACTCTTAATACAAATCTACACAGAGTCATCCTCAGGTTGTGGAGAACACTCATACACTAAATATCTGTGGCTTTTAATGAGCACTATAATTAGCACATTTAGCTCACTTTTCCCACAGGTCGCAGAGTTGATCCTCAAAGCACCCAGAGCCTGGTGTGAGTGTGTGTTCCTTCCATTCCTCCATAAAAGCTTTCACAGACAGAAACTCTGCATCCAAACAAAGTCATTAAACCAGAAAGTCAGACCGAAGTCCTCAGCGATTACGCAGGAGACTGGATTATTTGCACTCAGGTATACAGGTGACTGACGGGTTCATCGGGAAAACGTACGTGAAATGCGACGGTGCTCTTCTGTGTCAGTTTAGGGGTTCTTTGAGAGAAGCTGGATGAAACGTATTTTTTATTTTTCTGCCTTTAAACAACGTGATGAGGTCCTGAAAAGATCAGAAGGTTGATGAGAATCAAATCTGCACTGCTAGACAGGTATTAGACGTTACATAAGTTAATTAAAATACACAAATAGGTCAACTAGTGGCACTGTGACAAGTATTTTTATGAACTCCTGAATTATGACTTCCTTTAAATTTTTCCTCCTCAGAGATTTTGGCTCATTTGGTGCGTGCTGATTTTCCTTTCTGCATAATCATTTTTCCAGTATTTTGAATTTTATTGAGCATTTCTTTTGTCAAGGTTGATCGAAATAAAATTTTACACACAGTATATTGACCTCCTAGATTACTGATAATACCAGGAATGTTGATAAACTACATTATTTAGCTGTGATAATAAAACAAAGTGGATGCCTCACTAATTTTAATGGGACCACTGTGTTGGCTCAGTAGGAGCACTGAAACAGGGTATTCTGATAAGAAGAAAATTAAATGCTATCCGACAACTTTTGGTGGAAAACAATAACAAAAGACAAATCAGAGAGTTGCTGTCTTGAATTTTATAACATATGTATAGCATTTTTAGGCAATTTAGTGGAGAAATGTTATATTTTATAGCTTTAACAAATCACAAAGCACTGTGTTTCTTTTTGGTTTTTAAAGATGACTCACAGACTTACAGACTTTAACATCACTGAGCAAAAATCGAACACCCGTCTTTTCTTGTATCATCATAGCAACCTAGCTAGTCAGGTACAAGTGACGTGAGACAGCTGTTGTCAAGGATACAGGAAGTCTCATGCATAGGCACAGTTTGAACTTTATGGTTGGGGGTTTACAAAAAAAGAAAAAAATACAGTTAATGTAAAGGTGTAAAATAGAGGTTTTGTTTATATGAAAATTACTTATAAGGATATCAGCAGGAGAATTTTCATATTGCGACTATTACGCCCAATGAGAGATGGAATATTGCCAATATAATGGAATTAACATTGAATCTGAAATCGCAAAAACTTGCAAAACTTGACATTAAACCACATACAGACCCCAGCTTCTATCCATTGATAGCAGTAAAACAAGTAAGTCTTTGTTTTCTCTCTTTCTTTCTCATCTCTTCGTCCTTCATAACTGAGCTGAGAGCGCACTGGATGCGCTGGTTGCTGCGCGCACCACTGCAGCAGCAGTGTCTGTTTGAGAGAGATGTGTTTGAGAAAGCAGCGCTTCCCAGGCTGCTGACAGCGCTGCAGCCGCTGTCTGGCGTCACCTGCCCTGCACACAGTGCTCCTTCACGCCATGAATTATTTCGCCCAAACCAGAGTTGATAATCATTGTTAAAGTGAAAAAAGACGAACCAGAGATTTATTTTGTTTCTGTTGTGTTTGAATTAAGCTGATGATGATAATGTTTTAAAAAAGTTTGCTTACTTTGCTAACATATTTATGATTCCCCTTATTTGTAATTCCTCAGTGAAATGTTATCCCTGTGCACTTTTGTAGGTTTGTGTGTTTTGTCCTTTGGTAATAATGCTCAATGACTGACAAATGAAACAATAAATAAATGAATAAATAAATAAACAACTGCTAGACTTGAAGAATCTCAGTTAACTGAGGTATCGCCAACTGATGATTTGAATCTTCGATTGCCAGGGGGCAGCTCAACACCATGCTGTGCAAATTTCATTCACTTGACACCTACTTCAGCTGTGGCACACAAGTGAAGTCTCTGGTGAGGCTGCACAAACAGGAAATTAAGTATTTTTCTTGAATGCTTGACAGTAAAATCTTCATTATTACAACTGCTGCATTGCAACCATCTTTTGTCTTTTTTCCCAAATTGATTGTCAGATTATTTTCCCATGTGCAGCTCGTTAACAGCCACTTACTGGTTTAAACCATATCAACTACAGTCAGCTGTAATTCATCAGCTATATTATATCAAACTCTGCTATAGGCGAATACTCACAAGTACGCTTGCACACACAACCGCCACACACACACTCTCGCACTTTGCCATTTTGGCTCATGAGCAAGTCCAGGTCAGCAGTTTTAGATCAGCCTTTATTTTACTGGAATCAAAGTAAATACTTGTGCTCTTGATGGATGATTCAGCACTCCATCAACCCGCCGTGTGATCTAAATGAAGCCTGACGACCAGCACAGACACACAGCAGGCGTCTGCTGCAGCTAGCAGGGCATTTAGCGCATTTCAACGCCCCGCCGAAGCTGAGGCGTTGATCCCCACATGGCGATCTGGCTGGATTTCTACAGATCATCAGAAGCCAGAGCTGCAGCCGTGCCAGGGGCTCCTGTGAATGAGCGAACAGGCCGGGAGTCAGAGCGTGGTGGTGGTGCTGGTGGTGGTGGTGGAGAGGGGGATGACGGGAGGTCGCGGTGTCTCCAGCCCCTACAGCACAGACGGCTGTTTGTGCCATGCAACCCCCTCTCCCCCCCTCACCGACCCCACCTTGGTCTCAAACTCTCAGCTCCTAATTCACACTTCATAAATCAAGATGACCTGTCCTCGTGTGAATTCATCTTTCTCTGTGCTGGATAATAGTGGCGCTATTGTTCCACGGCGAGGATTCATTTCAGGGACATAAACTATCCCAGAGGCCGACGTACAGCCCTGATAGCTAAAGCAGCTCCCTGGATGTCCATGCGGAGATGTCGGGGACTGAAATTGCAGTCCTCCGTGTCAGGCCACGTCTGGTTGGTTATATTTTCAACTCCTCTGGCAGCTAAAATAGTTCCAAAAATAAGAACACTAATTGGCCAGTGTTTATTTCTGTATGGGAGAAATACTCTAAGTGTTTTTAGCAGGTTGTTTGTGGCACGATGGTTTAACAGTCAGGGCTCTCTGGGAGGTACGGCTCAGTCCACTGCATGGAAAAAGAGCCGTCTCTCCCCCTTTTTTAATAAATAAGGTCTTTTATACGAAAATTGGTAATACAGTATAGTTGTGTGTGAGGCTGGCAGGGCGGCGTGTGACATCATGAGTGTTGACTCATGAGCAGATGAGTGATGCACACTGAGCTTTTTGCCTCCTCTCAAACTCATGTTTAGTGCCACAGAAACAGCAGTAAAGCCTCTCTCCACTTCTGTCTGTCTCCCTGTCGCTCTCTCTGCAGCTGGAGGAGGGGAGGAGGAGAAGGGGGGGCGGGGGGTCTGGTAATGAAGCAAGTGTTCCTATGCGTTGCGAGGGGGCTGTCAGCTCTACACACAGCAGACCTCTGTCACCTGTTGCCACCAGCGGGAGGCTCAGGCGACGGGCGCGGAGCCAAGCCTGGCGGCCAGTAGCAGGGCCCTGGCTCCACCTATAGACAGCTCAGCGGGGTGATTTACTCTGCCTCCATGCCGAGGTGTCTACGGACACTCGTATATGGTAGCGGCGGCACATGGCCAGGCGAGTGTCTGGGTTTTTACACCCCGACAACGTCTCATGTTGACATGAAACAAAGTGTGGTTTTTATTTTTGGATTGTTTGGCTCGGTGACAAAAATCAAATGGATGGGACGGCTAATTAGTTCTTTCTTCACTGAATTAGGTGAAAAGAACCCCTGCACTTTGAAAAAGACCAGTTAGGGCTCAGAATATTTATATTTGTTTATACCTGCACCAAACAGGGGTGGGTAATATATCAATATTATATCAATATCACAATATGAGAGTAGATATCATCTTAGATTTTGGATATTGTTATATGGCATAAATGTTATCTTTTCCTGGTTTTAAAGGCTGTATTACAGTAAAGTGAGGTAATTTTCTGAACTTTCTTGACTGTTCTAACTGTTCTATTATTTGCATCTACCTTTATTTTTTTCATTTGGATATAAATATTGTGATATTAAATTGGAAAATTCACTGAGAAGGTTAAACTTATGATGGAAACTGCCTCCTTTGAATGCTTATCTGCTCAAATAAATAATAAAAATAGGAAATTTGATGAAGTCAACAATTTTTTTTCTTTTTCATTAAGGGCTCAGCACTTTCATGTATATATGGGCAGTGCTGTGCAAGTTCATGCTTAAAAAGAACTCGCTCAAAGTTCAGTTCACACAGATTAAAATGAACTAGTTCACGTTCATTTCTTCCATTTCCAGGGATGCTGAAGTCTTAATAATGAAGTAATACTAAGTGGTAAATGATATGTTTTAAATTAAAGATCCAGGATTACTCATATCTGTAGTTACTAACAATAATTCACAACAATTTGAAAACTTTTTTTACACAGCAGCAAATGTGAACACCAACATACTGCTGAAATTTCCACCTGGGAACACGAAATTCCGACTGCCCAGTGCAAACTGAACGCCCCATAATACATGAGAACTGCAGGGATATGAAGAGTGAGACGAGGCAGAGCGGAAGAGTGAATACAGCGTAGATCAATCAGTCTGTTTCTCTCCAGTCTTCAGTGTAGTTCATACACTTCAAGCTGCATGATCAAACAAAGTTTTTATACCACAGTGATGCTTCTGTCCAGATTTGCACACTCTGTCTCTCTGGTCTGATCACACGTTTTTTTTTAATCGGGTGATGTCTCTCAGGAGTCGCTCATGTTCATTCATTTCAAACTAATCCCTTCAGTTCACCTTTCACAAAAAACAGGAGCACGTTCAATGACCGCCGCTCTTTTAGCATTCTTTTTTATGCAAAATACTGTAAGGGTTCAGAGTGAAATGTGTTGGGTGGTGTAACTGACTGTCTTTCTGTTCCTGCTTTGTTTTTTGTGTTGCTTTGGAGTGAACTGTCCCTTTTAAGTCCAGAATGTGTGCAGGTGGAGTGTGACCTTTTTGGGCATGCAGCTGCATGATGCCGTTTGTGATTCTGTTGTTGCTTTCGGTGCGAGAAACAATGAAAAGCAAAGAGATTTTTCTGGAGTCAAAGGAGAGTCAAGAGGGTGGGCAGACCGCTGGCAGAGACACCTCGCTGTCCAAACTGTTTGTAGCTAAGCTGCAATAAAGTGCAGCCATGGTGAATAATACTGCAGAAGAGTTTATGTTGTAATAATGGCTGCAGCCATGTGGTGCACAACATCCCTGTCTGTTAACATGGGCATCACTGAAAAGAAAGAACAGGGGAAAACATTACATAGAGGGAACAGGGATTCCCTGTGTGGTTTGTTACACAGATTTAAAAAATGTTACATATAAAAACAGAAATGGTTTCATTTATACGCCTACACGTTATTTATAATGTAATGCCACTCACATGGTCACAGAAGAGCAACTGACTGGTCAGAGTGAACACACACAAAGTTTTTCAGGTGAGCTAGCCGACTTTCTGTGAAGCAGAAAAAGGAAACGGTGCAGCAGCAGATGAGACAGAGAAATGAAGACTGACAGCAAGAGGAATGGGACTTGAGTTGGGGCGGGTGCGGGGGGGTTTGGGGCTGGCCAGCCGCTGCAGTAGCAGTCAGCGCTGCAGTGGAAAGGGTTAACACGAGACAGTAAAGTGAATCCAGATGTGCTGTTATTATTAATATCTCTGGCTGATGAATGGGAAGGTAAAATTACAGGCGCCAGCCAGGGAGGCCCCGTGTGTTGCCCTGCCACCCAGGCGCTTCCCAGCTCACCTCCGCGGCTCCTGCAGCCGCAGCAGATCATGGTGAGGCCGTCAGCGGGGTGAGGCCGTCAGCGGTCCTCCACGTGGCTTCACTGTGACAGACAACCAGGAGTGAAAGCAGGCCGTAGACAGACAGTCACTTTCACCAGCCAGTGGCTCAGCTCTGAGCAGAGCGACACTTTCATGACTTCATACTTCACCTTCATGTCGGTCGCTGCTCTGTGTCAAATCAAATGAAGGAGTGACTTCATGCAAACATGTAAATAAAAATGAGTTTCTGACAGACAGTCTGTGGCTGATCAACTTCTCACTATCTTTAAATCTGACCACATTAATATTCTAACTAGAGCCATAAAAGGTTCTTGTTGAACACTCCCTGGTAGAACCTTTTATAAAGGTTTCAATGGAACCCTTTCAGAGAGTTCTACCAAGAACCCAACATAAAGGATTATGTCTAGAACCACCTGTGATGAGAATTTCTTTAAGGGTGGTTCAGATCCTTAAAGAACTTTTGTCCAGGGTTTATCAAGGGTTCTTTGTACCATAATATAAAAGGGTTCCTAGTAGCACCCTCTTGGTGACTTGTAGGTGAAACTCTTGATAAAAACCCCCCTCGGTGGGTTCTAGATTAAACAGTCAGGTTCTCTGTGGAACACCTCAGAAACCCCTATGAGAGGTTCTACAGAGAACACATCTATGGTGTAATGGTTCCACCTACACCCCTCTTTGGGTGTTCTATTCAGAACTTTTCCACATTCTAATGGTGCTAACAAGAACCTGCCCCAGATGGTTCTACAGAGAACCCCATAATATTGCTATGCCTGAAACACCAAACATTTCCTGGTTCCATCTCCTCAGATTTACTGATTTTCTCGGTCTTACATGTCGACATGCTGAATATCTTTTGGCTTGTTAATCAGACGTCACCTCTGGGAAATTGTGATGGATCTATTCCCTGACATATACAGTAAATAATTTATCAATTCATAAAAGAATAAAAAGGCTCATCAAGCTCAGAAAATAAGGATTAGTTGCAGCATAGATGGAACAAACAATCTGTGACTGAATCCATGAATTACAATGAGTCAGACTGAGTCAATAAATGATAAATTAAATAAGACAGATGTGTGTGTTTGAGCGTCTGTGAAGACAAAACCAACATGTTTGTTTAACTATCAGCTGCTGTTGAACTGAGCTGTCAGGCAGCTCCGCAGGCTTGATAGGAAGGAACCTATAATCACTTTATTGGCTCTATAAGCTTCTCACACCTCCTCCAATTCACACCTCAGCCGGCCTCTCGTGTTGGTTCAACATGCGACAGGCAGCGTTGTTGCTGTGAATTCAAACAGAAGTGGAGGCAGACGGGATTTCATACCATTTCTGGCAGACGGAATCTTTTTTTTTTTCTCTCGCTCTTTTTCCTTTTAATCATAAAACGTGACAGTGAGGCCATGAAGTTCCTGTGTTCTGTTATTCAACGGGAGCTCTGCTGGTTTAAATCAGCAGTTTCTCAAGTGTAAAAAAAACTCACAAATAGAAATAGAAAGAAATTGTGCTACAGACTGTAAAGACGTCAGGATTTAGGTCAGGCTTTTTATTTGTAGAATAGTTAACACTCTGCAGACAGGGGGAAACAACTCGATTCAAACATAGATTGTATATTAAATAGGATTTCAATTTATTTAATACACCATCTATGGCTCCAACTTGCTCCTTTATACTGTACAACGAACCCTGCATGAATGTGATATGATAGCTATCATTGTTTTGAGACTGAACCTTATGTAAAACATGAAAAATACATAATGAGAATGAATGTCTTCATCATCCTGGGGCAAAAATGGCGTAAAGGATGCTGCTGAGAAGTAGCAAAGGTTGGGTACAACATAGTTGCCCTCTGGTTTGGACATTACAGATGCGTCACCAAATGTGCCTAGTTGATGTTTCTGCAACACGCTCTCTACATGGCTCTGGCAGCTGGTAGCCACCGTTAACTCGTAGCTAATAAGCACAGTTAAAATGCAAAGCGAAACGGTCGGAAGTAGCTGCATTTCACTCGAAAAGATTCCAACAACCAGTAAAACTACTGTGTGTAAATTGTGGAAGGACATAATGACAACACATGACAAAAACGGCAGCATTTCCTCAGGTTAGCAAATACGCAAACCTTTGACAAAACCAAAACCAATTTGAAAATGCATCTTTTTCTTTTCATTTTGGGGCTTTAGGTTTCCATTTGTAGAGCCTCTTTTACACTGGACAAAAAAAAACACTAACACCTTCCAACATCTGGCTTTGGGAAAGGATGCTATTGGCGTTCATTCCCAGAACAAACGACTGCATTTTCTGCAGAGGACATGAAGAACACGTGCTGCTGGCCTGCCGTGACTTTTTACTTCCTATAAATCCTTCACAATAAAAGTCCCTTGTTTTGTTATCTAAAAGCTTTTATCATGAAGCAGCAAAATCAGGAAATGTTGGGATTTCATCAGAAGAAACCTAACACTTTTATCCAGCTGGAAGCGAACATGAAACAGTAAAATAAAGCAGATACCTCAAAGTACAAATGGTGATCAGGAGAGAAACTAAACTTCAAACCACAGAGTTTCAGTTATAAGCTACAGATGTACCAAGAGCTGCACACAGACACTGTCCTGCACTGATATGAGCTGAGTCTCGAACATCAGACAGCAAAAAAAAGGCAATTTCTTCTACTGGCAATGGAAAAAGGCTTAATTATCTATTTTTAACATGCTTAGCTTAAAATACCTGTATATATGCACTAATTTTGATGTAAAAAAGTACAAAACTGAGCCTCTTGACTCCGCTCTCCACAGTGGATGTATTAGAAAACTTGAGAGCTTGAGAGTCATGTTCCCCGCGTGAACAGCTCCTGCTTCTTGCAGCAACATCACTGTATATGTATGAATGAGTTGAGTGTCAAAGAGCCAGCAGCTAAGGAATTTCTGTTCACAGCTTCCACTTATGACCCAAAATCAAATTAGAGCTTAGTGGCATAAAGAATCAGCAGTGACACAGTTTTAACCTGAGGAAATCAAACGGTCCTTACCAGATGATGTTGGTCTGTCTGTCACAGGATGATGGAGGCAGCGCAGACTGAAAAGTAAAAGGAAGAAAAGAGACACTTTAATTGGTTTGGTATTTCAGTGTAGCTGGCAAACTTTAAGAGGACAATGTAAAAATGGAAGCTTTAATCTCCACAACAACAAGCCATAGGTCATTTGTTTAAATAGCTTAAAAAAAAACAATGGTTATTTTCAGTACCAAAGCAAGTAAAAGTAACAGGAAGTAGTCTGACAGGAAGACAGTCAGTGAAGATGGATGGGGTACATTTGAAACTGGAATTCATGTTTTGTCCTCCAACAATCAGCATTGTTTTTTTTTGTTGTTGTTGTTGATGTTTTTTTTAAACCATAACCAGATCTTTCCCCAAACCATGCAGCTGCAGTTGCCCAAAATTAACACCATAACCGCACAGGGCTTTGGAAGAGACTGATATGTTCTTTTGACATGCAGATGTGAAGACTTACCAGTGTGGACAAAACCTAGTGTCACACATAAACGTTTTCAAATGATTCCAGATTATGAACAATATGTGCATCCAACCCAAGGTGCAGACCACTGCAGCTGAAATGCGTCAAAAACCTCAAGTAAAAGCATCAACCAAGCCTGAAATTTATCATTTTAGGGGCTCTTTTTTATTTAAGGCCACTTTTGAGGGCACAAAGACCAAATGCTAGGGCAGCAAGGCCACCAAATAAAACACTGGCTCTACGGAGTGGAAATAAAGAATTTAACTTAAAAGCTGCAGTAGGTAGAAAGCCTAAAAACGGTTGATTGTTGAGTCTCTCGCTGAGTTAGATTTTGTTTTCTCCGTCCTGAGCCCCTCCTACCAGACGAGCAGCATGTGCTTCATGCATGCACACAACAGTTTACTGACACAATCGTGAGTGAGAACAGACCAACAGACACAAACTGTGAGTAATAAAGCAGACACCTGGAAGTACAAACAGCGACAGAGGAGAGAAACTACATTTCAAAACATAAAGATTCAGTGTGAATCTACAGACATACTGAGAGCTAAACATGACTTTTCTCTCTGCTTTCCTGCACACAAGCTCAGTTTCACAACACTTGCTTGTTTCGAGGGGGAGAAAAGGAGGCTTGTCACAGGTTGGCCATGGTCAACAAGGTGTCACCGCAGCCCGCTTGGAGGCGAGTCAGGCTCGCTTTGGCCTGGCTGCTGAGTAGATTCATTCTTTGTTCATACTCCATGTCCTAGGTGTCCCCTGGACCCTTGAGGCTAGGTCCAAGTTATATTGAGTCGAATTGGTTCAACAAAAGGTCTGCAGGTCTCTGGTTTGTGTCGACATGTCTAATACTGAACCGGATCCAATCAGACAAGCAGCTCTGATCATGTGGTGTTTCATAATCAGCAGTAGAGATAAAAGTGGCTGCAGCTGCTTGTTAATTGGCGACATATCAAGCTGACAGTGTCTAAAATCCCAGGTGAAATTCAATGTCTCTAAAGTGCTTTAACTCGCTGCAGTGTCTTGTAGTAGAACCTGTTTGCAAGGGCAGCAGAGGAGCCCTGACAGAGGAAGAGAGTCAGGAAGAGGAGTAGGTTTCCTGGAGGATGGAGCAGAAGTAGGAGACAGAGGGGAGGGTGTAGTTGAGGATGGTGGGAACTGAGAAACAAGCGTGAATCCAGTAGGGGAGATGGAGCCTGGCTGGCCACAGGGGCTGTTGTTTTAACTGTCAGACACACGGCTGCAGGGAGGGGGTGGTGCAGTGGTTATAGGTGGGATTTTGGGAGGGGGGGGGGGCATCCCTCTCGGGTTGCTGCTGTCCCCAAGCAGTCCTTTGGGAGCTCCCCCAGCCAGCCTCTCTGTCGCTGTCTGCCCCCCACCACCACCACCACTGCCCAGCATGGGGCCCCCGACCATCCCTCCACATGACAGCTCAGAAGACAACCTCACGCTGGCTTTACTCACACTCCTTTGTGCATTTTCAACACAGGGATACCAGACAAATTATGCTTAATGACCGGCGGTGGTTGCCAGAGGAATGGCTGCTTTGTTGCCGGTGCCAAGTGCGTAAATGTTCGGGTGCAACCTTATACAGCCACCCTCGGCCCTACTGAGCAGATGCCCTTTCTGTTGCTGGAGTTAACAGGCTGGATCAGGTTTGAAGCCCCTGAGTGCATTTCCAAAATTGTCCAAATAGTAACAGAAAGTCTCTCAGGTTAGCTAATGTTCCCAGAGCCTAAAGAAAGATGATGCATTTACTGTCTTTGCACTTAACCACTTCAGGTCCAACTTTTTCCTCGCCATGAACCCCTTACAAGAGAGAAAACATACCAGGGGCACCTTCATGTATGTCTCTTGGAATATTTTTATGTAGCCTTTTTTTTCACAAATCTACTTAGTTATGTGAAAGAACAACACAACAGAATTGGATTAGAAAGATATTAAACATGTATTACAAATATTTGCACCATGTCTACACAGAATGCCCATAACATACATACACATGCCACAGGACCTCTGGGGGTCTCTGCACCCCTATCTGAGAAACGCTGCTTTAGCTAATACAATTCTATTACCTGTTTGATGTTTTGTTTGATGCATTATTTTATTGTGAAAGACTAAAAAATAATTTTCACTTCTAGAGAGAAAAAGCAGTTTATGTCAAGCCAGGATGGTGGCTAATGGCTAATGAGCAACTGGACATAATTCTGTGGTACAGAACAAATCAGACAGAGACGTTTACTATTTTCTCGATTAATCAATTAGTTATTTGGTCTATAAAATATCAGAAAATGTCCCAAGATGATGTCCTCAAATGTCTTGTTTTGTCTCCAATCCAAAGATATCCATTTGAAAAGCTGGAATCAGAGGATTTAATTAAAAAATGACTCAAAACAATAACTTGATTATAAGTTAACAGTCAGTAATATATTAATAGTTGCAGCTGCATTGGGGACTGATAAAAAAGGAGTCCAGCCAAAACTCTTATATTTTATATCAGTTACCACGTTCTATTTCCTTGCTGTTTATAATCAGCATGGACAAAATTTGATCTCTGCTTGTGATGTAGAAAGGTTTCCTCCACTGTGACTAATTTGTAGAGAATATGTATGGCGGCCGACGAGGGTTAACGCATAGCAAATACAAAAACAAGTTACATACACAGAAATGCGTTGCATATGAGAATACAAATGCTCAGCACTGCCCCTAGAGGCCTGAAGCACTTATGTTGTATGACTGGATATGCAGTGTTTTCCTTTTGCATTTGTTTTCTTATTTGCAGCGTGTCTGTATACGCAGTATACAGATATGTATATGTATATGCATTGTCGGCTACTTCCAAAAGCAAACGGCCATCATATCTGGCGAATTTCACTTTCTTCAAAGCAACCAGACTCCTTTGGCAAAATTTTTACCTCACAGAAACTGGGAGTTGCTGGTCCACCGCTGCCTCGATCTCTTAGTTTGTTTGTGTTACTGGTGAGTCCAAACTAACCCTTGAATACACCAAAGTCACACAATAACACAAACAAACTAACCAATCGAAGCAGCAGTAGACCAGCAACTCTGCGAGGTAAAATGACCCTTCAGGAATCTCGTGGCTTTAAAGACAGCGGTGTTTGGCTCATATAACGGTGGTTTCCTGTCAGAAAAAAGGTTGTCTGACCGCAAGGTAGTTGTGTTATGGCAAAGTTTCCATTGTTGTCCAAAAAAAACACATCAGTGAGTCACGCTGTTGTTGGACTGGGTGACATGTTCCGTGAACGCACACACTGTTGTTTTTTTTTGACTCAGGCCCACACAAACCGTCCTACTGTCTTAAAAACACCCACTAAAACAAATTAATGCACCAAATGTGCATTAATTTGCCACTGAAATATTGCCCAAAACTAAAATATCTTGAGTAACGTTTGATAAAATATACAATAAGCAGCTGCTTTAGGAAGGATTCTTTTTAAAAATGTAAACTATATATTCGTGAGCCATTTTTTTAAAGATTTATGTCTTTAATAGAAAGAGGACATACTGTTTAAATCTTGGTGCTGAGTACCACAGTGAAGTCAGGAAGTATTAAGAAACCTTTTCATAGGATTTGTTGACAATAACATTAACTTCATCTGTTAAGAAATTCAACATTTTCTCTTTGAATTCTAATTTCATGTGCAATAAACGTATTTAATCTGCTTAAATCAGCAGACTATTTGAAGTTTGCTGTATTGTTATTATTGCATTTTGTTATTGACTTTTTTTGTAGGACAATAAAGTTACTAAACCGAACTACTTTTTAAAATAAATATAATTTTGCATTAATCGCAGTTCCAGATTCTCTTGAGTCAAACAGATACAAGAATCGCTGCATGCAAAATGTTCCCAGCTCTGATTTATCTCCAGTGGAGCTGAATTACAAAGCGACTTTCACAACAGGAAAATGTTAATTGATTTCTAATCAATGTAACTGAGCTCTGTGGGTAAGGCAAATACTACGAGCTAGGATTTCGGCTAATTCCAGGAGTCTGAAAAATGAGGAGTGGCAGAGAGAGGAGACTTTTTAAAAAGCTGGAGTCAGTCTGATTGCTCCCCAGGGAGACATTTCCACCCCAGTGTCCCACAAATGACATGTTTGTATGTAACGTAATATGCTTTCTTTAAGAGGTGACGCTTTAGTGGGAGACACATTCTTCCCAAAGGCCCCGCAGTCAAACACTAAAAATGTGTTGGTTGTTCTACTTCATCTTTCTTTTGTCAAACATAAAAACACTAGTGAGACATCATACCTGCTCAGGTGGCTGATTAACTTTGATTTATACGCCCTGCAGATTCCCAGAATTCCCAGAAAGCCTGCAAGAGCATAAAGAAGTCACTTCGTTTTACATTTGTCTGTACATGCTGCATGTGAAGAAACAGTTTTCTAAGCAGAATTTATTTGGCAACACTTTAAATCTGCCAATTTAGCATTTACACACAACATGTAAACATTTCATAAATGTCTCATAGTGTGGTTATAAGCAGATATAAGTGTTCATTCTCTTATTTATCAAAAACCACGCTGTAAAAATGAACAAAATGAGAAAACTCAAAATTTAAAGGCAACTGATTTTTGAGTAATTTAAATATTTTTTCAGTGAAAATGCAAATTGTGATGCAAAACTTTTCATTCCCACCACTCGTGATCAATAATAATAATAA
Organism: Lutjanus erythropterus; assembly: GCF_056507025.1. Lineage (NCBI taxonomy): Eukaryota > Metazoa > Chordata > Actinopteri > Lutjaniformes > Lutjanidae > Lutjanus > Lutjanus erythropterus. The sequence continues at coordinate 4,931,256 of NC_139335.1, forward strand.
GAATAATAGTAATCCTAATACGATTATTTTTACCATATCATGCGTGTCTAGTTAAATCAAATAGGCTAAACTTTGAGAAATGACATATAACAAATTAACATTAATTTCATTAATACTCCTGCTATTAAACTTCTTCTTCTTTTCATTTAACCATTAACCATTCTTTAAATATTAACTGTACTGTAATACACTACGATCCTTGAAATAAATAAATAAATAAATGAATAAAAAATATATAGTATTATGATATGTGTTATAATTATTATTATAAAGCATAATGAATATTTATGAGTGCTTATAACTATAATTATACAGCGCTACAAGCAGATAAGTATTTTATGTAAGTATGTTTCATTAGTAAATAAGTATTATAAATATGTTTGTAATACATTATATACATGACCGTCATAAAGTGGTGCCATATAAAATATGTCTTCATAGTAAGTTATAACTGTTATAACTGATAAATTCTGTACAATAACAGACACTAAAAATGTCCTTTATATGTCTCCATTATAGTGTGTTATGAACCTTGAATCAAATATTTCTAGACTGCTTATAAATGCTAAATAGCGGCACTTAAAGTGTAATCCTGATTGTTTTCGAGGGATTCTTGTGGGTAAATTTATTGGACTATGAAATAGAACATCTGTGTTTCACACAAGCAAATTATCAGGCAATTTGTACCAATGAGATCTGTTTTAGTTTAAATTAGACCATCACATAAACACAGAAAGAAAAGACATTTTCCACTGCTTCAGTCTCCGTGCTGTTTGTTTTCTGAAGCATTTTTCTCACGCACAATGAAATGTAAAGACTTCCACGGACACCCGGCGTGGCACCTACAGGGCTCCACAGCAGCCACCAGCTGCATTCATGTATTTTATTTCTAAAAACCTTCAGTATTTAGGTGACAGTCGTGTTCATTTTTGGCCCTGAAGTGGCTACAAAACTGACTTTTATGGGAAGACGCTGAGATGCAGACAGTACTGAACAGATGCAATTAGTTTTTGCACAATTTCTCAAAAACTAAATGTTGAATCTGATGTACTTCTGACAAAATTAAAAGGAGAGGTACATGTGCACAGAGTGGATAATAAGAATAAGAAGAAAAACTATGTGGAGAGCAGCAGTGGAAGCCGTTTGCTTCCAACACAGTTGGGATCTACCGCTATTTTAATTTACTGAACCCCGAAAAGACAAACATTTAACAAAGAATACCCATTGAATCAACATTCAAAGTTGGCCCCGCCTCCCTGGCTCAACGTCAGCAGGGTGAGATGCTGCTACATTGATCAAGAGAGCAAGAGAGTGAATGAGGAGAGAGAGGAGCATTATTAAGGTACTTAATTATCATGATACAACACGGAGTTGCACAATGAAATGAGAGTTTAGTCCTGTCATGTACAGACTAGATGAGGTCACTCAGTAGAGATGGTGAAGCACCTACTGCAGTGCCACCACAACTGCCAGATGCAACCAGCATCTAGTGGCTCATAAGTGATGACTGAAAGGGATAATGTTTATATGAGTCTATACTTTGCTGTTGCTTGATCTGTCCGACCAAAAATGAGAACCGAAAAAAGCAACACTTGATAAGTTTGTACCACTGAATGTGTGGTGTCTGTCAACTTTTTAGGGTTGATTTACCATCAGAATTGTTGACTAATATTCTGTCAATTAAGTAATCAATTAAATGATTAATTATTTTCCAGAATAAATCACAGAAAATGGGTCAGTGGTGCTGCAGAGCTGCTCCCAGTGTTTTTTCTGCTTTGCCGTCTTGCAGCATTTCAAATCTGCTGCAGATAATTGTCGCTTCTTTGAGGGAAATCTAGAGTGATAGATGGTCTGCCATGTTGTGACATGGCAATTTGGCACGGAATGGTGCACTGTCACCAAGGTCCAGTGATCAAAGGAGTCACAGGGGTCAGCAGGACAGTTCACAGTCCTCACTCTCACACCAGCCCTCCTTCAGAATCACTGCATATTTCTACATCTCGTCCCCTGCCGGGTGAACTCTGGAGCTCTGACTGCCGGCTGCAGACAAACCATGTCTGGGAAATATTTTTGTCTCCATATTTAGCTGTTAAAAGCATTTTATAAATGTTTAACAAATGTTAATAAGCCATTATAACAGTTGTAAGTCGTCTTCCAGTGGAAACCTGAAAGTGGAGGCTGCTGTAAAAACAAATCATGAATGACAACATAGTAAAACCACAGATGTAATAATATAAAATAAGTCAAGCGTTCAAAATGAAATGTAAAAGTGCACTCGGCTGTTTTGTTTTTTCCCCCCTGAGCTTAAAATAAGCTCACTGAGCTGACATGATGACAGCAGCACTGACAGGTCTCACTCACGTTCAGCTACTGTTCATGTGACACACGCTGCTCATCTGTGTTACTGACGCATCTCTCTTTACAGCATTTCACTCCACGTTTAGTTTAAGCATTTATGTGATTGTTTTGGCAAAGGAATTTGTAGCTGATTATGCTTTTTTTCCCCACATGGTATCAGATTGCGTGTGTTTCGCCAGAATTTAACCCATATTGATACTGAGTATTTAATCAGCCCCTGATCTCTACTTTTGCTTAAATAAAGGATCTGAATACGTCTTCCACCAGTGATTATAGTGTGCTCTAAACTATTTATTAAATGTGTATATCCAGCTTATATATGGTACCTAAAATAAAGTTTTTGTTAAATTATGTTTCTGGGTGCTAAATAATAATTTCGGTCATATTTTTGCACTACTTTGTATTATTGGTCGCCACCTTTGTTGAAAATTCCAACAAAAATGCAAAGTTTTTTGTTTATTTTGTGCCAATACTTTTGTGCTGACTGTGACTAAACCCTAACACATATTAGTGAAAATTATGGTCAAAAGATGCACTAAATTTGTCTCATGTAGCACACCTGGTTTAGCAGAAGATAAGTGCAGTGTTTTCAATAACTTGCGACCCAAGTACCAAAACATTTTAGTGCTTCTTATATTTTATATATATATATATATATATATATATATATATATATATATATATATATATATGTGTACACCTTGCATGCCACGTATGTTCTCCAGACTTTGCCACCTTTGTCTCAAAAACATCCAGGAAAAACCCTGACATGGAGTTTTAAGTGTAAAGCAAAAACCATGACAGACGTATATAAACAGAAATGTGTACATATACAAATGAGTGCAAAAAGAGAAAAGAAGAGGATGCTACACAGTACACATAAAGTACATTTAGTGTGCAACCATATAAGATGTTTGGTTGGTCCCAGTGTGTTTTCCACACACTGGACCTGAAGATGTGCAGACAGACAGCACAAGATTGTGCAAAAATGACTAGATAGTGCAAAAAGAAAGCTGCACAGACTGCAGAGTTTAAAGACTGTTAGAAGCTGCTGTATCCACAATTACATTTTAAGATTGCTATATTTGTCTATGAAGGTATTAGAACAGTTAACCAAAGCTTTGATTGGCAGTCAGGTCAGCTGATGCTCAGCCATTTGGGGCAACACAGCTATCGGTTAGTTAGAAACTCCAAAAGACACAGAATAAGGCAGCGAGAATTATCTTGAGGTATGAGTGTGACGTCCCAGCGACTGAATGACAGAAAGAGTTTTTGCTATAATGTACATCGCAAGACGAAACCGAGAGCTATTTATGACCGACTCCATTTTTTAAGAGATGGACACTCAATCCCAGAGCAACAACAGGTCTCTCATCAGGTTTGTCAAAGGTAGGATTAACTACCTAACACTACTGGGGGAATGTCTGTGAATGGTTTAATAAAGTAGCTCAAGTTAATGTATGTGAGACAATATGATGATATATTTCTTTGTGTATAGAGAGGGTTTCCCACTGGGTGCAGGATTTTAATTGTTGTAGTGTTATTTTGCGTGTTACACAATGCAGGGAGGTTTTAAGCACCCAACACACAAACATTTTTTTCATTCTTCTTTTCTTTTGCATCTGTTCAAGTGATGTTTTTACAGCTATAAATAGCCCAGTTTGTGTAAAAAAGATTCTAACAAAAAAAAAAATACAACATCTCTCGCTACCCTTTTTCCTGTCAAATCATCAGCTGAGCTCTGTAATAAAAATGATAATAATAAAGAAAAACTCAGTGTCATCTTGTTCGGATTCTGTGTTGACAAGATTTTCTGCAGGCGGCGTTTTTTTTTCTTAGCAATTATCACCGCTCAGTTCAGAGTGTTTTTCCCAGGAAGACCTACCTGACACCTGGTATTTACAGCCACAATAAAACCTTTAATGAACTGGAAGCTCATCAAGTCACTCTTGTGTGCTATTGTAGTCACAAAACAGATATTTTCCTATCTTGGATGATTTAACTATTCTATGCTACAAATGATTATTCCTTTCATTTTGTCAGCATTAAGTTAAGAGGAGTCATTAACTTGGCAGACGGAGGTTGTTCAGCAGCTCCGTCTGATACGAGCTCTTCAGGGGATCAAAGAAATTCTCGGCCAGCATGGTGCTGTTTGACTGTGAAAACTCAACGCTGTGCCGCTGACTAGAAGGGATTCACTGTGAGATAGAAACGAAGAGGGGATCAGTGGCCTGCCTGGCTGAGGGAGGGAGGAGGAGGGGGGGTTTGAAAGCAAACAGCCTACTGCCAGTGTGATATATGTTTAAGCCCACTGGGTGCAGAGCAGAGACACCCAGCTTAAGATCTTTAACTCGTCTCAGCAACCAGGATGGTCGATCCCTGCCGACTCTGCGACTCAAGCTGGTGCTTTATTAAACAAAAACAGAAGCTGTGCTTAAATGCCCATATGAAGGCAGAGACCACAGCATCGTCTTTGTTTTAAAAATCTGTTTATGTGTATGAATTTTTCTTTCTTGGGCGTAAATGTGAGCGTGTACGACTTGTTATCACGCCCTTAAAGCTAATTTGAGCGCCTCTGAATCAATAAAACACTTTTACTAGGCAACTCTCAGGACATTCCTCACCGTCTCTGAAAGGGTTAAATTATGTAACTTCTGCCGAGGGCTTTTATTGATAAAAATGCACAAGTGAAACCTCTAAAATAAACTATTTTTAGACAGGAAAAGAATGTGTTTACTAAGTTCATAGGGCATGTTATTCATTCAGTAAATGGAAAATTATATTCTGAAGATACAGATACAAAATCTGTCTCAGTATATTTTATATCACAAAATCAGTACATATGACATTTTCTGGAAAATCCAATTCATAGTTTCTGGATAAAATAACAGTGAATGCCTGTTTAATCCAGTGAATTTAATACTCCAACCAATCAAGAGACGTCGTCACATTGGTGCTAAATTCATACTGTGTGATTTGCAGCGTGAGCAGGGTTGGATTACAGATTACATATTACACAGAAAATCAATTGGATTACAAAAAAGTTTTGTAATCTGAATACTTTCATTTTAAAGTTGCCATATTTTAAGATGTAATCAAAATGGAATCAAGTAATGATCACGGAAAAAAATCGTCATATGATCATATTTACTGAATATTTATGGATATCTTATCTGGTTATATCTTGTATCATAATTGACAAAAATTGATTTCATGAGAGAATAAAAGCTCATTTAGTTGTCAACATGACTAATATCTTTTGGTCAAAAATGGCTCCAGAAATTGGATTCAGTTTCAATATTCTTCATTCAATCAGTGCAAACTGCTATGAACTACTGGGAGTTTACACGACCGTTTATGACAGAGGTGCCCAAATTCTTTCATGTAAAGGGACAAACATTAATCTGAACGGTGGGACATGGGCCAAAAACAATTGTTATGTAAAATTTATTAAATTAAAATGAATTATATTTCATAGAAAACTTACATTTTGAATCTAAAATAAAGTTAGCAGTCATTTTTTGCAATATCAGTGTGAGAAAAGTCAGGTAAGGCATTTTAATTGAATTCAGTAGGGAAGCTTAACAGCATTGTGCTGACATCATGTACTTTGTTCAATTTCTGCTGCACAACAGTCACTATAGTGAGGATTTAACATCAGTCTCAAAATAAGGAGAATAAAAGCACGAGCTTCTCTGTTTGCATGTGTAGTGATATTTATATGATTATATGAGCTTTTTTATGTTGTTGTATCAGAAATTATTATGAATAAAAGCTTTTTTCCAGACAAAATGCAAAATATAAAGCACAGTAAAGTAAAGAAAATGCCTGTGGAGGTTTCAGTAAATGTATAATTTATGGGCTGGAATGACAAATGATTTATGTTACTGTGTTTGCAAAGTGATATTTAATGGGATAATATCAGATTTTTATGTCGACATGAGAGAAACTGCTATCATGACCAAACAATAACAAACTAATTTAGCTGTCAACCATGAATAATATCTTTTGAACAAAAAAAAGGCTCCAGAAATTCATTTAGGAAAAAGTGGATTCAATTTCAGTATTCTTTATTCAATCAGTGCAAACTGCTACGAACCACCGTTACCAGATAAACCAGATAAATTTAAAGAGCAGATTACTCAAATGCTTTTGGTGAAGTTTTGTTAAATGTATAATTTGTGGGTTTGCATTAGAGTTTATGATATTGTGCATATGTGTTGAGTGTTTGATCTGTCTTCTTTGATAAATAACATTTTAAAATGATTTCATTTTATTTTTATGGCTGGATTTTTAACTTCACAGCCCAAAAAACATCAGGCGGTGCAACCAAATATTAATAAAAACACAAGTGAAAATCTTTGGCAACAGTCCCTTAGTGTCTACGCTGTCTGAACACATTATCATTTTATTTTTAGCATGCAGTTTTGCATTTAAGGCCAAAAAATAATGATACAAATATGTAAATAAATGCATTCATTTCATTATCATTCATTCGCTCACTTTAAATTGATATTTTACCTGCATCACCTGACTAGTGTGGGTTGTGCCAAATGATAGTAATGCATAGTAATGACAGGAAATATGCTAACTAACTGCATTTTTATTTTAAATATAAGCGAGTCAACAGTCTCTATTAAGTAAAAGTAGTAAACTGAGCAACTGGAATAAGCTACAATGCAATAGACTGATGGGAAACGCTGTAATGGATTGTAAATGAAAAACAATTAAATCTAACACACTTCTACCAACTTTTTATGGTGTCATAACAGAATCTGCAATAAATAAAATGCTTTTTCCAGACAAAATACAAAATAAAAGCTGAGTTAAGCAGAGAAATGCATGTGGAGGTTTCAGTAAATGTATAATTTACGGGCTGGCATGAGTAATGATTTAGGGTATTGTGAAAACAGAGTGATATTTAATAGGATTATATCAGCTTTTTATGGTGTCAGGAGAGAAACTGCTATGATGACAAAACAATAAAAGGCTCATTCAGCTGTCAACCAGGAATAATATCTTCTGGACAAAATTGGACTAAATTCCTGCAGAAATTCAGTTCACAATAGGTTGATGTCATTTTAATGTTCTGCGGTCGCTGGTCAGTGTAAACTGATGGAGAAACTGGAGAGCTTAAATTGACTGGAACCATGATGCGTCTTTATGATAAATATGACATCCATCCACCATCATCGGCTCCATCTGTTTTTACGTTCAGCTCGACGTCGCTCCGGTCCGTCCAGCTGCTCCGACCGATCCTTAACTGTGCCGTGAAAATCCATCATACCGTCTATGAACATTTATTGCTCCAATTCAGCTTCCCAGACACAGAGGTATGAAAATAGTGGCTCAGAGACAGAGGCCCGGTACCCGACCCTGAGACTGACTCACTGTTACAATCTTCTATTTTTCCTTCTTTAAATGCGAGTCCGACGCCAGCTGAGACTGCTATTTGCCATGCTGTAACAATTAATTAGGAGTCACTCAAATTACCTGAGTGGTCCGGAGACAGTCAACCGAGAAGCTCCCACAAAGAAAGAAGACCAACTCAGACCACCCAGATCCCTCGCAGAGCTGCTGCGGCTCTTTATGGAGATCGTTTTTAAAATAATAGCAAATTAAAACAACACTGTGTCGATTAAGGCAAAGCACGAACCTCAAAAATGTCCACAAAGCAAAGAAAAAGAAGAAAGACGTCAGCTAATCGGGTATGGAATCTAAAAAAGACGACTTTAAGATAACTTTGGGAAATATTTGAGCGTTTCTTAGAGCGCTGATGGTGGCCTGATGGGGCAAAATGTTCGCGAAAAGGTCACATAATTTGAGGCTTTGTACAAACTTCCATTCTTTTCCCTGTGGAGTTTTTAAAAATAACAAATGGCGCCCCAGTCTTCTGGCCTGTGCAGAGTTTGCATCTGAATGGCAGCGACGGGCCGAGTTATCACAGCCTGACGGACGGCAGCGGGTCCTCCGCACAGCTGATTTATTTAATATTGTAACATGTTTCGGAGGATTTTCTGCAGCAGCAAAAAGGCCGGTCTGGTGAAGGAGTCTGTGGTCAGGTTGTTTATACTGTCTTGCTGATTCGGCTCGGTGTTGTGTCTGTTCCTGTGCTGCCTGATACCAACTCTGAGCTGCACTCTGCTTTCTGAACATGAAGGGGAAAGTCTGCAAATACAGGCAGACTTTAACAGTCATGACGCCAAACAGAAAATTCATACATCAAAACTGAGTTTTAGTGCTTTGAATGGAGGTACTATATCAGTTACAGGTCCACTGGATTCCTGGTGTCAACATTATAAGAAAAAATGGGTTAAACATTTTATTTTTTGTCGCCATGCGCCAAATAAACCCTATAGGACATTAGCTGACCACGGCAACATCAAA